>NC_091059.1:162981533-163590533 GCF_000393655.2 Nicotiana sylvestris
TGCCTTGGGACCTTGAGTTCCCTCTAAACTTGGACATTTGAGGGCTGGCTTTTCCGCACTGCACTTTACTATAATTCTGGAATGATGTTTGGGGTGTAAGCACTGCCTGGAGTTCTGATTTCGGATGTATTTTATTTATTTTTTGATTAATTCTAATCTGTAATAATCTTGTAATAAACATTTGGGGTTGGCTGGTGGAAAAGGGCAGGGAACTATGCATGCAAGGGATAGATATCATACCTATAGGGGTTATCATTTCTGAAATTCTGTATCCCATCTAGAGATCATGCTTGTAGGAATTACTATCTCTAAAAGTTCTGCATTTTACAAATCACTGAAACTCTGCATTTTTATATAGATGCCATGTCCATAAGAACTCTGCATTCTCATACTATGCCTATAGGGTTTTCTGCACTTTCATATAGATACCATGTCTATAGGATTTTCTGCAATTTTGCATGTGCATCCGTCATTAGGCAAACTTGCTATAGGATTTAAACAACTAACCAATTGCATATAGATGACCTGCCTATAGGATTTCTGTATAATAATAACAGTGTTTAAAAAATAGTGTTTAAAATCAGTGACACTTAGAAAGCATGCCTATATGAGCTATTAACTAACTTGAATCGTCAATTCGTCTAAAATCAGTAGCAATAACGCGTAAGCACCTGCAGAACTTATGTTTTTGTAACTGACAATTCTTTTCTGCAATCAGTCTACTTCTTTATTTCTTAAACTTATAGATATCATGCCTATAGGTTCTGTTTAACGCATAGGCAAGCCTTAGGGTAAAATTTTATAATTGCATCAGTTTTGATAATTACAACCAGCAGGTAGGCCTAATTTGGACCTCTTATCTGAAAATATGTGATAAGTTAGCCACCCTTCCTACGTTAAGTTTAATACAGACCAAACCAGTATTTGTAAGTCATGCTAAATAATCTGCTACTTTGAATAAGGAGGCCGACTTGAGCCTTAACTGCTATTTGTATCCCTTTTAACTGCTATCTGTTATAGCTTGTCGCCTAGATTTTTATCCTTTTGAAACTCCGCAAAAGCCCCAACTCCCTCCCCTTTAGGATTAGTAGTCCCATATGCCTTCGGGACTGATAGGATTGGGACGGGTAATAGCATGCAATAAGTAACGATACCATTTCGCGCTTTAACACCTTAACGGGGTGGGAAGGGTAGATATGGATATGATGATCGATGCACTAATATCACGTGTGACCCCTCTTCCAAGGAGTGATCGCTGGGTATTGCATTGAAGTGATCCATATTAATTATAAACTTAGGACCCCCTCCCTTTATTTGCTTTCATCTCTTCTTGTAAGACTGTTCAAATCTCTTTCTTGAATTTCTGCCCTCTCTACTTACCTTCGACAATTTTTAACCTAATTGCAATGTTATATGCGAGCCCTTATTTGAGCTTTGATTGTTTACTTGTAAAGTCACAATTGTAACATGGCCGGGAACCACACTAGTGGATCTTGAGGGGTGCCTAACACCTTCCCTCGGGATAATTTCTAGCCCTTACCCTAATCTATGGTCTCTTCATCTCAAGCCCTTCTTAAAGTGTCCTAATGCACTATAATCATTAGGTGGCGACTCTTCAACTTCTAAACCCAATTCTCAAAACGGAATAGAGTTGTCATCCCAATGTCGTATACTCGATTTCTGACCCCACGGTTAGAGAAAAATGGGGCGTCGATAGCATGGCGACTCTGTTGGGGATTTTCTTTAGGCTTTTACCATTGCATGTTGCTTGTGACTTTATTATCTCATTAATTGCTTTATTTACTATCTTTTATTCTTTCACTACGAAACTGACTTGGCTCTTCATGTCTTTTCTTTCCTTTAGCTGCTTTCCTTTGCTACTTTATTTCAATGCTGTTGTAATTACTGCAATTATCGTAATCATTTATCTTATGAACGTGAAAATATATGTCAATTTGTTTCATTCTTGTAAACTGCATCTTCAACATCATATTCCACTCGTTCCAAACAAACACCATAGCAACTCTTATAATGAGTGGTTGCGCTCTTCCAATATTATCACCCTTTAAATTCGGCAAAGGCGTATTTGCGATAAAACTAGTCGATCAACGGTGCAGTCGACGATTCCGTGCCTTTCCCTCTTGAGTTGTACGCTCAAGGGTACCTGTCTAATACCCTAATAGAAACCTTACTCTGTCTAACTGTGCATGCATCATGGTCAAACCTAGGTGAGTCAGTTATTTTGTCCATATAATGACTCATTAAGATAGTCTTGTCCAAAGTCCATCGGGTTTCCCTGAAACCTAAACGGACACCTACATGTTCTGTGCATTTATTTGGAGAACTAAATGCTTTTTATGCTAATTATTGGTTTAAATAGTCGAGTCTGGCGGGGTAAGGGTCTAACACTCTGTTTTGCAGAAAATGAGGCACGAAGTCCCCAGATTTGGCATGGTAACCAACATTCATCCAAGGCTGCTGAATTGGTGGGAAGATCTCCACTCCAGTGATCAGACACTCGTCCGCAAATACTTAGGGAATCTGCCTTCTCTTCTAGAAATCCAGCCTGACAACAAAATCATAGAGGCTGCAACTCTGTTCTGGGATAGTGACAGGTCTGTATTCCGCTTCGGGAACCTTGAGATGACTCATTTGCTCGAAGAAATAGGAGGCTTAGCTGGTATTCCTTGGGAGACTCCGGGTTTGCTTATGCCAGAGAATCGCAAGGCTAGGGGTTTCCTTAAGATGATGGGACTGAAGAAGAACCCAGACTATACCTATTTGAAAGATTCCTACATCCCGTTCGACTATCTGTACGAGAGGTACGACCATAGCAAGTCATACTGCACCTACTCAGATGAATTTGCCCTCACCTCACTAGGGCATATTCACAGAAGGGTCTTCGTATTCATGTTTTGTTTCCTGGGGATGATAGTGTTCCCTATGAAGGTTAGGATCCACACCAGACTGGCCATGGTAACCAAGACTCTGATGGAAGGAATCGGCGGACAGCCTTTCAGTATATTGCCCATGATTGTTGCTGAGATATACTGGGCTCTGGACAACTGCCAGCGAAAGGCCAGTCATTTTGAGGGATGCAATTTGTTACTTCAGCTCTGGCTCATGGAGCACCTCTAGAAAGGAGAATACCGACAAGAGATCTTACGCAGAGACTGGGATGATCACATTGTCTTCCACCAGCCAAGGCGTATGAATTATATGCCTAACATGTTCGCTCAGCTAGAGGACGCTGGAAGATGGGTGGAGCTATTTGAGAATCTAAAAGAAGACCAGGTACAATGGATGGTCGAATGATTCCCTACGGAAGAATTCATTGTTCGATCCCGAGACGCACCATTTCTCATACTCATTGGTCTAAGAGGAACTTATCCCTACGTTCCCCTCCGAGCCATGAGGCAGGCGGGAAGAAAGCAAATCATACCAAGGGTCGACAAAATGAGTCACTTTAGGGCTGATTTCCAGGACAATGATAGCCCTCACAAATGCCAAGCTCAACACATGTGGCATTGCAAGCTCGTTTTGGGGAAAGAATCTATTGAGCCAGACAGGTATCATGCTGGTTGCATGCCGTACTATTCAGGTTGGTTGGAAGATAATCACAATGGTATGGGTCAGCCCAGGTTCATTCACGGACATAGAATCATCGATAAAAAAGCTGAAGCATGGGATAAGTACAATTACCCACACATACACAGTTTGTTGCACCGAGGTGTGCTCGTTTGTTGACATTGTCACGACGATGATAGTGGATGACACAAGCGCAATGACAAAATAGTGTGGACCGCGCAAGTCCTTTTGATCCCCCATTTCAGTTGTTTTTTGACACTTGGCAGATTTCACTCCTTTTTGAGTCGATCTTTAGTATTTGTCATCTTGTCGCTCAAACCTGCAATCAAGCGCAACTTGTAAGCATTTTGGGACTAATTTCTGGCAGTTAATGCACAAAGCTTAGGTAAGAATGGGTATAAAACATGTAGGAATCACAGTTATTAACTCCCCCAAACTTAAACCTTTGCTTGTCCTCAAGCAAATAAAATGAGACCTACCCTTTAATGGACAACACTCGAGTAATTCCTGCTTATCCGGATGGACCCATGAGAATGGTAGTCCCAATTAACGGGTTAAACCTCGAGAGAGTAATTACCCAACTTGAACCATAAGTTGCTTGGGCAAGTTGGCCTACCCAATTGGTCTCGAGAGAGTCAATTGGGCAAAATCACTCTCTCTACCGAGAGGTGTGAGAGTGAGTGCAAAAGTGCAATGGTTATAGCATAAGTCCCATAGTCATCATTCTTGCATTAGGAATCTCTACCCGTTAGTTGACCACCTAGGTACATGCCACGACCCTAGTGCCTTTCTCTATATTGCATACAACTTAGAATCATAATTTTAGCATAACTTAGTTTTACAATTGTAGTTGATAAATTGTAGCTATTAATCAAAAGAAAACCAAAAATGTTAGAAGATCAATTTGGAGCTAAAACATAGTCCTAGACTATACAAACACGCAACTCCAAATTGAAGTTCCCTGTAGAAAATTGACCCCGATACCGCTATTGGGTAAAAGTATTAGAGCCCACTCTTCCTCAGGTTGAGTCCGCTGCGATCACTTTTTGGCGCCGTTGTCGGGGAACTTTACGGTGTTGACTATTTGTGCAGCTAGTATTGTGTTTTGCTTCTCTTTCCTTGTTAATTACTAACTTTGTGTGTGTCGATCTATCAGGTACAAGGGCTCTTAATGCAAATGACCCTCTCGGCAATGTGATAGCGGGGGAGGAGGTAGAAGAACTAGAACAAGATGAGGTCTTAACTCAACTTCCATGGAGAGGCCGAAATGTCAATATAAATGCAAATGAGAACATCAACATTCCAGATCCTCCTCCACAACCGCCGAGAGTGGCTCCCAGAGTTCTACCAAATCAAGGATACACCAGTGCTATTGTTCCTCCACAAATCCGGGCGGGGAACTTTCAAATCACAAATGTTATGCTGACCTTGCTCGAGCAAAGAGGTTATTTCACGGGTGCCTCCGATCAAAATGCCTACAAGCACTTGAAGGGGTTCGTGGATACATGTTGGGGTAGCAAGTAGACAAACGTGTCCGAGGATGCATTGAGATTGAGGCTTTTCCCGTTTTCTCTTCGGGGTAAAGCATTGGATTGGTTAAAAAGGCTCCCCAATCATTCTATTACAACATGGGATGAATTGGCGGACAAATTTATTGCCAAGTTCTTCTCTCCAAGTCATATGGCAGCTCTTCGGGATGAAATTCTAGCTTTCAAGAAAGAGCCAACGGAACCTTTGCATGAGATATGGGAAAGATATAGAATAATGGTGAAAGAGTGCCCTAATAACGACATGACCGAGGCTATGATTCAACAAACCTTTTATCGGGGCATCAACACCACAAATCAATGCATTGTGAACCAATTGGCCGGAGGGAATTTTATGAAACTTTCTTACCAAGAGGCATGTGATGTACTTGATGAAATGGCCGACACCTCTTCAGCATGGCAAAGCCGAGCAAACGTGCCCCAAGGTGACCCCACGGTCATCCATTTGCACAAGGAATTGCACGATCATGGCCAAGCTATAGCCGAACTTACAACAACTATGAATCAATTGGCAAAGGCGCAATTGCAACAAGTCCAAAACTCGCGCCAAGTCAACGCAATGGAAGGTGTTTCTATGTTGAAAAGGAGGCAAAGGGGGCAACAACCTCAAGGTAATTGTTAATAATATGACAACAACAATGATGGTAGTGGATATTCGAATGAAGGTTTTGATGACCAAAGTGAGGAAGTCCAATATGTCAACAACTACCAAGGGAATAGAGGTAATCAAGGGAATCAACAATGGAGACCCCAAGGTAATTGGGGCAATCAACAAGGTGGCAATTGGAATTACAACAACAATCAAGGAGGCAATTGGGGGAACAATAATTCGGGGAATCAAGGTAATTGGAACAGGAACAACAATTGGAACAACAACAATGGTGGTCAAGGTGGTTAGAACAACAATGGTGGACAAGGTAATAGGGGGCAAGGCTTTCAAAGGCCCCCAATGTATCAACAACCCAATAACCCGCCTCCGTTTCAATCTCAAGGGTCTAGTTCGTCGGGCAATGACATGGGTCGAATAGAGAGCATGTTCGAGCAAATGATGAAAAAGAGTCAAGATTTCGAGGCCCAATTAGCTTCGCATAACAAATCTATCCGGAACTTGGAAGTGCAATTAGGCCAAATCTCTCAATCTTTAAATACTCACCCAAAGGGTGCTCTACCGAGTGATACGGTAGTAAACCCCAAGGGTGGGCACAACAATCATGTGATGGCAGTGACAACGCGAAGTGGAAGAGGCGGTGATATGCATGCCTGAAGAGGAAACCAAGTTACGGTAGATGAAGATGAGTTGCAAAATGATGAGATCCCGTTGGTAGTTGAGGATGTTGTTTAACCAAGTGCAAATGATGATGTGAGAATTGAAATTGATGAAGGTGAGGAGGAGACTCAAGAGGCCGTGAACCCGTCTAGGGAACACGTCATTAATATACCCGAACCGGTGGTGCCAAAAGCCAAGGCACCCTTACCTAGATCTCCTCCGCCCTATCCTCAACGGTTGGCCAAGCAAAAGGGTGACAACCAATTTAGAAAATTCATTGAAATGATGAAGAGTTTGACTATCAACGCGCCTTTGGTGGAGGCACTCGAGCAAATGCCGGGATACGCAAATTTCATGAAAGATTTGGTTACAAAAAAGAGATCAATAGAGTGTGAGACAATCAAGATGACCCATCAAGTGAGCGCAATTGTGCATTCTATGGCTCCAAAACTTGAGGATCCAGACACATTCACTATCCCATGTACCATTGGAAGTGCCGACTTTGCAAAAGTCCTTTGTGACTTGGGGGAAAGTATCAATTTAATGCCATATTCAGTCTTCAAGACCTTGGGAATCGGACAACCCCGTCCAACTTCTATGAGGCTTCAAATGGCGGACCGATCAATGAAGCGGCCTTTGGGAATTATTGATGATTTCCTTGTTCGTGTTGATAAGTTCATATTGCCGGCCGATTTTGTAATTTTGGATTGCGAAGTGGATTTCAAGGTGCCTATTATTCTTGGGAGGACCTTCCAAGCTACGGGGAAGGCCTTGGTTGATGTAGAAGTTGGAGAATTGACCTTCCGTGTTGGTGATAAAAAGGTGGTGTTCCACCTCAACAGGAATTGACTTGAGCCGATTAGCATAACTTAGTCCCAAAATGCTTACACGTTGCACTTGATTGCAGGTTTGAGTGACAAGATGACAAATACTAAAGATCGGCTCAAAAAGGAGTGAAATCTGCCAAGTGTCAAAAGACAACTGAAAGGGGGGATCAAATGGACCTGCGCGGTCCGCACTGTTTTGTCACGCGGCCGCGCAGGAAAGTTCAGAAGCTGGACATCTTCAAGTTCAACCTGCGCGGTCTGCACTGTTCTGCCATGCGTCCGCGTAGGAAAGTTCAGAAGCCATGATATCTTCAAGTCAAGCTGCGCGGTCCGCGCCCCGTTTTCACGCGGTCCGCGCCTAAGACCTACCCATCAATGGACAACACTCGAGTAATTCCTGTTTATCCTAAAATAACCTCAACAAACATCACTTGGGACTAACAATTACCCTCAATGCAAATGCATCATTAACACATTTAAACTTTGCAAACTTGTGGATCAAGTGCGACGCAAGAGCATCAAGAGTTGACACATTTCATCAAGGAACCTTTCTCAATTTCTTTGGTCATTGTGGAACCAGTTGTGGCCTTGAGACTCTTGTGTTGACCGAACAATCATCATGTGGTCATTTTGGTCCATTGTGCGCTTGAGTCATATCTAAGGTCGTTGTCGGCCCTCGATTCCGTCTTAGACAATCCTTGAGTGTGTGTAGTGAGAATTCGAATCGTGAGCCCAAGTACCGAGCCGATGGTCTAGAACTTGCCCTGAATGTTTTTTGAGGCGAAATCATAGGTGGAACTTGACTTGAGACGTGATTATAGGCTCTCCTTGATCCAAAATGCAAAATTTGAACAATTTCCATGACCTACCAATGAAATAATCCCTTGTTCAACCCTTTTGAGCCTTAAACCCTTTTCATTCATGAACCAAGCTACACGCCTATACCCGTTCTTAACGAAACCCTCTCTTGGCACCCAAATTTTCCCTTGAATAAATGGCAAATGTCTAAGTTTGGGGGGAGAGACAAGAAAGGCATCAATGTGGTAAAAAGGCGCAAAAGCAAAAGAAAAGAAAGGCAATGAAAAAGAGAAAAATACAAAAAGAAAGACAAAAATAAATAAGAACCAACCATCTACCAATTACTAATGTCAACAAGCTAAATGTAAAGATAATATGTACAGTAATCCAGCAGTTAATCAAAATAGTAGGGCCACACCCCCACGAATAAAAGCTAGCATTGTCCCCAATGCTAACTACCAAATAAAACATCAAAAATCAGCAAAGGATATAGAGCGGCCCCTCAAGCCTCATCAAACTGGTCCCCAGCCTGCTGCTGCTGTGCTGCTGGGATAGGTGTCTGCTCCTGATCCGGCTCATCAACTGGTAGAACTGAAGAGGGCTCAACATCTGCAGTACTAGAAGGGCCCACCTGAACTGGAGCCACCTCGATCACTATTCCCTCTGTGCTAGGGAGCTTTCTCTTCTTCCTTGGCCTATCCTCCTCTGCCTGTGGCTGCATTGCTGCTGACTCTCCAGCTGGATCTCCAAATAGTAAGTCGAGTGGCATCTGATCCGCTAGCAACTTGTCCACATCCACTCTCAACTGTGCAACTGACTCTTTGGAAGCTTTCTGCTTCCTTAGCTTCTTGTGCTCCCGAGCCAACTTTTCCAATGCCTTTCCATGTGCCCCAACCGCCTTAGTCAAGGCATCCTGCATCGCCATCATCTTTTCTTGGTTAGCCAAGATCTTCTTCAATGCATCCTTAATGGAGGAGGGAATCTCAACAGTAGCTGGTGCTCCCTGTGCCTGCACAACAGTGGTCAAAGTAGACAATTTGGATGTCGCAACTGACATCCAGTTGTTCAAACTGGCAAGGGAGTGAGTGAGCTGGTTGGCAGTGAACCGGTGAGTCTTTGATGAAGGAATCATCGGATCAGCTGCGACAGATGGACCAGCTGTGGAGGAAGGGCCTGGGGCAGTGCCTCATCAGTAGTAGGCTCAGGGGGCTGCTCAGTAGCAACTGGCTCTTCAGACTGTCCAGGTGCGGAGGAGGTAGAAGCTTGAGTCTTTTTGCCTCTCTTTGGGTTGTCCAGACCCAACTGATCATACCACGAGTAGGGGGCCACTGGAGGTACCGTAACATCATATCTTTTCTTCTTCACTTTCAACTCTCTGAAGTAAAGGGAGAGTGTGTTCGGAAAGGGTAGTTTGTTTTTGTCTCATTACCGACAGTAGAAATCACTCTCGACATTATATTACCTACATTCAGAGGGAAACCCGCCATGATAGATGCTACCAAGATAGCCCAAGAAAAGGGAACGGAGTGATCGTGTGTAGACGGGTCAAGTCGACTACACACGAAGGTCAACCACCCTTTTGCTTCAAAGTTGAGAGTGTTCCGAAAAATCTTTTCCTGTGCCTTCAACCACACAGGGACTGTACCTGGAGCTGCTAAATGCTCGGCCAACCACAGACGAACCTCCTCTTTCATTTCCATCTTCTCAAGATACTGAGACTCATCTTCTTCTTCAAACCCCAAGAAGTCATTCAGCGACTTCCCATCAAATATCACGATCTTGTCCCTCACTTTTGTTGCTTTGGAGTCCCGAACTGTGTGGTGGACATTGCAATAAAACTCCTTCACCATGTGCTCGTTTGTAATTTCAACTCGCTCTTTGAAGAATCCACAACCCTCTCTAGTGCGGAATTGTGCTTGCACATGAGGGTTGAGTGGGACAAGATCGGCATCTATGAACCGCCTTTCCGGAATCAACTTTCTCTTGGGCCACCATTCCCTGAATTTGTGGAAAGTGACCTCACTGACAAACCTATCTTTCCATGCCTCCGGTCTCCTGGTCCTCTCTATACCTCCAACATCTGGTGCACCTCCTTCAGCATATCCTTCACTTTCCCCTGATAGTGAAGCTATGGGAGAAGTGGAGTAAGTGTTCTCATTTGCTTTTCTGCTCCGTACTCATCAGACGAGTCCAAGATGACATTTACCGGCTTTTTGGAAGTGGCTACATCAGCACGACCAGGAGATGGGGAATCCCGTAGCTGAAAAGATGTGGACATGTGTGTGTGTGGGGGGGGGGGCAGACTCTGAAGTGACACTCCTCGAAGGTGCATACTCACTCCCCGTGGAGTGAGATGCAGCTCTATCAGCTTCCCGGATTATCTTCCGGTTTTTCTTTATCGCTTCCCTGGTTTGAGGATTAAACTTTACAATTCTTTTTCCTTTTCCCCCACTGGAGGAACCACCTCTCCCTGGTTATATTTGTTTGCCCGCTCGTTTTTTAGCCAAGTGATTTTGCCCAATTGACTCTCTCGAGACCAATTGGGTAGGCCAATTTGCCCAAGCAACTTATGGTTCAAGTTGGGTAATTACTCTCTCGAGGTTTAACCCGTTAATTGGGACTACCATTCTCATGGGTCCATCCCAATTCCTTGTTAGAATTAATCTTGGGGTCATAGACTCTCTTTCTCAAGAAGAGTCAAGACTCACTAAGCTAGACTTAGTGTTTGCAACCACCAAATCTTAATGAAAACATAAGATTAATTCAAATAACAAATACCCAACATCATTCATGCACTAAACAATCACACCCATTAATTACCCACACTAGGGTTGAGCCACAACCCTAGCTAATGGGTTTAGCTAGCCATAATAGAAACAAAAATTGAAGAAATAATAGATGAAATGACATAACAATTAACTACAATGTTAATCTACTCAAATCCACGTTAATACTAAAAGAAATTGCCCAAAATAGGCTAAAATCATGAAATCCCGAGTTCAGCTGCTCTATGCTCTCAAAACAGATCTAGAAAAAACTACTGCTAAAAAGTAAATGTTCTATTTATACTACACAGGAAAAATCGGACAAAAATACCTCGGAGGGTCTAGCGCGGCCCGCGCACAAATGGCGCATGACTGCATAGGGTTTTGGGCCTTCATATCTTGCTTCTGGCACTGGGGGCGCGGACCGCACAAAAGTGACGCGCGGCCGCGTGAACTTCATCCACGCGGACCGCACTGATTAGGTGCGCGGCCGCATGAGCTTTTGCCTTGAATGATTGAGTGTCTGATACTCTTAGGCGCGGACCGCGAGTCCCAAAATGCTTATAAGTTACGCTTGATTGCAGGTTTGAGAGACAAGATGACAAATACTAAAGATCGGCTCAAAAAGGAGTGAAATCTGCCAAGTGTCAAAAGACAACTGAAAGGGGGGATCAAAAGAACCTACGCGGTCCGCACTGTTTTGTCACGCGGTCCACGCCTAAGAGTATCAGAGACTCAATCATTCAAGGCAAAAGCCCACGCGGCCGCGCACAGATGTCCAGCTTCTGAACTCTCCTGCGCGGCCGCGTGACAAAATAGTGTGGACCGCGCAAGTCCTTTTGATCCCCCATTTCAGTTGTTTTTTGACACTTGGCAGATTTCACTCCTTTTTGAGTCGATCTTTAGTATTTGTCATCTTGTCGCTCAAACCTGCAATCAAGCGCAACTTGTAAGCATTTTGGGACTAATTTCTGGCAGTTAATGCACAAAGCTTAGGTAAGAATGGGTATAAAACATGTAGGAATCACAGTTATTAACTCCCCCAAACTTAAACCTTTGCTTGTCCTCAAGCAAATAAAATGAGACCTACCCTTCAATGGACAACACTCGAGTAATTCCTGCTTATCCGGATGGACCCATGAGAATGGTAGTCCCAATTAACGGGTTAAACCTCGAGAGAGTAATTACCCAACTTGAACCATAAGTTGCTTGGGCAAGTTGGCCTACCCAATTGGTCTCGAGAGAGTCAATTGGGCAAAATCACTCTCTCTACCGAGAGGTGTGAGAGTGAGTGCAAAAGTGCAATGGTTATAGCATAAGTCCCATAGTCATCATTCTTGCATTAGGAATCTCTACCCGTTAGTTGACCACCTAGGTACATGCCACGACCCTAGTGCCTTTCTCTATATTGCATACAACTTAGAATCATAATTTTAGCATAACTTAGTTTTACAATTGTAGTTGATAAATTGTAGCTATTAATCAAAAGAAAACCAAAAATGTTAGAAGATCAATTTGGAGCTAAAACATAGTCCTAGACTATACAAACACGCAACTCCAAATTGAAGTTCCCTGTGGAAAATTGACCCC
The DNA here is from genome assembly GCF_000393655.2 of Nicotiana sylvestris. Taxonomy (NCBI): domain Eukaryota; kingdom Viridiplantae; phylum Streptophyta; class Magnoliopsida; order Solanales; family Solanaceae; genus Nicotiana; species Nicotiana sylvestris. Next base: position 162,993,916 of record NC_091059.1, read on the forward strand.
GATACCGCTATTGGGTAAAAGTATTAGAGCCCACTCTTCCTCAGGTTGAGTCCGCTGCGATCACTTTTTGGCGCCGTTGTCGGGGAACTTTACGGTGTTGACTATTTGTGCAGCTAGTATTGTGTTTTGCTTCTCTTTCCTTGTTAATTACTAACTTTGTGTGTGTCGATCTATCAGGTACAAGGGCTCTTATTGCAAATGACCCTCTCGGCAATGTGATAGCGGGGGAGGAGGTAGAAGAACTAGAACAAGATGAGGTCTTAACTCAACTTCCATGGAGAGGCCGAAATGTCAATATAAATGCAAATGAGAACATCAACATTCCAGATCCTCCTCCACAACCGCCGAGAGTGGCTCCCAGAGTTCTACCAAATCAAGGATACACCAGTGCTATTGTTCCTCCACAAATCCGGGCGGGGAACTTTCAAATCACAAATGTTATGCTGACCTTGCTCGAGCAAAGAGGTTATTTCACGGGTGCCTCCGATCAAAATGCCTACAAGCACTTGAAGGGTTTCGTGGATACATGTTGGGGTAGCAAGCAGACAAACGTGTCCGAGGATGCATTGAGATTGAGGCTTTTCCCGTTTTCTCTTCGGGGTAAAGCATTGGATTAGTTAAAAAGGCTCCCCAATCATTCTATTACAACATGGGATGAATTGGCAGACAAATTTATTGCCAAGTTCTTCTCTCCAAGTCATATGGCAGCTCTTCGGGATGAAATTCTAGCTTTCAAGAAAGAGCCAACGGAACCTTTGCATGAGATATGGGAAAGATATAGAATAATGGTGAAAGAGTGCCCTAATAACGACATGACCGAGGCTATGATTCAACAAACCTTTTATCGGGGCATCAACACCACAAATCAATGCATTGTGAACCAATTGGCCGGAGGGAATTTTATGAAACTTTCTTACCAAGAGGCATGTGATGTACTTGATGAAATGGCCGACACCTCTTCAGCATGGCAAAGCCGAGCAAACGTGCCCCAAGGTGACCCCACGGTCATCCATTTGCACAAGGAATTGCACGATCATGGCCAAGCTATAGCCGAACTTACAACAACTATGAATCAATTGGAAAAGGCGCAATTGCAACAAGTCCAAAACTCGCGCCAAGTCAACGCAATGGAAGGTGTTTCTATGTTGAAAAGGAGGCAAAGAGGACAACAACCTCAAGGTAATTGTGAACAATATGACAACAACAATGATGGTAGTGGATATTCGAATGAAGGTTTTGATGACCAAAGTGAGGAAGTCCAATATGTCAACAACTACCAAGGGAATAGAGGTAATCAAGGGAATCAACAATGGAGACCCCAAGGTAATTGGGGCAATCAACAAGGTGGCAATTGGAATTACAACAACAATCAAGGAGGCAATTGGGGGAACAATAATTCGGGGAATCAAGGTAATTGGAACGGGAACAACAATTGGAACAACAACAATGGTGGTCAAGGTGGTTAGAACAACAATGGTGGACAAGGTAATAGGGGGCAAGGATCTCAAAGGCCCCCAATGTATCAACAACCCAATAACCCGCCTCCGTTTCAATCTCAAGGGTCGAGTTCGTCGGGCAATGACATGGGTCGAATAGAGAGCATGTTCGAGCAAATGATGAAAAAGAGTCAAGATTTCGAGGCCCAATTAGCTTCGCATAACAAATCTATCCGGAACTTGGAAGTGCAATTAGTCCAAATCTCTCAATCTTTAAATACTCACCCAAAGGGTGCTCTACCGAGTGATACGGTAGTAAACCCCAAGGGTGGGCACAACAATCATGTGATGGCAGTGACAACGCGAAGTGGAAGAGGCGGTAATGTGCATGCCTCAAGAGGAAACCAAGTTACGGTGGATGAAGATGAGTTGCAAAATGATGAGATCCCGTTGGTAGTTGAGGATGTTGTTGAACCAAGTGCAAATGATGATGTGAGAATTGAAATTGATGAAGGTGAGGAGGAGACTCAAGAGGTCGTGAACCCGTCTAGGGAACACGTCATTAATATACCCGAACCGGTGGTGCCAAAAGCCAAGGCACCCTTACCTAGATCTCCTCCGCCCTATCCTCAACGGTTGGCCAAGCAAAAGGGTGACAACCAATTTAGAAAATTCATTGAAATGATGAAGAGTTTGACTATCAACGCGCCTTTGGTGGAGGCACTCGAGCAAATGCCGGGATACGCAAATTTCATGAAAGATTTGGTTACAAAAAAGAGATCAATAGAGTGTGAGACAATCAAGATGACCCATCAAGTGAGCGCAATTGTGCATTCTATGGCTCCAAAACTTGAGGATCCCGACACATTCACTATCCCATGTACCATTGGAAGTGCCGACTTTGCAAAAGTCCTTTGTGACTTGGGGAAAAGTATCAATTTAATGCCATATTCAGTCTTCAAGACCTTGGGAATCGGACAACCTCGTCCAACTTCTATGAGGCTTCAAATGGCGGACCGGTCAATGAAGCGGCCTTTGGGAATTATTGATGATGTCCTTGTTCGTGTTGATAAGTTCATATTGCCGGCTGATTTTGTAATTTTGGATTGCGAAGTGGATTTCAAGGTGCCTATTATTCTTGGGAGGCCCTTCCTAGCTACGGGGAAGGCCTTGGTTGATGTAGAAGTTGGAGAATTGACCTTCCGTGTTGGTGATAAAAAGGTGGTGTTCCACCTCAACAGGAATTGACTTGAGCCGATTAGCATAACTTAGTCCCAAAATGCTTACACGTTGCACTTGATTGCAGGTTTGAGTGACAAGATGACAAATACTAAAGATCGGCTCAAAAAGGAGTGAAATCTGCCAAGTGTCAAAAGACAACTGAAAGGGGGGATCAAATGGACCTGCGCGGTCCGCACTGTTTTGTCACGCGGCCGCGCAGGAAAGTTCAGAAGCTGGACATCTTCAAGTTCAACCTGCGCGGTCTGCACTGTTCTGCCATGCGTCCGCGTAGGAAAGTTCAGAAGCCATGATATCTTCAAGTCAAGCTGCGCGGTCCGCGCCCTGTTTTCACGCGGTCCGCGCCTAAGACCTACCCATCAATGGACAACACTCGAGTAATTCCTGTTTATCCTAAAATAACCTCAACAAACATCACTTGGGACTAACAATTACCCTCAATGCAAATGCATCATTAACACATTTAAACTTTGCAAACTTGTGGATCAAGTGCGACGCAAGAGCATCAAGAGTTGACACATTTCATCAAGGAACCTTTCTCAATTTCTTTGGTCATTGTGGAACCCAAACTCACCTTGAGACTCTTGTGTTGACCGAACAATCATCATGTGGTCATTTTGGTCCATTGTGCGCTTGAGTCATATCTAAGGTCGTTGTCGGCCCTCGATTCCGTCTTAGACAATCCTTGAGTGTGTGTAGTGAGAATTCGAATCGTGAGCCCAAGTACCGAGCCGATGGTCTAGAACTTGCCCTGAATGTTTTTTGAGGCGAAATCATAGGTGGAACTTGACTTGAGACGTGATTATAGGCTCTCCTTGATCCAAAATGCAAAATTTGAACAATTTCCATGACCTACCAATGAAATAATCCCTTGTTCAACCCTTTTGAGCCTTAAACCCTTTTCATTCATGAACCAAGCTACAAGCCTATACCCGTTCTTAACGAAACCCTCTCTTGGCACCCAAATTTTCCCTTGAATAAATGGCAAATGTCTAAGTTTGGGGGGAGAGACAAGAAAGGCATCAATGTGGTAAAAAGGCGCAAAAGCAAAAGAAAAGGAAGACAATGAAAAAGAGAAAAATACAAAAAGAAAGACAAAAATAAATAAGAACCAACCATCTACCAATTACTAATGTCAACAAGCTAAATGTAAAGATAATATGTACAGTAATCCAGCAGTTAATCAAAATAGTAGGGCCACACCCCCACGAATAAAAGCTAGCATTGTCCCCAATGCTAACTACCAAATAAAACATCAAAAATCAGCAAAGGATATAGAGCGGCCCCTCAAGCCTCATCAAACTGGTCCCCAGCCTGCTGCTGCTGTGCTGCTGGGATAGGTGTCTGCTCCTGATCCGGCTCATCAACTGGTAGAACTGAAGAGGGCTCAACATCTGCAGTACTAGAAGGGCCCACCTGAACTGGAGCCACCTCGATCACTATTCCCTCTGTGCTAGGGAGCTTTCTCTTCTTCCTTGGCCTATCCTCCTCTGCCTGTGACTGCATTGCTGCTGACTCTCCAGCTGGATCTCCAAATAGTAAGTCGAGTGGCATCTGATCCGCTAGCAACTTGTCCACATCCACTCTCAACTGTGCAACTGACTATTTGGAAGCTTTCTGCTTCCTTAGCTTCTTGTGCTCCCGAGCCAACTTTTCCAATGCCTTTCCATGTGCCCCAACCGCCTTAGTCAAGGCATCCTGCATCGCCATCATCTTTTCTTGGTTGGCCAAGATCTTCTTCAATGCATCCTCAATGGAGGAGGGAATCTCAACAGTAGCTGGTGCTCCCTGTGCCTGCACAACAGTGGTCAAAGTAGACAACTTGGATGTCGCAACTGACATCCAGTTGTTCAAACTGGCAAGGGAGTGAGTGAGCTGGTTGGCAGTGAACCGGTGAGTCTTTGATGAAGGAATCATCGGATCAGCTGCGACAGATGGACCAGCTGTGGAGGAAGGGCCTGGGGCAGTGCCTCATCAGTAGTAGGCTCAGGGGGCTGCTCAGTAGCAACTGGCTCTTCAGACTGTCCAGGTGCGGAGGAGGTAGAAGCTTGAGTCTTTTTGCCTCTCTTTGGGTTGTCCAGACCCAACTGATCGTACCACGAGTAGGGGGCCACTGGAGGTACCGTAACATCATATCTTTTCTTCTTCACTTTCAACTCTCTGAAGTAAAGGGAGAGTGTGTTCGGAAAGGGGTAGTTTGTTTTTGTCTCATTACCTACAGTAGAAATCACTCTCGACATTATATTACCTACATTCAGAGGGAAACCCGCCATGATAGATGCTACCAAGATAGCCCAAGAAAAGGGAACGGAGTGATCGTGTGTAGACGGGTCAAGTCGACTACACACGAAGGTCAACCACCCTTTTGCTTCAAAGTTGAGGGTGTTCCGAAAAATCTTTTCCTGTGCCTTCAACCACACAGGGACTGTACCTGGAGCTGCTAAATGCTCGGCCAACCACAGACAAACCTCCTCTTTCATTTCCATCTTCTCAAGATACTGAGACTCATCTTCTTCTTCAAACCCCAAGAAGTCATTCAGCGACTTCCCATCAAATATCACGATCTTGTCCCTCACTTTTGTTGCTTTGGAGTCCCGAACTGTGTGGTGGACATTGCAATAAAACTCCTTCACCATGTGCTCGTTTGCAATTCAACTCGCTCTTTGAAGAATCCACAACCCTCTCTAGTGCGGAATTGTGCTTGCACATGAGGGTTGAGTGGGACAAGATCGGCATCTATGAACCGCCTTTCCGGAATCAACTTTCTCTTGGGCCACCATTCCCTGAATTTGTGGAAAGTGACCTCACTGACAAACCTATCTTTCCATGCCTCCGGTCTCCTGGTCCTCTCTATACCTCAAACATCTGGTGCACCTCCTTCAGCATATACTTCACTTTCCCCTGATAGTGAAGCTATGGGAGAAGTGGAGTAAGTGTTCTCATTTGCTTTTCTGCTCCGTACTCATCAGACGAGTCCAAGATGACATTTACCGGCTTTTTGGAAGTGGCTACATCAGCACGACCAGGAGATGGGGAATCCCGTAGCTGAAAAGATGTGGACATGTGTGTGTGTGGGGGGGGCAGACTCTGAAGTGACACTCCTCGAAAGTGCATACTCACTCCCCGTGGAGTGAGATGCAGCTCTATCAGCTTCCCGGATTATCTTCCGGTTTTTCTTTATCGCTTCCCTGGTTTGAGGATTAAACTTTACAATTCTTTTTCCTTTTCCCCCACTGGAGGAACCACCTCTCCCTGGTTGTATTTGTTTGCCCGCTCGTTTTTTAGCCACTTGATTTTGCCCAATTGACTCTCTCGAGACCAATTGGGTAGGCCAATTTGCCCAAGCAACTTATGGTTCAAGTTGGGTAATTACTCTCTCGAGGTTTAACCCGTTAATTGGGACTACCATTCTCATGGGTCCATCCCAATTCCTTGTTAGAATTAATCTTGGGGTCATAGACTCTCTTTCTCAAGAAGAGTCAAGACTCACTAAGCTAGACTTAGTGTTTGCAACCACCAAATCTTAATGAAAACATAAGATTAATTCAAATAACAAATACCCAACATCATTCATGCACTAAACAATCACACCCATTAATTACCCACACTAGGGTTGAGCCACAACCCTAGCTAATGGGTTTAGCTAGCCATAATAGAAACAAAAATTGAAGAAATAATAGATGAAATGACATAACAATTAACTACAATGTTAACCTACTCAAATCCACGTTAATACTAAAAGAAATTGCCCAAAATAGGCTAAAATCATGAAATCCCGAGTTCAGCTGCTCTATGCTCTCAAAACAGATCTAGAAAAAACTACTGCTAAAAAGTAAATGTTCTATTTATACTACACAGGAAAAATCGGACAAAAATACCTCGGAGGGTCTAGCGCGGACCGCGCACAAATGGCGCGTGACTGCATAGGGTTTTGGGCCTTCATATCTTGCTTCTGGCACTGGGGGCGCGGACCGCACAAAAGTGACGCGCGACCGCGTGAACTTCATCCACGCGGACCGCACTGATTAGGTGCGCGGCCGCATGAGCTTTTGCCTTGAATGATTGAGTGTCTGATACTCTTAGGCGCGGATCGCGAGTCCCAAAATGCTTATAAGTTACGCTTGATTGTAGGTTTGAGAGACAAGATGACAAATACTAAAGATCGGCTCAAAAAGGAGTGAAATCTGCCAAGTGTCAAAAGACAACTGAAAGGGGGGATCAAAAGAACTTGCGCGGTCCGCACTGTTTTGTCACGCGGTCCACGCCTAAGAGTATCAGAGACTCAATCATTCAAGGCAAAAGCCCATGCGGCCGCGCACAGATGTCCAGCTTCTGAACTCTTCTGCACGGCCGCGTGACAAAACAGTGCGGACCGCGCAAGTCCTTTTGATCCCCCCTTTCAGTTGTCTTTTGACACTTGGCAGATTTCACTCCTTTTTGAGCCGATCTTTAGTATTTGTCATCTTGTCGCTCAAACCTACAAATAAGCGCAACTTGTAAGCATTTTGGGACTAATTTCTGGCAGTTAATGCACAAAGCTTAGGTAAGAATGGGTATAAAACATGTAGGAATCACAGTTATCACTGCGCAAGAGGATTCGAGAGTGTGAAAGTGAGCATCGGGAAATACAAGAAGCCCATCAGAAGTTGATCTAGGAATGGAAAGATATGGTTGTCAGCGCCAACAAGTGACTAGGGTATTTGGAGCGGGGTCTAGTGGAGCTAGAAGTAAAGTTCCTCAAGAGGATTGAAGATTGTCAAAACACTGAAGGGAATGTAGGCGGACATTTGGCCCAAGCTTATCTGTTGTTAGGACTGCGCGAGCTGGTGAAGCTGTTCGAAGGGGATAAAGATACCGAATCTAGGGAAGGTCCTTCTGGGACCAAGTAGTTAGGAGTCTTTTATTTTGCTTCTAATGATGTAATAAGGCTGATGGCCGCTAGTGACATTTTATTTTCTGTTATTTGGCATCGTTGTGAATTCGTCTTATTTTTATCAATAAAATGAGGCATTTAGCATTATAAGTTCTCCAAATTAATTTGTCGCTAGGCCTACCTCGGGCACAACAAGGCACCCAAATTAGGACGCGATTTATATTCTTGCACAATGTGTTTAAATGTTGCAACATTTTCTTCTCGTAACCCGCACTAACTTGTTACCTTTTTTTTCTTTATTTTTATTCCCCTCCCCAAAGGTTAGTTCGTGCATTCTGGCACCATCATCATACAGTACGAGATCCAAGGGCCCTCCTCCTCCTCCTGCTCCAAGTCCTATCCGGAACAAGAGCAAAGGGAAATGGGAGATTCAAGCGCCAGAAAGGAAATTGAAAGAATTGAGATTCCTCAGGGTACCCCGGTTGCTAAGGAAACTGCTGCCCAACTTGAGCAAAAACTGTTGAAGTTCCAAGAAGAACTGGATCAAGTTCGGAACTTGGTAAATTTATCATTCACTCTCACCGCTCCTGATGTCAACATTCCAAATGCTCAAAATCCCGCACCTCCACAGAACACCCCACAACCACAAATGCAACCCACTCATGCTCAACACTGCAACACATGCCACACCCCACTACCCATTCCTGAACCACTGAACACCACAAACGACCACCCCCACAACACTCCCATCTACGTAGATACCATACCCCACTACACTCAACCAATCTCAAGTGCACCTGAGTCTGATGACAAGGACTCTCTTATCAGAAACTTGGCAGCAGAACTCAAGAAGTTTACCAGCCGGGTCTAGGGCATGGAAGGAAACAAAGGCATAGAGGGGCTGAATTATGAGGACCTCTATATTCAGCCAGCTGTTGAACTTCCGGAGGGATACAAACCTCCCAAGTTCGAAATGTTCGATGGCACGGGAGATCCCAGAGTCCATTTGAGGACATATTGTGATAAGCTGGTTGGAGTCGGAAGGAATGAGAAAATCCGTATGAAACTCTTCATGAGAAGCCTGAAGGGGGATGCTTTATCCTGGTACATCAGTCAAGACCCCAAGAAATGGACAAGCTGGGTAGGTATGACATCGAATTTCATGGATAGGTTCCTATTCAATACAGAGAAAGCACCGGATGTATTCTACATCCAAAATCTGAAGAAGAAGCCTACCGAAACATTCTGCGAGTATGCTACCCGTTGGAGATCAGAGGCTGCTAAGGTCAGGCCGGCCTTAGAAAAGGAACAGATGAATAGATTCTTCGTCCGGGCTCAAGACCCACAATATTATGAGAGGTTGATGCTGATCGAGGGCCAGAAATTCTCCGATATCATCAAGCTGGGAGAAAGAATTGAGGAAGGCATTAAGAATGGTATGGTTACTAATCTTGAAGCATTGCAGGCCACCAACAAGGCTTTACAGTCTGGTGGCACGTCCAAGAAGAAGGACTTCAATGCCTTGATGGTCGCACAGGGAGCCAAATCACCACTAAAATACCACACTTACCCGTCACCTCCACTTATATATCAGCCTGTCCCAAATTACCAAACACCGGCACCCTCTTACCAAAATCCATCACCCGTTTACCAATCATCTCCACTCCCGCATATCAACCCACTTCACCCAGATACTCTCAACCTGCACCTGTTTACCAAGTCTATAATGCCCAACCCTCTCACTACCAAGCACCTCCCACTCGCCAAAATCTCCCCAGACCCAGACCAAATTTTGACCGCAGACCTCCCAGACAATATACAGCCATCGCTGAGCAAATTGACCAGCTGTATGAGAAACTTAAAGCTGCTGGTTACGTCTCCCCTATCCCTGCCATAACTCCAGAAAATCCTTCCCAGTGGGTCAACCCTAATAAGACTTATGCGTACCACTCCGACATGAAGGGACATACCATTGATGAGTGCCGCTCGTTGAAGGACAAGATTCAAACTCTAATCGACAATAAGGTTATCATAGCAAAGGAGCCTGCTCCTAATGTTCGCAACAACCCTCTGCTTGATCATAGAGGTGGGGACATTCACATGATCGAGATCGAAGATGACTGGGACCCCAAGGGATCGATAGGATTGATTTCTGAGGATGATGAGCCAAAGAAACCGATAGTCACACTTAACCCGATTGTTGTACAGAACCAGCCCTCCAGGGGCGATGAAGTAAACATGTCTATACCTTTCGAATTTGAAGCACCTTCTTCTGCGAAGGTGGTCGGGCCAATTGAGGTTGAGTTTGGGGTTCCAAAGGCACCTGTACCCTTTGAATTTGTTTTGTTACCACCGAGGGTACCCATTCCTGTAGCAATGTCAGACGTAACACCGTTCCACTCAAATGCCATACCATGGGATTATACAGCTGAAGCAAGGAGGAAAGGAAAGACCAAGACGGGAGAAGCAATTGCTGCGCAGGGTATGACCAGAAAAGGCAGGGTTTACACTCCAGAGCACCTAGCTAAGTCTAGTAAGCAAGCCTCGGGACGGACTACTGAAACTGGTCCCGATGATCTTTGGAGGAAAGTACAAGCTAAGGAGTATTCGGTCGTTGAGTAGTTGAACAAAACACCAACACAGATCTCCATCCTAGCTCTTCTACAGAGCTCTGACGCACACAAAAATGCCTTGATGAAAATATTGAGCGAAGCTTATGTGCCCAGCAACATAACTGGGGGCGAAATGGCAAATATGGTAGGACAAATACTGGAAAGCCACAAAATCACCTTCCATGAAGATGAACTGCCGCCGGAAGGACTGAGTCACAATATGGCCCTACACATCACTGTGAAATGCAAGGATTACTTCATCACTAGAGTTTTGATCGATGGAGGCTACAACCTCAACATCTATCCATTGATAACTCTCAGAACATTGGGAAAGAGCCTTCACGAGATCAAAGATGGGGCCATCAATGTCAAAGACTTCGATGGGTCCCAAAGGTCTACTATCGCAGAGATCAGCCTATGCTTGCAAATGGGGCCAACCTGGTTCGACGTTGACTTTAAAGTGATAGATGTCCCAGCATCCTACAATTTGCTGTTGGGACGAGCATGGATCCATGCCGCTGGAGCTGTAGCATTGACCCTGCATCAGGCAGTGAAGTTCGAATGGAATCACCAAGAGGTGATCATTCATGGCGATGGTAGCAACCCCATATATAGTCGCCAAACCATCCTGATGATTGGAGGCAGAAAGAAAATAGGCGGAGAAACATACCACCACATTGAAAGAGTCAACGCTGTAGACAAAGATAAATAGTAGGATAACAAGATTGAAAGTATCCTGAATTGGTGTGGATACGAACCAGGAAAGGGACTCGGCAAAAACCTCCAGGGAATCCCGAACCCATCAAGCTGAAGAAACATGGCACTACATTTGGTTTGGGGTATGAGTACACTTGGGAGGAGTTCAATCACTGGTCTCCACCATGGCGCGGTCCCTACTACCCACTGGAGCACCTGATACCTCACCTGGAGCAGACTTTCCAGCTAGCAGATACTATATATGAGTCGGAGGAAGATGAAGCATTGGCAGCCGTGAAGAATCTGTTCCTGGAGGATGATGATATGGATTGCAGTGTTATTTTCGAGGAGAAAGGGGAGGAAGGCCCTTATATACAAGTTGTGAACCGAGGAGAGCGCCTCAGCAATTGGTCAATCAGAACCACCAGGGCCCGGAAAGCTTCGGGGTAGCAAGGCCAAACAAAAGCACCATGCATCACATTTTTACCTTTTACTAGCTGATTTTATTTCCGCATTGTCTTTTAATTTTGAAAAGAGCTCTGATACTCAAAATAATTATGAATCTAATCGAAGCATTTCAGTTTATTATATATCTCGCTCTTATTATTTTCCTATCATTCACTTTATTTTACACAACATTACTATTACTTGCCTTGATGATGAACCAACGATTGTGACTTTTAACGAGACAACGCAACAAACGGATACGGACTGAGAAGAGGATGATATACCAGAAGAGGTCGTTAGAGGAGTTGAGAATTTTGAAAATAGGCCTAAGTCTAACTTGGATGAAACTGAGGTCGTTAATCTGAGAGATGCAGAGAATGTCAAAGAAACGCGCATCAGTGTTCACCTGTCACCATCAGAAAAGAAAGAGTACCCGGAGTTCCTAAAGGAATATGAAGACATATTCGCCTGGTCATATGATGATATGACTGGTCTCAGCACATCCATTGTAGCTCACAAACTTCCAACAGATCCAACATGACCGCCGGTAAAGCAAAAGCTCAGGAAATTCAAACCCGACATGAGTTTGAAAATCAAAGAAGAGGTTACCAAACAAGTCAAAGCCAAAGTTCTCAGGGTAGTAGAGTATCCGACATGGTTAGCCAACATCGTGCCAGTGCCAAAAAAGGATGGGAAAGTTAGAGTTTGTGTTGACTACCGGGATCTTAACCGGGCCAGTCCTAAAGACAACTTCCCCTTGTCGAACATACACATTCTAATTGACAACTGCGCCAAGCATGATTTACAGTCTTTCATTGATTGTTTTGCTAGGTATCATCAGATATGGATGGACGAGGAAGATGCAGAGAAAACGGCTTTCATCACGCCATAGGGAATGTACTGTTACAAAATGATGTCATTCGGTTTGAAGAATGTTGGTGCCACATACATGAGAGCCATGACTACCATCTTTCATGACATGATACACAAGGAGATCGAGGTATATGTGGATGACGTCATCATCAAATCCAAGAAAGCCAGGGATCACATGGAAGACCTAAGAAAGTTCTTCAACAGACTAAGGAGGTACAATCTGAAACTGAATCCCGCCAAGTGTGCATTTGGGGTTCCTGCTGGTAAATTATTGGGTTTCATCGTGAGTCGTCGAGGAATAGAATTGGATCCATCAAAGGTCAAAGCTATCCAAGAATTGCCGCCGCCAAAGAACAAGAAGGACGTGATGAGTTTCCTAGGAAGACTCAACTATATCAGCCGGTTCATAGCTCAATCCACGGTCATTTGTGAACCTATCTTCAAAATGTTGAAGAAGGACGTTGCTACCAAATGGACTGATGATTGTCAGAAAGCTTTTGACAGAATCAAGGAATACCTATCAACGTCGCCGGTCTTGGTTCCGCCTGAACCAGGAAGACCCCTATTGCTTTACCTTGCGGTATTGGATAGAGCATTCGGTTGTGTTTTAGGACAACATGAAGAAACAGGGAGGAAGGAGCAAGCCATCTACTATCTCAGTAAGAAGTTCACACCGTACGAGGCCCGGTATTCTCTTTTAGAATGCACTTGTTGTGCTCTGACTTGGGTCGCGCAGAAGTTGAGGCATTACTTATGTGCTTACACTACTTATATCATATCCAGAATGGACCCTCTAAAGTATATCTTCCAGAAGCCCATGCCAACTGGCAAGCTCACCAAGTGGCAGATCCTACTAAGTGAATTCGACATTGTTTACGTGACCCAGAAAGCAATCAAAGGGCAAGCTTTGGCGGACCATCTCGCCGAGAATCGCGTGGACGGAGAATACGAGCCCCTAAAAACATATTTTCCCGATGAAGAGGTATCTTTCATAGGAGAAGATATTGCAGAATCCTATGATGGTTGAAGGTTGTTTTCGATGGAGCTGCAAATTTCAAAGGAGTTGGCATAGGAGCAGTCTTAGTATCAGAAACCGACCAACACTACCCGGTATCCGCCAAGCTCAGGTTCCCTTGCACCAATAATATGGCCGAATATGAAGCCTGCATCTTGGGGATCAAAATGGCCATTGACATGAACGTTCAGGAGTTGCTAGTGATCGGAGATTCAGACTCGCTCATACATCAGGTTCGAGGAGAGTGGGCAACCAAGAACTCTAAGATACTTCCCTACTTGCATCATATACAGGAATTGAGGAAAAGGTTCAGAAAGACAGAATTTCAGCACGTCCCCAGAGTCCAGAACGAGTTTGCTGATGCATTAGCTACTTTGTCGTCCATGATCCAGTATCTAGATACGAATTTCATTGATCCCATCCCAGTAAAGATTCATGATCAGCCAGCTTATTGTGCCCATGTTGAGGAAGAAGCGGATGGAAAACCATGGTTCCATGACATCAAGAAGTACTTGACAACGGGGGAATATCCAGGACTTGCCAACACTACTCAGAAGCGTACACTTTGTAGGCTATCCAACAACTTTTTACACAGTGAAGGAATCCTGTACAGGAGGACTCCCGATTTGGGTCTACTAAGGTGTGTCGAAGCAAAAGAAGCATCCAAGCTATTGGACGAGGTGCATGCAGGGACCTGCGGGCCGCACATGAATGGTTTTGTCTTAGCAAAGAAGATACTCCGAGCAGGGTATTTTTGGATGACTATGGAAACAGACTGTATCCAGTATGTTCGCAAAGCCATCGCTGTCAGATACATGCAGATATGATAAAGGCGCCTCCAAACGAGCTTACTGCGACAAGCTCACCATGGCCATTCGCCGCTTGGGGAATGGATGTTTTCGGACCTATCGAGCCTGCCACATCAAATGGGAAGAGGTTCATCCTAGTGGCAATCGATTATTTTACCAAATGGGTCGAAGCAGCATCATACAAGGCTGTCACTAAGAAGGTTGTGGTGGGTTTCGTCCGCGACCGCATTGTTTGTCGGTTCGGGGTTCCGGAATCAATCATCACCGATAATGGTTCCAATCTCAACAGCGACTTGATGAAAGTAATGTGTGAAACTTTCAAGATCAAACACAAGAACTCTACAACCTACAAGCCTCAGATGAATGGAGCTGTGGAAGCAGCCAACAAGAATATCAAGAAGATACTAAGGAAGATGGTCGAAAGGCACAAACAATGGCATGAGAAGTTATCATTCACCTTATTGGGATACCGCACTACAGTCCGCACATCGACCGGAGCAACTCCCTACATACTGGTTTATGGTACAGAGGCGGTCATCCCCACCGAGGTAGAAATCCCCTCCTTAAGGATCATACAAGAAGTAGAATTGGATGATGCAGAATGGGTAAAAGGTCGCTACGAGTAGTTAGCCCTTATAGATAGGAAAAGGATGAATGCGGTTTGCCACAGTCAGTTATATCAGAATAGAATGTCCAGAACCTTCAATAAAAGGGTTAAGCCAAGGAAGTTCTCTCCCAATTGGCAGGGTCCGTACATGGTCCACCGGGTTCTAACTGGAGGAGCCCTTATTCTTGCAGAGATGGACGGAGAAGTCTGGCCGAAGCCAATCAATTCAGATGCAGTGAAACGATATTATGTGTAACCACTTATGATTCCCTTAACGATGTAATTTGAACTACGCCTGACCTGATTCCCGTTTAAGAGGGGATACGTAGGCAGCCTTATGGGTTCGGTCATAATTTAATAAAAATTCCATTTTTCCCTGCTATTGGAACCGGGGCAGAATTTTGAGGAGGGCCCTCAAAATTCCGAAGTTAATTTTAGTTCATGCATCGCCAGAAGCGCCAACCCAACAAACTGGGGCAGAATTTTGAGGAGGACCCTCAAAATTCCAAAGATGTTTTTAGTCATTTAGCACAACCGTAGGAAATGTCCGCTCAGCAAACTGGGGCAGAATTTTGAGGAGGACCCTCAAAATTCCGGAGAAAAGAGGTTGCAATGTCCTAAACCACGTTGCAGTGATTGGATCATCTAAAGAAAACTATTTTCGATTATATACTTACGTTATATTTACTAAATCATGCATAACTATTATCCGGATTGTTGTTGTTTAGTGACGCTACCCCAATGACACACAACATCAAGAGCCTGGGGAAGATGAACTAACCTTTCCCCTAACATAACTCACAATTTTCTTTGGATACAGGCACTCGACTCGCAATATCGTCAGGTATATTTATGTACACATACTTTCCCAAGAATGCAACTTCTCAGAATCATCACTTTCCCGCAATTGCTATCCGTACACAATCTACCCAGCAGTCTGTATTGTCGTAATCGGCTATCAGCTAAGAGATCTTACTACTGATCATCCTTTTACATTCTTGCACTGTATAAGGCTACTTATCTGCCTTCCGAGGTTAAGCTCTACCTCCATCTACATTTTGCATAAGGTTACCTTTCTGCCTTCCGAGGTTAAAGCTCTACCTCCATCTACATTTTGCATAAGGCTACTTTTCTGCCTTCCGAGGTTAAGCTCTACCTCCATCTGCATTTTTTTGCATAAGGCTACCTTTCTGCCTTCCGAGGTTAAGCTCTACCTCCATCTACATTTTGCATAAGGCTACCTTTCTTCCTTCCGAGGTTAAGCTCTACCTCCATCTACATTTTGCATAAGGCTAACTTTCTACCTTCCGAGGTTAAGCTCTACCTCCATCTACATTTTGCATAAGGATACCTTTCTGCCTTTCGAGACTAAGCTCTATCTCCATCTGCATTCCGCATAAGGCTACCTTTCTACCTTCCGAGACTAAGCTCTGTCTCCATCTGCTTTTTGCATAAGGCTACTTTTCTGCCTTCCGAGGTTAAGCTCTACCTCCATCATCATCTGCATAAGGCTACTTATATGCCTTTCGAGACTAAGCTCTGTCTCCATCTGCATTTCCTGCATTGCATAAGGCTACCTTTCTGCCTTCCGAGACTAAGCTCTGTCTCCGTCTGCATTTCCTACATTGCATAAGGCTACCTCTCTGCCTTCCGAGACTATGCTCTATCTCCATCCTACATGGCTGAAAGATCTCCACCTTATCTCTCTCGCATGGCTGAAATATCGCCACCTTTTACATTTCGCATCGGCTGAAAGATCGCCACCTTCTGTATTTCATGGGCTGAAAGATCGCCAAATTGTCCAAAGGCATCATTGTTCGGATGTACCATTTGCATAACCCGAGAACGCCATACCATGGCCTGAGGACCCCTATTTTACCTTTTGCATATCATTATTCAAAGGAATCATGGTTCGGAGGCATCATTCTCATAGCCCGAGAACATCATTTCATAGCCTGTGAATCCTTTATTATACGCTTCCTAGCCCAGGACGTCATGGTCTGAGGACGTCATCCTAACCGTCTAAAGACAACATTCATGGTCCGATGGGAACTTGCATCACGTTTAAATTTACGCATAATATGTGCTCGTATTTCTTACTTGCAGGTACATCGGCTGGCAACAGCTGTCTCAGTAGGAGTGATCTCGCTCTGGTTCCCGCAGCCTATCGATTTTCAGAAACCTCTCTCAATCTAAACATCGCGTTTGTCCGTTTCAAATTTCAATCGGCATATTCCGCCCAATGGATCCTGAACTACATATGGCCTGATTCCTGTAAGACCAGGGAATAGGCGGCTCAAAAACAAGATCTCGGTCAAAATTCTTTTCAATCGCCGCTTCCGGTCAAAATTGGTCATCTTATCTTTACCCGACAACTCTTTCATCCTCCTCGGGTAAAGAGGGGCAGCTGTTGATACCCAATTTTTCCCTAGGTACTTTTGTGCCCAAAATACTTCCAAAATAGCATGTATGTGCATATATAAGCACACCCAAGAGATTTAGTATTTTTTAACGATTTTTAAACCGATTTACTACCTATTTTAATACCACAAAATCCAATAATTATTCTCAAAATTATCATTTTTGGTGAATAACTTATTTCATTCCCGTATTTACACCAAAATATAATTAAGGTGATTTTTGCATATTTTTTACAAATTTATTTGGCATTTTTAAGCTAATTGCATGTAATTGCAATTATGGCCTATTTTATGATTAATAGCATTTTATAATTATAAAACTGGTTCCAATACTTTTAAATTGATATTTATATAGTATTTGTTTGCTCAGTATTTTTAATTTACTTTTAAAATCATTATTACTATTTTTATAAAATAAAAGGGGAAAATTGGCTATTTAACACTTAGCCTATTTCTATTTCAATAACAGCCTTTCTCCCTTTCAATTGTAGCCTAAATTGGCCCAATTTCTAGCACCATTTCGATTGAAACTCGAGCCGTACCTAATTCAATTACCCGGTCCAGCTCCGATCTAATCTGAGCCGTTGATCAAATGAGATCAACGACCCAGATTTTATTTCCTAAAATTAAATCCCAACAACCTTCCCCCCCCCCAGACCCCTCATTTCCAAGACGGTCTCTCTCTCTTTCTCTATACTGACTCTTGCTCTCCCTTCCCTCTAGAACCTTCTGGTTCTCTCCGATGAATCCACCGCCTCCCCGGCCATCTCCGACCACCTCCCTTCAACCCCAAGGCTCCGATGGACCTCCCATCGTCCTGTTCAACACCTCGAGGACCTTCGAGGTTTTTGGACCATGGCGATTTGAGACCTAGGGTTCCTGGTTCTTCTATATGCGAGTTCTCCAGTGTGATTTCAGACGAAATCACACCCTATATGTCACGATCTATGAGGTTACGAAAGTTTTTTCCCACTTCTATTAGGTTTCTTTTTTTTAAACCCTAACTCTCTCCTGAATCTCTCAAAACGGTGTCATTTCATGCTATTCTCATGTTTTCCTCTGTGCTCTGTTTATTCTCGAGTTTATTCTGAAAGATCCTTTTCTTTGAACCATTTTTTTTACTTTCTTCGAAATTAGGATTTCTGGGATTTCTTTTTATGCATGCTTCGATTGATTTTATTTATGATTAAAACCTTTTCGTTGTTTATTCTGACCGATTTCTATGCTTTTACTGTTTTTTAGTTTGACTCTGCTAAAAACCCTAATTTCTAGAAAATGTTTCTTCGTTCGATTATGTGTGTTAGCATGTTTCTTTGCTTCGATTACCTGTGTTAGCCTAATTTCCTTTGTCTTGTCTCTATGTGTTAGCATGTTTCCTCGTTTGATCGTGTGTATTAGCCTGATCTTCCTTGCTTTGGTTCTGCCTGCTGGCCTATTTGCTTGATTCTTGTTGATGTTTCATAGTCACCATGCTTCGAATATGTCTTGCTGAATCTTAACTTGTTTTCACTATCTCTGAGTGGTTATGTTTGTTCATCCCTTGCTCCTTCCTAGTTAACTTTGCTCGCTACTTTTGTTCATTTACCATATATGTTAAAAATGCAGAATCATGACTTCACATGATTGATTCTGATTTTCCTTGATTGATTGGTAATTCAAAAACTTTCTTAAAAAAACCTAACATTCTACCCGCCCGTTTGAATTAATTGGTTTTGTTACCTCATTTGTTATAGTACTCTATTCTTTTAAGCCTCTCCTTAATTGGAATTTTCCTGAATTTGGTCTTACTCGACTACTATATGCAATACTGAACCTTTACTCTTTCCTTATTTAATCCTACGCTGATTTTTCCTATTTGCCTTATATGGTGCTGAATCTTTTCGTTTGATTTTGATTCCCTTAATTAATGGGAGTACTTCATTGATTCGTTGATTAATTGATTCCGAGTTCTTCAATTAACATATTTCCATGATTGTTACCTTATTTTACCACCTACTTTTGACTATAAATACCCTGAGTCTTTACAAAAAACAGACAACAGTTTTCTGACTTACACACACCACTAAATACTTTCAAAATCTGCATTCTCTTTTGCTCTTTTGCTCTACTGTTGTTCTCTGCTCCTTCTTATTAGCCGGATAAAAGCCAAGGCTAATATACTATTACTGCTTTGTCTTTGCATCCTACTCTTGCTCTTTTACTGGTATGTCTTAACTCAGTTCCCAGCAATCATCCTAATGTGTTTACTTATAGTCTTTATATCTATGCCTATTACCTGCAGAGTTTGACATGTTCATATGCTATTGTACGCTTTACTTTCCTGCAAATGCTTGATCCCTACTCCCTTACCCTCCATGTGTTTATAAAAGGGGATTCAGGGAATGACAACATGAATTGTTGTCCATGAACTAAATTTTGACCCCAAGTAAAGAGTGTGTCAGTATGTTTTATTGCTGATCATGCCCTTTCCCCCCCCCCTCTTCCTTTGTTTACTATTTCTGGTATGAATTCCCTATCATTACCCCCTATGTATGTTGAGTTAAAGTTTATGGTCTGGTAGTCTTTAAATGGCTATCCAGGACTGAACCTGGCTTTCAATAAGTCATAACTCCTCAATTTGAAAATGAAAAATTGGTCAGGGGTGTGCCAGCACTTCAAATTGCTTGGCATGACCACCAGCTTATCATTTCCCCTCCCCTGCACTTGCACTTACTCTTAGACTTTAAGTTCTGCCCCTCTCATATGAGCCTTGCCTTGGGACCTTGAGTTCCCTCTAAACTTGGACATTTGAGGGCTGGCTTTTCCGCACTGCACTTTACTATAATTCTGGAATGATGTTTGGGGTGTAAGCACTGCCTGGAGCTCTTGAAGATCCTTGGAACTTTGACACATTCCAAATAAGAGAAGGCTTCGGAACCTGGATCCTTGGAAGTTGGTTTACTACATATGTCAGACTGGGAGTCTTAATTAGGCCCTCTTTGGTTGGAATTCTGATTTCGGATGTATTTTATTTATTTTTTGATTAATTCTGGTCTGTAATAATCTTGTAATAAACATTTGGGGTTGGCTAGTGGAAAAAAGCAGGGAACTATGCATGCAAGGGATAGATGTCATACCTATAGGGGTTATCATTTCTGAAATTCTGTATCCCATCTAGAGATCATGCTTGTAGGAATTACTGTCTCTAAAAGTTCTGTATTTTACAAATCACTAAAACTCTGCATTTTTATATAGATGCCATGTCCATAGGAACTCTGCATTCTCATACTATGCCTATAGGGTTTTCTGCACTTTCATATAGATACCATGTCTATAGGATTTTTTGCAATTTTGCATGTGCATCCGTCATTAGGCAAACTTGCTATAGGATTTAAACAACTAACCAATTGCATATAGATGACCTGCCTATAGGATTTATGTATAATAATAACAGTGTTTGAAAAACAGTGTTTAAAATCAGTGACACTTATAAAGCATGCCTATAGAAGCTATTAACTAACTTGAATTGCCAATTCGTCTAAAATCAGTCGCAATAAGGCGTAAGCACCTGCAGAACTTATGTTTTTGTAACTGACAATTCTTTTCTGCAATCAGTCTACTTCTTTATTTCTGAAACTTATAGATATCATGCCTATAGGTTCTGTTTAACGCCTAGGCAAGTCTTTGGGTAAAATTTTATAATTGCATCAGTTTTGATAATTACAACCAGCAGGCAGGCCTAATTTGGACCTCTTATCTGAAAATATGTGATAAGTTAGCTACCCTTCCTACGTTAAGTTTAATACAGAACAAACCAGTATTTGTAAGTCATGCTAAATAATTTGCTGCTTTGAATAAGGAGGCCGACTTGAGCCTTAACTGCTATTTGTATCCCTTTTAATTGCTATCTGTTATAGCTTGTCGCCTAGATTTTTATCCTTTTGAAACTCCGCAAAAGCCCCAACTCCCTACCCTTTAGGATTAGTAGTCCCATATGCCTCCGGTACTGATAGGATTGGGACGGGTAATAACATGCAATAAGTAACGATACCATTTCGCGCTTTAACACCTTAACGGGGTGGGAAGGGTAGATATGGATATGATGACCGATGCGCTAATATCACGTGCGAACCCTCTTCCGAGGAGTGATCGCTGGGTATTGCATTGAAGTGATCCATATTAATGATAAACTTAGTGTCGCACCTCCTTTTTACCGCGCCCGCGGGGGAGTTTTCTCCAATTGAAGGACAGTCAAAACGGGATTTATTTAATTATTTAAGAGTCGCCACCTGGGAATTTTAAGGCGTCCCAAGTCACCAATTTCAATCCCTGAATCGAGGAGAATATGACTCTGTTTATTATTCTGCGAACCAGAAATCCTGAGTAAGGAATTCTGTTAATCCGGAAGAAGGTGTTAGGCATTTCCGAATTCCGTGGTTCTAGCACGGTCGCTTAACTGTTTTTATTATTGGCTTAATTATCTTGATTTTATTAAATATATTGATGTTACATGATTTTACTACCGCTTATACTTATTGTGATTGAGGACCCTTCTTTGAATCGAATTACGCGTACGTATATTCGTGTTATAAATTTAAAAATGCGGAATTGTGTCACGCGTACGTGTACACGATAACTTTTGGTAATATATTTATTAAACAATCATTTTTTCGAAATTGTGTCGAATCAAGAATGTTTGTTTTTCTTGAATAGTGAATCGTACATCTCGGGTTTTTATGAAATTGATTTAACGCCTTTGGAAAAATCCTTTTATTAAATATTCGCTCGAAATTGCGCGTACGCATAATCCGAATTTTTACTTTTAAAAATATAATCAGGGTACGCGAACGTATCCCTAATTGCGCAAAATATTTGTAATGGTTTAGGGATTTTTCACAAATTGTTTATTATATTCATGTATTTCTTTTATGTGAAAATCATGAGAAACTCCTATTTAGAGGCCTATAAATTCTTTGAAAAGAATTCGCAATCTATTAAAGGTTGTTCGTCGATTATGATTTCCGAATATAAGTTATATTCATTCCAACTATTCAAATTCAAAGAACAGAATAAAAATATGATTAATACTATTTTTTAAACAAATATGACATATATATATATGCCAAAGAATAAATTGCATATGAAACTGAAAATAAATGATTCATAAAGGAAGGAAATATTTTCCGAGAATTTTCATTATTTACTTAATGCAAATTCTATTTCTAATTATCATTGATGTAAAGTGTGGCAATTTATGCTTGTACATCTCTTTTCATTCTCATATACTCGCTTTTAATCTAATAGGCCTAATTATTTGGTCACTTTGTTTTATGAAGGTAGGATAAGCATCGAATTTATAGGAAGGGAATTATTATACAAGTTAATTCAACAAAGTTACCTTACATGCAACCTAACTGTTTGGCGTAAACATTCATAACGTTTTAACATCATGACGAGCTATACCAACTTACTTTACTCATATGATTATACCTGTCATCATACCATATAATAACTTATACCAATCTAAACAAAATCATATTTGTTACAAGATATTCTACTAATGTAACTTCTTAATCTTTACATTTAGCTAATGGTATTATGGGATGTAATCAATGGCCCATTTTTATGCCTTACTCCCTGTTTTGACAATTCACATATACCTATACCAATGAGATTTCGGAATGGCTAACATTATTACAAAACTTTATATGAATTTCAAAATAAGACAATTTAACTCATAGCTATCAAATTGAATTCACTACTAGTTAACTAACATAAAAAATGAAATTTAAACTAATGAATTTGGACAATTGAAAAATAAAATTTCAATTCAAGCTTCATTGATGAGTCATGTTGAATCTCTTTCCAACTTAAAATTTAAAATACATGTACCTGAAAATGAAGGTGGAAGGAATAAATTTCAGCAGTAGCAGCAGTAACAAACTCAGCCAAATACCGATATACCCACAGATTCAAACAATAATAAGATCCGAAGAAAACAAATGCACAGTACAGTTATTTTTTAAAAGATACTTCAGATGTTAACTGAATCAGTGGAACCAAGAAAGGTTGAACAGATTCAACAAAAGAACAATATTTCAGATTTCAATTTCTTTTCAGTTTCAAATTCCCATTTTTCTGATTTTTCTGTTTCTGCTGCTGTATATCTGTGTGTGTGTGTGACTGTTCTTTTTGTTCCTTTTCTGTTTCTTCTTCCTCTCCTAAAATCTCTCAAACTCTCTTCTTCTGAAAATGATCCCTATCTCTGAAAACTGACCTCCCTCTCTCTGAAAAACTGATCTTTTCTTCTCCTCTTAAAATCTGTTTTTTAAACTCTCTCTAAGCTCTTTTTTTTTCTTCTGGAAAACTCCTTTTTCCCCTCTTAAAACTCATCCCTTTCTGTCTGTCCAGCTCCTCTATTTATACAGGGCTGGTTGCACCCTTTTAATGCTGGATGGACCCTTTATCCCTTTAAAAATTAGAAAGTTTCCATTAAAAACTACTTTTTTAATACTTTATATGATCCTAACCTGATTTTCAGCAGCCCCATTATCCCTTGTTCCCCATTATTATCTTAAATTATAGCCACTAACATTACATTATAATACACTAGCACTAACACCCTGTTTTTACTGTTTCATTCCCAGAAATGCCCCTGAAATCCTGATGTTATTACTGAAAAATCAGAACCTACTGCAAAACAGATTCTAAAATCTGTATAAACTTAATTATCTTTCTGATTTACAGCTATAACCAATCCTATTAACCTCCTAACACAATTGTATTTGACCAACTTTTGTAAACTTGAATTCAAACTTGACATTACAACAATATTACACTGAATTCAGAACTAACATCATAACAACATATTACTGAAATTATCATAACAATTCAGACTGGATTTAACATTGAACCAAAATCAAACACACACAGGATCATTGTCAATACTGACAATGCCCTGAAACTTTAATGTTCAGACAATAACATATATACAACACTTATTTGGACAGATTCATATAAACCAGGATGATTTAACTAACGAGTATTAGTTAAAAATGATTATCTACAATATATGTCAACAAACAGTACATAATAATAGAAACAGATTGTTTCAATCAGTATTATTATGAATGAGAATTCGTAATATAACTAATCGACGAACTTAATCGAGTCGATTGCTTACATTATAAATAGTCATAACCAACAGAAATAATTTCATATTTGACCATATAGACGGGCATGAGACAAAGATGACAGAATTAATCAAATAAAATCATGAAAATTTAACAAGCTATTAAGACAAACAACAATACACGTAGAATACACAAAAGAAAAATAGAAAAAATAACTCTGACCCTTCAAATGTATTCCGACTTGGACTCAACTTGGATTCGGACTTTGTTTGAAATCAAACAGACCTTAGTCGAAGTATTTTCCACTGAAAATACTTCGACTAAGGTCGATTAAACTTCAATCTTTTAATCAATTTGGACAAAAATCCAGAAGTTTGGTATTTCTAGGTTTCTTGAAGGTTCGATTTGGGACCTAATCATTTCTGGTTAGATTCGAGGGAAACCAAGTACGACACAAGGGTGAGGGAAGCCTAGGGGTCATTCGGTGTCATTTTAAAACAGATCTGGGTAAGTTCTTGTTTGGCTCGAATCTTCAAAAGAAGATTCGAGAAGCTCGGAACTGATTCGAGCCAAACAAACAACAGATCCATACTCAGGATGACTAGGGGAAGCTATGGTGTCGATTTGGGACTGTTAGGTTTAGATCAGGTTTTCAGGCCAACCTTCGATTTAAGATTCGAAGGGTTGGGGCCTGATTCGAAGGAATCTAAGGTCATATTCGTGTAGAGGATGTTCAGGGGATCTTAGGGTGTTATTTTGGTGACTGGCGGCGTTGATACCGCCGGGTTTCAGGCGAAGGGGAATAGGGGCGGCTAGGGTTAGGGGTTTTGGTTTGGAACGATGATGAACAGGAGCGGAGGGGGGGTGTTTAGTTAGGGGGCCGGGGTAAGGGTTATGAGTTTATATAGGGGAATGATGGGTGGATATTGACCGTTGGATTAGGCAGGATGGACGACTGAGATCTATTCACTTAACCAAACGGTGTCGTTTGGTTTAAGTTAGGGGGACGGGTTGAACCGGGTGTTGGATCGGGTAAAGGTCCCGGGTTAGGGTGATGAAATCTTGGCCGTTGGATGGAATTAATCCAACGGCCCTTGACGAGAGGTGACCAAACGTCGTCGTTTGGTTATGGCTTTGAATTGGACCGGACAGGCTGTTTTGGATTGGGCGGGGGGGGGAATTCACTTGGGCCTGGATTTTAATCCAGGTCCAATTTCCTTTCACAATTTATATATATTTTCTAATTTTATTTAAATTATAAAAAATCCTAATAAAAATTATAAAACAATTTTTAACCTTACACAAAAATATTAATTACTTCATAACAATTATTTAACACATAGTCAAAACATTAATCACACAGTGGGATATTTAAAATAGAACTAACGCATATTATTTTTTTTATTTTTTTTAAATTATCTTTTAAAATGCATAATTATATCCTATATGCATGCAACATGTATTTTATTTTATTTTTTATTTTATCATGACAAAGTAAACATTTACGGACATAAACAAATTTTTAACACCCCGCAAATTCAGAAATTACACAGTAAAAAAAATTTATTTTATTTTTGATTTATTTTGGAGTAGTTTTTCGTAAGGCAAAAATCACGTGCTCACAGCTGCCCCTCTTTGTGCGGAAACTCGAAGAGTTTTCGTGCAAAGATAAAGTGAGCGGATACGAGCGATTTTTGCCCGTTCGAATACTCCGTGGGAAGCATTTTTAGAAAGATTTGACCGAACCTCTGCTTCAAAGGTTTCCTACATATCCTTGGCTATAAAGGAATCAGGTCAATGTAGTTCGGGAATTTTGGGTAGCTGGGACTACCGTGGGACTGTGATGTTACTGCTGCTTCGTGCTGTTTTTACTGCTTGCTGACCTCCTTATTACACCTTACTTTAAAGGAAATACAAAAATTAAACTAGACTATGGTACATGAATTATAAAAATCTTATCTAGATCATGCCCTTGCGTTTCTTGTTGTCTTGATATCCTGGTGACTCTTGGGCATTTGGCTTATTCCGTATTCCTTTTGGAACTCCTGTTGTTTCTTGCTGGGGATTCTGTTGGACTCCTCTGCTTTATTGATTCTAAGTGTGCTCCTTTCTCATATGAGCGGGCTTTTGATTTCAACACTTCAATTGCATTCCCTCGTTCTTCAGGTGGGTGCCTTGACTGCTTCTTTTCTTTCTTCATACTCATTCTCCAGGTGGACGCCTGACTTCTTCAATTCTCATCCTCATTCTCCAGGTGGACTCCTGACTTCTTCAATTCTTCATCCTCATTTTCCAGGTGGACGCCTGACTTCTTCAATTTTTCATCCTCATTTTCCAGGTGGACGCTTGACTTCTTCAATTCTTTATCCTCATTCTCCAGGTGGACGCCTGACTTCTTCTTTATTTCTCATCCTCATTCTCCAGGTGGACGCCTGACTTCTTTTTTTTTTCATCCTTTCTCATCCTCATTCTCCAGGTGGACGCCTGACTTCTTTAATTCTCATCCTCATTCTCCAGGTGGACGCCTGACTTCTTTAATTCTCATCCTCATTCTCCAGGTGGACGCCTGACTTCTTCAATTCTCATCCTCATTCTCCAGGTGGACGCCTGACTTCTTCAATTCTCATCCTCATTCTCCAGGTGGACGCCTGATTTCTTCTTTATCTCATCCTCATTCTCCAGGTGGACGCCTGACTTCTTCAATTCTCATCCTCATTCTCCAGGTGGACGCCTGACTTCTTCTTTCTCATCCTCATTCTCCAGGTGGACGCCTGACTTCTTTTTAATTCTTTCATCCTCATTCTCCAGGTGGACGCCTGACTTCTTCTTTCTCATCCTCATTCTCCAGGTGGACGCCTGACTTCTTTAATTCTCATCCTCATTCTCCAGGTGGACGCCTGACTTCTTTAATTCTCATCCTCATTCTCCAGGTGGACGCCTGACTTCTTTAATTCTCATCCTCATTCTCCAGGTGGACGCCTGACTTCTTCAATTCTCATCCTCATTCTCCAGGTGGACGCCTGACTTCTTCAATTCTCATCCTCATTCTCCAGGTGGACGCCTGACTTCTTCTTTTCTCATCCTCATTCTCCAGGTGGACGCCTGACTTCTTCAATTCTCATCCTCATTCTCCAGGTGGACGCCTGACTTCTTCTTTCTCATCCTCATTCTCCAGGTGGACGCCTGACTTCTTTTTAATTCTTTCATCCTCATTCTCCAGGTGGACGCCTGACTTCTTCTTTCTCATCCTCATTCTCCAGGTGGACGCCTGACTTCTTTAATTCTCATCCTCATTCTCCAGGTGGACGCCTGACTTCTTTAATTCTCATCCTCATTCTCCAGGTGGACGCCTGACTTCTTTAATTCTCATCCTCATTCTCCAGGTGGACGCCTGACTTCTTCTTTTCTCATCCTCATTCTCCAGGTGGACGCCTGACTTCTTCAATTCTCATCCTCATTCTCCAGGTGGACGCCTGACTTCTTCAATTCTCATCCTCATTCTCCAGGTGGACGCCTGATTTCTTCAATTCTCATCCTCATTCTCCAGGTGGACGCCTGACTTCTTCTAATTCTCATCCGTCATTCTCCAGGTGGACGCCTGACTTCTTCAATTCTCATCCTCATTCTCTAGGTGGACGCCTGACTTCTTTAATTTTTCATCAGGTATTTCCTGACACAAATATTGTATTTGCCCCTGTTTTTAAATCAAAGAAAACTTCGTTGGTTTAAAGCAATGTGGTTGACTGGGGTATTCTTGCCGATGGTGATGCTTCTCTTCATTTCTCTTTGTTGCTTTGGAATGGTTGAAAAGACTGTTTTGTCCTTGTAATTGATTCTTGACTATAGGATTCTCCTCTGTATGTTTTCCTTCGAACCCTTGTAACTGTAATCATATGTCCCTTCTGATTTTGCTGATCCACTTTTGATTTCATCTTTCCTACACTCATATCCTTTATCTCCTACCTTTCGTGGCTGTATTTTGTAACCTTGAATCTTGGTAGTATACCTTGACATTCCATCTTATTTGTTTGAAATAAAACTTATCTCAAAGCTTTTTAGAAAGTAAGATTATTAGTAACGAAATACGCTGATTTCGACAATCATAGAATGAAAAGAAAAATCCAAGATTGGATGACTGTTGGAAAAGGAATAAAGGACTTATCTGATTGGAATTACTGGCACCAATGATCAGGGTATGCATTTTGGATTAATCAACCCAGTCTTTTGATCAATCTCCTTTCAATTGTCTCATTTTTGTTTTTGCCAAAATTTCCATAACCCAACTTCATTTTTCATTTCACAGACCTGTTGGACTTGCAACGTCTCAAAGAGTTTTTGCCGATAAACTTTCCTCATTTGTTCATTTCTCACTTCCTTTTCTCCTTATGGTGCCCACGAAGGTTTTCACCAATAAGACTCTCTCATTTTATTTTTCTCTCAACTTCTGTCGCCTTATGGTGCCCGTGTGGGTTTTCACCTATAAGACTCTCTCGTTTTTACTTTCTTTTCTTGTTTGTACCAGAATGTTATGAACCATCTTCATTTGCTTGACTCAACATTTTTCTAAGATTGGTCGAAAGGTCTTTCTGGTATGGGGTTAGAAATGGAAAAGGTATTAAAAGCTAAACAGTTTTGGTATGTGTTTAAAATTACAACTCTTGGAATCTTTTCTTATTTCCAATACAATTCTTGCCCCAGTTCCTTGATTGGGGTCGCTTGATGTTTCTTTTTGTGCACATTTTATGTATATTGTGCACCCTATGATCGAGCCGTGAAGCGCCTACGTATCCTTCTTTGAGGAATCAGGTCAAACGTAGTTCACCAAATAGTAGTGATGATTTTTTCAATTTTTTTTTTTTCAATTCATTATTTCTTTTTTCTTTATTTCATACTTGATTTTCATTGATTCCAAGAGAGGGTAGGAAAGAAACAAGTATGGCTCAAAGGGGAAACAAAGGGTCTAGTGTTTCGGATAGCAGAATAAATTGCCTTTGTCATTCCAATCTTGCTAAATACAAACATTCAAAAATTCATGCATAATATCTCTTTACCGCGTCAGAATTGATCGCGATGTCTATGCACTTGCCTTCAATGTCTGTTAAGCATAGTGCACCATTCGATAATACTCTGGTCACAATGAATGGTCCTTGCCAATTCGGGGCAAATTTGCCTTTTGCTTCAACCTGATGTGGAAGAATACGTTTCAGCACATGCTGACCTACTTCAAATTTCCGGGGACGTACCCTTTTGTTGTATGCTCTTTCTATTATTATTTGATATAATTGACCATGGCATACTGCGGCCAATCTTTTTTCATCAATCAAGTTTAACTGTTCTAAACGGGTTTTGACCCATTCATCATCATCAATCTTTGCTTCGGCGATGATCCGAAGGGAAGGAATCTCAACTTCTGCAGGAATTACTACTTCAGTGCCATATACCAATAAATAAGGAGTGGCTCCTACTGAAGTGCGAACAGTAGTGCGGTATCCCAATAATGCAAATGGTAATTTTTCATGCCATTGTTTTGAACCTTCTATCATTTTCCGAAGTATCTTCTTTATGTTTTTGTTGGCTGCTTCTACTGCTCCATTCGCCTTGGGCCGATATGGGGTAGAGTTACGATGTGTAATCTTAAACTGTTGACATACTTCCTTCATTAAGTTGCTGTTAAGATTAGCACCGTTATCTGTGATGATCACCTTCGGGATTCCGAATCGACATATGATATTTGAGTGGACAAAATCGACCACAGCTTTCTTGGTCACTGATTTGAATGTCTTGGCCTCAACCCATTTGGTAAAATAATCAATAGCTACCAGAATGAACCTGTGCCCATTGGATGCTGCCGGCTCAATTGGTCCAATCACATCCATGCCCCAGGCAACGAATGGCCATGGTGCCGACATTGTGTGCAACTCGGATGGTGGAGAATGAATCAAATCTCCGTGTATTTGGCATTGATGACACTTGCGCACAAAACTGATACAATCTCGCTCCATGGTAAGCCAATAGTAACCAGCTCGGAGGATTTTCTTTGCCAACACATATCCACTCATGTGGGGTCCGCAAACTCCTGAATGTACTTCAGACATGACAGCTGTAGCTTGTCTGGCATCTATGCATCTTAATAATCCAAGATCTGGTGTTCTTTTATACAAAACTCCTCCGCTTAAGAAGAATCCATTTGCTAATCGCCTAATGGTCCTCTTTTGATCTCCTGTGGCTTGTGCAGGATATATCCCCATCCTGATATACTCCTTGATGTCGTGGAACCATGGTTCACCATCAAATTCTTCTTCAACCATATTGCAATAAGCGTGCTGATCGTGGACTTGAATATGTATGGGATCTACATAAGTTTTGTCTGGATGGTGCAACATTGATGCCAGGGTAGCCAATGCATCGGCCACCTCATTATGGATTCTTGGAATATGTTGGAATTCCACTGATTGAAACCGCTGACAAAGATCATGTAGACATTGTCGGTATGGTATGAGCTTCAAGTCTCGGGTTTCCCATTCTCCTTGAATTTGATGTACCAAAAGATCCGAATCTCCCATGACTAAGATTTCTCGGATACCCATGTCTGCAGCTAGCCTTAACCCCAAAATGCAAGCTTCATATTCAGCCATATTATTGGTGCAATAAAATCGTAATTGAGCCGTAACAGGATAGTGATGCCCTGTTTCAGAAATGATTACAGCTCCTATCCCAACTCCTTTCATGTTAGCGGCTCCATCAAAGAAAAGTTTCCAGCCATACTTTTCAATTTGCTCCACCTCGTCGATATGCATTGTTTCTTCATCAGGAAAATAAGTCTTCAACGGCTCATATTCCTCATCGACCGGGTTTTCGGCTAAATGATCGGCCAGTGCTTGAGCCTTCATTGCAGTTCGAGTCACATAGATGATGTCGAATTCTGTGAGCAATATCTGCCACTTTGCAAGTCTTCCCGTTGGCATAGGCTTTTGAAAAATGTATTTCAATGGATCCAACCGAGAAATGAGGTAAGTAGTGTAGGATGACAAATAGTGTTTCAATTTTTGAGCTACCCATGTTAGGGCGCAACATGTCTTTTCCAGATGAGTATACTTAACCTCATAAGCTGTGAACTTCTTGCTAAGGTAGTAGATGGCCTGTTCTTTTCTGCCAGTGAGGTCATGTTGCCCCAATACACAACCAAATGAATTTTCCAAAACCGTCAAGTAAAGAATCAAAGGTCTTCCTGGCTCTGGCGGGACCAACACGGGTGGGTTTGACAAGTACCCTTTTATTTTATCGAACGCTTCTTGACACTCATTGGTCCATTTGACTGCAGCATCCTTTTTTAACAATTTGAAAATTGGCTCACAGGTTCATGTGAGCTGAGCAATAAACCTGCTGATGTAATTTAACCTCCCTAACAAACTCATTACTTCAGTTTTGTTTCTTGGAGGTGGCAGTTCTTGGATGGCTTTAATCTTTGACGGATCTAGCTCGATGCCTCGTCGACTGACTATGAATCCCAGCAACTTTCCGGATGGAACTCCAAATGCGCATTTGGCAGGGTTAAGCTTGAGGTTGTACCTGCGAAGTCTTAAGAAGAACTTCCTCAAATCCCCAACGTGGTTGGCCTGATGTTTTGATTTTATGATCACATCATCCACGTACACCTCAATTTCCTTGTGTATCATATCATGAAACACTGTGGTCATTGCTCTCATATAGGTTGCTCCGGCGTTCTTTAGACCGAATGGCATTACCCGGTAGCAATAAGTTCCCCATGGTGTGATGAATGCTGTCTTTTCTGCATCTTCTTCATCCATTAGAATTTGATGATACCCGGCATAACAATCCACGAAAGACCCTACATCATGCTTGGCACAATTGTCAATCAAAATATGGATATTGGGTAACGGGAAATTATCTTTTGGGCTTGCTTTGTTGAGATTGCGATAGTCGACGCATACTCTAATTTTGCCATCTTTCTTTGGTACAGGAACGACATTAGCCAACCAAACAGGATATCGAGTGACTCGAATGACCTTTGCTTCCAATTGTTTGGTGATTTCTTCCTTAATTCTCATACTCATATCAGGCTTGAATTTTCTCAGCCTCTGCTTGACAGGAGGCACCGTTGGATCGGTGGGCAATTTGTGGACCACTAAATCAGTGCTCAAGCCCGGCATGTCGTCATACGACCATGCAAAAACATCTTTGAATTCTATGAGTGCTTTAATTAACTCTTCTCGGATCTTTGGTTCGAGATGGACACTTATTTTAGTTTCCCGGACATTACTCGTGTCCCCTATATTGACGTCCTCGGTATCACTCAAGTTAGGTTTGATTTTTTCCTCAAAGTGAATTAACTCTTTACTAATCTCTTCAAAAACCTCATCTTCATCATATTCTGATTCATAATCACAATATATTTCTTGAATTAATATTTCGGAACCAGATTGATTTTTAAGACTGGGCTGAGGATTCCTCATGCATGCCATATCACTAGAGCCAGCGTAAAAGGAACTGTACAGAAAAGAAGAAAAAGAAAAGAAAGCTATTAGGAATGATAATAAAAAGGAAACTGCTTTTTATTGGATGATGAAAGATAACAAGGTTTTGCACACTTCAAACCAACTGTAAGATAAACTTTGGGATTACAACCTTGAAATAACCCAAACAAACTGAAAGAAAATCAAAATAAACTACCAAGACTCCTTTCGAATTGGGAGAGGAGTGGCTTTCCAATTATTGAGCTTTGTTTTCGGTCCAACGAATTGAACTTCTGCGTTGCTACACCCTTCTCCGCTTTCCAACATATTCACATCACTAAACAATTTCTCGAACCTTTCAATTAATTCCTTCTCAGGATTGACCCGGGATTTAGGAATTGTTGTTATCGGGCGATTTTTAGCGCCGGTCTTGACAAAAGACTTTGACAGATGTGGGACTGGTTTTGGAAGAACCCATGTTTGGTGTTTCAACTTCCTAACCCTTGTCACGTCATTGGCAGTGGGTATGAACCCTAAACCGAATGTTCCCCAGTTCTCGGGGAGAGATACTGGTTGTACAATTCCTTGCAGAGATAAGCCCAGACCTTTGCCGGGTATAAAGCCATTCTTTAACATTTCATAAGCTACCATGACTGATGCAGAGGATATCCTTGGATTCGGAAGGTATTTCCCTTCTGGAATTTTCTCTACTGACACCGTGTCGGACACTTGGTATACCCATGGTCCTTGGTCAATTTCTGTTCCCTCGACCGGTACAATGGTACTGTTGTGAGCATTTAAACTTTCTTCTCCATGCACGACTATTTCTTGATGATCCCATTCGAACTTGACAGCCTGATGTAGTGTTGACGGGACTGCTTTAGCAGCATGGATCCATGGTCGACCCAACAACAAGTTGTAAGAAACAGTTATGTCCAACACTTGGAATTCCATTGTGAATTCAACTGGCCCTATTGTCAGTTCCAACACTATGTCGCCAAATGAATCTCTGCTTCCACCGTCAAATCCTCGTACGCAGATACTATTCTTCTGGATCCTCTCCTCTTTAATCTTTAATTTGTTTAAAGTGGAGAGAGGGCATATGTTTGCACTGGACCCATTGTCAACCAATACCCGGGTTACTACGGAATTTTCACATTTCACGGTGAGGTAAAGAGCTCTGTTGTGCTCGGTACCTTCCACAGGTAATTCATCATCAGCAAATGTAATTCTGTTTGTCTCAAAGATTCTGTTGGCTATTTTTCCCAAATGATTTACAGAGATCTTTTCAGGAACATGAGCTTCATTCAGGATTTTCATCAAAGCCAGGCGGTGCTCCTCTGAATGGATCAGTAATGACAACAATGAAATTTGAGCGGGGGTCTTCTTTAATTGATCCACAACAGAATAATCATGGAGTTTCATTTTTCTTAAAAACTCTTCCGCCTCTTCTTCCGTCACAGCTCTCTTTGTTGGAGTTGGATTGTTTTTAGTTTTTCTCAACTCTTCGGGAGTAAAACATCTTCCCGAACGTGTCAAACCTTGCACCTCACACACTTCTTCCTTGATTTCTTTGCCCTTGTACATTACAGTCACCCGTTCATAGTTCCATGGGATGGCTTTGTTGTTGATGATCGGCAGCTGGATTACAGGTGCAATAATAACCCGATCTGTATGTGCTCCTTCCACGAATATAATGGGTTTGTTAGCAACCCCTGGCACTACTACTTTCGGCCTTTCTTGTTTTGCGGCAAATTTTCTCGATGATGCCTCATCGACTATTATAGACGGTTCATCACCATTTTTGTTCTGCTTAGACACCGGCTTCTCCTCCATTAACTGCTTATCTGGCTTGGTTTCATGAGACTTGATCATCATGACAGTTTGTGACGGCTTCTTTGTCTTCCCATCAGCTTGTATGATTTCTATCATATTAGCCTCTTGATGGGCTGGCATTGGATTTCTATTGATATTTGGGGCTTCGGGGGTTTGAACCTCGATTTTATTAGTATCAATCAGCTCTTGTATTGCATTTTTCAAATGCCAACATTTCTCCGTATCATGGCCTGGTGCACCGGAGCAATATTCACAGCTAATGGTGTAATCCAGATTCTTTGGAGGAGGATTGGGTAGCTTGGATTGTATTGGTCTCAGCATGTCTAGCTGTCTCAGCCTGTGGAACAGACTGGTGTAAGATTCTCCCAATGGAGTGTAAGTTTTCTTTTTCTGTTCCCTTTCTCCCCTGAATGCTGGCCTAGGCCTGAAACCTGGTCTGGGATAGGCTCGTGGGTAAGTATTTGGTGTGACAGGAGCACGCCAATTGGTGTGAACAGGTGGCTGATTGTATGCTTGAGCATGGTTAATGGCAAAATGAGGCTCTAAAGGGTGATAGTAGTGTTGGGACGAATCATGGTGGTAAGCTGATTGGCGAGGTCGCTGTTGATTATAGTAAAGCGATGAACCTCTGTGTCCCGGCCAAATTCCTGAATCAACTACGGCTGCTTCCTCCCTCTTCTTTCTTCCGATTCCTCCTACCCCGCCTTGAATAGCTTGAGTAGTTGCCTTAATTGCTGAATAGCTCATGATTTTATTTGTCTTGAGGCCTTCTTCCACCATACCTCCCATCTTCACTACCTCGTTGAATGATTTTCCAACCGCTGAAACCAAGTGGGCATAGTAAGTTGGTTCCAAGGCTTGGAGGAAGTAGTCTACCATTTCGCTCTCCTTCATAGGAGGATCCACTCTTGCTGCCTGTTCTCTCCACCGAAAACCATACTCTCTGAAACTTTCATTGTGTTTCTTCTCAAATTTGGTCAAAGATAATCGATCTGGGATGATTTCCAGATTGTATTGGAAATGGTATGCGAATGCCTGTGCCAGGTCATCCCAGGTGTACCATCTTCCATGGTCTTGGCGTGTATACCACTCCAAAGCTGATCCGCTTAGACTTTGACTGAAGTAAGCCATCAATAATTCATCCTTTCCCCCAGCTCCTCGCATCTTGCTACAGAAACCCCTTAAGTGGGCTACTGGGTCGCCGTGCCCGCTGTATAGGTCAAATTTGGGCATCTTGAAGCCAACTGGCAATTGTACATTAGGGAATAAGCATAAATCTTTGTATGCTACACTGACTTGCCCACCTAATCCCCGCATGTCTCGGAACGATTGTTCTAGACTTTTGACCTTCCTGAACATCTCTTCTTGTTCAACATTTTTGGCTGGCTTGTCAATTTCGGTTGGGAGATCAAACCGAGGAGCAGTTGAATTGATTTCGGAGGCTTTGAAGGTAGGCTCCGGGGGGTAATATTGGTTGTCCTGGGCCTGGAATGTAGGCTCACCAGGAGATTTGTGAAATGTAGCAGGGGGAGGTGCTACGAAAACAGGAGTCATAGGTGGAGGAAAGTACGGAACTGGTTTTGGAGGTGGAGATTGTGGTGTCTGAGAGGTGGTGCCTCGGTAGTGCTGATAAATGGGGAAACTTGGGGATAATTCAGTGGTGATATTATCCTGAGTTTGTGTCATTGATGGAGCAGGGTTATTTGGGTAAGATGAGGGTAACTGTCCTGTAGACCAAGCTTGGTACATCTCAGCCATTTGCTGCTTGAGCTTAAACATCTCTTCTTTCATTTTCCCGACATCCATCTCTTCTATCTCCATACCTGTGTCAACATCTGGGATAGACATACTTTCGGGTATTGGTCCTTTTGATCTTGTGTGATAGTGATAATATGCCAGTATACTCTTTAGAGAAACTAACTGCTTGAATTCTGAAAATGAACAAACTTGTTAGTTGTGAGAGTTTAACACATATATAATCGCACGTTGAGATGCAATGCTCTTAGACAAATAATCCCTTTCTATTATGCATTTTCTCGGCTGCTTGTGTCGTCCCAGCCTTCTTGAAATTTTTTATTGTTATTCATTTTTATTTATTATATATATCTTTTATCGTGGTGGTCGAATCTGAGAGATTGCCTACGTATCATGCTCTTATATGAATCAGACCTTGCGTAGTTCGGACCAAAGGCAATCACTTTTATTTATTACACAAAGATGGAATTACATTTGGAAAACTTTAAGAAAATGGCTTGAAAACACACACTTAAATCAAAATAAAAGATACAATTCTTAACATCTCACAACGTGCCCCACTTTCCACTTTTGTTGTCAAATATTGGATTATCTGCTCAATGTGGGGCTTGACCTGGATGGCCTCCCAGCGTACGATACATCCTTTCCAACTCCATTGCTAGATGACGAGCAAAAGTGGGCGCATGCTCTGTAAACCTTTCATAATCCATTCCTTGGCAGTTTACATAACTTTGAGATGTGAAGACTGCCAAGTCGTGGATTTGTGCCCTGAAACCTTGGAGACGTTGGTCTTGGTCTTGCAATTGCTGCTGACGAGTGGTGGCTATATCTCTGACACGGTTTTCACGATCTAGAGCTGATTCTAATAGAGCTCGGAGTCTGGCCTGCTCTAATCTTGCTTGCGATCTTTCCCTGTCGAGGTCTGCTTGTTGATATTCTCTGTTGCATCTTCTTGCCTCTTCTAGTTGTGCACGAAGCTGGTCTTCTGATCGCATCCAATAGTCTTTTTCCTTCTTGAATTGAGCCTTGTCTTTTTCGGATTGCCTATCTTGGCGTTCCTTGTTAGATCTGGCTTCTTCGTTTAATTGTTGGATCCTTTCTTTTGCTTTGCTCAATGCCCTTTCGTTTTCCGCAAGAATGGAATCATAATCTTGCATTTTTTCAAAGAGATTGGCGATGGTTTTTTGATCCTTCCAGCTCCTCTTTGGCGTTTCAGAAACTCTTTTCATTTTTTGGAATCGAGCATGAAGATTTTCATTCTCACAAGCTAGACTCTTTTTCTCGCCTTCGGCTTCTTGTGCTTGCAAATCTTTCTCCAAACTGAGGCTTCTTAGATTTTCTTTTAGGGCATGGATAGTTGCTTTGTACCCTTTTTCTTTTTCTCCCCAGATCAACCGCTCTTGGATTTTATCATTGAAGTTTTGAACATGGGGTCTTTTTGTTGGCCTTTTTAGCTCAGGTTCTGGTACATCATCCACGCGAGACCGTTTTTCGAACCACCTTGCATATCCAGGATTTATCTCACCCTTTGTAGCGTCTAGGACTTGAGTATCGCTTTTCAAGTATCGGCACCCATTCCACATCTGCTGAAGTAGAGCTTCGGGGATAGTGGCTTCTGGGTGTAATTCGATTATCTGCATACTCAAATCTTCATCATCAGGAACTATTTGATATCTCCCTAGTTGCCTTAGGACTCTTAGTGGTGCATATGGTTGAATGCTTCTCAATCCCAATAGTAGTAGATAACTATTTGAGGTTGACATATGTATTGCTTCTCTCATCGGGAGCCATCCCAGAGTCCATTCAACTTGATTTGCCATTAAAGCCTTTAGATGAGATACCCATGCTTCTATCCCTTCTGGAGCTTGATAATTTTTTGTTCTTTCCTCATAGCTCTCAATGCAATTAGCTTTGTTTGACCCATACTGTATGATCTTGGGCTGTTGTTGGAGATGTTCAATCACCCACATTTGCAACAAAATTTTGCATCCTTCGAAGACTTTTGCTCCTGATTTGCATAAAGTCAAAGCCCGATAAATATCTGATAGAATGATGGGGACAAGGGTGTGATTTTCTTTAGTGGTGAGGATTTGCACAACTTTTGCGGTGCGAATATCAATTGTTCGCTCTTTATTTGGGAAGACCATGACTCCTAGAAAAGCCACCATGAAAGCAAATCGACGGTGCATCTGCCAAGTGTCTTTGTTTTGCTTATTAGTAAGGCCTTTCTCATGAATTTCGAACCCATCTGACTTTCCAAACCTGGAATACAAAAAGTTGAAGGAACAACATCCATTGATGACATTGCTTTTCCTGATTTGACTGCTGATGTTCAGAAGACCGAAGAATCGATGTATTGAAGGAGCCTTTGTGAATATCAAGCTTTGATTTCTTAAACTTCCGTCAAAACCAGTATATCCAGCTATCTCCTCTAATGTAGGAGTAAGCTCGAAGTCAGAGAAACGAAAAACATTGTGAACAGGATCCCAGAAAGTTACTAATGCCGCAATCAGATCATCACGGGGTTTAACTTTCATAATGTCCGTGAGATTTCCCAAATGCTTGACGACCCATTTTTGACCGTCTTCGTCTAAATCATACCACCACATTTGAAGCTGACATAGAAATTCTTCCGTACTTGTGGATGAGGGGCTTTGTGTGGTGCTCATTTCGTATCTGAAATTTAATTTTAATAAAGTCAAAATTCATTTTGAAAATTTATACTAAAAAAAATAAATAATTTTCGAATTTTTTTTTTTTAATTTAATACCTTTATTTCAAGATTTAAAACTTTTTTTCGAAATTTAAAACAACCCATTTTATTCCTCTCTTCTTACCATGATTTCATTTAAACTGGTCAACAAGCATGTTCGAGGCAAATGAATGCACAAGTAGCAAGTAGGATGCACCATGATGGTCTTTTTATTTCGGGTTCACCTGTCCTAGACAGACCCAACCCTTGTGTTGAGTCTCCAAGGCCAAATGTGTATGATGCAAATAGACGTTCCTACTAGGGATCCGATACATGGCTGAGTTATTCTAAGTGTAAAACCTTAGGTTGATTGTTCTAAACCTGGCTTACCCAAACGGACAGTTTGAGCCGAAGCGGGGGCAACGTACCGGGAGCACGAAAGTCTGTCCGGCCTAGTTACTTGTCCCAACTCCGTCTTATTTGGTATGACTCTAACAGAAAGGTGGGTCACGCGCACGTGTACACCATAAATTCAGAAGACTCAGAAAGAAGGGGGTTTCGTAGCAGTTGTATATATTCACAATTCAAATAATATTAAAGCGGTAAACAGCAACATTTAGCATATTAGCATATAAACAGTTGAAAATCTCATAGTAAATAAAGCCAATTAACACAGATATTTTAAGCTCGAATTCTTTAAACCCTGAACCAATGGTTCTGGGTTACAGTTTACAAGAATCCCCAGCAGAGTCGCTAGAGCTGTCGCACCTCCTTTTTACCGCGCCCGCGGGGCGCGTGGGGAGTTTTCTCCAATTAAAGGACAGTCGAAACGGGATTTATTTAATTATTTAAGAGTCGCCACCTGGGAATTTTAAGGCGTCCCAAGTCACCAATTTCAATCCCTGAATCGAGGAGAATATGACTCTGTTTATTATTCTGCGAACCAGAAATCCTGAGTAAGGAATTCTGTTAATCCGGAAGAAGGTGTTAGGCATTTCCGAATTCTGTGGTTCTAGCACGGTCGCTTAACTGTTTCTATTATTGGCTTAATTATCTTGATTTTTATTAAATATATTGATGTTACATGATTTTTGCTACCGCTTATACTTACTGTGATTGAGGACCCTTCTTTGAATCGAATTACGCGTACGTATATTCGTGTTTAAAAAAAAAAAATTAAAAAAATGCGGAATTGTGTCACGCGTACGTGTACACGATAACCTTTGGTAATATATTTATTGAACAATCATTTTTCGAAATTGTGTCGAATCAAGAATATTTATTTTTCTTGAATAGTGAACCGTACATCTCGGGTTTTTATGAAATTGATTTAACGCCTTTGGAAAAATCCTTTTATTAAATATTCGCTCGAAATTGCGCGTACTCATAATCCGAATTTTTACTTTTAAAAATATAATCAGGGTACGCGAACGTATCCCTAATTGCGCAAAATATTTGTAATGGTTTAGGGATTTTCCACAAATTGTTTATTATATTCATGTATTTCTTTTATGTGAAAATCATGAGAAACTCCTATTTAGAGGCCTATAAATTCTTTGAAAAGAATTCGCAATCTATTAAAGGTTGTTCGTCGATTATGATTTCCGAATATAAGTTATATTCATTCCAACTATTCAAATTCAAAGAACAGAATAAAAATATGATTAATACTATTTTTAAACAAATATGACATATATATATATATGCCAAAGAATAAATTGCATATGAAACTGAAAATAAATGATTCATAAAGGAAGGAAATATTTTCCGAGAATTTTCATTATTTACTTAATGCAAATTCTATTTCTAATTATCATTGATGTAAAGTGTGGCAATTTATGCTTGTACATCTCTTTTCATTCTCATATACTCGCTTTTAATCTAATAGGCCTAATTATTTGGTCACTTTGTTTTATGAAGGTGGATAAGCATCGAATTTATAGGAAGGGAATTATTATACAAGTTAATTCAACAAAGTTACCTTACATGCAACCTAACTGTTTGGCGTAAACATTCATAACGTTTTAACATCATGACGAGCTATACCAACTTACTTTACTCATATGATTATACCTGTCATCATACCATATAATAACTTATACCAATCTAAACAAAATCATATTTGTTACAAGATATTCTACTAATGTAACTT
The DNA here is from genome assembly GCF_000393655.2 of Nicotiana sylvestris. Classification (NCBI taxonomy): domain Eukaryota; kingdom Viridiplantae; phylum Streptophyta; class Magnoliopsida; order Solanales; family Solanaceae; genus Nicotiana; species Nicotiana sylvestris. Next base: position 163,034,964 of record NC_091059.1, read on the forward strand.
CTTAATCTTTACATTTAGCTAATGGTATTATGGGATGTAATCAATGGCCCATTTTTATGCCTTACTCCCTGTTTTGACAATTCACATATACCTATACCAATGAGATTTCGGAATGGCTAACATTATTACAAAACTTTATATGAATTTCAAAATAAGACAATTTAACTCATAGCTATCAAATTGAATTCACTACTAGTTAACTAACATAAAAAATGAAATTTAAACTAATGAATTTCGGACAATTGAAAAATAGAATTTCAATTCAAGCTTCATTGATGAGTCATGTTGAATCTCTTTCCAACTTAAAATTTAAAAGACATGTACCTGAAAATGAAGGTGGAAGGAATAAATTTCAGCAGTAGCAGCAGTAACAAACTCAGCCAAATACCAGTATTCCCACAGATTCAAACAATAATAAGATCCGAAGAAAACAAATGCACAGTACAGTTATTTTTTAAAAGATACTTCAGATGTTAACTGAATCAGTGGAACCAAGAAAGGTTGAACAGATTCAACAAAAGAACAATATTTCAGATTTCAATTTCTTTTCAGTTTCAAATTCCCATTTTTCTGATTTTTCTGTTTCTGCTGCTGTATATCTGTGTGTGTGTGTGTGACTGTTCTTTTTGTTCCTTTTCTGTTTCTTCTTCCTCTCCTAAAATCTCTCAAACTCTCTTCTTCTGAAAATGATCCCTATCTCTGAAAACTGACCTCCCTCTCTCTGAAAAACTGATCTTTTCTTCTCCTCTTAAAATCTGTTTTTTAAACTCTCTCTAAGCTCTTTTTTTTTCCTGGAAAACTCCTTTTTCCCCTCTTAAAACTCATCCCTTTCTGTCTGTCCAGCTCCTCTATTTATACAGGGCTGGTTGCACCCTTTTAATGCTGGATGGACCCTTTATCCCTTTAAAAATTAGAAAGTTTCCATTAAAAACTACTTTTTTAATACTTTATATGATCCTAACCTGATTTTCAGCAGCCCCATTATCCCTTGTTCCCCATTATTATCTTAAACTATAGCCACTAACATTACATTATAATACACTAGCACTAACACCCTGTTTTTACTGTTTCATTCCCAGAAATGCCCTTGAAATCCTGATGTTATTACTGAAAAATCAGAACCTACTGCATAACAGATTCTAAAATCTGTATAAACTTAATTATCTTTCTGATTTACAGCTATAACCAATCCTATTAACCTCCTAACACAATTGTATTTGACCAACTTTTGTAAACTTTAATTCAAACTTGACATTACAGCAATATTACACTGAATTCAGAACTAACATCATAACAACATATTACTGAAATTATCATAACAATTCAGACTGGATTTAACATTGAACCAAAATCAAACACACACAGGATCATTGTCAATACTGACAATGCCCTGAAACTTTAATGTTCAGACAATAACATATATACAACACTTATTTTGACAGATTCATATAAACCAGGATGATTTAACTGACGAGTATTAGTTAAAAATGATTATCTACAATATCTGTCAACAAACAGTACATAATAATAGAAACAGATTGTTTCAATCAGTATTATTATGAATGAGAATTCGTAATATAACTAATCGACGAACTTAATCGAGTCGTTTGCTTACATTATAAATAGTCATAACCAACAGAAATAATTTCATATTTGATCATATAGACGGGCATGAGACAAAGATGACAGAATTAATCAAATAAAATCATGAAAATTTAACAAGCTATTAAGACAAACAACAATACACGTAGAATACACAAAAGAAAAATAGAAAAAATAACTCTGACCCTTCAAATGTATTCCGACTTGGACTTAACTTGGATTCGGACTTTGTTTGAAATCAAACAGACCTTAGTCGAAGTATTTTCCACTAAAAATACTTCGACTAAGGTCGATTAAACTTCAATCTTTTAATCAATTTGGACAAAAATCCAGAAGTTTGGTATTTCTAGGTTTCCTGAAGGTTCGATTTGGGACCTAATCATTTCTGGTTAGATTCGAGGGAAACCAAGTACGACACAAGGGTGAGGGAAGCCTAGGGGTCATTCGGTGTCATTTTAAAACAGATCTGGGTAAGTTCTTGTTTGGCTCGAATCTTCAAAAGAAGATTCGAGAAGCTCGGAACTGATTCGAGCCAAACAAACAACAGATCCATACTCAGGATGACTAGGGGAAGCTATGGTGTCGATTTGGGACTGTTAGGTTTAGATCAGGTTTTCAGGCCAACCTTCGATTTAAGATTCGAAGGGTTGGGGCCTGATTTGAAGGAATCTAAGGTCATATTCGTGTAGAGGATGTTCAGGGGATCTTAGGGTATTATTTTGGTGACCGGCGGCGTTGATGCCGCCGGGTTTCAGGCGAAGGGGAATAGGGGCGGCTAGGGTTAGGGGTTTTGGTTTGGAACGATGATGAACAGGAGAGGAGGGGGGGTGTTTAGTTAGGGGGCCGGGGTAAGGGTTATGGGTTTATATAGGGGAATGGTGGGTGGATATTGACCGTTGGATTAGGCAGGATGGACGACTGAGATCTATTCACTTAACCAAACGGTGTCGTTTGGTTTAAGTTAGGGGACGGGTTGAACCGGGTGTTGGATCGGGTAAAGGTCTCGGGTTAGGGTGATGAAATCTTGGCCGTTGGATGGACTTAATCCAACGGCCCTTGACGAGAGGTGACCAAACGTCGTCGTTTGGTTCTGGCTTTGAATTGGACCGGACAGGCTGTTTTGGATTGGGCTGGGGGGAATTAATTCACTTGGGCCTGGATTTTAATCCAGGTCCAATTTCCTTTCACAATTTATATATATTTTCTAATTTTATTTAAATTATAAAAAATCCTAATAAAAATTATAAAACAATTTTTAACCTTACACAAAAATATTAATTACTTCATAACAATTATTTAACACATAGTCAAAACATTAATCACACAGTGGGATATTTAAAATAGAACTAACGCATATTTTTTTTTTTATTTTATTTAAATTATCTTTTAAAATGCATAATTATATCCTATATGCATGCAACATGTATTTTATTTTATTTTTTATTTTATCATGACAAAGTAAACATTTACGGACATAAACAAATTTTTAACACCACGCAAATTCAGAAATTACACAGTAAAAGAAATTTATTTTATTTTTGATTTATTTTGGAGTAGTTTTTCGTAAGGCAAAAATCACGTGCTCACACTTAGGACCCCCCTCCCTTTATTTGATTTCATCTCTTGTTGTAAGACTGTTCAAATCTCTTTCATGAATTTCTGCCCTCTCTACTTACCTTCAAAAGTTTTTAACCTAATTGCAATGTTATATGCGAGCCCTTATTTGAGCTTTGATTGTTTACTTGTAAAGTCACAATTGTAACATGGCCAGGAACCACACTAGTGGATCTTGAGGGGTGCCTAACACCTTCCCCTCGGGATAATTTCTAGCCCTTACCCTAATCTCTGGTCTCTTCATCTCAAGCCCTTCTTAAAGTGTCCTAATGCACTATAATCATTAGGTGGCGACTCTTCAACTTCTAAACCCAATTCTCGAAAGGGAATAGAGTTGTCTTCCCAATGTCGTATACCCGGTTTCTGACCCCACGGTTAGAGAAAAATGGGGCGTCGACAACGTTTACCTTTCCACGGTTCATAAGGGGTTTTCTTCAAAATTGGCCTTATGAGACAACGGTTAAGAATGTGATATGTAGTACTTACTCTTTCTGCCTAGAAATAGTTTGGTAGAGAATGATCTAGTAGCATCGTTCTTGCCATATCTTGTAGTGTTCTATTTTTCCGTTCTACAACACCATTATGTTGAGGTGATCTTTGTGCAGAGAAATTATGAGTATATCCTTGATCATTACAGAAGTTTTCGAATGCTCTACTTTCAAATTCTCCTTCATGATCACTTTGTATTATTGTAATCAGATACTCATTTTCTCTTTCAACCTTCTTACAGAAAACCTCAAAATTTCTTAATGCTTCATTCTTATGAGATAAGAAAATCACCCAAGTAAAACGCAAATAATCATCAACAATAACAAAAGCATATCTTTTTCCTCCTATGCTAGCAGTTTTAGTAGGTCCAAATAAATCCATATGAAGCAATTGTAAGGGTTTAGAAGTGGTTACAATATCCTTGTTTTTTAAAGAGTTTCTAGTTTTTTTTCCAATTTGACAAGCATCACATATATGATTTCTAGAGAAATTCAATTTTGGTAAACCAATAACTAAATCATATTTGGAAAGTTTTTCAATCAGATGCATGCTTGCATGACCAAGTTTCCTATGTCACAACCAGGGATCATTAGATATTGAAGCTAAACATATATGATCGTTAATATTTTCAAAACCATCAAGAATGTAAACATTTCCATACCTTTTACCTGGAAGGATTGTTTTACCTGTCTCATCTTCAATGGCATAGCTCGTTTTCTTAAACTTTACCTCATATCCTTAATTACATAGCTGACTTACGCTCAGAAGGTTGTAGTTAAGCCCATCGACTAGATAAACCTCAGTGATATCGCAGTTGTTATTGAAGGAGATCGTTCTGGTACCGATTACTTTTCCTTTTGAATCATCGCCAAACTTAACGCTTGCTCTATCTATTTTTGTAACTTCTTTGAACAGGTTTTTATCATCTGTCGTGTGGCTGGAACACGCACTGTCTAAGTACCATTTTCCTTTGCAATTTCTTCGGTGATATTCCTGCAAAACATAGTGATCACTTTCTTTTAGGTACCCAAGCTTTCTTGGGTCCTTGTTAGTTAGTGTTACTAGGTTCAGGATCCTTTTGAGGTTTCCAAATCCATACGAAAACGACAATAAGAATATTTATGTCCACTTTTATTGCAATAGTGACACGTAATTCCTGACCCATTTTTCGGTCTTTCAGTTGTGTTAGTACTAGTCGACTCAGTTCTGGCTGGCCCTTTTCCAGTTGACTTGTAAGTCGTCTGGTTTGACCTGATAGAACTGTGACTGGTGGATTTGCGCATGCCATTGAGTTGCATTTGCAATTCCTCAAACTCTTCTTGAAGTACTTCTTTTTCAATTTCACACACTTCTTGTTTGAGTTTCTAGTCTTTTACGTCTTTGTTGAGTCTCATTAGTTCATCCATCATTTATGAGACTCTTTCAAAGTGAGATCAAGAATATCCTATAATTCATTACATCTTTCACAATTATAAGACCTTACCTGGCTTGTTTCACCTCGAGCCATGAAGCAGTTTTCATTGCTATCTTTGCATTCATCGTCTGAAATATCCTCATCTGTCCAGCATCCTGAAAGTTTGTTCATATCATTTTCCAGATTTGTCATGAAGCAGAGATTTGCTACTTCTTCGTGTTCTGATCTGACTTCATCACTCCAGCTTCCAAATGATTTTTTTTTATGAAACCTCTAGAGATTTTTCCTTTTAGATCTGGACATTCAGCTTGAATATTTCCAAATCTTCCACACTTATAGCATTTTCCATCATTCTTATCTTGTTTGTTGTATTGCCTGGTTCGCCTAGGTGGAATCCTTCCTCTTCTCGTGTTCCTGAATCTTCTCAGGAAGCCATCCATGTTTCTTGACATTATAGCAATTTCTTCTTGGAGAGCTTCAGGATCATCATTGATATCATTCTCAGCTATCTTAGTTGTGGCCTTGAATGCAACTATTTTCTTCTTTTCTTCTTGGTTTGTTTTCTTAAGGTGTGTGTTTTCGAAGGCTATGAGTTCTCTACGAAGTTCAGCATAAGATAATTTATTCAGATCCTCTGATTCAAGTGTGACTACTTTAGTTAGCCAAGTGGTTGGTAAACTTCTAAGAATCTTTCTAACTTGATCACCGCTTGAGTATGGTTTGTCGAAAGCTTTTAAGTCACTAATGATTTTACTGAATCTGGCAAACATTTACTCAATGGATTCTCCTTCTTTCATCTGGAAGAATTCATAATCGTGAACCAACATGTTGATATGTGTTTCTTTCACTTTACTGGTTCCTTCGTATGTAACTTCAAGCTTATCCCACATTTCTTTGGCTATATCACAGCTAGAGATTTTCTCATATTCTTCACCACTAATAGCATTGTAGAGAAAATTTCTTGCTTTGTTGTTGACTTGCACAACTGCCATTTGCTCATCTGTATATGAATCTATATCTTCAGGATCAGCAAAAGGTTGAGAAGCAACCGGTAGAGGATAATTTCCCTTTTTGATGACTCTCCACACTTTAACATCATATGCCTTAGCATATATTTCCATACGTACTTTCCACTGGGAGAAATATTGTCCATTTAAGTATGGTGGCCCTACTTGGTATGTACCTTCTTGAAAAAGTGCTCCTATGATAACTGGATTAGCCATGATCTTTTCTCACAAGCTGTTAAGCAAAAAAGAAAAGTGTCAGTCTTGCTCTGATACCAATTGAAAGTACAAGAGGGGAGGGTGAATTATTTATTTTTAAACTTAATAGCTAACAGTTGACTAGTTTTATGATTAGTCGACTGGATATAAGAACTTGATACTAGAAAAGACAGAAATAAAGATGCAAAATTTAAATGTAGGAATTAAAGACACTAGAGTTTTTATACTGGTTCGAATTCAATGTGAATCCTAGTTCAGTACCCTTGGGTTGCAAGGGAGTTCTTTTTTTGTGAATGAGTTTCTTTAAGAGTATAGAGAAAGGTGTGATCTACACTGATCGCTTAGAGCCTACTTCACTCGTTTCGTTTTGATACGATGTCTCATCAGTGTTGTTCTCTTTTTCTTCTCTAAATTGTTACACATCAGATCTAGTAGAGCTACAATATTTGTTTGTCGTAGAATAAACAGAGGGTATTCGGTTCGATCAAAGTATATGTGTCTAAGGCTTGATGCTGAGTATAAATACTTTGGTGAAGGCCGTTTGCTAAAGATTTTTTACAACCCAAGAGATTTGATCCTTGGAAAGAGATTGATTCTTTCCAAGAATAAGGTTATTTTCCGTTGCTCTTCCTTGATGAGAGGGTATTGATAGTTTTCCTTCTACAGATCTTGATGATGTAGCTTTACTCCTTGATTGTTGGTCCTTCCAAAAATGGCAGCTTGATTAATCATCTTCCAAGATCTTCGATGCTTCTTTTCCGCTTCAATCTTCCAGATTGATCGCGTTGGACTTGATTGATTCCTTAAGTTTAGGCTTGATTGATTCCTTCCATCGTAGTTGTCCATTGATTTTGTGATCTTTGATGGCCTCAGATTGCTTTCCTTAAGTTTCCTGATTGATTGCTTCCATCTCGTAGTAACTCCTTGATTCTTTGATCTTCTCTAATTGATTCCTTTAATCTTTGAATTACTATCCATGATTTCCTGCACAAATATATTATTTGCATCATTAAAACCAGATTTAACATATTAGAAATAGATGCTTGTACATCCTCTACCTTAAGGGGTCGTTATGTAAGATTGAGTATAGAATTACCACTAGAAGAGCTAGTTATTCCGTTAATCCATATTGGAAGCCATAAGCAAAATGTCCAATACGAGGGCGAGAATTTCTTTTGTAAAAATTATGGGAGGATAGGTCATGTAACTGCAAAATGCCATAATAATAATACCATGCCAACTGTGCCATCAACACTGCCAAACCACTCACCTCCCCAACCAAATAAAAGCATCAATGACCAGGAAATCAAGTAAGTAGTATGGAAGACAGTTAACTTTACCAAGAAAAAGTGATCCAATAGGAGAAAGAACGATGCAATCCAAAAGCCAGGTATAATCAATAATCTGCCACATAGAATACTGGGTAAGTTGTCTTCTTCTCAATACCCTAATACCGGTTATAACTCTACTAGCAACTAAAACAATTTCAAAAAAAGATCTCCACTTATGAAAATGATCTTTCTACAAATGAGCACGTTGCTAGGGGAAACAAGTTTGTAGCTTTGGAAAATCCTCCCATAGATCTGAATAAAAAAAAACAAGAATTCAAAAATGATTTTAGATTACAAACCTTCTAACGTGACTTCAAAAAAATCAGATTAACAACTACGTGTCCCCCGTGAAAGCGGCTAGCTTAATTGCCATGCAATTATCTAAGATAGCTACTAAAGATAATAACAATACTAACCCCTCTCTTGATACTCACCAACAGTATTCTGAAGACTCTTTAAACCCTGAAATTAACCCCCTTAATATCTCCTTAATAAACAATATTAGTTGTATGGATGAAGATAAAGATCCACGACACCTGTCCCACAACAACTCATTAGATGCACAAATGGCCAATGAAGTAAAACACTTGCCTAGCACTCTCAATACCCCAAATCCTATTAAAATCTCATCTTTGACAAGTAATCAAATCATGCAAATAGATTCAATAATTACCACCCTACCTAAACCTACCTCTCAAAACCCTATCTCTTCTATTGACTTAGTCCATAGAGATAATATAAAATAACATTCTAGCAATAATAATGCCAAGAATACCAGTTTCCCAATGGAGAAGATTCAGACTTGTCCAAATTCTAAGGCACCAATGAGCACACACAGTGGCCAATCCTCCACCAAATCCAACCACTCAGACAGGAAACCAAACAATCTTCTTCGTTCAACCACCCCTACCTCAAGACTACCAACCGTTGTCCTGGATAGAGCAAGCTCTAATGGTTCATGCAATATCATTCAATATGATCTTGGATGGCCAGGAGATAGTAATAATTCTCCAAAATTCACACTTTCTGGCTCAGCTAGTATCCGAGGGGATGTACATGGCCATGAGCAACTATCACAATCATGTTTGGTTGAACAATATCCTCCATCCACTAGTACCTTCAATGAATATCCCTTCTTCTCACTAAGAGAGATCTCGAGCATGAATCCAATCTTCATGCCATGGGTTGTACCTCAAAACCTAGTGCAAAATCAAGCCTTTGCTACACCACCAATGAACCAGGCACCACCCCATCCCAATGTGCTTGAACCAGAAGATCACCAAGTGGTGAATGTAAAAGAGATGAACTTGATAAGGTCAGAGGAAATAGTGGGATTTTCAAGTCTAAATGACGTAAAGGTGTATCTCTTCAGGGAGATGCAAGAGAAGATGTTTATTCTCAGTTTTCCCCCAACCCTATACAAATGTTTGATGGACATCAGGCTTCCACAGGATCTAACAGTGGGGAGCCATGCAATGATATTGATTCCCTCACTAAGGAGGAACCCAGTACTCCATGCAAGGATGGAGAATGGCTCAACCAACAACCATGCAGCGCTGATATATCGACCAACTAATATCATAATATGGAACATACATGGTAGTAACAATGATAACTTTCGTATTAACTTTAGGGAAATGGTTGATACCCATAAGCCATACATGGTGACACTGCTAGAGACTCGTATGGAAAATCATATTTCTCTATTAAGTAAATTTGCATTTTCGGAAATGACTGAGGTTCCTTCTGAAGGACAGGCTGGGAGTATGGTCATCTTGTGGTATTCCAGTATTTTGAAGGTTTACAACTTCGTTGGGAGAAACTAAGAAATTTACGCCATTTTTGAGGTACTTCCTACTCAAACTACTTGACTTTTTTTCCATCTACGCTAGTACTAAACTAGATAAAAGACGTGATTTATGGATAGAAAATACTCATAGTAACTATAAGGGTCCTTGATTATTAGAATGTGATTTTAACGATATTTTTAGTGTAAATGATAAATTTGGAGGGAACCCCATTAATCGTAGGTGTAGTAACTCTTTATGGAATAGTATTAACAATTGTAACATTATGGATTTAGATTATAAGGGATGCAAATATACTTAGTCAAATCATAAAAAAAATCTAGAGGTTTAATTATGTAAAGGCTTGATAGAATTTTTGTTAAAAAGGATTGATTATCCTTATTTCCTAAGGCTGGAGATATACATCTTCCTAAAACTCATTCTGATCATAATCCCTTACTAATCAGTCTTATCCCAAAAAATGTGAATCATAATGGTAAACCTTTTAGATTAAAAACTATTTGGTGTAGACATCCCGACTTCATCAACATTGTAAAGCAATGCTAGAATAATAATGACCTTGTTAGTGCCCAAAAATCTTTTAAAGATGTTGTGATTAAGTGGAAAAGTGAAACGTTTGGAGATATCTTTAAAAAGAAAAATAGGATCTTAGCTCGACTAGATGGTATTCAATCTTCCCCATCATACCAAATGAGTTTTTTCTTACAAGACTTAGAATCGAAGTTACAACTAGAGTATAATAATATTCTAAGAATGGAGCAAGATTTCTGAAACTTCGCTCTAGAATTATTTGGCTCAACAATGGTGATGCAAATATTAAATACTCCCACATTATAGCCTCCAACCATAAACGTCCCAATGCTATTATGTATTTCACAAATGACAACGATGATTGGATTTCGGACCCCAAATTAATCCTTGATCATACCCTCTCTTACTTTCAAAGTGCCTTTAAAACCTCCAAGTCCATCACCCACAAAAATGCCATCTTAAAAGATCCCTTTTGCCATAACATTGTTGACCTAAGTAGCCTTGATATGGCTCTATCAAATATGGAAATTACTAAGGTAATTTTTTCCTTTAAACCTTTTAAAGCACCAGGTCCGGATGGCATACATACCTTCTTTTATCAAAAATATTGGCACATTATTGATGACTATGTCACAAGTTATTATCATAAGGTGTTCGAAACTGAAATATTGCCAATAGGTATAAATGAAACCTTTATATGCCTTATACCAAAATTTTCTAATGCTAATAATCTCAAAAATTTCAGACCTATTGGAATATATAATACGTCTTATATTATCACAAAAATCATAGCTAATAGGATCAAACCATTCCTCCCTTACCTCATTAGTCCTCTCCAATATAGTTTTATAAAGAACAGAAAAGCTAGTGACAACGCCATTATTATCTAGGAAATCATAAATAATCTCCGTAGGTCAAAAGGTTCCAACTTCGATATATTAATTAAAATCGACTTAGAGAAGACTTTCAATAGACTGGAATGCTCTTTTGTCTATAGGGCTCTAAGATTCTTCAAATTCCTCCCAAAAATGTCCCGATTAATTATGCATTGTATTAGGACAAGCTCTATGGGTATCCTGGTAAATGGTTCTAGAATGAACTTCTTCAGTCCCAGTCGGGGTATACATCAAGGGGATCATATATCTTCATATGTCTTCATCCTTTGTCTTGAACTCCTATCAAGGCTAATAAACCATCAGGTAAATACTTTAAGGTGCGATCCTATTAAAACAAAGCATGAAGGCCCTTCCTTCTCTCATGTACTATTCGCGGATGATTTTACTCTAATGGAAAAAGCTAACAAAAAAACAGGCCAATGCATAAAATCATGCATGGATTTTTTTGTAATGAATTCGGGCTTTCCATAAATTTCTCAAAGTCTAAGATTATCCTCCCAAAAATCTGCCCTAAGAAAATTACCAGTTATCTCACATACCTTTTTGGAATATAGTTATGAGTTTGGTAAGTATCTTAGCTTTCAAATTCTAAATCACTCTCCAAAACCTAAAGACTTCCAATTTGTATTAGATAAATTGTATATTAGACTGTCACACTGGAAATGTTCCTTCTTAAATATGGCCGGAAGGACAACTTTGGCCACTAGTACCTTAAGTGTCATTCCTACTCATTCTATGCGATACACCTTACTCCCCACCAAAATCCTAAAATAAATTGATAAAATACAAAAGTATTTTATTTGGGGATCCACTAACTCTGCTAGAAAACTACATCTTGTTAATTGGCAGATGGTTACGAGGGATAAAGATGAGGGTGGTATACGCTCAGTATATTCCAAAAATATGGTCTTGTTAACAAGTCTTACCTGGAGGCTCTTGAAAACCCTAATACACCTTGGGCACATCTCATTTCTACAAAGTATGTCTGGAAAAAGTCGATGGCTAACACCTCTTTCATTTGGAAGGCTATCCTTAAAGGATGGAAAGTGTGTAACGATGGCATATTATGGCACCTTTGTACAAAATCCAAAATTAATATCTGGTCCTCAAAATGGATTTACATCTCAAATTCCCTTAGAAATTCCATATATGGCCCTCTTAGTAAGGATGATCAAAATCTTTTCATTAAAGACCTTATTAAGAATGATGTCTGGTATTTCTTTCGACTTGCCCTCCAATATTATTAATAAGATTGTTTTAACTCCTATACCTAGTAAAGCTCTTAAGAAAGATATTGTCAATTGGAACCCAAATTGAAATTGTTTATTTACTACGAAGTCTTCCTACAAACTTTTAACTCCTAATTACACCCCAAGTATCTCTTTTAGCTGGATTTATGACCTCCGCTGCCCTAACAAAATTGAATTCTTCCTTTGGCAATGCATGCATAATCGTATACCTTTGTCGAGCCTTATTAGCTCATATTGGCATTAACATTTATACAACTTGTACGATTTGAACGGAGAATGTGGAAACTATCCAACATATCTTTCTCCACTGCCCTGCTACCAAACGCTTTGGGAACAATATGGGCATCCGACTCAAACTATTGATAAGAACTTTCATTGGCTTATGGGCCTAAAAAGATTTTCATTCAGAATAATAACCATTCAACAAGTTGGGAAACCTTATTTCCTTTCTCCATCTAGAACATTTGAAAAAATAGGAATAACAATAATTTCAACAATCTTGATCTTGAGCTTGAGGCCCAAAAAGTTATTCAACAAAGGTTGGGAATTTAACTTTTTTTACAGAAAATTAAAAAACCCTTTCAAAATTCATAAGATAAAGATTGATATAAACTGGTACGATTAAATTAAACATAGACGGTGCTTTTTCAAAAAACACTATGGCAGCTAGTCTAGGTGGAATATTCAAAAATAGCAGTGGAGACTGGATCGTGGGGTTCCATAAAGCAGGTCATGCAACATCTCCCACGCAAGCAGAATTAATGGCTTTACAAGAAGGTTTAAAGATTGCAAGGGAGATGAATTTCCACAAAATAAAAATTGAAACAGACTCTACGGATATCATCAAGCTCATATATGAAGACAACGGTTATCTTTCTAACATTGTTCATGAATGCAGGTTATTAAAGCACTAGTTGAAGCTCCCACCTCTTAGACATAACTTCAGAAGGAAATGAAGTGGCACACCTTTTTACCATGCTCGCCCACCTATTTTTGTTGAGCCTGAAGTAAACAAGAACAACTACGGGGGCGTACGTAGAAATTTTGTATGCGGTGTCAATATTTAAAGACATGATCACATGAACGGATCATTGTATGACATCATATTAAAAAAATTAAAAACACAAACTATAATATTTAAATAAAACACAATTCAAATATATTACTACAATTCACTCGACAAGTTTTCAATTGTGTCAGTATTATAATAGTCTCGTTAGAATTAATGCTAAATACTTTTTATACTGGACCAAATAATCGCTCAAAAATACGTCAATTCTGCAAATAGTACGCTCTCTAGAAAATTTGCTCGGAGCTTTGAATTATTTATTGTAGCTCTAATGTTGTAAGTAGCATCATCATGATCTACTGGTTTTGTTTGCCATTACCACATAATGGTCAAGGGTTCAAGTCTTAAGTTTTATCTTTTAAGCGTATACTATATAGATTAAAAAAATATAAAACTAACGACAAAATGGACTGACAGGAATCGAACTCCAGCACTCTTGAACTCAGTTGCAGCGCTAGAACAAGTAAGCTAAAAGCTATTTATATTTAGTTGATGGCACTTCAATTTATATTTATTAGCTTTGCATATCAGTTAGTATACATATATTTCGTAAAAATTCCGGCTAGTGTCGGATGAAACCGCTTGAGTCAAGGTGCATCCGCCCCCGAGAACAAGCATGGAATATGTAATAGTATTAAGTTTCTTCCTTCTACAATTTGTAACTATCTAGCAAATTTGGGCAACAGTAATGTCCTAAGGAACTATATTATGTCCATATAACCTTGTGTTTCTTAATATAATCTCTGTTTTGCGTTAAAAAAAAGTTTATGCTAATTTAAATCAAACGTAGCAGTGGTGTTGAAGCATTAATAAGATTTTGCTTTTCAGGTAGTGTAGTTCAATATGAACAAGTATATTTGTGCCGATGTTCTTCTTTTCCTTTCTAACTCGGAAAATAACATGAAAAAGCTATTTTATTCTTATTTATTTTATCGAGATGATATTCCTATAAGAAGTGGAGTACCGCATAGACAGACAAATATATCTATTCGGATCTGCACGAGGCGAAGTTATTATTTTCGAATTAAGGCAAGTCATCAAAATGGCACATCAAATATCTTAATTGCCACTTGGCTTTAGAGGCCAGTCCTTTTGTACTAAAACTTTCATATTTTATGAAGTAGTTATTCAGAAAAATATTTACAGGACCTTGCATAGTTGCATGAATTACATAAGCTTTTAATTTTTATTCTTTGCATACATACCTAGTCAAATATTTTCTTAAAATTGGTCCTAGCGTGGGACTTCGTTGTGTTTCTTGAAAATTTAACACTTCTAGTGAGTGATATGAGCTTTCTTTAATTAGCCGACATGCTTCAGCTATCTTTCTTGCCTAAACTTTAATTAATGATGGTGGTATTCGGCGCAACTTGCGCAATCTCAATTTCATGGGGTATTGGTTATCTACCATCGACATATATATCGAGTAATTCTGTTTATCAAAACTTAGGCAGATAAGAAGAAATCAATTGATATTTCTTTTACCTCCGCTAGAACAAAATCATTAATTTCCACAAAGTCTATGATCACAGTCACTTCAACAATAATATATCTAGCGTAGTCTCACATGTGAGGTTTGAGAAAGGTAGTAAGTAAGCAGTCTTACCCTTGCCTTGATACAAATAGAAAAATTGCTCGCCTCAAAGCTAGCATGCATGGTCACTCTGGGGGAGAAATATGTGCTTGATGAAAAAGAAAGAATATGTGTAATGGGTATACATCCATTGAACCTGGTTAGAATTTTTTTGTATTTTATAATTAAAAAGGATGTTTGTGTAAATGAAGCGTGAGTAAATGCGCACTTACGTGCTCAGGGCTATAGGAGCAGGATTTTTTTTTTTTGGTTGTATGGTGCTTAGTTATCCATTGGGTAATTAAATAGTTCATTCTCACACTTAAAATGCTTTGCTAGGGTCTTTAATTACCTAATTCACTACATTTTCCATAGGTGCATAGAGGAGGTCCTCATGCTACACTGTCTCCTAATTTCCCTTTGTAGCCTATTTTTATGACCAAATCGTGTGGCTTTTCTTTTCAAGACGTAGCCTCGTTAAAGACGTAGAAATTATTTGTAAGATTTCTACTTTCTCAAAATAAACATATATTTATTTATTTATATTAAACAAAATTTTATATTTGTAAAGCATATAGAAGAGTGCTAGTGTCCTATTACGATACTATATATTTACAATATAAACTATTTTCATATATAGATATGCAGATGTGTAATTCGAATTGTGGTCTCCTGGTCACATACATGCCCAATTTTATTTTAGCACATATCTGAAGATAGTGAAGTGGAGCTATCCATCCAAACAGACCAATGCAAATCTACATATTTTGTTCCTTTTGGGACAAAGATTAGTTAGGAATTAGTTGGGATATCGTATTCTCCTAATCATTCCCAATGGTGGACACTTTTTATCAGCAAAATTTAATTTGACAAAATAGAAGTGTCACTTCCACCGATACCCCACAAGTTGTAGGCACAAGCAGCATTCAATTGGGTAATGGTCAAGTCCATCTTAAACCTGAGAATAAAAATGCCCGTCGACATCCTTGTGGTGCGACCCTCCATGTTATCATGTCACATAGACGTTATTTGACATATATTAAAGACATATGAAATAGCTTACATAAGAGGAAGACTAGCACTTGTGAGAAAATTTTAGAGAAGTATGAACATTTCCTTAGGAAGACCCTAGATCCATATAGATTTGCTAGGAAAGTCCTTGGAATCTTCTAGGTTTGTAGAGAGTTCTAGAGAAAGCCCTTATCTTGTAAATATTAAGGACTTATGTAACAATTAATATTGATATACCAACCCCTAGGAGACTAGTATATAAATGGGGTCATTCATTTGTAATTCATCAAGCAAACAATTCAACTCTCTCTAATACAAATCTTCCTTTAATAAATTCTCTTGTGTTCTTTCTAACATTCTCTTAGCGATCTTGAGTGTAATAAGGCTGACTTTGCATAGCAAGAACCTGAGCAAGTTATGCAAGATCGTGAGTGAGTTATCAAGTGTCGCACATGTACTTAGTTTAAGTGTAAGGATGTGACAACGTGGTATCGGAGCAAAGGTTACAACTAAGAACATGGCGAATAACGAACAAATTGACGCTGCCAATACCCAAACCAACGTCATCCAGGATATTGTTGGCAAGAAGGGCCGCAACAAGAAGATGAATGCCACCAACAAGAGCCAGGAGGTGCCACCCGAGGTTGTGTCAAACGAAGGGCTTACATCCCAAGAACCATCTGCCACTGAGGTGAGCGAGGACGAAGTGGAGGTCCTGCCTAAGGATGTCTCAGTAAAGAGTGGGTGATGAAGATGAACGCGAGGATGGACGCCGTGGAGATCTTTGGCCAATGCTTAGGGAAGGTGGAAGACATCCTTAGCGTTCTTGAGGGGCACACTCTTGAAGATATTGAGAGTATCCAAAATGACTTGGAGGTACGTACACAGTCCGAGATGGAAATAAGGCAAATCATCACTGCCTTAGAGTGCGGATCATGGAGGCTTTGAGCGCTATCGATGCTATGAAGGCAAATATAGAGTCACTCGAGGAGCATGTTGATGCTGGCGGGACCGAGGCAACCAGCAATGTTGTGGTGGCGACGGAGTCCAAGATCGAGGCTCCCAAACCCCCGGTGTTCAAAGGTGTTCGTGATGCACAAGAAATGTAAAACTTCCTTTGGCACTTGGAGAACTACTTCAAACACGGCAGAGTGAGGGACGATGCGACTAATATCAACGTTGTCGTGTTGTACCTCTCAGAGACTACCATTATATGGTGGTGAAGGAAGATGGCAGACATAGATAAAGGTCTATGTACTATTAGCACGTGGGATCAGTTCAAAGCCGAATTCAAGTGATAGTTCTTTCCAAACAATGTCTTGTACGAGGCAAGACTCAATCTTAGTGAGTTGAAGCAAACAGGGAGCATACGTGACTATGTCAAGCAGTTCACTACCCATATGCTTCAAATTCCCAACATGACCAATAATGACGTGTTGTTCCACTTCATGGACGGGTTGCAAAATTGGCTAAACAGGAGTAGCAACACCGACAAGTCGCGGATATAGATCAAGCCATAGTGGAGGCTGAATCATTAATGGATTTCGGGCATGACAAGCACGACAAAGTCAAATGTAAGGACTTAAAGGTTAGCAACGTCAAAGGTGGGGGAGACCGTGGCAAAGGCAAAGAGATACAACAATACTCTAAGACTTAAGATTACAAAAAATGGAGTGGCCCTTAGGGCTACGCCGAGAATAAGGCGTAGGCCGAGAAGAAAGGATGTTACGTATGCGGAGGGCCGCACGACTTCAAGAATCATCCGACCTAAAGAGCCTCAGCGCTATGTTCCATGAACGGAAGGAGTAGCCGCAAAGAGAAAGTTCGGGAACTACACAGTTGGTTTCACACCTCCTTTTTACACACCCGAAGGTAGTACAAGGGAGTTTTTCCAATTAAAGTGATATTATTTGAAATGGGATTAATTTATTCAATTTTGTTCAGAGTCGCCACTTGGGATAGTTTATTTGGTGTCCCAAGTCACCGATTTATTTTAAATCCCAAATCGAGGAAAATTTCGACTTTCCTTTTTGAAGTCTGCGAACCAGAAATTCTGAATAAGGAACTCTGTTAACCCGGGGGAAGGTGTTAGGCATCCCCGGATTCCGTGGTTCTAGCGCGGTCGCTAAAACTATTATAACTGGCATATTATCTGATTTTAATACATGTTTTAAACTATTGTGCATTTTTACCTTATAACCACTTTTATTTAATTATTGTTACATATTGCTAATTATGTCACGAGAACCGTACTCACGATCTACAACATGTTTAATTTGTTTTTTAAAGATTAAATTTTGGTCGGATCACATAACTGTACCCCCGGATTTTAGTAACTAGGTGTCACAAACTGCGTTACGGGAACCATACCCGTAACTATGATAATTATTTAATTAATGCACCTAAAGTAAACTACGAAAGTTCAAGCCAATTTCTATTTTTTTAGGTTGCGTTTCTATCTCTTTTATACATACACGAACATATACATACTTCAAAAGTTTTTGTAAAAAAGGATATATATATTTAAATTTGCTCGACTTATGTAACTTAATGTACAAGTCATGAAAATACATAGACTAGTAAAAAAAGGATTGGATAAATCAGGAGGCAAAAAGTCCAAGAACCAGAAAACATGAGGCAGAGAGGATAGGGGGGGGGGCAAATTTTGACGTTAAACTAATCAAATAAATAAAGTAGATTGTGGTTGTAAAAGCTGGAGTGCACAAACAACTCATTAACAAACTATTGAGGAATCATTATGCCTACGAGTTGAAACATGTGATACTATATATCTTTATATTTTTTGCTACTAAAAAAAACTATATACCTCATGATGCCGCTTATCTTATTTCTGAAAGTGGAGTATAGAATATAATTTACGGCTTGTTTGCTATTAAAAGATAACCATTGCTGGCCATCAGATCCTCGATTTAAGAGCAAATTTGCTTGGATTTTACTCTCTTCCTTGATGACAAGAAGTGGAAATTAAAGAAAATAAGTAAAGACTCCCAAAGCAAATAACAGATTCCAAAATCTTTACAGCATTTACTTCGTCAACATTTAATCTAAAGTTTAACATTTTCGATTCATTACACTACTTTATTCAAATGGAAATCAAACATTCATCCATGACACACTCGAATAGCAGAAATCGTATTTTTGAGCAAATCCAAAAATTTAAAAGGAATTCAATAACTTTATATAGCCATTCAGCAAAACATAATACAAAGGATTTGGGACTGACCTAACAGAGTTAAGCAGACACCAAGAGATAAGCCAAAGAAAAGAAGAATCTAAATCACATGAGGAGCTCAAGAAGCAATTTCAACAGTAGCAACAGAGCAGCAAACTTTTACACGAATCCAGCTGAAAATTTTGAATTTTGAAGCCTTTGCTTTCATCTCTTTTGAGTGTGAAGAACTTTCAAAGTGAGTCTCTCAAATGTTGGCTGTGAATTCAGGTGTGCATTTTCAGAGAAGTTTCCGTGATAAAATGAGTGTGTGCGGCCGTTTTTCTTGGGAAGAAAGGGTGATATATGTTGTATTTGTATGTTTCTTGGAGAAAAAATCCAAGAAGAAGAAGAGAGATCTCTTGTAAAATGCGCCCTTTTCTATATATAATTTTTTTTAAGGTGAGGTCTTGATGTGTGTGTTATAAGTAGAGAGAACTATGAAGAGTGGGTGGAGGAAATATTTTTTGGGGAGAGTGGGGAACATGAGTGAGGAAAGTGGGGAGAGTGGGGAACATGAGTGGGGAAAATGGGGAAAGTGGGTAGTGAGTGGAGAAAGTGGGAAAAATGGGGAACATGAGTGGGGAAAATGGGGAAAGTGGGTAGTGAGTGGAGAAAGTGGGGAAAGTGGGTAGTGAGTAGAGAAAAGTAGGAATAAATTCAAACATGGTCAAAAATAAGCTGCTCACAGCTGCCCCTCTTTGCTCGAAAACATGAAGAGTTTTCGGGCAAAGATAAAGTGAGCAACTACAAGCAATTTTTGCCCGTTTGAAACTCCATTTGGAAGCATTTTGAAAAAGTTTGACCGAAACTTGCTTCGGAGGTTGCCTACATATCCTTGGCTATAAAAGAATCAGGTCGGTGTAGTTCTGAAATTTTTGGTAGCTGGGATTACCGGGAAAATGTGGTTTCACTGTTGTTGTTGCTGTTTCTGCTAGCTGAGCTCCTTATTACACAAAAAAAATGGAAAAATAAAAAGCTAAACTAGCTAAGTCTATCAACTATGAGTTACAAGATTCTCATCTATAAGTCACTTGAAGCTTGATCTTGAGTCTTAGCTGGTTCTTGTTGTTGGACTCCGATCTGAATCTTGATGCTCGTTAGCTGCAATCGCTGGTTCATTCTTCAGCTTTTGGATCAAGGCATGACATGCGAAGCTTGTGACTTTAATCCTATCTTGAGCAGTCTGCATCTTTTCTTCGCTTCTGCACTTTAGAGCTCACTTCTTTTTTCTTGTTTTTCTTTTCTTTTATTTGAAAAGAGACTTCTTCTTTTGGTCGCCTCGAAACTTGTCCCTCAAGGTAAAAACCTGCTTAGGCACCAAAACAAACAAACGAACAAAATTTTTCTGCCCCCGTTTTCACTAAGAAAATTTTGTGAGTTATTGCAACAAAATCTAAATTATTTCTTTATTGAAAGCAATAAAATCGGGATTGTGCATCCCAGAGAAAAAGAGATTAGGGAATGGAGACCCTATATCTAAAATGAAATCAAATGGGGATCGGAGGCCCTAAGTTGGAAAGATTACCAGGTTATGCTGGAAAAATGATCGGGTTATGCCGGAAAGGTCCTCAGGTTATGCCGGAAAAGAAAAAGGTCCTCAGGTTATGCCGGGGAAGACCACGGGTTATGCTGGAAAACTCATCGGGTTATGTCGGTAAAGTCATCGAATTATGCCGGAAATAAAAAAGGTCCTCGGTTATGCCGGGGAGGTCCACGGTTTATGCCGGAAAATTCATCGGGTTATGCCGGAAAAAGGAAAGGTCCTCGGGTTATGCCGGAAAATTCATCGGGTTATGTCGGAAAAGAAAAAGGTCCTCGGGTTATGCCGGGGAGGTCCACGAGTTATGCCGGGAGAAAAGAAAAAAAAAAGGTCTCTGGGTTATGCCAGGGAGGTCCACGGGTTATGCCGGGAGAAAAAGAAAAAGGTCCCTGGGTTATGCCAGGGAAGTCCACGGGTTATGCCGGGAGGAAAATAAAAAGGTCCTTGGGTTATGCCAGGGAGGTCCACGGGTTATGCCAGGAGAGTCATCGGGTTATGCCGGAAAAGAAAAAGGTCCTCGGGTTATGCCGGGGAGGTCCACGGGTTATGCCGCGAAAGAAAAATAAGTCCTCGGGTTATGCAGGAGAGGTCCACGGGTTATACCGGAAATGTTCATTGGGTTATGCCGGAAAAGAAAAAGGGTCCTCGGGTTATGCCAGGGAGATCCACGGGTTATGCCGGGAAAGTCATCGGGTTATGCCGGAGAAAGGAAAAGGTCCTCGGGTTATGCCGGGGATCAACTAGAGAGTGGAACTCAATACTAAAAGAGACTACCAGGTTATGCTGGCAGTGACTAGGGAATGAGACCCTAGGTGGGAAAAGATTACAAGGTTATGCTGGCATCGACTATGGAATGGGATCCTATGTTGGAAAGGACGTAGCTAGAGATTGGAGACCCTATGCTACCATGATTTTAAATTTCTCTTCTTCTTCTTTTTATTTTTATTTTTTATCAATCTTCATTTTTTTTATTTTTTTTATTTTTGAGTTTAAGAAAATGAGTAAAAAAATGCATAAAAGAATTGGGAGGAGACTTCCCTTTTGGGTTGATTATTGCAGCATAGCTATTTCTAACCCTTGCGCATTTCCTTTTGGTTGCACCTGCTTTTTGCATGGTTGCTTTGGATTGCACCTGTTTCAATTTTTCAAACAAAGAACAACTGTTAGTTTGAAACGGTGGTCGGTTTTGTGGCCTTCATTGTTTTTTATCACTTAATCTCGGCCTAGCTCTTTTGGTGAGAACCTCTGCTGCTTGCTGAAGATTGATCTCTCTCCTAAAACCGAGGAACTCAACTTTTCAAACTTTCCAAACGGCGGTTCAACCGTGCGGGGCTTTGGCCCTTTCACTTTAATCCACCTCTAGGGCTTTGACTTCGAATTTCTTTTCATTTTCAATAACTCTGGTTTTAGAGCATCGGCTATTATGGCCAGTCGGGATCGACTTGATGCACCCGCTGAGGCTGGGGTACTTTTCTTTGGACTTGGTTTTTATCAAGCAGAACTCTATAAAACCAATCTTGCCACCTTTTCTTTGTATTAGTTACGGAACAGAGTTAGACCGAAAGAGGTTCAAGGAAAAGTAAACAAAGGACAAGAAAATAAATTTAAAAGAGAAGCATCACTTTCAGGGAGGAAGGACGGACTTATCTGAGGTGCATGCAGACTTCAAATAGACATGACATACTTCTTGGACTAGACAACCGATCCGCACAAATATCCTATCTTCTCATAAACCCATTGCGACCCGTGTTTCAAAACCGAGAAACCTTGCCAGGACTCTTTCAATACCAATGGTGGTGAGGGGTTTCTTCTTTTCGATCGATGATGCCCTTTGTGGGTTTTCACCAATCGATCTCTCTCATTTTTCTTCTTACCGTCGCCGTATAGTGCTCGTTACGAGTTTTCACTAACAAGACTCTCTCATTTTCGATTTCTCTGCTTGCCATTGCCTTATGGTGCCCGTAGGTTTTCACCAATAAGACTCTCTCATTTTATTTCTCTCATTTTGATTGCATCAGATCCAAGCAACTGTGTTCTTTGATTTTAAAAAACCTTTTTCCGATTGATCGAAAGGACTTGAAACAGGTTTGGTAAAAAGAACTTGGATCGAATTACAACTTTGGAACCGTTCGGGCGGGATCATCGCTGAATTATTATAACGTCTGCCCCAGTTTCACTTTTGGGGAAATTTGGATTTTTGTTTTGGTGTGACTGAACCCCAGGGAGAGGCTGCCTACGTATCCTTTCGGAATCAAGTCGAACGTAGTTCAGGAAACTTTGTTTTTGATTTTTCTTTTGTTTTTCTGTTTTGTTTTGTTTTCTTTTTTTTTTTTTAATGACACTTTCAGGTTCCAAAGAGGGTAATGAAAGAAAGGTAAACGACTCAAAGGGTTAGCAAAGGATTGGAGTATTTGGGGTAGAAAGAATGAAAGCCTTCGTCATCCCAATCGGATAATGTTATTGCTGCAGAAGGATTAGACATAGTACCTTTTGACCGCATCTGCATTTACAGCTGTTTCAGAGTCATTTCCTTCAATGTCTCCCAGATACAATGCCCCTTTTGGCAACAATTTTCTGATGATGTATGGGCCTTTCCAGTTAGGAGCAAATTTTCCTTTGGCTTCTTGATGATGGGGGAGAATACACCTTAAGACGAGTTGCCCCACTTCAAAGTTTCTAGGCCGCACTTTCTTGTTGTAGGCACGAGCCATTCTTTGTTGATACAACTGCCCGTGGCAGACTGCAGCCATTCGCTTTTCATCGATCAGGGTTAACTGTTCCAAATAGGTTTTGACCCACTCACTGTCTTCAATTTCAGCTTCAACAATGATCTGGAGAGAAGGGATTTCAACTTCCGCGGGTATTACGGCTTCCGTGCCATAAACCAAAAGGTACGGGGTTGCTCTAACCGATGTGTGCACAGTAGTGCGATACCCCAATAATGCAAACGACAATTTTTCATACCACTGCCTGGAACTTTGAATCATCTTTCTCAAAATCTTTTTGATGTTCTTGTTTGCTGCTTCGACGGCACCATTGGCTTTGGGACGATAAGGAGTAGAGTTCCGATGCGTTATCTTGAATTGGTCACATATCTCTCTCATCAAATGACTATTCAAATTTGGAGCATTATCCGTAATGATAGTTGCAGGAATACCAAAACGGCAGATGAGGTTGGAATGCATGAAGTCTACTACAGTTTTCTTGGTAACAAATTTGAGGGTAATTGCTTCAACCCACTTTGTGAAGTAGTCGATAGCGACCAATATGAATCTATGCCCATTTGAAGCTTTCGGCTCAATCGACCCAATGACGTCCATACCCCAGGCAACAAATGGCCAAGGTGCTGACATGGGATGCAGTTCTGTAGGCAGTGCATGAATCAAATCACCGTGCACCTGACATTGGTGACATTTTCGGACGAAACTGAAGCAGTCCTTTTCCATAGTCATCCAGTAATAGCCCGCTCGCAGGATTTTCTTTGCCAAAACATACCCGTTCATGTGGGGTCCGCACACTCCTGCGTGTACATCATACATGATTCTTCCGGCTTCTTTGACATCAACACATCTTAACAAGTTGAGGTCCGGAGTCCTTTTGTACAAAACATCACCGCTCAGGAAGAAACCACTTGCGTACCGTCTGGTGGTTCTCTTTTGGTCCCCACTGGCTTGCTCGGGGTACTCTTTAGTTTTCAGAAATCTTTTGATATCATGATACCATGGTTGAATACTTGGTTCTGCCTCAGCCGTATTACAGTAACCGTGCCTTTCCCGGATTTGGATTTCCAAGGGATCAATGTGGGCATTTCCTGGGTATGGCAGCATCGAGGCCAAAGTAGCAAGTGCATCGGCCAGTTCATTGTGACAACGAGGGATGTACCTGAACTCTATTGACTTGAATCGCCTGCTAAGATCTTCCACATGTTGCCTGTAGGGAATAAGTTTGACATCTCGAGTCTCCCATTCTCCCTGAGCTTGTCGGATAATCAGATCTGAATCTCCCATGATTAACAATTCTTCGACATCTTGGTCGATTGCCATGTTCATACCCATAATTCAGGCTTCATACTCGGCAGTATTGTTTGTGCAGAAAAACCAAAGTCGGGCTATGGCTGGATAGTGCTGACCAATGGGTGAGATCAAGATTTCCCCAATTCCAACACCTTTTGCGTTCACAGCTCCATCGAAGAACATTTTCCAAGCACTGGTGTCTTCTGATGTCATCTTGATTGAATTCACCTCCTCATCTGGAAAGTAAGTACTCGGAGGTTGATATTCATCATCCACAGGGTTTTCAGCTAGGTGATCTGCTAAAGCCTGGGCCTTTATTGTCGTGCGGGTGACATAGACTATGTCAAACTCAGTGAGCAGGATCTGCCATTTTGCTAACCTCCATATGGGCATCGGCTTCTGGAATATGTACTTCAAAGGGTCCAACCTGGTAATGAGGTAAGTGGTATAGGCCAACAAGTAATGCCTAAGCTTCTGAGCGACCCAAGTTAGAGCGCAACAAGTTCTTTCTAACAAAGTGTATTTGGCTTCATAGCTGGTAAACTTCTTGCTCAGATAGTAGATGGTCTGCTCTCTCTTTCCGGTCACATCATGTTTCCCGAGGACGCAACCAAAGGAATTTTCCAAGACTGTCAGATACAAGAACAGAGGCATTCCCGGTTCAGGTGGGACCAAGACTGGCGGGTTCGACAAATATTCTTTGATTTTGTCAAAGGCTTCTTGACACTCATCCGTCCATTTAATTGCTACATCTTTCTTTAACAGCTTGAAGATGGGTTCACATGTTGAAGTCAACTGAGCAATGAATCGGCTAATGTAATTCAATCTTTCCAGCAGGCTCATAACCTCTTTCTTGGTTCTTGGAGAAGGCAAATCTCAAATAGACTTTATCTTTGTTGGGTCTAGCTCTATGCCTCTCCGACTGACTATAAATCCCAAGAGTTTGCCAGACGGAACTCCGAATGCACTTTCACCGGATTTAGCTTCAACTCATATTTACGTAGCCGCTCAAAGAATTTTCTTAAGTCCCGAACATGGTCGTCCTGGGTTCTGGATTTGATGATCACATCGTCCACATACACCTCTATCTCTTGATGCATCATGTCATGAAATATGGAAGTCATGGCCCTCATGTAAGTTGCCCCGGCATTTTTCAAACCAAAAGGCATGACCATGTAACAGTAGGTGCCCCAGGGTGTGGTAAAAACTGTCTTTTCCGCATCTTCTTCATCCATCAACACCTGGTGATATCCTGCATAACAATCCACAAAAGACTGTATTTCATGTTTGGCGCAGTTATCAACAAGGATGTGGATGTTTGGCAGAGGGAAATTGTCCTTGGG
Organism: Nicotiana sylvestris; assembly: GCF_000393655.2. NCBI lineage: Eukaryota > Viridiplantae > Streptophyta > Magnoliopsida > Solanales > Solanaceae > Nicotiana > Nicotiana sylvestris. The sequence continues at coordinate 163,060,903 of NC_091059.1, forward strand.
TCTTGCTTTGTTTAGATCTCGATAGTCAACGCATACCCGAATTTTCCCATCTTTCTTTGGCACGGTAACTATGTTAGCCAGCTATGTGGTGTATCATACCACTCAGATCACTCCCGCCTTTAACTGTTTTGTGACCTCTTCTTTAATCTTGTCACTGATAACAATTTTGAACTTCCTCTGTTTTTGCTGGACAGGGGAATAATCGGGGTAGGTTGGCAACTTATGGACCACTAAATCGACACTTAATCCTGGAATGTCATCGTATGACCAAGCAAACATATCTTTGAATTCAAACAAAAGTTGGATCAATGCGTCCCTGGTTCTTTCATCTGTGTGAATGCTTATCTTGGTTTCTTTGACTTCTTCAGAGCTACCCAGATTAACCGGCTCAGTTTCATTTAAGTTCGGCTTAGGTTTATTCTCAAATTGTTCCAATGCTCGATTTATTTCCTTAAAAGCCTCTTCTTCATCATATTTCATTTCTTGATTCATTATTTCACAATTAGACAGCATGTTTGGATCTGGGCATGAAGTTCGCAAGCATGTCATGTTATTTAAAGTTGCATTATTAGAACTGAAAGAAGAAATAAGAAAAAGTAACAAAATCAGAAAGAATAAAGAGAGATAAACGATGACATATTAATTTCATTTCATTGAATTTTGAAGATAACAGGGTTTACATTAGCATTTAAAGACAGGAAACTAAAAGAAAAACATCCGAGTTACACCCTGAAATAACTCGTGATGCAGAAAAGGTGGCAGGACTGGACTACCAGGATTCCGGCCTGATTGGGAATGGAGTAGCCTTCCAGTTTTGCAACTTGGCATTGGGCCCCATATACAGCACCTCAGCGGTGCTCGAGCCTTCTCCCGGCTGAACCATGTGGGTTTCATACAGCATTTGCCTCATAGCCCCACAGATTTCTTCAATTTCCTTGGCCGTGAAGGCCTCATCTTCTTCTTCTTCATTGTACTTGGGCATGATAAATGTTCTATAGAGATGCGGAATTGGCTGAGATAAAACCCAACCATTGCTCTTTCGTTGATTTGCCCACGTCACATCAGTTTCTGTGGCGTGAAAACCCACACCGAAGAACTTCTTGGTGGCAAGTAAGGTGATAGGTTCGGTGATACCTTGCAATGATGCCCCGAGCCCCTTCCCGGGTTTATAACCATGACTGATCATTTCCTTGGCAACCATAACTGATGCTTTTGAGAGAAAAGGTTGAGGGCAAGGGCTTCCTTCTTCATATTGATCTGCGACCACAACCTCGAAAACTTGATAGACTATATGTTCACTACCTTCCCTAGCTTCGAGGCATGGGACCGACGGGTCCCGATAGATCGATTGCTCATCCTCTCCGTGGACTATGATCTCCTGATCTTCATATTCCAATTTCACCATTTGGTGGAGAGTGGAAGGTACGGCTCCTGCCGCGTGAATCCAAGGCCTTCCCAAGAGAAAATTATAAGAAGTACCCATGTCTGGGACTTGAAAGGTCACCTCAAAATCCACAGGTCCAATAGTCAAAATCAAATTGATCTCGCCTATGGTGTCTCTTTTGATGCCATCAAAGGCACGAACGCAGACGTTGTTGGGCCTGATTCTCTCAGTCTTGATCTCCATTCTTTGCAGAGTTGAGAGAGGGCAGATATCTACTCCGGAACAGCCATCCAGCATGACTCTCTTCATATAGTACCCCTCATATTTAACTGTTAGGTGGAGGGCTTTGTTGTGGGTGGCCTCCTCTGGGGGCAGGTCATTCTTGCTAAAGGAGATCTGATTGATTGTGAAGAATTTTTCTGCCATCCTCTCCAGTTGTTCCACAGTAGTTTCAATTGGAACGTAAGCTTCATTGAGGGTTTTGATCAACACTTTCTGATGTTCAGCTGAATTCATTAATAGAGACAACAAAGAGACCTGAGCAGGAGACTTTCAGAGTTGGTCAATTATCTCGTAGTCTGCAGTTTTCATTTTCCTGAAGAACTCTTCTGCTTCTTCGGCACTAACTGGCTTCTTGAGTGGGAAACGCTTCTTCGTGGCATTATTCACTTCCTACAGATTGAGGTATTTCTCAGCCGGGTTAGTTTCATTTACTTCTCCCAGGACTTCTTTTCCTTTGTAGGTTACTACCGCCTCGTTATAATTCCATGGGATGGCAGTAGGATCTGTCATGGGCCTCTGTGGTGCGCGACCAATAACCACGGGCTCATTCAGCCTTGGTGAAATTATTGGCCCCCGTACCACATAGGTCCCTTTTGGCACATACATTTTAGATCCTTTGTTCAGCTCAAACCTTCTAGGAGGGCTCAATGTCACTTGTCCTTTCCTAGGACCCCGGGGCACATAAAGGATGGCATCTTTCGAGGGTACTACCTCAGTTTTGGTTTCCACTATTTTTTCTGTATTTTGAGGGGTGGGTTTACTCTTCTTCTCCCCTTTTTCTTGCTTTGCATCAGCCTTTGGCTTTTTCTCGACGTCGGCGATTGCAATGATGGCTTTCAAGGAAGGATCAAACTCTTTATCTTCGCAGATCATTCCAATAACCGGTCCATTGTTGTGAGCCGGTAACGGGTTGTTGGTCACATTAGGAATGTCTTCATCCTTTAACACTATCCGTTTTTGTTCTATGAGATTTTCAACAACCCTTTTCAAAGTCCAACAGCTCTCAGTGTCATGCCCTTCCACCCCAGAATGATAGGCACATCGGGCGCCAGGTTGGTAAGAGGGTGACTCTGGGTTTTGCCTATTTGGGGGTACGGGTTGTAATAAACCCATTTGGACCAATTTAGGGAAAAGGCTAGAATATGACTCGCCAATAGGTGTGAAGTTTGTCTTCCTGGGCGGCTCCCGAGCACGGGCATTGTAGGGGAAATTATTTTGTAGAGGTCGGGGATTATACTGAGCTTGGTGAGGAAGTTGATTTCTGGGAAATTAAGCTCGGTTTTGGTGAAATTGTTGTTGTGGCCTAGCGTATAGTTGTGCATTCATCACTGTGTATGGCTGATGATCCATAGCATAGGCCGCATCTTGATGGGGGTAGTAGTGTTGTGGGGTTCTTTCAGAGAAATGAAGTCGGGCCGAACGGGGTTTTCTTACACTCGAAGTTGACATTGCTACTTCTTCCTTCTTCTTTACGTTTGCTACTCCTCCAGACCCGCCTTGGATTGCTTGGGAGGTAGCCCTTATAGCAGACTGACTCAAGATTCGCCCTGTTTTCAACCCATTCTCAACCATTTCACCGATTTTGATGGCTTCGGCAAATGGCTTTCCCATTACAGACATCATGTTTTGATAATAATCAGCTTCTTGGGCTTGAAGGAAGACACTGACCATTTCTGTTTCGTCCATTTAAGGCTTGACTCTGGCCGCTTGTTCGCGCCATTTGACAGCATACTCTTGAAAGCTCTCCGAGGACTTCTTCTTTACATTTGATAATGAATTCCTGTCAGGGCAATGTCGATGTTATATTGAAACTGCCTGACAAAATCCCAAGCCAAGTCATCCCAGATATGCCAACGAGATATATCCTGATCCATATACCATTCAGAAGCAATGCCGACCAAAGTCTCTCCAAAGTAGGCCATAAGAAGCTCTTCTTTTCCGCCCGCTCCCCGCAACTGGTTGCAGTACCTTTTGAGGTGGGCAATGGGATCCCCACGCCCGTCATATTTTTCTAACTTTGGGGTTTTGAAACCCAAGGGTAGATGTACGTGCGAGAACATGCATAGGTCAGCGTAAGATACGCTCTTTTGCCCACTCAGACCCTGTATATTTTTGAGACTTTGCTCCATGTTTCTCATCTTTTTGGTAATTTCCTCTTGTTCAGGTGTTTTTTCGGCTTTTTCCTGCCATGCGGTAAACTCGTACCGGGGCGGCTGAGGGTAAGAATTGGTAGTAAACTAGGTAGGTTCCAGTGGGAAAGATGGTGCTTGAAATGTGAAGGAAAATGAATCAAAGTTAGGCCTGGGTAAAGCAGGTTGTGCCATAGCTGAACAAGCTGGATCGGTGAATATGTTTGAAGCTGCACCTGAAGCTAACACCTGGGGGCGAGACTTAGAAGGTGTTCCAGCAAAGTGGGCTGAAACGGTAGGATATCCCAGTGAGGTATTTGGATAACTATTGGGGATGTTGGAGGTCCCACTTGTCCTGGGAAAAATCTCAGGGAATCCAGGGATCGCACTTGGTGGTTCTTTTCCATTGGCCCAGGCGTCCCACATTTCCATCATGCGGAGATGCAGAATTCTATTTTCCTCAGCAGTTACTGACTCAGAAGTTGGGATGGTCGAGATCGGACTATCCTCTGGAATAGGAACTGTTGGCAGAGGAATTTCCGAAGACATTTCAATGCTTCCTTTTGACCTTGTGAAGTATGAATGTGAAGCCAGACTACCATAAAACCAACCACCTTACTATAGAACCTCAACTAACAAAGTTAACAAACCGGTCAGTTTGAAGCAATTAACACATAGGTAATCGCATGTTGGGGTGTGATGCACCTATACAGTTAAATGTGTTTCTACATGTTTCGCAACGGTTGCATGTTTCATCCCGGCTCTGCTTATTTTCCCCAATTTTCTTTTTCTTTCCACTTTTAGCTTTTGTACTTCTCCTCTTATTCCTATTTTCCACTCTTTTCTTTCCTCTCTTTCCTTGCCTTTTTTTTCGTTTTTCTTTTGGTTTTTCTTTGGCTCTCTTTTTCACATCCCTATCTTATTTGAGTTATTTACAAAAATGTGATCGGATCCGATGAGGATTGCCTATGTATCACGATGCCGCGTGAATCAGATCATTACGTAGTTCAAGAAAAACAAATGCAAAAAATAAAGAAACAATTTTTGGGAATTTTCAAATTTTCATTAATAAAACTCCTAAACTTTCTATTACAAAAGACTTCCAACTACTCATTTTCTTGGAATTTTAAAAACTACCAACATACTCAAAAATAATTTCCAAAATACAGACTCAATAAATGAAAAATCATGAATACATCAATGCTTCGACTCCTGGGACCCGTGGGACATCATTCGGTCTCACGGGCCTACGTGCGAGATATCCTTGAAGCCGCTCCAAATCACTCATTATCTGGCGGACAAATGTCATTACAGCAGCAAAGAAAGTAGTCTGAGTCATATCCTCACATGCGTGGCATTTCATGACGATATAGTAGGCAATGGCTCTAACCCTCTCTCGGACAATACCCTTTTCCTGAAGTAAACGCCCGATTTGCTGATTCCGAGCTTCCAACACTTGAGTGTCATGATGATTTTGATTCCGCAATTTTTGCATATCTTCTTCCATTTGGGCCATCAGAGCATAACATGTTCCCTATCGGCTTTAAAAATCCTGGCCTGTTTGTCCGCCTCATTTTCAAGGGTGGATAGCTTTCTCTTTAAATTGGCGATTGTCCCCTCATATTTTCTTTTCATTTGTCGCACAAACTCTGCCCGCCCTTATGCATTCTCTGCCAATTGTGCTCGGACTTTTGCTAGACTAGCCTCAGATTTTTCTAGGTCATCTTGACACTCAAGTACTTTCTTTATCATACCGCTTATAAGCATTTCATCTGCTCGGCTTCTTTCCAGGTTTCTAGCAACTATTCTCATTTTATAGATTTGAGCTTTGAGAGCTTCGTTTTCCTGAGTTAGCTTTTTCTTTTCCCCTTCATTTGCGGCAGCTTGGATATTGTGGCCAAATTTGAGGTCCCTGATTTGTCCCTCTAATTTACTTATCTTGTCCCTATAGCTTTCTTCTTTTGCCAACCAGCCCCACTGTTCTTGCGAGTCGTTAGTGAATTATTGGACATGGGGTCTCTTAGCAGGTCTCTCGGGATCTCGAGGAATTTGAAACCTTTTGCCAAACCAAACCATATAATTGGGGTCCACCTCACCTCTAGCTAGATCCCGCACCATAGTCTTGGGTTCGAGAAATCTGCACTCATTCCAAACTTGGCGAACTCTTCCTTCTGGAAATACAGCCTTTGGGCCCAATTCGACGACATGTACACTCAAATCTTCGTCATGGGGGACGGTTTGAAATCTTCCCAGTTGACGCAAGACCCTGTGAGGAGTATATGGTTGGATGCTCCGGATGCCCATTAGGAGAAAGTAGCACACTTTAGCTGACATGTATACGACTTCGGTGGTAGGGAGCCATCCAAACGTTCACTCAATTTTATCCGAAGTTAAAGAACTCAAGTGTGCAAACCAAGCTTCGGTACCCTCTGGAAATTCAACCCCCACCACTCGGCTTTCAAATTCTTTGATGCAATCCAAACCGGTCATGCCGTAGTTCATATACCCGACACGGTGGCAGAGATGTTCCAGTATCCACAATTGTAGTAGTAAGTTGCAGCCTTGGAAGAATTTTCCCCCTTCTCGACAGATGGTCAAAGCTCGGGAAATCTCAGATAATATCAGGGGAACCAAAGTGCTATTAGCTTTCTTGATTGTCACATCAACCATTCCCACGAGGCCCAATTCTATGTTGTCGTCTTTTCGCGGACATATTATAACACCCAAGAATGCTGCTATAAAAACCAAACCCCGCCTTGCCTCCCATTTATCTTTATTTCCGGCATGGGTCAGACCAGTATTCGGTGCTTCGAAACCTTGGGGATTGCCATAGCGTTGGTACAGGAACTGGAAAGTGCAAAACCCTTCAGATAAATTCCCATCCTGAATATCCCGGCTAATACTCAACATATCCAGAAACTTGTGAGGAGATACTGGTCTCGGTGACACCGGGTACCGACTTCTAAAGTTTCCGCTAAGGCCGGCGTAACCCGCAATTTCCTCTAGCGTGGGTGTGAGCTCAAAATCAGAAAAGCGAAACACATTGCGAGTCGGATCCCAAAAAGGTATCAAGGCTTCAATCACGTCCAATCTTGGCTTGATGTTCAAAAGTCCGACAAGACCACCCAAAACTTTTATCACAGTTCCTCGGCTACCTTTTCCTAGGTCATTCCACCACATGTGGAGCTATAAGGGGATCTCTTCAAGAGTTGCGAAGGGTTCGTTTTCATCTGTGCTCATCCTGCACATTTATTAGGGTGATTTAATTTAAAAGGTTATGACTCATTTTGACTCAAGAAAAGGTTATCAATATTTTTTTTAAAATTTTCATAAAAAATCCGGCTTTGCAAATACGGTCTTTCAGCACTTCGGGGAAGAAGATTTTACCGTTGTGTTTGCTAAACGGCCAAAACCTTATAAAAAACTACTAAAGGTGGTTGTTCTTGCAAAAACGGCCTTTCGGCGCCCTTTTGGGGACATTCAACTATTTTAGACAAGAATGACATCACCTTACTTATTTACAATCAAAACAAAAAAAAATTGTTCTTTTTGGGCTATTTTTACAAAAATGAAGTTGGACCCGATGGGGGTTGCCTACGTATCCCACATCCGGTGAGAATCAAACTGACGTAGTTCGGGAAGACCAGAAATAAAGTAAATAAACTAACTCTTTTTTTTTTTGGAAATTTCGAAAGAAGAAAGATTTTTTTTTTAATTTAGACTTTTATTGTTTTTTTTTTGGAATTTTGATAGAAAAAACTTCTAAAGAAGAAAGAAAAATATTTTTGGAATTTTATTTTAAATCTATGAAAGAAATGCTTCTAAAAAATGAAATATTTTTTAATTTTGAATTTTCTTTTCAATTTTGAAAGAAGAATGAAAATATTTTTGGATTTTTGGAAGAAATTAAAAGAAAATATTTTTGTGTGTGTGTGTGTGTGTATATATATATATATTAAACAATTAGGGTCTAAAGAAGCAGTAAAAGAAAATATTTTTGTATATATTGTTTTTAAATAAACAATTAGTTTCTAAAGAAGCAAGTAATGGAAAATATAATTTTTTTTGGATTTTTTGAAAATTGGAGTCTAAAAAAAAGAATTTTCTAGAGAGGAAGTAATGGAAAATATTTTTTGATTTTTTTTTGAAAATTATGGGCCGGAACCGATGAGATTTGCCTACGTATCTCACATCCGGTGAGAATCAGACCCGCGTAATCCGCCAGTTTTGACATAACAGGGGAAACATGGCAGTTGAAAACTTTGGCTCATTTGGATATGACTTCTTTTTTTTCGAAATTTCGACAGAGTTTCAGAATTTTCTAAATACCTACCTCTCACTCCTATATTATTATTATTATTTTATTATTTTTTTGATTTTTCTTTCTTTGTTCTAGAAACCGGTCAACATGCAAGCCGAAACAAACAGATGCGCAAGTAGCACGTAAGATGCATCAGGATGGTCTTTTTCATTTGGGTACACCTATCCTAGACAGACTCAACCCCTGTGTTGAGTATCCAAGGTCAAATGCACGTGATGCAAACAAACGTTCCTACTAGGGATCCGACATGAGGCTTGTTATACTAGGTTTAAAAACCTGGGTTTATTGTTCTAGACCTGACTTACCCGAGCGGACAGCTCGAGCCGGGGGGGGGGCAACGTACCGGGAATACAGAAGCTTCACCGGCTTTGCAACTTTTCCGAACCTCGTTTTAAAATTGGGATAAGACTCTAACAGAAAAGAAGTCACACGAAGTGCACACTTCCCAGATGATTTAGAAGAGTCAGAGAGAGAAGGGTTTCGTAGAAATTTATATACAGTCCAAACAATATCAAAGCGGTAAAAGGGGCATTTAGCACATTAGGCTCAACATGTAAAAATCAAATAAAACAAGCCAACTATAACAGTTATTCTAAGCTCGAATTCTTGAACCCTGAACCAGAGATTCTGGGTTCGTTCCCCAGCGGAGTCGCCAGAGCTGTCACACCTCCTTTTTACACACCCGAAGGTAGTATAAGGGAGTTTTTCCAATTAAAGTGACATTATTCGAAATGGGATTAATTTATTCAATTTTGTTCAGAGTCGCCACTTGGGATAGTTTATTTGGTGTCCCAAGTCACCGATTTATTTTAAATCCCAAATCGAGGAAAATTTCGACTTTCCTTTTTGAAGTCTGCGAACCAGAAATTCTGAATAAGGAACTCTGTTAATCCGGGGGAAGGTGCTAGGCATCCCCGGATTCCGTGGTTCTAGCACGGTCGCTTAAACTATTATAACTGGCATATTATCTGATTTTAATACATGTTTTAAACTATTGTGCATTTTTACCTTATAACCGCTTTTATTTAATTATTGTTACATATTGCGAATTATGTCACGAGAACCGTACTCACGATCTACAACATGTTTAATTTTTTTCATAAAGATTAAATTGTGGCCGGGTCACATAACTGTACCCCCGGATTTTAGTAACTAGGTGTCACAAACTATGTTACGGGAACCGTACCCGTAACTATGACAATTATTTAATTAACGCACCTAAAGTAAACTACGAAAGTTCAAGCCAATTTCTATTTTTTTAGCTTGCGTTTTCTATCTCTTTTATACATACACGAACATATTCATACTTCAAAAGTTTTTGTAAAAAAGGAAGATATATATATTTAAATTTGCTCGACTTATGTAACTTAATGTACAAGTCATGAAAATACATAGACTAGTAAAAAAAGGATTTGATAAATCAGGAGGCAAAAAGTCCAAGAACCAGAAAACGTGAGGCAGAGAGGATAAGGGGGGGGGGGGAATTTTGACGTTAAACTAATCAAATAAATAAAGTAGATTGTGGTTGTAAAAGCTGGAGTGCACAAACAACTCATTAACAAACTATTGAGGAATCATTATGCCTACGAGTTGAAACATGTGATACTATATATCTTTATATTTTTTGCTACTAAAAAAAAACTATATACCTCATGATGCAGCTTATATTATTTCTGAAAGTGGAGTATAGAATATAATTTACGGCTTGTTTGCTATTAAAAGATAACGATTGCTGGCCATCAGATCCTCGATTTAAGAGCAAATTTGCTTGGATTTTACTCTCTTCCTCGATGACAAGAAGTGGAAATTAAAGAAAATGAGTAAAGACTCCCAAAGCAAATAACAGATTTCAAAATCTTTACAGCATTTACTCCGTCAACATTTAATCTAAAGTTTAACATTTTCGATTCATTACACTACTTTATTCAAATGGAAACCAAACATTCATCCATGACACACTAGAATAGCAGAAATCGTATTTTTGAGCAAATCCAAAAATCTAAAAGGAATTCAATAACTTTATATAGTCATTCAGCAAAACATAATACAAAGGATTTGGGACTGACCTAACAGAGTTAAGTAGACACCAAGAGATAATCCAAAGAAAAGAATAATCCAAATCACATGAGGAGCTCAAGAAGCAATTTCAATAGTAGCAACAGAGCAGCAAACTTTTACCCGAATCCAGCTGAAAATTTTGAATTTTGAAGCCTTTGCTTTCAGCTCTTTTGAGTGTGAAGAACTTTTAAAGTGAGTCTCTCAAATGTTGGGTGTGAATTCAGGTGTGCATTTTCAGAGAAGCTTCCATGGTAAAATGAGTGTGTGCGGCCGTTTTTCTTGGGAAGAAAGGGTGAGATTTGTTGTATTTGTCTGTTGCTTGGAGAAAAAATCCAAGAAGAAGAAGAGAGCTCTCTTGTAAAATGCGCCATTTTCTATATATAATTTTTTTTAAGGTGAGGTCTTGATGTGTGTGTTATAAGTAGAGAGAATGATGAAGAGTGGATGGAGGAAATATTTTTTGGGGAGAGTGGGGAACATGAGTGGGGAAAATGGGAAAAGTGGGTAGTGAGTGGAGAAAGTGAGGAAAGTGGGCAGTGAGTGGCGAAAGTGGGGAAAGTGGGGAGAGTGGGGAACATGAGTGGGGAAAATGGGGAAAGTGGGTAGTGAGTTGAGAAAGTGGGGAAAGTGGGTAGTGAGTGGAGAAAGTGGGGAAAGTGGGGAGTGAGTGGAGAAAGTGGGGAAAGTGGGGATAGTGGGGAACATGAGTGGGGAAAACGGGGAAAGTGAGTAGTGAGTGGAGAAAGTGGGTAGTGAGTGGAGAAAGTGGGGAGAGTGGGGAACATGAGTGGGGAAAATGGGGAGAGTGGGGAACATGAGTGGGGAAAATGGGGAAAGTGGGTAGTGAGTGGAGAAAGTGGGGAAAGTGGGTAGTGAGTAGAGAAAAGTAGGAATAAATTCAAACATGGTCAAAAATAAGCTGCTCACAGTTGGGTATGATCAGATTATGTGGTGCTGTCACGAAGTAAGCTATCCAACCTACCGAGAATGACAACATACTTGTGCAATGGTGGATACTGGAGCAACTCATAATTTAGTGATTGATGTTATTGCAAAGAGACTAGAAGTGAAGCTTGCTCCAACCAACTCTTGTGTCAAGACCGTGAATGCCAAGGTACAGAATGCTCGTAGGGTAGCTAATGGAGTTGGTATCAAATTGGGAACTTGGAAAGGAATGACAAACTTTACCGTAACCGCTATAGATATCTTTGACATCATATTAGGGCAAGTGTTCGTTAGACATTGTCATAATTTGATCTACCCCTACCTCCAACGTCTCTTGGTTATGGAGCGAGAAGGATCTTGCATGGTAACTACAATGACTATGCCACACGGACAGAGCCAAGCATAACTCTCAGCTATGCAGGTTGTCAAGGAGATCAAGAAAGGGGAGCCGGCGTTCGTGGAAACCATTTCAAGTCTGGAGGAAGACAAGAGTTTTCAAGAGACACTGCCGCCTTACATAAAGAAGTTGCTTGAGTAAAACAAAGATGTCATGCCCGAGGAGTTGCCTAAGTATTTGCCCCCTAGATGAGAGGTGGATCACAAGATTGAGTTGGATCCGGGGGATAAGCCACACGCATTTTCCCCAAATCGTATAGCACCACCCAAGCTAGAGGAGCTCAGAAAACAATTGAAAGAGCTGCTAGATGCTGGTCACATTCGCCCATCAAAGGCACCTTTTGGCATACCAGTATTTTTCCAAAAAGAAGAAGGATGGATCGCTGCTCTTGTGCATAGACTATCGAGTACTTAATAAGGTCATAGTGAAGAATAAGTACTCGATCCCGCTCATTATTGACTTGTTCGATAGACTTGGGCAAGCCAAGTACTTTACCAAGGTGGATCTTCGCAAGGGATACTACCAGGTTCGCATTGCCAAAGGGGATGAGCCGAAGACATTATGTGTGACGAGATATGGAGCCTTTGAGTTGTTGGTGATGCCATTCGACTTAACCAATGCACCGGCCATATTTTGCACCCTTATGAACAAGCTTTTATATCCCTACTTTGATCAATTCATGGCAGTCTACCTAGATGACATAGTCATCTACAACAATACCTTGGAGGAGCACATGGAGCATTAAGGAAGGTTTTTCAAGCCTTGCGAGAGAACGAGCTATACATAAAGAGGGAGAAATGTGAGTTTGCATAATCAAAGGTGCACTTCTTAGGCCATGTTATTAGCAATGGCGAGCTACACATGGACGAATTTAAGGTACGTGCTATCTAGGAGTGGAAGGCACCTATAAAGATAACTGAGTTGAGATCCTTCCTTGGCCTTGTTAACTACTATCGTCGGTTCATCAGTGCCTACTTGGAAAAGGCCGCACCACTGGCTGAAATGCTAAAGAAAAACAAGCCATGGGTTTGGACGGAGCATTGTCAAAAGGCGTTTGAAGGCTTTAAGGTAGCTGTAACAGAGGAGCCAGTCTTGGCATTAGCTGACTTTGCCAAGACATTTAAGGTGCACACAGATTCCTCAAACTTTGCCATTGGGGGTGTTTTGATGCCTGATAATCATCCCAAAGCATTTGAAAGCTGCAAGTTAAATGAGACGGAGCAGTGTTACACGTGCAAGAGAAGGAAATGACTGACATTGTGCATTGCCTTCGTACATGACGACATTATTTGCTCAGTTCGAGGTTCGTGGTCAAGACTGACAATGTGTCTACTAGCTACTTTCAAATGCAGAATAAGTTTAGTTACACCATCCTTTATGAATGCATACTTCACCTCGGATTGGGGCCTCCTTGTTTGCTTCACTAGTTTGAACCCGAGGTCGAGGCTCAGCCTGTATATTGTTATTTCCGGTGGGATCCCTGTCATGTCTAAATGGGACCAAGCAAAACAATCTATGTTATCGATAAGAAATTGAATGAGTTTTTTTTGAGTTCGGGGATTAACCCCATTCCCAGGTATACCTTTTTCTCGGGCATGCTCTCGATCAATATGACCTGTTCCAGTTCCTCGACTGTTGACTTGGTTGCATCAGACTCTTCGGGAACAACGAAAGTTCAAGGAGTAAGGAAATATCTTCTTCTTCGATTACCTGTTCCTCTGATTCGGTCAAGGCTAGGGACGGTGATTGCTATTTGGCCGTCTGCTTATCTTTGGTGCTTGATTTTTTCGAGGTCGAAGGCACTGGTATCAGTGTCACCTCATTGACTGCAAACATTTCCTTTCCAATGTGTTGTTCTCCGTAAACCATTTTCACACCATCCAGTATTGAGAACTTCATCATCTGATGAAGGGTTGAAGGTACTGCCCTCATGTGTTGGATCTATGGCCTCCCAAGTAGCGCATTATATCTCATGTCGCCTTCGATGACGTGAAATTTTGTATCATGGATAATCCCGACCACGTTTACTGGTAGGAATATCTCCATGTTCCTTGTTTCACTAGCCATGTTGAAACTATTCATGACTCGAGATGCAGGTACAATTTGGTCATGCAGGCCGAGCTGCTCTACGACCCTCGATCAGATTATGTTTTTTGAGCTACCTGGATCCACTAGAACACGTTTAACTTGAATTTTATTTAACAAAATAGAAATTACCAGGGCATCATTGTGCGGCTGAGATATGCCTTCCGCTTCCTCGTCATTGAATGATAAGGTTCTCTCGGGCACATAACTCCGAGTCTGTTTTTCTCTGGTGATCGACACCTTGGTGCATTTGAATATAGGCCCTTATGGAACATCGACACCGCCAACGATCATATGAATTACATGTAGTGGTTCTTCCTCCTCATTTTTTCTGTTTGCATCTCTTTCCCTGAAGTGGTTCTTACCTCGATCACTGAGGAACTCTCGAATATGACCCTCGTTTAACAACCGAGCTACCTCTTCCCTCAGCTGCCTGTAATCTTCAGTCTTATGGCCATGTGTGCCATGATATTTACACATCAAGTTTGAATTCCTTTGAAAAGGATCAGTTTGTATAGGCCGGGGCCACCTACTGTCTTTAATTCTTCCAATAGCTAACATGATCCCCGATGTATCTATACTGAAATTATACTCCGACAACCGAGGTGCTTCTGCGGGGTCGGTATGTTTATCAAAACCATGCTTACTCATAAGTCCCTGTGAATTCTGACCTCGATCGTTCCGAGAAGGATTGTGCCTTGAACCGTTGTTTCTTTGATCCGAGGCACATGGCTGATACTGTTGTCTATTCGACCCCGGTTCCCTATCTGTATCCCTCGAGGCCTTAACCGCCAATCTATTTGGATGAACTAAGCCCGAGGCGGCTCCCAGCTGGTCGTCTTCGACCCTAATCTTTGACTGATAACAATTATGTACATCTGACCAAGTCACGGCTAGATACTCGACCAGATTTTGCTTCAACTGTCGTGACGCGATCGAACTCCGATCGTTCAACCCCTGCATAAAGGCTTGTACTGCCCAATCATCCGAGACCGGTGGTAATTCCATTCACTCCACTTGAAAACGGGATACGAACTCCTTTAGCATCTCATCATTCCTCTATCTTATCTTAAAAACATCTGATTTCCTTGTCGTAGCCTTTATGGCCCCAACATGTACTTTTACGAAGGCATCTGCTAACATAGCAAATGAATAGATAGAATTCGGTGGCAAGTTATGATACCAAATCATTGCTCCCTTTGACAAAGTTTCTCCAAATTTTTTCAACAATACCGACTCGATCCCATCATCATTTAAGTCGTTACCTTTAATCCCGCAAGTGTACGAGGTAATGTGTTTATTAGGGTCGCTCGTTCCATTGTGTTTAGGCATATCAGGCATGTAGAACTTCTTGGGGATGGGCATCGGAGCCGCGCTCGGGGGAAACGGCTTTTGCATGAATTTTTTGGCATCCAATCCTTTCAAGACTGGGGGTGCCCCCGGTATTTGATCAATAAGGGAGTTATACGTCTCCACTTTATTATCATTATCCTCAATCTTTTTCTCCCCTGACTCGATACTTTTGGTGAGCTCCTCGAGTATCCTTATAATTGTGAGATCAGTCCCCGAGCCATTACCATTCGATCTTTCAAGCACCGGCTCAGTTCGACGGGTGATTCCTGGTTCGACCACACTTGGAGTTTTTGCTGATTTTGAAGCGGAGCGATAGCAATCTTTTGAGCTTGTAACATCTCAAATATTACTTGGAGGCTAACTCCCCTGTCTCCTACACCTTGAGTTCCTTGGCCACCAGTTCAGCCTTCCCTACGTACACTCCCTCCGGGATCCGTACCTAAATCTGCGTTCAGAGCAGTGTGCAAACTGACATCGACCAGGTCGGCAGCAGGCACTTCCCTAGGGTTAACCGGTGGCACTCCAACTCCTGGAGCAATTATGTTTTCATTCTCTCCGTATAACCCAAGACCATCATCACCGTGTACGGGCGCGTTTTGTGAGTTCGACATGTTTTATCCTGAAAACAAAGAATCTTTGACAAGAACAAGTGTGAAAATAACGTGTGTTATCAGAATCAGTACTGAAATAATCACTATTATCTTCAGCCCCACGGTGGGCGCTAAACTGTTTACCTCGAAAATACGAGTAACAATTAAACTTGTTTGTGGTTTTAAAGATATGTGATTTAATCCAATACTAATTGATAAACAAGGAATCTAATGTATAAATTTAAGAGTAAGGCAAGTCAAACCAATCGCGTAAGCAGACCTCGACCTCGAGCAAAAGCGACCTCGAGGTAAATGAGCAAGAACAACAAGGACAATAAAATAATAATAATAAGATGATGCATATGAGCAGTAGGCAAGAAAGTGAGAGAGTATATTCTTTGCTAATGATTAATGATGTTTATAAATGATTGGGGTCCCCTTTATATAGCACGGGAACCCTAAATAAAGTACATTTCTGTTTACAGTAAGGAATCTTATTGGGACAACTGTCTAACGGCCTAGTACGGATTCGTACTCGGTCGTACGAATCTATTCTGGAATTTACGCCACGATTTTGGGGACGTAGCGGGAATCTTGTCCTTCTATAATAAACCCGTAACGGCTTCATCTCGGGGTTGGTCATACTCGGCTTCGGTGCTCGCCGCGTACTCCGATCCTCGAGCTCTGTACTCTGTCATCGGGCTTGAGCTTAGTTCATCGGCCTCGAACTCGGCCCATCATGAGCTTGGGCTTGAAGCGACTCTTCGGACCCGTGAAATCGGACATACCTGATTTCGGCCGTATAGAAAGATAATTATTAGTATATTATTTTTGGGGAAATATGACATGTTCGCTGAAGAGTTCAACAACATTGGTAAAGTTTATGCTAATTTAAATCAAACGTAGCAGTGGTGTTGAAGCATTAATAAGATTTGTTTTTCAGGTTATGTTCGATATGAACAAGTATATTTGTGCCGATGTTCTTCTTTTCCTTTCTAACTAGGAAAATAACATGAAAAAGCTATTTTATTCTTATTTATTTTAACGAGATAATATTCCTATAAGAAGTGGAGTACCGCATAGACAGACAAATATACCTATTCGGATCTGCACGAGGCGAAATTATTATTTTCGAATTAAGGCAAGTCATCAAAATGGCACATCAAATATCTTAATTGCCACTTGGCTTTAGAGGCCAGTCCTTTTGTACTAAAACTTTCATATTTTATGAAGTAGTTATTCAGAAAAATATTTACAGGACCTTGCATAGTTGCATGAATTACATAAGCTTTTAATTTTTTATTCTTTGCATACATACCTAGTCAAATATTTTCTTAAAATTGGTCCTAGCGTGGGATTTCGTTGTGTTTCTTGAAAATTTAATACGCCTAGCGAGTGATATGAGCTTTCTTTAATTAGCTGACATGCTTCCAGTATCTTTCTTGCCTAAATTTTAATTGCGCAATCTCAATTCAATGGGGCATTGGTTATTTCCCGCCGGTATATTTATCGAGTAATTTTGTCCACCAAAACTTAGATAGATAAGAAAAAATCAACTAATATTTCTTTTGCCTACGAAGGAACAAAATCATTAATTTCCACAAAGTCTATGATCATACTTTATTCAACAATAACATACTCTGTGTAGTCCCATAAGTGAGGTTTGAACAGGGTAGTGAATATGCAGCCTTAATTACCCTTATCTTTATGCGGATAGAGAAGTTGTTTCCGATAGACCCTCGCATCAAAGCTAGCATGCATGGTCACTTCAGGGGGAGAAATATGTGCTTGATGAAAAAGAGAGAATTTCTCTAATAGGTAGGGGTGTACAAAAAAAATCAATAAACTATACCAAACCGATAATCCGAGTTAAATCGGAAAAAAAACTTTTGATTGTGATTTGGTTTGTATTGAAAAAAAAGACAACACGACAATAATTGATTTGGTTTGGTTTTAACAAAAAAAAAAGTCAAACCGAAACCAAATTACCAACCTGATAGTATATTTCTACAATTTTTTAAAAATATTTTATATATATAAATATTTATTGTAATGTGATTTATAATTATTTTGTAAACTTTTTTTCATTTTTATCTTTTAAGGTATTATTTTAAGTTTGGACTTAATATTCTTAAATGGTAAATAAATTTTATAACCCATAAATGTAGTAACTCAAACAAATTTCAAATCAATACTAATGCTAACAAAAGAAATTCAATTCAATACTAGGAATTACAATAGTATTGGATATCTATTTTTAGTTTTGCATTGGTTTATAATGAAAATGCATAACTTAGTTTATCTTTTTCTTTAGTCCTTAGTTATGTAATTAATGGTTCTTATTAGCTATACTTATTTTAGCATGACCTATATAGTATTTTTAGATTATGTTAATTTTTATTATTGCCTATTAATTAGCAATATTTGCATTATGCAATTTTATTATCTCTATTATTGAATATTTTAGTATAATACTATGACTTATTTAATATTATTGTATTTTTTTCTTGGAAAATATATTATATAGTTATATCTTACTAAGACGAAAGAAATATTTGGAGCAGAAGTTGCATATTTTGCGCTGTGAAGAATTTACCTGAACAAAAACTCGAAAACTCGAAAAATCCGAGAAAACCCGAAATTGAAAAATCCAGACTTTATTGGTTTAGTCTAGTTTATAGATCTAAAAATTCAATACTATTAATTTGGTTTTGTAATTAAAAAATTTAAACCAACTCAGACTTATATACCCCTTACTAATGGGTATACATCCATTGGACCTGGTTAGCATTTTTTTATATTTTTTTTAAGTCAAAAAGGATGTTTATGTAAATGAAACGTGATTAAATGCGCACTTACGTGCTCAGGATTTTTTTTTTTTTTGGATGTATGGTGCTTAGTTATCCATTGGGTAATTAAATAGTTCATTCTCACACTTAAAATGCTTTGCTAGGGTCTTTAATTACCTAATTCACTACATTTTCCATAGGTGCATAGAGGAGGTCCTCATGCTACACTGTCTCCTAATTTCCCTTTGTAGCCTATTTTTATGACCAAATCGTGTGGCTTTCCTTTTCAAGACGTAGCCTCGTTAAATACGTAGAACTTATTTGTAATATTTCAACTTAATTTCTCAAAATAAACATATAATACTCCCTCTGTTTATTTTTATTTGTCTATACTAAAAATATATTTTCACTTTTACTTGTCCATTTTAGCAAAACAAGAAAAAGACAATCTTTTTTTCTTCAGTTGTACCCTTATCATAACTACTCATTTCCCAAATCATTTTTCAAGACTTTTTGAAATACTATCATTATTATGGATAAAATTGTACAATATATACTTCATTTATTTTTTCTTAAAGAAGGTGTAAAATTAAAAGTGGACAATTGAAAGTGAACGGAGATAGTATATACGTGTGTGCGCGTATAAAAAGAAAAAAAAAAAGAGAAGAGGAATAAGAAATCACTTCAACCACAAAATAAGTTTATTGTGATTTTGTGATTCAACCATATTAAAAAAAAAATATATTTCTAAAGAATATAGAAGAGTGCTAGTGTCCTATTATGATACTATTTACAATATAAACTATTTTCATATGTGGATATGTACATGTGTAATTCGAATTGTAGTCTCCTGGTCACTTACATGCCCAATTTTATTTTAGCACATATCTGAAGATAGTGAAGTGGAGTTATCCACCACAAACAGGTAAATGCAAATCTCCATATTTTGTTCCTTTTGGGACAAAGATTAGTTAGGAATTAGTTGGGATATCGTATTCTCCTAATCGTTCCCAATCGTGGACACTTTATTATCAGCAAAATTTAATTTGACAAAAAATGAAGTGTCACTTCCAACGATACCCCACAATTTGTAGGCACAAGCAGCATTCAATTGTGTAATGGTCAAGTCCATCTTAAACCTGAGAATAAAGATGCCCGTCGACACCTTGGGCCTAAAAGGGACTACATTGTTCACACCAGCATTTGATTTTCTATCATGAAGTTTAATGTTTTTTGGGTTTTTCACTTGGTATTCCGTAGGTTCTTCGAATTCACACTATGTAAGACTTATTAAAAGTGTGTCCACAGTTTAATGTTTTTTTGGATTTTCACTTGAAATTCCGTATTTGCATTGAGGTCCGACTAATCCGAATTCGCACCACGTAAGACCTACTAGAGGAGTGCCCGCATCAAGAAGTTTAATCAATATCATGAGGTTAGATTTTTTATGTTGTTCTCTATACAGCATAGTACAGTTTCTAACCACAAAGTAGAACAGTTGAGAATTGAGGCCCTCTTAATAAACAAGTTTTCTTATTATGTCATTGTTTTGGCCCCCACCCTTCAGGACTTTCAACTCATGGCCGAGATGGTCTTTATTCTCCCACTTTGGACCACAATCCTAAATACAATGTACATGTAGATAAAAAGAATAGAAATGTAAACAAGAATATTAATAGACTAAGAAATTAAATTCTATTTATTAGAAGAAAAAAAATTCAAACATACTTCCATTAGATTGATGAAAGAAAAGTTCAAGTACAAAAGTCAATACCCGAACCATACAATTTTCTTGCCTTAACACACTATAATGATAGACACTTCTTACCAAGAATTTTCTTGTATGGTGCGTTCTTGACTTCCTCTTTTAAGCAAAATGAAGATACCAAAAGAAAAAAACCACAACTTCAAAAGGGAAAAGAAATGCTAACCAACCCCCAAAAAATAAAAATAAAAAAGATTATGAGTTGTGAAATGTAATAATGCTGTGACAGGATCAGTAACAGTGGCAGAGGGGAGCTTTGAGTCAGATCCCCAGGACAGGACTATTGATAAAGAAGCATTGAAAATTCCCAACTACCTCTAAGCAGAAACAGAGGTAATTTAAGTGGCTGAACTGATTTCAAATTTGGATCAAGAAGTGGAGCAATTCAAGGCAGCTTTAATTTGGTGAACAGTGCTGCCTATAAGGTTATTCACAGTGTTTACTGATTCTGGACTCATTTTAGCTGATGGCAAGCTGCTTACTAGAATTTGGAACACTACTGTTATAAGTGAACCCCCTGACCTGCCTCCTATAGTACTTGCATTTGAGCTGCTGCTGCATGATGCTGCATCTTGGTCTAGTTGATGGCCATCTGGCAATATCGTGAACCCCGAGGGTAGTAACGGGATATACGTGGGGTCCTCACCGCTCATCGCTATGTTGATAGCTGGTACATCGACTGGACTATACACTACTAGTGCCCCTGATGAGTCTATGCAACTTTCTTGGAGTATTAACATGTTGTTCTGGCTAGTGTTATAGGCCTGCAAAAATGTAACATTCTCCTCATAATCAAATTGTGTCATTTTCAACATAAAATAAAGAAAAAAGGCATTCATTTTAATTTTTCTTTTTACTAAGAAAATATGTTTAGTATGGTTTCATCAAGTTACCCGGAGCACAGAAATGCAGTTCCCTGGATGAGAGCCATTCGCAATATGAGCTACTTCTTGCACTGGATTTTGGTTGGAAAGGACATCCCACTGTAAAAATAAAACAAACGAATTCCTCTAATCAAGAACGCATTTCAGATTACAGAAAAGATAAATATAGTTATCATGCACCAAGTAATCCAATGTTAGATCTGGTTTGGATAGTAAATCATAAAAAGAATGTCAAATAAAACATCTCCCCTGAGTGCAAAGTCAAATGAATCTACATTGCACTATAAACTGATTAAATAGCAGTATACCATTCTAAATATAGAATGCATAGTCAATTTGCACGGACCTGGGGTCGAGTCCGTTCATCCCTGAAGAAATTGAAGACATTTTGTGGAGGAACTGGCAGCCAAATGGTTGTGGCTGCACTAATGATTACGCCATTGGGCTGACCAGGATCGGTGCTCTTTTGAAGGGTAGCTCTGACTTCAAACTCATTCAACCCAGAATTTGTGTTCCATTGATGTCCATTAGATGGATTTATGCTGGCACAGAAATTGCTCACCATTCTTTTTGCTAGTTTCATCATGCTCCTCTTCCCTTCGGGCGATGGAATTACTGCCACCATAACGTGACATATTAATTGAGTACTTCAATTTTTCTAATTGCTAGTAGTTGGACGAATACGAACTATAAAAAAACCGGAATTTCAAATTTAAGTTACCTCCACCAAGGCCATGAGTAGGGTTGCTATTAACCATGAGACAAGCATATCTTTCACAAACTCTTTGAAGGGTGCCAACCCATCTCCCTGCTCCAAATGCCAACCCACTGTGTATAAGATCTCTACATAGCCTATGCATTATACCTTTCTCTTCCACTTCTACATGTTCCATCCAAGTAACCTATTTTGCAAGAAAAAAAGGTCAGAAATCTCATGTATTAAATTGCAAATGCAGAGCTTAATCACAATAATTATGATTAGTAGAGCCATTTGGATAACCTTGGAATAACCATTGGGCATATCTTGTATCAAACATCCTGAAGGAAGCCTATGAACCTTGCAAGAAGTGTTAGAATACAGATTTTCTTGAGTTATATCATAAGAAACATCAACTATTGCCCACGAGCTTTGCTCAATCTGTTGACAAAACCTTAGGAAATACAATTGTCGCGTTGGAACCAATGGCGAAAGCACTTGCAATTCTTCATACATCTGCATGTAGCGCGCATCAGTATTTTTCAGCCTTTAGAAAATTAGATATACTTCAAGGAAAAAAGACTAATCCATCTTTATTAAGTCTATTAGTTTTCTTTACCAATTGCAATGTACTCATTCGGCTTCCCATCACACCAGATGATATTACTTCAAGCGTCCTAGCCTTTGAAACAATTGTAGGAAAGAATTCCTGCCATTTATTCTACCATATATATAAAAGAAAAAGAAGATCAGTAACAGTCTTAAACTCAACATTTTCTATATATATATGCAACAAAACAATAACAGAAATTTGGACAACAAGTTAACTAACCGCGTCCATAAACATATCGACCAATGCTAAACCATTCATAATAACAACACCTGAATCCCTGGAAGCCTCAATCCGAACATTGTGATTTTTTAAATGACTATTAGCCCTTGGGAATATCCGATCATAGTTCTCGAAATTAAGCACATCTTTGCCATCAATAGCGGACTTCATCCACAAAGGTTCATTGGTTTGCACCAATCTAATGAGTTCCTCCATTGCATTCCCAGCAATATCAGCCATAAGGGACTTATCAATGTCCGATAAATTCAACGAGGCGAAGGCTAAACCCGGAATAGTCGATGAACTTCCAGGTAGAAGATCGAGATCAAGATCAAGGGAATTAGGGACATGGCCAACAAAACTAGACATAGACAAATCTAGTGAAGATAGATGAATAGGTTGCACTGGTGGGAGTTGTGAAATAGGCCTCCCTATATATTTAGCAGCAATACTAGATACTTTATCAAGCTGCATGTCAAAAGAAATGAATGAATACATCAAATAATAGGGATATATAGAACAGAATAAGATTAAAGGGAAGGTCTGAATTGAATTTAAAGAAGATTAAATGAGGGGAAAAATTAAATGGACCTCTTCTTTTAATTGCATGTTTTCGATTCTCAACTTTTGCTCATCAAAATATGAATCTTCAGTAACAGGAGGACCTCCACATGATGGGCAAATCACATTCTTGAGTGCTTCTCTGATTGCTATATTTTCACATCGAATTTTATCATTTTCTGCTCTAAGTGCACAATTGTCTGCTCTCTCATGTTGAGCCTAAATTCCAATAAGAAATTTAAAGCAACTACAGTTCAATCGAATAAACAATAGAATAGTTAAAAGAGAAAAGATGAAACAAACCTTCATTTGAGTCCTCCTATTTTGGAACCAAAACTTAATCTGACGAGGAGCTAAGCCTAAATCTCTGCTTAATTGCAATCTTGTCTTCTCGTCCGGGTGAGGACATTCTTTGAAAATACTACCAACATAAAAAATAAATAAATAAATAAATAAATAAGAAGAAGTAGTTGTAGATTCAAAAAGAGTAGTGAGAAATGCAAATGCATGGCTAGTATTGTGGCTATATATATGAATTTGCAGTTTCTTACGATTCAAGCCTTTGAATTTGGTTAGCAGTGTGACGATGATAACGTTTCTTCCTTCGCTCGGCGGCGTCGTGGGGATCGCCGCCGCCGCCGCTGCTAGTGCCACCACCACCTCCGCTGCCGTACTCCATATTGATATTTTATTAACAACCCTCAACAACGGAATAAACTTTGGAGTAGTACAAGTACTTAGTTTCAAGAAAGAGGAACTGATGAAATTCAACTATTCCCATCACATGAAGAGTGTAAGACAGACACAAAACAAG
This sequence comes from Nicotiana sylvestris, assembly GCF_000393655.2. Lineage (NCBI taxonomy): Eukaryota > Viridiplantae > Streptophyta > Magnoliopsida > Solanales > Solanaceae > Nicotiana > Nicotiana sylvestris. Next base: position 163,084,789 of record NC_091059.1, read on the forward strand.
AATTACTGATCAGACCCCTTTACTACAACTACCAATATTAAATACTACTGAATGGAGAAATTACCATAGTAAAGACAACCAAAAAAAAATTTTAATAGTACTAGTACTATACTACTATCACTAGTAACGAGGAGGGAAAATATGATAAATGAGAAATCATTAAATCAAGAATAATGATGATGATATATTATAGAGAATGGAACTGGAAAAGGGAATAAGCAAAAATGAAGGTGGTATTAGCATAGTTCAAGCAAAGACCAGCCATATGTAAGGAGTGGATATTTAGTAACGGATGTAATATCAGAAATATATCTATATGAAGATAGAGAGAGCATGAATTTAGACATATAATTTAGTGGAGAAAAAAACTGCTAGAGATATTTTGGGGTGGGGGGTTGGGGTGGGTGGGGGGGCAGTAATTAAGAGAAGATTGGTGATGGTTATAAGGAAGAAGATTGAATCCTCTCCATAAGAGGGAAGACAACTCAAAGGCATATGATATAATAGCGAGTGGTCGGATCGGAGAAGTGTAATATTAATATAGCGCACCAAATACTATACGACTGCTACTATTTAGTCTTTACTTACCCTACAACCTACGTACATAGGGGCGGATGCATATTTATGTTCTTGATTTATTTGAACACAATATTTTAAACGCGGAACATAAATTTATGTATGAAAATTCGTTAAAATCATAACAAACAGTATATGTGAACCTATATCTTTAAAAAATATAATGGGTTCAATAATAAAAATCTCAGTGGCGTACACAAGAATTTTTGTAAGTAGTGCTAATATTTGAAAAAGTGAAGAAATGAATAAATGACTGTAATGGCAAGCGGTATCATTTTTTAAATTTATACCCAATATTTTAATTTTATTTATTATTTATACATAAAATTACGGAAAAATTTCAACGTGACACCACTTCAAACAAGATGTCTACGCCCCTGAAAAATCTTAAAGGTTGAATCCACGCACCTTAAATCCGGAATCTGCCTCTCTAAGTTCGAGGCGAAGCCACATTATTTGAAGAGTGGTTAATTGACCACCCTTCGTCGAAAAATATACTGTATATATAGATAAAACATTAGATTTTAGAGGTGCATCATATATATTGAACACTCTTTATCGGAACTTTTTTTTCACTTCTTTCAAACTTGAATACCCTTACGAAAATTTTTGAATTCGCCACAGCTCTAAGTACACACTTCACATGTACAGAGCTTTAATTATAGGACGTGCGCTCTGTATGTGTGCGTGCCTGTGGTATTGACTATTGTAAATTTGTAACTGACGACTTAATAGTCTGATCATTCGGAGCTATTCTCGAAAATACATTACTGATCTATGTTCATGGCTTTTCTCTTCTCTCTTTGCCTCTTGTATTTTAAAAAAAAAAAAATATTCTACTCAATCTCGTTATTATTAGAATATCTAATGTCATTGTTAAGGATTATTCAAATGACCGTAGCCGCTTTAACAAATAGCAAACATGGCACTTCTACGAGGGTGTTTGAATTGGATTTTAAGCTGGTCAAATTAACTTTTAAGTTTTTTTACAGTGTTTGGCAAAATTAAAAATTGCTTAAAATAAGTTAAAAATTACTTAAAACAAGCCAAAAGCAATAAGTTGGGCAACCCTAAATCCAACTTATTGTTTTCTGGCTTAAAAGTTATTTTTGCTGTAAAGTCATTTTTTTAAGCCAATTCAAACAGGCTCTATGTATCTTTGATTTCTTGAAATTTCAACTATCAAAACTATAACTTTAGCAGTTACCAATAGGCAAATATGTGCAGTGCCGGTCCAACCTAGTTTGAAATTCTATGTTCTCCTTTTTTTCTTCTCAAGGAAATTTTATGCTCCAACATTTGTGGACTTGTAAAAGGTACTAATAGAATTTTTGTGATCATCTTCTTAATTTTCTTCTTCGAAAAGAACAGTTTTTTACTCGCCTTTTCCCTTTCTATTCAAACTTCTCATCCTATCTAAAGTTATTGTCTTATTAGAATTAATATTCAAAATTAACTTAAGTTGAGATGCCCTTGTGATAATGTTAACGTGTAATAAAATACCTAAAGAGTTGTAGTTGTATGGATCTAAATTTGGACAACCACGACCGTTGATGAATACAACAAGCGACGAGATCCTCGTAGCTCGACGTCCTGCAGGAGACGACGGACAAGCGAACAAGAGACTGTACGACTTTTACAGTAGTGTAGGTCCATAAGGGGCGTTAGGAATATTCTTTCGAATATTCTCTATGATTTGTCCTTTAGCCTTAGAAGGGGATTGTCCCTTATATATAGCATAAAAACAATCTTGTAAAGGGCGTTTCCTTCTTCTACTTTTCCAACTAAGAACACTCGTTGTAACACTGGCTTACGTAAACGATTAATATCATTATTGTTCGATTGTTCATCTTGATAAAGTCAAGAAATATTACCCTCTGTATTCACCTTATATACCTTTTGCTATAGCAATTATCATACTTAGATAAGATTTACCCCTTCATTTTCGTTGATTGATTTATTCAAAAAGGTTCCAATATCTTTTGAGTCAAACAATTTGGCGCAGTCTGTGGGGATTTCTATAGTTGAGATTTTAGTTTCGTCTACATCCTTAAAAGGGATAATCACCTCTTTTTGGCCTCAAAAAGACCAACAATGGCAGGAAAGGGGGAAGCAAGATTAAAGGCAATAGTAGGTGTCACGAACAACCTTCTGGATTCCATCAACGAAGTCGGCAAGGAAGACAATGAAAACGTAACGCCAAGCGTTACACCTGAGGGAGATGCCTCAACCCCCCCCCCATACGAAAGCGTGACTGTCTCGCGCGAGAGGGAAACCTCAACATCCACAGTAGGAGAAGCGCCACCGGCCGTGAAAAGGCTATTAGAAGAATGGGTTGACAAATACCTTGAGCAGCATACTCGACAAACCCGTTTAAAGGGATATCGGAGGCACAGTACACGCAAAAATTGTAGTGTCGCCGATGAGTCAGAAATTCCACGCATAGGTAACACTCATACTATCATTAATGCAGGTAGCGATGCACTTGCAACCATCTTAAAGAAAATGGAAGAGATATAAAATAAGAACAAAATGCTCCGCGATCAGATGAAGGAGCATCAGGAAAGGGTTGATAAAATACTGGGTGCTCCGAAGTTGCTACCAACGTGGCATAGGTTTATTCGTCGAACAACCATACAATGAAAGGGCGGCTCCCCACTCTATTCCGAAAACCTTCAAAATGTTGCCATACTTGAAAATATATTATGGCACCACAGACCCGGAAGACCACTTAATCCACTACGTTACTGTAGTAAAAGGCAACGATCTATCGAAAGAATAGGTGTCATCGGTGCTGCTGAAAAAGTTCAGCAAAACTCTGACAGGGAAGCATTGACATGGTATTCCCAACTACCAGCACGATCAATATCAACGTTCGAATAAATGGCAGATAAATTCGTCACCGCTTACGCGGGAGCAAAAAAAGGAAAAAGCCAGGGTAAATGACATCTTCGCCGTCAGGCAGACGACAGGCAAGGGACTTCAGGATTTCCTAGCCCAATTTAACAGGGTGAGAATGAGCCTACCAAATGTATTAGAAGGGATGACGATAGCAACCTTCCAAAATGGGTTAAACAGAAATGGGTCAAAAGCAACCAAAAAGCTGCTAAGTAGACTCATGAAATACCCTCCCACCACGTGGGTAGAAATCCATAATGTCTATTGTGCCGAAGTAAGGGCAGATGAGGATGACCTAAATAGTCCGATCCAACGGCTAACATCGGTCCAAACCGAAACAAGGAGAGATCGCCACAACGATGGTCAAAGGGACCAACTATCCCATTTCAATCGAGAAAGGTATCAGCCCTATATCCGAACATCCAACCCACCTCCTCCACGACATGCAGACGTCATGCCTCGACACACCATGCCACCTTAAAACGAAAGAGATATGCCTCCCCTATTATCTGCTCATAACTTTTGTGTTTCTCCTTCATAAATAGTGTATCCACTAGAAAAGCTCAGCACAAAGGTGCAATGGCCGTAAAAGATGAAGTCAGATCCGAGCACCCGTAGATCAAACGTCCTATGTGAATTCCACCAGGAAAGAGGACACAGGACCGAAGACTGCATAGGTCTGCAACAGGAAGTGGTAAGAATGCTAAATCAGGGATTCCTGAAAGAATTGTTGAGCGATCGAGGACGGGTCAACTTCACTCGCGGATGTGATCAACCTCAAGGACCCCCAAAGCCACCTTCACCAACTCGCACCATACATATGATCATTGGCGGCGGCGAAGATTCGGTAATCAACCATGTGAAATTCACCACCACACACAATCTCAAGCGAACAGACGCTCATGAACGGTACGACGGCCTCGAAGATAGTATCATCTTCGATAAGTCAGATACCAACGGTTTGTCTTTCCCTCACTATGATGCTTTGGTTATAACTTTACGTATCGCGGATACCGATGAAAAAAAAGAATAATGGTGGATGACAGAAGCGGTGCGTGTATTATTCATCAACGAGTCCTCGTACAAATGAGACTCGAGGATAAGATAGTACCACGCTGCATAACACTAACGGGTTTTAATAATGCAGTGGAACGGACCTCTGGAGAGGAAGTGTTACCCATTCTGGCAGGATGAGTCACCCTGGAAATGACGTTTCACGTCATGAACCAGGAAACAACCTACAACGCTATTATAGGGCGTCCATGGATACACGTCATGTGAGCCGTCCCGTCTAGATTCTATCAAGTAATCAAATTTTCTATCCCATGGGGAATATTCAGCATCCAAGGCGAGAAACGCACCGCCAAGAGTGCTATTGAATCGCCCAAGATTGCGCACACACCCAACAACTAAAGGGGGCAAGTGCGGAAGCATAGCAATCAGCCATATCGGGAACCAAACTCGACATACAAATAGAGGCCATCAAAGACCTGGATGTCGTAGAATCCTACAAGGCAACCGTAGAAGACCTCGACCTCGTTCAACTAGATAACACCGACAGTGCGAGAAAAGCTTATATCGGACACAACCTCTCAAAACCAGGTAAGTTCCATGAGCTCTTAACTAACAATGCCGATTTGTTTGCCTTTTCCCATTCAGATATGTCGGGAATCCCAAGGGACATCGCCACACACAGGCTAAACGACGACCCTCTTTACCCGCTAGTACAGCAAATGAGGAGAAAATTCAATGCCGCCATCATTGAGGCGGTCAGCGAAGAAGTTGACAAGTTACTCGCTAATGGTTCCATCTGAGAATCAAAATATCCTCAGTGGGTTGCCATTGTGGTTATGGTAAAAAAGAAGAATAGGAAGTGGTGGATGTGTGTCGACTTTACCGACCTGAAAAAAGCATGCCCGAAAGATTACTTTCCATTACCACATATCAACCAGCTCATTGATGCAACGGTGGGACACGAACTACTAAGCTTCTAAGACGCTTATTCTGGTTATAACCAAATTCTAATGGCAGAAGAAGACCAAGAAAAGACCACTTTCATCACTCACCAAGGAACGTACTGCTACAGAGTCATGCCGTTCGGACTCAAGAACACAGGGGCGACGTATCAAAGGTTATTCACCAAGATGTTCAAAGAACAACTCGGTAAGATCATGGAGGTTGACATCGACGACATGCTAGTGAAGTCGAAAAAGAAGGAGGATCACATTGGTCATTAAAAGAAAGCCTTCGAAATATTGAGGCGATACAGGATGAAACTGAATCCCAAAAAATGCACCTTTGGCGTAACCTCAGGAAAATTCCTTGGTTTTCTGGTGTCACAAAGGGTATCGAAGTCAACCCGGATCAGATCAGGGTCATCGAAGGAATACCGGAGACATTAACCATCAAGAAGCAGGTGCAGAAATTAATAGGACGAATAGTCGCCCTGTCAAGGTTCATCTCACGATCATCAGACAGATGCCATAAATTTTTCAATGTACTAATTAGGAAAGATCACGGGCTACAATGGGATTCAGAATGTGTCGACACCTTGAGAAAACTGAAATCGTATCTGTCCTCGCCACCACTACTCGTCGAGGCAGACTAGGGCAAATGCCTCCTAGTATACCTAGCAGTCGCGGTAAGTGCAGTTTTGGTCAGCGAAAACAAAGGTACGCAATCTCCGATTTACTATATCAGCAAACCCTTAATTGATGCCGAAACAAGGCACCCTCACCTTGAGAAACTAGCTCTGGCATTAGTCGTAGCTTCACAAAACCTTAGACCATATTTTGAATGTCACCCCACAAAGGTGGTGACAACCTTCCCCCTCAGGGTCATCCTACACAAACCCGAGCTATCGGGTAGGTTGGCCAAATGGGCCATAGAATTAAGCGAGCATGATATAACATACCAACCACGAACTGCTATAAAGTCACAGGTGCTCGCCGATTTCGTCGTCAATTTCAGTGCGGAAGTATTGCTTGAATTAGAGCAGGATGCTCTCCGCGCTTCTGCACTTTCCGACCTCTGGGTTCTCTACACCGACGGCGTATCTATTGCATCGGGATCGAGACTGGGACTCGTCCTCGAGGTTCCTACAGCCAAAGTAATTCGCCAATCCCTACGATGCCCCGAGATACTAACAACGAGGCCGGGTATGAAGCTATGATTGCAGGATTGAAATTATCCCTCAAATATGGCACTCGAAGACTTGTCCTCCATTGCGATTCTCAACTCGTGGTAAACCAAGTCACTAGGACTTTCCAAATCAAAGAACAGAGACTACAAAAGTACCAGTCAGAAATTCACAAACTGCTACCAGAATTTGATGAATGTCGCCTCGACCAGATACCCAGGGCATAGAATATCAAAGTGGATGGTATCTCCAAGCTAGCGGCATCCACCGGAAATATCAACACGAAAAACGTGGTCACTCTCCTCCATTCCTCAATAGACCAGGTCGAGGTACATTCTGTAAACCTAACTTAGGACTGGCGCAACCGTATCGTAACATATTTGCTGGATGGAACGCTCCCATAAGACAATAAAGAAGCCAAAAATCTTCGAATACAGGTAGCCAGATATAGCCTCGTAAACTGTAATCTTTACAAGATAACGTTCGGCGGCCCCCTGGCCAAGTGTCTTGGGCCAAACCAAACAAGGCGAGTACTAGAAGCAGTACACGAGGGGCACTGCGGCGTCCATACGGGAAACTATGCCCTCGCCAGATGCCTCATCCGCGCCGAATACTACTGGCCTAACATGAAAAAAGAAGCCACGAATTACGTCAAGAAGTGCGAACAGTGTCAAAAGTACGCCCCTTTGATACACCAAGCAGGAGAACTCCTGCATTCCGTCACTTCGCCATGGCCATTCATAAAGTGGGGGATGGATATTGTCGGACCCCTCCCGGCAGGATGAGGTAAGGTAGGCTTCCTTTTTGTTTTAACTGACTATTTTTCTAAATTGGTGGAAGCAGGTGCATACACTCAAATACGTGAGCAAGAAGTTATCGCGTTCATATGGAAAAATATAATATGCCGCTTTGGCATCCCCAAAGAAATTAGTTGTGACAACGGACCTCAGTTCGTCGGAAAGAAAACGATCGAGTTTTTCGAAAAATGGCACATCAAGCGAATACTCTCCACACCATACCATCCCACCGGCAACAGCCAAGCCGAATCCTCCAATAAAATGATATTGAATATATTGAAAAAGAAGCTCGAGGACGCCAAAGGGCTATGGCCTGAACTGCTGCCAGAAGTACTATGGGCATACCGTACTACGCCCAAAACTAGCACAGGCGAGACGCCATATTCACTAGTCTACGGGACTGACGCGGTTATACCCGTTGAAGTCGGAGAACCTAGCTTGAGGTACTCCAACGAAAGCGGACCAAGCAATGATAAAAGTAGGCTACAAGATTTGGATGAAGTCGAAGAACGAAGAGATATGGCTGATGGATATAAATTATTCTTATATTTTAATAAAAATATATATAATATTATAGATATAAAACATGACCAATTTATATCCTATTCTCTCACTTTTCTAACAATTCTTGTAGGAAAAAGAATACATGGAAAAAGAGAAAAAGAAAGAACTTACAGTTCAAGGAAGACGGATACATCCGTGACAACTTCATCTAAGATTACACAAAGTCAAGAGATACAAAAGTTATGGCAAATTCTCACCAAAATTTCATGACAAATTGTCATGTCAATTTCTCATCAAGGCCATATAATATTGATATTATCTTGCAAATTCTCACCAAGGTCTTGTAGAAATTTTCCTATAAATAGGCATATATTAGTAGAAGAAAGAACATCCTACTTTGTATCCAATTTCCTATATAGTTTTTTCTATGTTTCTAAAGAGAAAGAGAAAGTAATCTTAGTCTCTTCCTCTAGTCTTTCTCTTTGTAGTAAAAATATTTTTAGTCTTTTGAAAGTATTTTTTTAGCTTTTCTTACTTCATAATGGAGTATTTTTTTTTTGTTGGGATAGTTGATGAAGCTTTGATATAATTATAATACTATCTCAATTTCAATACATTCTTGGCCTAAAACTCTATTTACATTTATACTGTGCTAGAATGATGATTTTTTAATCATTATTATCACATCTACATATTTTATATCTAAGTTATTCTTATATTAATTTTGTAATTCTCACGGAGCAAAATTATTATATAATAACTGATGAATATAATATTATAGTGAAAGTAATTTTTGGTAAGATTATTATTTCAAGTTTGTAATCTTGCTTTCCTCGGTTTTAATTCTCACGGAGGAATTGTTGAATGCAAGATTATTGATTTTCTAGTAAAAATATTCTCACAAAGTTTTTACTACACTTGAGCATAGGATATTAGAGTAAAAGTAATTTTCGATAAGATTATTTATTCAAGTCTGTAATCTTGCTTTCCTCAGTTTTAATTCTCACGAAGGAATTGTTGAAGGCAAGATTATTGATTTTCTAGTAAAAATATTCTTACGAAGTTTTTACTACACTTGAGCTCAATTCAGGCAAGATATTTCAGCTTAATCGTCACTAGTTTTAAATCAATTAATTGACATAACCTCACAGAGTGCTAATTATTTATTTATTTCTTAGTGTAAAAATATAATTGTATTAGAAATAAGCAATTATTCTTTAGAGAAATACGTATGAAACTGAGATTTTATGGTAATGATATATCAAGTGAATTCAACAATTCCCAACTCTTTTTAAATATAAACTTTTCGGAAGAAATTTGTCTTAGTTTATAATTCCAAACACACCTTTCATCAATTTGGTTCTCTCAAATAGTAGTCAAAATATTACAGGTCTGTAGCTTAGATTTTCCAATCTCCGTGGAATAATATCATAAACTATACTAGAATTTGACAGAGTACGAGCAGAAAATCCTATACACACAAGCTTTGTCAAATTTTTGGCGTCGTTGCCGGGGATTGGTTGTGATGACCCGGCCAGTCGTCTCATGAGTTACCGCTCTGTTTTCCCTATTTCTGATTCATTATGCTTTATTTATCCGTGTTATGTCGTTTCGGGTTGGTCGGATCGAATCCGGAATGATTTTGGTAAGGTTTGAGACACTTAGTCTCTTTAGAGTGAGTTTAAGTTGGAAAAGTCAACCGGATGTTGACTTATGTGTTAGAGGGCTCGGATGTGAGTTCTGATGGTTCGGTTAGCTTCGGAAGGTGATTTGTGACTTAGGAGCGTGATTGGAATGAATTTTGGAGGTTTGTAGTAGATTTAGGCTTGAATTGGCGAAGTTGATATTTGGCGATTTCCGGTTGGTAAGCGAGATTTTGATATAGGGGTCGGAATGGAATTTCGAGAGTTGTGGTAGCTCCGTTGTGTCATTTGGGATGTGTGTGCAAAATTTCAGGTCATTCGGAAGTGGTTTGGTTGGATTTTTGATCAAAAGCGTAATTTGGAAGATTTTAGGAAATTTGGCTTGAATCCAGTGTGTTTTGGTTGATTTGATGTTGTTTGAGGTGTTCTGAGGATTGGTACAAGTTTGAATAAGGTATTGGGATATGTTTGTGCTTTTGGTTGATGTCCCGGGGACCTCGGGGTGATTTCGGATGGTTAACGGAGAAGTTTGGATTTTTGTTGCAGCTGCTGAATTGCTGCTTCTGGTATTTTTGCACCTACGGATTGGGGCCGCAGGTGCGGTGCCACACGTGCGAGAGATCGATCGCAGAAGCAAAAAAGGGTCAGGCGAGCAGAGACTGCAGAAGCGATTAGGGTGACCGCATCTGCGATGTCGCAGATGCGGAAGTGTGATCGCAGATGCAGAGGATCGTGAGTTAAGTGATTTCTGCAGAAGCGGAGAAATAACCGCAAATGTGGTACCGCAGAGGCGGGTTTTGGGCTGCATATGCGAAATGTTCTGGGCAGAAAGTATAAATCGTGGCCTTCGTGAATTTTGAGTTATTTCACCATTTGGAGCTTTTGGGGCGATTTGAGAGAGGGATTTCAAGGGAACTTCATTGAGGTAAGGAAATTGGATCTAAAACTCGTTCCTATGCTATTATTTCATGGATTACAGCTAGAAATCATGGAAATTTAGGATTAAAATTGGGGAAACTAGGGCTTGGAAATTTAGACCTTTGATTGAGGATTTGAAGGAGCATTTGAGGTCGGATTTCAGAACTTTTGATATGTATGAACTCGTGAGGAGATAAGAAATCTATTGGTGTAAAAATTATTGAATTTCGAGACGTGGGCCCGGGGGTCGAGTTTTGGTAATTTCGGGATTTATGCCATTTATTGATTGTTTTTGCTTGGGCTTCGTTCCTTTAGCATATTTTGACCTCCTCGTTCTAATTTTGGATAGATTCAATGCGCGTGGAGGCCGATTCGAGGGGCAAAGGCATCGCGAGTTAGAGACTTGACCGGTTCGAGGTGAGTAATGATTGTAAATGATGTTCTGAGGGTTTGAAACCCCGGATTGCATATCATAGTGCTATATTGAGGTGAGGCACACGCTTGATGACGAGCGTGGGGTCGTGCACTATTGGGGATTGTGATTTGGTTTGTCTCTTTGATAATTTTACCACGTATTTGACTGAAACCCATTCGTTATCATCATTATTTGGGATGTATGCCATATCTGGGCCTTGTGCCATCTATTTGAACCTTTCGGGGAATTTTTACTGGTATTTCCTCACTGTTTTGACTTTATACTTGAACTTAGTTATGGTATATTTCATTATTTTTTGTACTCGGCCAGGCTTACTCTGTTTTAACACTTATATGATCTTTTAAATGATATTTTTGGGCTGAGAAACATGTTTTACTACTGCCCGAGTGGTTTGTGAGGATTTTTTACTGAGTAAGGCCGAGGGCCTATTTTGTGAGGAAACATTTGATACTGATTATGAGGCCGAGGGCCTAAGATATGTACGTCACAAGGTGGCTTGATTGATATGAGGCCGAGAGCCTAGTTTTGATGCCACTAGATGGCTTGTTATTGCGCTTGGGTCGTAAGGGGCCCCTCTAGAAGTTTGCACACCCCCAGTGAGCGCGGGTACCCATTGTGATGTGAGATTGAGCCTGAGGGGCTGGTATTGTTCTATGTGATTGCCCGAGGGGCTAGTACTGTTCTTAGATGTTGCCCGAGGGGTGGATTTGTTGATACTGTTCTCGACGGGCGAGCCTTTGCGTGTTTACTTTTCATAATTGACTGTCAATTACCTGCTTAATCATTGAAAAAGGCTTTTCATGAAACTACATTTGAGTTAAAGAATTTTTACCTGTCTTTCACTGATGTACTATTTTTAAATGGTTTTACTGCTTCATTATAGAATGCTTGGTGCCTTACGTGTTTTCTTACTTTCAGTCTTTATTTACATTTGTTACTCACTGAGTTGGAGTACTCACTTTACTCCCTACACCCTGTGTGCAGATTCAGGCGTAGGTGGTCCCGCTCCCGAGTGTTGATCATCTCCAGCTTTAGGTGAACATTCGGAGTTCACGAGGTAGCTGCTTGGCATCTGTAGCCCCGTGCCTTTACTCCTTTATCACTTCTATTTATTTTCAGACGTTTTTTCTAGATTATGAATTTAGCAGACTTGTATTATGGCTTATAGATGCTCATGACTAGTGACACCCCAGTTTAGGGCTGCGTTGGGTGGTATTTTTGCATTTTTATGATATTATCTGCTACTTAGTATTATTAAATCATGTTTTAGACTGTTTTTCTTGTTGTTTAACAGTTTAACTTAGAATTGGGAATAGCTGGCTGGCATTGTCTTCACGAGAGGCACTATTACGATCGGGTCCGTGTTTAGGGTCATGACAAGTTGGTATCAAAGCCTAGGTTACATAGGTCTCACGAGTTATGAGCAAGTTTAGTAGAGTCTCACGTATTGGTATGGAGACGTCTGTATTTATCCTCGAGAGGCTGCAGAACCTTTAGGAAAAATTTCACATTCTTGAAATTCTTGTCGTGCGAATTTGTTGATCTGAGTACTAAGCTTCTGTTATTCTATTCTCTCACAGATGGTGAGGACACGCGCTACCGGTCAGGATGGATGACCACCAGTACCACCAGCTGTGGCCACCAGAGGCCGAGGACTTGGTCGTGGTAGGGGCCGAGCAGATAGGGTAGCACCTACAGATCCACCAGTTGCCCCAGTTCAGGATTAGGTCCCAGTTATGGACGCTCTTACAGCACCAGCTCAGGCACCAGCTCTGCCCATTGTGATTTTGGGTCTTTAGGAGGCATTGGCTCAGATCTTATCAGTTTGCAATGGCCTAGCTCAGGCGGTTTCGGCCATTACAACCACAGCTACTTCGCGGGCCGGGGGAGGCAATCAAACTCTCGCCGCTCGCACACCTAAGCAGGTAGTGCAGAGACTTCAAACGCCGGGGGCAAGTCCAGCCTAGCCGGTTGCAGCTGCTCAGGACTATGTTGTTCCTGCCATGCCGGAGGACGAGCATCGTAGGTTTGAGAGGTTTGGTAGACTTCAGTCTCCATCATTCAGTGGTGCAGAGGGCGAGGATGCCTAGGATTTCTTGGATAAGTGTCAGAGGATGCTTTGAACAGCGGGTATTCTGGATACCAGCGAGGTCGCTTTTACTACTTATCAGTTTTCAGGAGCTCCTTTCACTTGGTAGGAGGATTTTGAGAGGCGTAGGCCTGTTGGTGCAGCCCCCTTACCTGGCAGCAGTTCTCTGTTCTCTTTCTGGAGAAGTATGTGTCGTAGTCTCGCAAATAGGAGCTGTGTAGGCAATTTGAGTGGTTGCGTCAAGGGGAGATGACCGTGTTGTAGTATGAGTTGAGGTTCTCCGAGTTAGCTCGCCATGCCATTTGGTTGGTTCCGACAGATAGAGAGAGGATTAGGAGGTTTGTTGATGGCCTCACTTATCAGCTCTGTATTCTCATGACCAGAGAGAGGGTGACTGGTGCTACTTTCAAGGAGGTTGTGGATATCGCCCGTGAGATTGAGTCTGTTCGTCACCAGAAGCGAGAGGAGAGGGAGGCCAAGAGGCCTCGAGGATCTGGTAGCTATAGTGGTGCTCCTTTGAGGGGTCAATTTCAGCACGGCAGAGGTCGTCCATTCAGGCATGCTCAGCTAGCTCGACCAGGTTATCGTGGGGCGTCATCGGGTCATGGTCCTCACAATTCTCATCAGGGCCAGTCATCACTTAGTTCCCTTCCAGCTCAGAGTTCATCCCGTGCTCCATCAGTCCACGACTCTTCTATGCCGAGTACATCTACTAGTCACTTTGATGCGAGGGGTTCCCTTCAGTCCCCTTCTCCAGCTCATGGGAGTTGTTATGAGTGTGGAGAGATGGGTCACATGTGGAGGCAGTGTCTTTGTCATTTTGCTAGTTCATCCCAACAGAGGGGTCAGTCATCGGCTTCAGCACCAGTTGCCTCATCACCACCCGCCCAACCAGCTAGGGGTGGAGGTCAGTCAGCTAGGGGTTGTCCCAGAGGGGGAGGTCGATCAGGTGGCGGTCAGTCCCGTTTCTATGCACTTCCAGGCAGATCCGATGATATTGCTTCAGATGTTGTTATTACATGTATTGTCTCAGTCTGCCACAGAGATGCCTCTGTATTATTTGTTCTCGGTTCCACCTTTTATTATGTGTCATCATACTTTTCTTGTTATTTGGATATGCCCCGTGAGTTTCTTGTTTTACCTATTCATGTATCTACCCCGGTGGGCGATACTATTATTGTAGACCGTGTGTACCGGTTGTGTGTGGTGACTATTGGGGGTCTGGAGACCCGTGTGGATCTTCTATTATTGTGTATGGTAGATTTCGATATCATTTTGGTTATGGATTGGCTATCTTCGTGTCGTGCTATTCCGGACTGTCATGCTAAGATAGTCACATTAGCTATACCGGGTGTGCCACGAATTGAGTGGCGAGGTGTGACTAATTACGTTCCCAATAGAGTGATCTCATTCTTGGAAGCCCAGCGTATGATTGGGAAGGGTTGTCTTTCATATCTAGCCTATGGGAGGGATGTCGGTGTTGAGACTCCCAGTATTGATTCTATTCTAGTTGTAAGGGATTTTCCTGATGTGTTTCCTGCAGACCTGCCGGGAATGCCACCGGACATGGATATCAATTATAGTATTGACCTGGTGTCGGGCACTCAGCCCATTTCTATTATGTCGTATCGTATGGCACCAACGGAGATGAAGTAATTAAAGGAACTGCTTCAGGAAGTCCTGGATAAAGTGTTCATTCGGCCTAGTGTGTCACCTTGGGATGCACCAGTTCTATTTGTGAAGAAGAAGGATGGCACTATAAGGATGTGCATTGATTATAGGCAATTGAACAAGGTAACAATTAAGAACAAGTATCCTTTTCCTCGCATTGATGATTTATTCGACCAGCTTCAAGGAGCGAAAGTGTTCTCCAAGATTGATCTCCGTTTAGGTTATCACCAGTTGAAGATCAGGGACTCGGATATTCTTAAGATAATTTTCAGGACCCGATATGGTCATTATGAGTTCTTGGTGATGTCTTTTGGGCTGACCAATTCCCCAGCAGCGTTCATGCATTTGATGAACAGTGTGTTCCGGTCTTATCTTGATTCGTTTGTCATAGTCTTCATTGACGACATTCAGGTGTATTCGCGTAGTCAGGAGGAGCACGCGGAGCATTTGATAGTTGTGTTGCAGAGATTGAGGAAGGAGAATCTTTATGCAAAATTCTCCAAGTGCGAGTTTTGGCTCAGTTCATTGGCTTTCTTGGGGCACGTGATGTCCAGTGAGGGTATTCAGGTTGATCCGAAAAAGATAGAGGCGGTTCAAAGTTGGCCCAGACCATCCTCAGCCATAGAGATTCGCAGCTTTCTTGGTTTGGCAGGCTATTATCGCCGGTTTGTTCAGGGATTCTCATCTATCGCATCGCCCTTGACCACAGGCTTAATAGTGCGAGTAATAAAAACAGGAAAGAAAACATACTAGTAATTACTTAATAAAAATCGGATTTCCAATAATTAGCGCACGTACGCACTCGTCACCTCACATACAAGGCATTTCAATTACCAAATATACCAAATCCTAAGGGGAAAGGTCCCACACACAAGCTTAGGCAAGCCACTTACCTCGAACCGGCTCAAAATCAACCCGAAACCACGCTCTTACCACGAGTACTCGACTCCAAATGGCCCAAATCTATTCAATTCAATTGCATAATATAAATAACACTTCAAGTAACTGACTCTACAAAGAAATTCTAAGTTAATACGCGAAATTGGGTAAAATGACCAAAATGCCCCTCGGGCCCACGAATCGGAATCGGGTAAAATTTACATTTCCAGAATTCTCAGACTATCACGAGTCTAACCATACCAAAATTATCTCAATCCAATGTCAAATCCCCAATCAATACTCAAATTCTTGGTCTAAGAACTTTTCCCCAATTTTCATACAAATCCAAAATTAAATGATGAATTCATGTTTAGATTAATGGGTTACAAGCAAAAAAGAGTAAGGAATCGTTACCCAATTGATATCTCTCAAAATCTCGCTCAAATCCGAGCTCCCAAACTCTAGTTTTGATAAAAATGGCCAGACCCTCGACTTTGAAATTTTATATCTGCCCAGGTAAATCCTTCTTCGCGAACGCGGAAGGACCCTTGCGTTTGTGAAGCACAACTTCGTTTGGCCCAGATTTCCTTCATCACGAACGTGATGCCCCTGTCACGAACGCGATAGCAAACTTCTCCCTCCTACGCGAACACGGGACCCTCTTCGCGAACGTGCAGGCATACGACCTCTCAGCTTCGCGAATGCGGGACCCTCTTCGCGAATGCATAGCGTTAAGCTTCCACCAGCCCTAGATCCTTTTCGCGAACGCGAGACCCCACTTGCGAATGCGAAGAAGGAAACTAGAACTGGAGACTTGCTGCATTTTCTGTAATCCTCTTAAGTCCAAAAATGACCCGTTGAGCATCCGAAACACACCTGAGGCCCCCGGGATCTCAACCAAACCTGTCAACCTATCCTAAAATATCATTCAAACTTGTTCCAACCTTCGGAACACTCAAAACAATATCAAAATACCTATTTTTCATCAAATTCAAGCCTAAGAATCCCAAAAACTCTAAACATACGCTTTCGATCAAAAATTCTATCAAACCTCGTCTGAATGACCTGAAATTTTACACACACGTCACATTAAACACTATGTAACTACTCCAACTTTCGGAATTCCATTCCAACCCTCGGATCAAATTCTCACTATCGAACCGAAAACTTCAAAAATTCAACTTTCGGCATTTCAAGCCTAAATTAGCTACGGACCTCCAAAACAGAATCCGAACATGCCCCTAAGCCCAAAATCACCCAACGAAGGTAACAGAACCATCAGATTTTCATTCCGAGGCCGTCTTCACACTGTTCTGACTATGGTCAACTTTCTAACACTTAAGCTCTCATTTAGGGACTAAGTGTCCCAAAACTCTCTGAAACTCAAAACTGAACATCCCGGCAAATCAAAATAGCAGAAATAAACTCGGGGAAAGCAGTTAATAGGGGATCGGGGCGTAAATTCTTAAAACGATCGGCTGGGTCGTCACATCCTCCTACACTTAAACATTCGTTCGTCCTCGAATGAGCATAGAGACATACCTGAAGTAGTGAAAAGATAAGGGTAACGGTTGTGCATATCCTGCTCGGTTTCCCAGGTTGCCTCCTCGACCGGCTAGCCCCACCACTGAACCAATGTTCTTTGACCTCAGCTTTCTAACGTGTCTGTCCACTATTTCCATTAGCTCCTCAAAATAAGATATATCCTTGTCAACCTGGACTGAACTGAAATCCAACATGTGTGACGGATCACCGTGATACCTCCGTATCATCGAAACATGAAATACCGGATGAACACCTGCCAAGCTGGGAGGTAAGGCAAGCTCATAAGCAACCTCCCCAACACGCCTCAATATCTCAAAAGGGCCAATAAACCTTGGACTCAACTTTCCCTTCTTCCCAAATCTTATAACGCCCTTCATAGGCGAAACCCGAAGCAGAACCCGCTCTCCAACCATATAGGAAACATCACGAACCTTCTGGTTCGCGTAACTCTTCTATCTGGACTGGGCTCTGCGGAGTCTATCTTGAATCACCTTAAACTTCTCCAAAGCATCCCGAACTAAGTTTGTGCCCAATAAAATGGCCTCACCCGGCTCAAACCAACCCACCGGGGATCTACACCATCTACCATATAAAGCCTCATACGGTGCCATCTGAATACTGGACTGATAGCTATTGTTGTAAGCAAACTCTACCAATGGAAAGAACTGATCCCAAGACCCTCAAAACTCAATCACACACGCATGGAGCATATCCTCAAGAATCTGAATAGTGCGCTCGGTCTGTTCGTCTGTCTGCGGGTGAAATGATGTACTCAACTCCACCTGAGTACCCAACTCATGCTGAATGGTTCTCGAGAACCGTGATGTGAACTGAGTACCTTTATCTGAAATAATGGAAACTGGAATACCATACAGACGAACAATCTACCGGATATAGATCTCCGCCAACCGCTCCAAGGAATAAGTAGTACACACAGGAATAAAGTGAGCGGACTTGGTCAGTCGATCCATAATCACCCAAATAGCATCGAACTTTCTCAAAGTCCGTGAGAGCCCAACTACAAAGTCCATGGTGATCCGCTCCCACTTTCACTCCGGAATCTCTATCTGCTAAATCAACCCACCCGGTCTTTGGTGCTCATACTTCACTTGTTGACAGTTAAGGCACCGAGTACAAATCCAACTATATCTTTCTTCATCCGCCTCCACCAGTAGTGCTGCCTCAAATCCTAATACATCTTTGCGGCACCCGGATGAATTGAATACCGCGAGCTATGGGTCTCCTCTAGAATTAACTCCTGAAGCCCATCAACATTGGGTACACAAATCTGACCCTGCATACTCAATACCCCATCATCACCAATAGTCACATCTCTGGCATCACCGTACTGAACCTTGTCCTTGAGGACAAGAAAATGAGGGTCATCATACTGACACTCCCTGATACGATCAAATAAGGAAGACAGAGAAACTACGCAAGTTAGAACTCGACTAGGCTCCGAAAGATCCAATCTCACAAACAGGACGGCTAAGGCCTGAACATCCATCGCCATAGGCTTCTCTGATTCTGGTAAATAAGCCAAACTCCCCAAACTCTCTGTCCGACGACTCAAAGTATCGGACACCACATTAGCCTTGCCCGGATGATAAAAAAATAGTGATGTCATAGTCCTTTCGCAACTCTAACCACCTTCTCTGGTGCAAATTTAGATCCTTTTGCTTGAACAGGTGCTGCAAGCTCTGATGGTAAGTATAAATCTCACAGGGAACCCGTATAAATAATAGCGCCAAATCTTTAGGGCGTGAACAGTGGCAGCTAACTCAAGCTCGTAAACAGGGTAGTTCTTCTCATCTATCTTCAACTATCTGGATGCGTAGGCAATCACCCTACCGTCCTATATCAACACCGCTCCGAGGCCAATCCTCGAGGCATCGCAATAGACCGTATAAAACCTCGAACATGTAGGCAATATCAAAACTAGGGTTGTAGTCAAAGGTGTCTTAAGCTTCTGAAAGCTCGCCTCGCACTCCTCCGACCACTGAAACGGAGCACCCTTTTGGGTCAACCTGGTCATAGGGGTTGCAATCGATGAAAACCCCTCCACAAAATGATGGTAGTAACCCGCCAGGCCTAGGAAACTGCGGATCTAGGTAGCTGAGAATGGTCTGGGCTAACCCTGTACGGCCTCTATCTTCTTTGGATCCACCTGAATACCCTTACTCGATACCACGTGGCCTAAGAATGCCACTAAATCCAACCAAAACTCACATTTCGAGAACTTAGCATATAACTTCTACTCTCTCAGAGTCTGAAGCACAGTCCTCATGTGTTGCTCATGATCTTCCCGACTCCGGGAATACACCAGAATATCATCAATAAAGACAATAACGAACGAGTCAAGATACGGTCGGAACACACTGTACATCAAATGCATAAAGGATGCTAGGGCATTGGTCAGCCTAAATGACATAACAAGGAACTCGTAATAACCATACCGAGTCCTGAAAGCAGTCTTCAGGATATCTGGCTCCCAAATCTTCAACTGATGGTAACTTGAGCGCAAGTCAATCTTAGAAAACACTCGTGCACCCTGAAGCTGGTCAAACAGATCATCAATACGAGGTAAAGGATAACAGTTCTTCACTGTAACCTTGTTCAACTAGCGATAACCAATACACATACACATAGAACCATACTTTTTCTTCACAAACAAGATAGGAGCACCCCAAGGTGATACACTGAGCCGAATAAAACCCTTGTCAAGCAATTCCTATAATTAATCCTTCAACTCAGGAGGAACCATACGATACGGAGGAATAAAAATGGGCTGAGTTCCCGGCAACAGATCAATGCCAAAATCAATATCTCTATCAGGCGGCATGCTCGGAAGATCAGCAGGAAACACATCGAGGAAATCCCGTACTGCTGGAACTGAAACAACTGAAGGGGTATTAATACTGACATCTCTCACATAAGCTAAATACGCGTCACACCCCTTCTCAACCATACACTAAGCTTTAAGAAAAGAAATAACTCTACTGGGAGTGTGATCCAAAGAACCCCTCTACTCATCACGCGGTACACATGGCATAGCCAGCATCACGGTTTTAGCGTGACAATCAAGAATAGCATAATGGGGCGACAACCAGTCCATGCCCAAGATAATGTCAAAATCTACCATGCTGAGCAACAATAGATCGGCTCTGGTCTCAAAGCCACTAAGAACAATCAAACATGACCAATAAACGCGGTCCACAATAAGAGAATCTCCCACAAGAGTAGAAACATAAATACGGGAACTCAAAGAATCACAACATACACCCAAATGCGAAGCAAAATAAGAAGACACATAAGCATAAGTGGAGCCTGGATCGAATAGAACCGATGCATCTCTGTGATAAACCAGTATAATACATGTGATGACAAAATCGGAGGCAACAGCCTCGGTACGGGCAGGAAGGGCATAGTATCGGTCCTGGCCTCCCCCTCTAGGGCGATCTCTACCTGCTCGACCTCCACCACTAGCTGGCTGAGCAAGTGGGGTAGTAACTAGACCTGTAACCATAGCCTGAGAACTCTGTGGGGCGCGCTGTGGCTGAGAAGTCTGTAAAGGTGCACCCCTCCCAAGTCTGGGAAATCCCTCACCATATGACATGTGTCACCACACTCAAAACAAGATCTGAGAGGATGTGGTGGCTGTGACTAGCTCGGGCCAGGTCTGCTGGATTGACCTCTGAAAGCACCCCGCGCGGAAGGCGCGCTAGATACTAGAGGTGCAAAATAAGGCTCCTGAGGTCTAGGAGGAGCTGGAATACCACTGGCTGCCGGAAGAGCTAAATGAACAGGGCGACTCATATAACCCCTACCATGATGACCTGCAGCTGGGGCACGAGCACCAGAATAATGGCCTGATTCTCGAGACCTCTTGGCCTCCCTATCTTCTTTCTCCCTAGCATGCATACCCTCAATCCTCCTAGCAATGCTCACCACCTGCTGATAAGAAATATCCATCTCTAACTCACGAGCCATGCTAGACCTGATGCTGGGAATAAGGCCCTCAATAAACCGGCGAACCCTCTCGCGAACAGTAGAAACCAATGTTGGTTCATGTCTAGACAAACTGGTGTAACAGACAGCATACTCTGAGACAGTCATAGTACCCTGGCGCAAATGCTCACACTCTGCGCGCCATGCGTCCCTAAGGCTCTGAGGAACATGCTCTCTCAGGAACATATCTGAAAACTGAGTCCAAGTCAGCGAAGCAGCCTCATCCGGACTATCTAACTCATAGGTGTGCCAACAATCATAGGCAGCTCCTCGAAGCTGGAAAGTAGTGAAGGAAACCCCGCTTGACCCTGATATACCCACGGTACGGAGAATGCAGTAACTCTCACCTAGAAATCCCAGAGCATCCTCTGATGCTAGACCGCTGAATATAGGAGGCTTGTACCTCTTAAACCCCTTAAGCCTCAGTTTCTCCTCCTCGGAAGCCGCTGCCTTGCCCTCGGGCTGAACTGGCACTACAGGCGGTACAAGAATAATCTCAGGGACTTGTTCAACATGCACTCGCTGCTCAAGAGTGCGGGCGGCGGGAGTCTGTGCTCCTCCCCTGGCCTGAGATGTAGCTGCAGCAAGGGGAAGCAACGCTGCCTGAGCCAGAGTGGTGTACATGCTCATGAACTGTGCTAGAGTCTCCTGAAGAGCTGGAGTAGTAGTAGCAGTAGGCGCGTGTCAGGTGCCTGGACTCCAGCTGGAACTACTGGTGGTACCTCGGCAGCAGCTTGCACAGGTGCTTTGGCTACATCACATGCACGTCCTCGGCCTCTACTCTGACCCCGACTTTTGGAGACTCTCGCAGGGGTGCGGGTGCCTGATCATCTCTGGCAGCGCATGTCCTCACCATCGGTGAGAGAATAGAATATAGAAGTTTAGAATTGTGATATCAAAATCTCGCACGACAAAGAATTCAATTGAAGTGGAAATTTTCCTAATGGTTACATAGCCTCTCGTATATAAGTACAGACGTCTCCGTACCGATCAGCGAGACTTTAATAAATCGGCTTGTGATTCATGACTCCTATGAACCTAGAGCTCTGATACCAACTTGTCACGACCGCGGTTCGCCCACCGTGAACCATCGTGATGGCTCCCTACGACTAGGTAAGCCTAAATCGCAGAAAATAAACCAATTTGCGTAAGTAAAACAATTGAAAATAGAATTAGAGTACTAAGACAGTGTTTAAAAGTGTCGCTCGGCATACACAATATTTAACTCTCAGGAACCAATACATAACTCCAAGACCCGGAAACCCATGAATCACAAGTTATGGATCACTACATAGTGCTCTAACTCCAAAATAGTCTAAAATAAAAGAAATACAGAAGGGCGGTAACTATAAGAGAGAGTGGACAGAGACTCCTCGGTCTGCAGACACGGCAGATACACCTCGAAGTCTCCAAACGGTCGCCTCGCCTCAAGGATGGTAAGTCTAAGTCAAGGTACCTGGATCTGCACATGAAAAACATGCGTAGAAAGGGCATGGGTACACCACAGCGGTACTCAGTATGTGCCAAGCCTAACCTCGGTCGGGTAGTAACGAGGAAGGTTAGAGCCCTACTAAGGTTAAATAAAATACAAAGTATAACAATGTAAAACAAGACAATATAACTAAGTGCAACAATAAGAAATAATATAGAATAGAAAGAACAACAACAACTAGAACAAAAGCAAAATAATTACAGAAGGAAATACAATTCAACACAGAGATAACAACCGGAGTACCTTCCAGGATACCGTCCTGTAGTCCCAATTACATCTATCCAGTGGATCTCCAAGGATACCGTCCCGTAGTCCATCATATATATCCGAAGGATCTCCCAAGATCCCATCCCGTAGTCTAATTATTAGTGCGTGGGGATCTACCGAAATCTTGATCCGTACTCCCAAATATAAATACCCAGTACTGGGGGAATCTACCGTGTGCAGTCCCGTAGTTCCATATAATTGTGCAGGGGGATCTACCGTAATCCCACATCCGTAGTCCCAAATAAACAGACGAGGGGGATCTACTGGAATCCCACATCCGTAGCCCAAATAAACAGACAAGAGGGATCTACCGGAATTCCACATCCGTAGTCCCAATGTAAATACACAGTAGCAACAGGAAAATATTCAGAAATGGCAAATTTCATATTAAGAAAATAAGTAATTCTAGCCTAGCATGCTGCACAGAACTCAGGTAAGGCAGTTTGAGCAAATAAAGTATTAAATCACTTAGACATGCTTTCCTAAGCTAACAACAAGCTTAATAGTGCGAGCAATAAAAACAGGAAAGAAAACATACTAGTAATTACTTAATGAAAAACGGATTTCCAACAATTAGCACAAGTACGCACTCGTCACCTCACGTACAAGGCATTTTAATTACCAAATATACCAAATCTTATGGGGAAAGGTCCCCCACACAAGGTTAGGCAAGCCACTTATCTCGAACCGGCTCAAAGTCAACCCGAAACCACGCTCTTGCCACGAGTACTCAACTCCAAATGGCCCAAATCTATTCAATTCAATTGCATAATGTAAATAACACTTCAAGTAACTGACTCTACAAAGAAATTCTAAGCTAATACGCGAAATTAGGTAAAATGACCAAAATGCCCCTCGGACCCACGTCTCGGAATCGGGTAAAATTTATATTTCCAGAATCCTCACACTCTTACGAGTCTAACAATAACAAAATTATCCCAATCTAATGTCAAATCCCAATCAAAACTCAAATTCTTGGTCTAAGAACTTTTTCCTAATTTTCATACAAATTCCGAAATTAAATGATGAATTCATGTTTAGATTAATGGGTTACATGCAAAAAGGAGTAAGGAATCGTTACCCAATTGATATCTCTGAAAATCCCTCAAAATCTCGCTCAAATCCGAGCTCCCAAACTCTAGTTTTGATTAAAATGGCCAAACCCTCGACTTTGAAATTTTATATCTGCCCAGGTAAATCCTTCTTCTCGAACGCGGAAGGACCCTCGTGTTCGCGAAGCACAACTTCGATTGGCCCAGATTTCCTTCATCACGAACGCGATAGCAAACTTTTCCCTCCAACGCGAACGTGGGACACTCTTTGCGAACGCGTAGGCATACGACCTCTCAACTTCGCGAACACGGGACCCTCTTCGCGAACGCGAAGCGTTAAGCTTACAACAGGCCTAGCTCCTTTTCGCGAACGCGAGACCCCACTCGCGAACGCAAAGATTGAAACCAGAACTGGAGACTTGCTACATTTTCTGCAATCCTCTAAGTCCAAAAATGACCTGTTGAGCATCTGAAACACACCCGAGGCCCCCGGGACCTCAACCAAACCTGCCAACCAATCCTAAAACATCATTCAAACTTGTTCAAACCTTCGAAATGCTCAAAACAACATCAAAACACCTATTTTTCATCGGATTCAAGCCTAAGAATCCCAAAAACTCTAAAAAATACGCTTTTGATCAAAAAGTCTATCAAACCTCGTCCGAATGACCTGAAATTTTACACACACATCGCATTAAACACTACGGAATTACTCCAACTTCCGAAATTCCATTTCGACCCTCGGATCAAATTCTCACTATCGAACCAGAAACTTCAAAAATTCAACTTTCGGCATTTCAAGCCTAAATTAGCTACGGACCTCCAAAACACAATCCGAACACGCCTCTAAGCCCAAAATCCCCCAACGGAGCTAACGGAACCATCATATGTCCATTCTGAGGCCGGCTTCATATTGTTCCGACTACGGTCAACTTTTCAATACTTAAGCTCTCATTTAGGGATTAAGTGTCCAAAAACTCTCCGAAAATCAAAACTGAATATCCCGGCAAATCAAAAAGCAGAAATAAACTCGAGGAAAATAATTAATTAAGGATCGGGGCGTAAATTCTTAAAACGACTGGCCGGATCGTCACAACATCTTCCCGTAGATGGACGTCCTCTTCCTTTCCCGGCACTCGCGCTCGGTCTCCATGATAAGGGTCTGGCACAACAAGAAAGAAGTTAAAATAAAAAGACAGGTCGACAATAACAACGCAAACCCAATGACGAAAAGGAAAATAAAGACATCTACCCGCAAGGCCATGCCTACGACGTTCCGAGACAACTCCATGTCGCCCATCGCTCTAAGCACCTCGCTCTCAGGGGCAGCACATAAAGGGGCTAAAGCAGACGCCACTTGATCACAGTTCGACAACAAGTAGTAGTCCCCTGGGACAATTATATGCCGATCAGAACCTTCCACTATGACCTCCACATGGGTATGGCGCTCCAAAAACTCACGAACGTCTTCCGGGTCGACATCTGAATCTGAGCCTTCGCCCTCGACGCGTAGGCCCCCTCCAACATTGGATGAAGAGCCACCCTCACCGGAGCGTACGGAGCCGCCTCTTGAGTAAATCCCTTCCGTTTGGGGAGACCTCCCCGCTAAGATGGCGTCGGCCATAAATGTAGGCACAGATGCCGTCTGTGATGCACCCACCCTCCTTCTACCAATCTTTCCCAAGCTCCACTCTCCTCCTTTTTCTCAGTAACGACTCATCCCCGTTAAAGGATTCGTCCAATAGGTGAGGGGTAGGTAAGGAAGAGGCCTCTTCCCTCACGACCATATCTCGAGAGGGAGCTTCCGTTTGAATCGGCTGAGTACGACCCCCTCGAATGGATTCAGTCAAAGTAAATTGCATTTCTGCAGCAGTGATAGCCTGTCGGAATGCAGGGACTGGGGCCCTCCGCCTAAAAGCTCCTCGACCTGTCATCACGAAGAGTCGTATCAATAGATAACGGTGTTTGACCGACGAAGTAATATAGGAGAAGACATTTACCAGATGAAACCTTCGGTCCATAACATTTCACGAAGGCGGGCCAATCTTGGGTCTCCACTGCATGGGGCAACGGACGGGCTACCCAGTCCCTTATACCCGCAATAGGGCGGGGTGGATGCCCCATAGTTGCAAACAAGAAGCAAACAAACCCTATAATGAATGAATAGTAAAAGAAAGAGTAAAACAAGTGGCGACACTTACGATTCTCATTCCACTGCTCTAGGAACCTAGCGGGGTCAAAAACAATGTGTTCGGTTTTGACAAAGAAATACTTATGCCAAAACCTGTGACTTGCTCGGTCGTCTGTCCCAACCACCAGCCCTTTTTGTTCCACGATGCCTCGAATGCACCATAGTTCCCCTATGAAAGCTGGGCGAGAACAAGTGCAAGAGGTGGTGGACAGTAACCTCGCACCCCGCCAACTCCGCATACTTCGTCAACAATAGAAGTATCTTAAGCGTGTATGGTGAAAGTTGCACCGGGCAAACTTGATAGAATCTACAGAACTCTTCCTCTAACGGAAGGAGGGGGAAAGAATGACCAATCACAAAGGGGTACTCGTAAAAAGCGCAATACCCAGGCCTTTGTACTTCCACGAAGTTCCTTCCCGCTGGAACCATATCAACATGAGCGGGGATGCTATACTTTGTACGGAGAGCATCAATGTGAACTTGCTCCGTTTCATAAAGCACGGGGGTAGGAGTAGGAGGATGATCCTTGAGGAAGTCACTTCGAGACATGGGGTGTCTCGGCAGCAACTCCTCTACGGTGGGAAAACTATCCCCCTCTTCCACCGTCATATCCTCACCACTAGAGGGGAGCGCCATGGACAACGGGGCGGCCTCAGACACTCCCTCACGAGAACGGTGTGTTCTAGGAATTTCTTCGATGGAAAAGGTGTTAAAACAATAGAGAAGGTTGTGAACGAAGAATGGGAGAAGAAGAAGCAGAAAGTTGTTAGAACAAACTCATGAGGGGTAAGAAAGGATAACCAGAAATGAAATGGCCAAGAGTTTTTGAAAAAACAAACCCTCCACCTATTTATAAGATTGGGTGGCGCCAGAATCGAAGCGAAAGGTTGCAGAGTGGCACCGAAATCAAAGCGATAAGCCCTCAACCCCTGTCTCGAAAACACGCAAAATGATGACGCACGTGGAGATGATGTCATTTCCCGATAAAATACTCTATCCGGTGTCTTGTTGAGCACGTTGCCTTCCCATTATTGGCCAAGCCGTAACGCTTCGTAAGACCAAATTTCTCCACAAGAGCAAGCGGTGTCCGCTTATCGAGGACGCACCAAGTTGCAACCTCGACAAGCAGAGGGACTAACTGTATAGGTTCAAATTTAGACGACCACGACCGTTGATGAATACGACAAGCGACGAGATCCTCGTAGCTCGGCGTCCTGCAGGGGACGACGGACAAGCGAACAAGAGACTGTATGACTTTTACAGTAGTGTAGGTCCATCAGGGGCGTTGGGAATATTCTTTCAAATATTCTTTATGATTTGTCCTTTAGGGCTTAGAAGGGGCTTGTCCCTTATATATAGCGTAAAAACAACCTTGTAAACGGGGATCTCCTTCTTCTACTTTTCCAACTAAGAACACTCGCTGTAACACTGGCCTACGTAAACGATTAATATCATTATTGTTTGATTGTTCATCTTGATAAAGTCAAAAAATATTACCCTCTGTATTCACTTTGTATACCTTTTATTCTAGCAATTATTATACTTAGCTAAGATTTACCCCTTTATTTTCTTTGATTGATTTATTAAAAAAGGTTCCAATATCTTTTGAGTCAAACAGCAGCAATGTACCTTTTTAAGTATTTAGCACCAAAAAAGAAAGAAACAGCGGTAACAAGTCAAATTTAGAACTAGTGAAAGTGTTTTCCTATCCAAGAGTAGACGTATAAGCTTCCAGCTTGAAATTAAATACGAACATTTTGAGACATGTAAAAGACGAATAGAGTGACAAATTAAATGATTTCGGATAGGGATATCTGCTTGAGTCTCCATTTGATAATCTCTTTCTAACTCTAAATATGAAATGTAAATATTGCAAACTAATACAAGTTCAATTTAACTAATATAAGGTGTAATATTAACCGTATGATAATCAGCACTTTGATTATTGTTTCACTACTTAAGTAAGAATGAGGAACTGCTGTATATTCTCCATTTATTTAAGTTAGCCCAAAATGCAACAATAAAAACATGTGGTACACCTTAAGTGCAACTGTCTTGGTGGGTGCGTGTGAAAGAAATATATACAGAAAGGACCTAACCCACCAACCTCGGGCCCCTACCACCAGGGGTGCAATGGTTATAATTTATTTATACTCAATAACTTTTGCTTAGATCATATATTTTTGTTTAAAAAATTCACTAAATGTCATAATATTTAGTTTGAAATTTTGGCATTCATGGTCTACCGTTACATATTCATCAATTACCTTCATTATTGTCATTTAAGAGTGGCTTGATCCTAGGACCTTGTTCTCTAGGTATGACTATAAATAGTGACTTCAACAACTATTGTAGGACATGAAATCTCTAACAAATTTATGCTACACACTATTCTCAAGCTAAGTAATGTATTTTATTTTCTCTCTAACATTGTTTTTATTGCTGCCTTCGAAAGTCTTGCTCCCGGAACCAGGCTATCTACTATTTATCTCGAATTCAACGCTAAGTCTTATATTCTTATTTAATTTATTTATTATGTTTGGATCAAATCAGTTCGCTTGTTTGTAAACCACGTAACAAATTCAACTGTACTGTTTTACGAATGAACAATTATAACTTGAGATTGTTATAGAAATTTATAAACTTAAAGTTCTAGATTCGTCTATGCCTATCACACTGATGCAGGATTCGCGATGGCATTGGGGGTGGGTAGAAAATACGGTGGGAGAGTTAACGTTGGAAAATTGTGTTAAGAATCAAATGTATCCATTTCATGTAAGTAATACTCCAATTATTTGGGATTAGGTGATTTTTTTTTTTTCAATAATCAAACTTTAAGATCTGGCCTTTGACTGGTAATTTTGTAATAAGTACAGTTAATATTTTACCCTTTAGATGATTAAATTCCCATTCAATGTACATTTTTTGTATCATGGCTTAATTTTTATTTTCCTTTTCCCGTATATGTTAATTAGGACTTTAATTTCCTATTGAAGTAATAAAAAAAAAGTAAATAACTTGTAATCGAATGCATCCGCCAGTAGAATTTAAAAATAAATTGTTCCTAATTAGTGATTTATTATTGTCAATCAAAACTCAAATTTTATCTACAAAACTGAAAATAAAAGGAGAGAAGGCATGATACTAAAATAAAAATTGTTCAACATAATGGTATATTTTGCAATAAATTCATAAGAGAATATATATTTATGTTCAATATGTAGATGAATCTAGGGGAGGCTCAACTCTAAAGCCCCCAAAAAATTAAGCCCCAAATTAATTATATATATAGTATAGATAATTATATATTTATTTTTATGAAAAATAAATTTTCGCAATCATATGTTATCAATTTTTATCAGCCACTACGTTCATATTTTCAAAGTTTATACTATTTACTATTTTAAAATAGTGAAATGTACTTATTCTTGAAAATAGTAGGCATTTAAATTGTAGCTACTTATTATTTTAATTTTTGGCTAATACACTTGAACTTGAATCATTCTTGTTTGTAACTTTGATGTTGTAAGATTTTTTTTTTCAATTCTTTGAATGTCTTTCTAAATATTATCAAGCTAAAGCTAACTAGATTATGAAATGATTAGATTAGAAAAATATGTCGTCTTATAACATGTTTCCTCCTAAAATCTTGGCCAAACACCTCAACTTCTTGAAAAAGGTTACTTTTGGAGAGGAAAAGCATTTTTGTACTTGGAGAAGAAGCTTGGCAAGCTATTAACCTTGAATGTTTGTTAAAATATAATAATCTATAAAATTGATGATTTTACTAATTTTTGGAACTAAAAGTGACAAAAAAATTATAAAAGTAAAATATGATGCTCTAATTTGCATATGTGATGTCTTAAGTATATTTTTATCTCAATTATATTTTTAAATATTTCTATCGCTTATAGAATAATTGTAATATTTTCTTGGAAAAAAAGTTTGTAAACTAAAATCAATAAGATGTAACTTAAGATCAACAAAATCTCATGAGAATCACACACGTATTGACCATATTGTTAAGTGAAAAAAATTGATTATCCAAACACAATTAACTTCCTGCATTTTAGGAAACTATAAGAATAAACATTAAATAAAATATATAAAAAATATACTAAAAATATTTAGCGCCTCTTTTAAGTTTGGCTTTAGGCCACATATTAGATTGAGCCGCTACAGTGAATTTAGAATACATTACAATTAAGGACAAGGAGGAATGATAGCTAAAACATTTAATTAAGATTTAAAAAAGAGAGAAGAAATAACATAAAATTGACCTAATCATTTTCGTGATAAGGAAAGATGATATATAGAGAGGAAGAAAAAGAAGTAAAAATAAAAAGAGAAGTATATCATGATTCAAAAAAATAAATGGAACGAGAGGTTGATAATTTAAAGGATAAAATAGTCATTGTAAATGAAATTTCTGGCGAGTGGCGAGATCTTATGACAGGGTTAGGCGAACGTTTATAGTTTACATTTTTAATTTTTTTCAAAAAGAATGGAAGGAAAAAAGTGATTTCCACACATTTGACATTGATATTATATAATTAAAACGAGCATACGAGAATAATTTAGAAGGCCAGCCTTGAAAGTCTGACCATGCTACTTTTGTGCTATATTTATAAACCTTAAGTGGAAACCAGAATTTTCAGTTAATGATTAGGAATATAATATTAACTATATAATTCAATATTGAGTTTAAGTCGATAGCATTGGGTTTATATCCTAGAATTTCTTCTTTAGTTAAATAGAAGAGAATGAAGGACAAATTCAAAATAAATGCCAAAGCTATTCAAATACAATCCTTAATAGCACTATCATAATTAAAAGATTTAAAAAATGATTGTTGCATTTAACAACAAGATTTAAATAAGATATAATGCAAGCAATTATTTAGTTGGATCTCTGTAATAATAACCAACATTGATACCATTTTATTCTGTAAATTCTGTGTTTTTATTGATCAAAGGTAAGTGATTCTCTATAATTAAGTAGTGCACTATCGTAAATGATCTTAAAAGCTCTAGAAATAGCTTGCATGAATGGAGAATCAATCATCACTATTTGATTATGATATATTTGTTGAAGTTTAAGAAGCTTTTAATTAGGTTTTGTTTGTGCACTTGGAATATTAAATTAGTCGCTTTTACCTCCTTGTATTAAGAATATAAGTAAAAATGTATTAATGCAATAACACCAGGCATTATGCTAGGGAAAATTTAGCACCAGATGGATATTTAATGATATTAAAAAGAAATGTAAAATCTTAAAAATGAGAATTTGCTTAGTGAAAGTGATCAACATATATTCTGATCATAAGAATATAAATTTTACTACTAATTCTAGATACCAACCAAACACCTAAAGTTAAACATGAATTCTGTAGAGGTACGTAATATGTGTGATGAAATAATATTATTATAAATGTATTGAAAAGAATGAAAACACTAACTATAGCATATGCATAAAATAATACTGCAGCTACATTGTGTTATGATAAATAGTTAAAATTTATTATATTCTAAAGCTTAAAAAGGATAGATGAAATAACCAAGTAGGTATAATTAATGCTGTGTCAACTCTTTTGCCATAAAAATAAAAATAAAAAAAATAGAAACGTACTGACACTAATTAAAAGTACATATAGGATAAATGGGAACAGCTAAAATTTTAGACATACGGGAGATGTTAATATTTTGACAGAAAGCACATAGGTGTAGATTCATGAGTTACCTCGTATGTACTTTTGGTTTTTCCCCTAGCTACATAATTTATAAGAAAAAATAATATTAACCTGAAGTACAAGTAAACGCATGCATCATCCCTCCTTGGAAATAGTCAAATAATTTAATATATTCACCAAGTTCTTACGGATGATATATAACAAGCTAGTATTAAAATCTTACCAATAAATAAAAGAAAATAAAAATAACGGAGTTGTAATGGATTATGAGAGACAATAATTAAGATCTCAATAGATACAAAAGACGTTAGGTAATTTTTTTTCCATCAATACAAATTTTGGTGCCAAATTTTTTATCAGATATACTTATATTACTGATAAATAGCATGAACTTATTGAATCAAATGATGTGCGCAAAATCCCAAAAAACTTACTTGATCAAACACCATCGTTATAATAAATAAATAAGTGTGATTAAAGATGCTAGAATAAAACTAGACCAAAGTCTAGATTGGCCCCCCACCTATCTCAAGAACCCCATCATCCTAACACCTAAATAAATAACTTAATTAGGAGGAGTAAAGTTGAATTGTTAATGGCAGAGACGAAGTAGTAGCTTTAATAATGAAAGGTAGCAACTACTGCAACTTCCCCTCTGACGTCATATGTCTCCTACCTGCAATAATATTACTACAACTACTAAGGGTTCCAATTTTAATGTATATACATATGTATGTCTATATTTGTCTCATTACACTAATAGTTTTAATAGATCATTGAAATTTTATGTCTTTGGTGTTAAAGCCGTGACTGGATAATTAGAAATTAGTAACGATTACTGCTATTTGCTTACTGATTTTAGCTTCATTATTTGGTAATTGTTGATTGTAATCCAAAGAAACAAAAACATACCAAGCCAAAATCATTTGCACCTCGGGGATAGAGTCGCCTCTGGTAAGAATATTTCACTCTCAAAGTGGGATGTTTTATATATATATATATATATATATGTGTGTGTGTGTGTGTGTGTGTGTGTGTGTGTTGTTTTAGGAGAAGATCAATGTGTGTTGTTTCAAGCAATAGGCTAATGTATGGGCTTGGCTTGTGCCAAAGATAGCAGAAACACACCGAAATTTGACTAGGAGGAACTATAATTAGACTGGACAGAAACTGCAGAAAGTGACAAAGAGATTTCCATTTCATCTCAAAATGTCCCTTCACTTAAGCATTGTAGAAACATTACTTTATGCAGGAATAAATGGATAAAGCTACACTTGCATTTCTTCAATTTTTTTAGATTGAATGAATGGCACTCTCTACCACTTAAATGATTATCCTAAAATGGTAGGAATAAGACATGTGAGAATTTAATTGTTAAAACTATCTTATGTTAGTCTAGAGTTTAGAGATTTACTATTTTTGGTCCCTCCAAGGATTTAATTTTGAGTTTCTTTAATAGTGGCTTTTGACTTGAAGCTCATATATGTGAATGTGATTGAACAATTTTCTTTATAAAAAAAGAAGAAGAAGAAGATAACTAGCGCAATTTTATTAGAAAATAATAACTTAAAATCATGAATTCGCCTCTAAATTTCTTCTTTTATCAAGTGGAGAGATAATTGAGCTACCATAAGAATTTGCAATTCTTTTTCTTTGTAATCATTCGTCTTACAGGTTATGTGGGCTTATGTAAAAAGTCCACTACATTATTCCTGGACTCCAGCGGTTTAGTGGCCCAATTTTTTTGACCATGCTAAAATTGTTTTATAAATTTCAATTTATAATTTTTGGGTACATACTTCTAGATTTATATAAACAAATAAACGTCAAACAGTCCTTTTTCAGCTAACTAGCAATCTTTTATCACATTGTAGTTACTACTAAAAGCATTGTTTGTTATTGGACATTGCTGTATTAATCAGTAGTTAATATCTCCACAGCTTCTTTCAGAAATGGAAGAAAAGGAAAGAGGAGGTACTAAATTAATTAAGAACTATGCATTTACACCATTTTAATTAGTTAGCAAATGAACTGGTGGTGATTCTTAATGTAGCTGGTAGATCAACTTCATAATGATGTTGAAGCATTCATGCACCTATTTCACTCATAATGAGCACTCCCTTTCATCTCGACAAACTTTTTCAACGAATGAACACGCGTAAAATGTTAAAGATTATCTGAAGAACGTGTAATATACGCATGATTGAGAAATCAATTGGGTAAACAATTAGGTATAAGATTTTTCTCGTCTAATAAATACCTCATCTAGGGGTAGCTTGTCTTCAATATCTAGGTGTGTACTGTATACATTGAATTAGCAATATAACACAATATAAGAGTAATATTCTCATCGAATTTCCACCACACTCATTTAAATCCTCGATTTGGATCAGTGCAGAGCAACAGGCCAACAGCATTTCTAGCTGGTTGCTATACGTCTTACGCTATTGTTTCACCAAAATTAAATTGATATTCTCTACTCCCCGTTGCCAATAGTGAATAGGCTATGCTTTAATTAAATACCAACCAGCTCTTCTGGTTTTTTTTTTGGGGGGGGGGGATATCGAATATAGCTTATATATATATATATATATATACTTACACTATACTATGCACTAAGTATCAGTGCATTAACTAATATTATATCGAATATAGCTTATATATATATATATAGACACACACGCACGCTTATATATATATATTAGGTGATGAATCACGTTTGCTTCTTTGCATGTATACTTTTATTTTTTTGAATTCTCTTGGTGAAATTCCTACCTCCGCCACTGATTGATGTTATGCGATAGGATATTACTATTTTATTTGACATATGATTTTAACCATGCTTCATTCTCTACTTTAGTATTGACATTTTTCAATAAATTAAACAATTCTAAAATCTCAAGTAAATGGAGATTGATCGAATTATCAGGAATATAATTGTTGGGATATTCAGTACATTATGAAAATCTGGGGGGGGGGGGAGATAGCACAAGGCATGCATGAGATTTAATTCTACAATTCTAAATACTCCATACTCCATAGCTATATAGGATAGAGGAATTAAGATACTGTTGCGGAAGCCAAATGTATAGAGTGTGAATAAGTCACAACTACTATACCAAAAATTATGACAGCCACCAAATAATAAATAAGACAATAAAGCAATAATAAAGGGAACACCAGAATTTACGAGGTTCGGCTAATTCTGCCTACTCCTCGGACACAACCAAATATTTTATTCCACTCCAAAATACAAGTGAAATAATACTAAAGAGAGAAGATACAAATGCCTTAAACAGATGAGAAGGCAAATGAGAGGTGTGTTTCAATCCTAAACATTAGGCCTTCTTTTATAGGGGAAAAATCCCCTCCAAACTTAACTCCCAACCAATGTGGGACTTTGGCATTTTGCCAAACTTCAACAAATCTCCACCTTGGCAAAATTCCACATTTTCAATTCTCTCTCAATAACAAATTTTGGTTGTGTCTTCATCTTCAATCTTCAGTGTTCAACAATGTTGATCAAATCCAAACAATGTTGAAACTTGACCGCAGTCACCACCTTTGTCAGCATATCAGCAGGATTCTCTGTAGTATGAATTTTCTTCACCGTGACTCCACCTTCTTCTATGATTTCTCGTACGAAATGATACCGAACATCAATGTGCTTCGTCCTTGCATGATAAACTTGGTTCTTCGCTAATTGAATAGCACTTTGACTATCACAAAAAATTGTGATACCTTTTTGTTCAACACCAAGCTCCTTTAGCAATCCTTGAAGCCAAATTGCCTCTTTCACAGCATCTGTAATAGCCATGTACTCTGCCTCTGTTGTAGACAAAGCAACTGTTGACTGCAAAGTAGACTTCCAACTAACTGGTGCCTTTGCAAAAGTAAACACATAACCAGTAGTTGATCTTCGTTTGTCCATATCACCCGCAAAATCTGAGTCACAATATCCAACTACAGACTGATTGTCTTCCTGCTCAAAAACTAACCCGACATCTACAGTATTATGAATATACCGTAGAATCCACTTCACAGCTTGCCAATGCTCCTTCCCTGGATTGTGCATATATCTGCTAATAACTCCAACAGCTTGTGAAATGTCAGGCCTTGTGCAAACCATTGCATACATCAAGCTACCAACAACATTTGCGTATGGTACCTTTGACATATACTCTCGTTCAGCTTCATCCATTGGCGACATAGTAGTACTTAGCTTAAAATGGGAAGCAAGTGGAGTACTAACTGGCTTAGTCTTGTCATCTATGCCAAAACGTTGAAGTACTCTCTTCAAATATTCCTTTTGAGATAAACAGAGTTTCTTTGAACGTCTATCTCTAATTATCTCCATGCCAAGAATTTTCTTTGCCTCACCCAAATCCTTCATCTCGAACTCCTTCTTCAGTTGAATCTTCAACTTATCAATTTCTTCCGAATTCTTGGAAGCTATCAACATATCATCAACATATAGGAGAAGATATACAAAGGAACCATCTTTAAGCTTGTGCAAATACACACAATGATCGTATTTGCTTCTCTTGTACCCTTGCCGCAACATAAACTCGTCAAATCGCTTGTACCATTGTCTAGAAGATTGTTTCAATCCGTACAACGATTTTTCAAGTTTGCACACCATATTTTCTTTTCCAGCAACTTTGAATCCTTCTGGCTGAGTCATGTAGATTTCCTCCTCCAAGTTTCCATGTAAAAACGCAGTTTTTACATCCATCTGAACTAGTTCCAAATCCAATTGTGCTACCAAAGCCAACATAATTCTAATGGAGGAATGTTTTACAACTGGAGAAAACACTTCATTGTAATCAATTCCCTCCTTTTGAGCATATCCTTTGGCCACCAATCTTGCTTTGTAGCGAACATCTAATTGGTTAGGAAATCCTTCTTTCTTTGCAAATACCCATTTGCACCCAATTGCTTTCTTTCCCTTCGGGAGATTGGCCAATCTCCATGTATGATTCTGATGAAGGGACTGTATTTCATCATTCATGGAAATCCTCCACTTATCTTCTTCTGAACTTTGGACAGCGTCTTTATAAGTAGTAGGAACATCATCAGCTACAATTGAGGTTGCACAAGCAACCGTCTCTATGAGACGAACAGGTTTCGTTATTGTTCTTTTTGGCCTGCTGGTTGCTATTGATTCAAGTTGTTGTTGAGATTCCTGAGTTGGAATCTCCTCTACTGGCTCTCCTTCCAGAGGGTAATCTTCATTTGTTTCCTCCTCTGCTTCTTGTGTAGGAAAAATAAATTTTCCCTCAAACTCCACCTGCTTAGAAGCACCTTCATTTTGTTTGGTATCTTCTGTTACCTTATTTACCATAGCAAATTCATCAAAGGTAACATCTCTGCTGAATATTACTTTCTTTGTCATAGGACACCATAAGCGATATCCTTTGACTCCAGAAGTAATTCCCATAAAAATAGCCTTCTTTGCCCTTGGATCCAATTTTGACTCCGTCACATGATAATATGCAGTTGAGCCAAACACGTGCAAAGAGTTATAATCTACAGCAGGTTTTCCGTACCATTTTTCAAATGGTGTTTTGCCATCAATAGCAGCAGATGGTAGACGATTAATGAGGTGGCATGCATATGTAATTGCCTCAGCCCAAAATTCTTTGCCCAAGCCAGCATTGGACAACATACACCGTACCTTCTCCAGCAAGGTCCGGTTCATACGTTCTGCCACTCCATTCTGTTGTGGTGTATGTCTAACAGTGAAGTGTCGGATGATGCCATCATTTTCACAGACCTTATTGAAATGATCATTTTTGTATTCACCTCCATTGTCTGTGCGAATACACTTGATTCTCCTGCCTGTCTGATTTTCCACCATCGTCTTCCATTTGAGAAAAATTCCCAACACTTCATCTTTGCTCTTCATTGTATACACCCATACTCTTCGGGAAAAATCATCAACAAAGGTTACAAAATAGTGCTTCCCACCCAATGAAGGTGTTTTGGAAGGACCCCAAACATCAGAGTGTACATAATCCAAAATGCCTTTAGTATTATGGATCGCTGTACCAAATTTAACCCTTGTCTGTTTCCCTTTAACACAATGCTCACAAAACTCCAAGTTGCAAGCCTTTACTCCTTTTAACAATCCTTGATCTGATAGAGTTTTCAAGGATTTTCCTCCAGCATGTCCCAAGCGCATGTGCCATAGCTTGGTTGCTTCTGCCTCTTTGTCGTCACTGGATGTCACTGTCGCTGTCCCAATAACTGTACTGCCACGATAGCGGTACATATTATTATTCTTCCGATTAGCCTTCATTACCACTAGTGCACCGGAGCATACTCTCATCACTCCATTTTCTGCAATGATTTTGAACCCTTTTGATTCTAGGGCTCCCACAGAGATGAGATTCTTCTTCAAATCCGGTACATATCGAACATCTATCAATGTTCTGATCATTCCATCATGGTTCCTTAATCGTATTGAACCAATGCCATATGAGGTAAGAGGGCTGTTATCCGCTGTGTGGATGACTCCATATTCTCCTTCTTGAAATTCCATGAACCAGTCCCTGTTGGGACACATATGATAGCTACAAGCCGAGTCCATCAACCATATGTCTGATGATGTTGATGACTCTGTTGTAACTAATGAGAAGTCTGAATCATCACAATCAGCTACATTTGAATCCATAATGGCCTTTCCATTGTTATGTTTGGCCTTATTCTTCAACTTCGGACAGTCTTTCTTCCAGTGCCCTTTTTCTCGACAAAAGGCACATTCATCTTTGCTGGGTCTGGATCTTGACTTGGATCTTCCCTTCTTTGTCCTCGTTTGATTTTGAGGACGACCCCTCACAAATAGTGCTTCTCCTTCTCCGCCCTTCTGTTTTTCTCGCTTTCTTTGTTCATAGCTGTACAAAGCCGAACAAACTTCTCTGAGAGAAACTTCGTCATTTCCATGGAGTAGAGTAGTTTCAAGGTGCTCGTACTCATCAGGAAGTGACGCCAACAACATCAAGGCCAAGTCACCATCATCATAAGTTGTATCCATATTTTGCAAATCTGTAACCAACTTATTGAAACTGGTGATATGTTCATTCATCGTGGTACCAGGAACATAGGTGAAGTGAAACAGTCTCTTCTTCATGTACAATTTATTTTGACTGTTTTTCTTCAAAAATTTATCCTCCAGTGCTTTCCATAATTTACTTGCAGAAGTTTCCTTTGTGTATGGATATTTCTGCTCTCTAGCAAGGTAGGATCGAATGGTACCGCAAGCAACACGGTTGATAATTCTCCAATCTTCTTCTCCAATAACATCTGGTTTCTTTTCTTCAATGGCCAGATCTAGCCCTTGTTGAAAAAGGACATCTAGAACCTCGCCTTGCCACATCCCAAAATGTCCGGACCCGTCAAATATTTCGACCGCAAATTTCGCATTTGACACAATTCTTGTCATAAGCGAAGATGCCAATGATGACGTATTGTTGACACTTGATGTAGATTCTTCTTGTTTATTGTCTCCCATCTTTGACACAAATATTATTTAATAGCTGACGACACAAATCAAGATTATTTCCTTTCTGGTGTGGAAGATCAGACTAAGCTGCAACCACAGAGCATACTCAGACAGAACCTTGACTCAGTTACCAAGATAAATCTTTTCTGATGTGGAAGATCAGACTATGCTGCAACCACAGAGCATACTTAGACAGTACCTTGGCTCTGATACCAATTGTTGCGGAAGCCAAATGTATATAGTGTGAATAAGTCACAACTACTATACCAAAAATTATGACAGCCACCAAATAATAAATAAGACAATAAAACAACAATAAAGGGAACACCAGAATTTACGAGGTTCGGCTAATTTTGCCTACTCCTCGGACACAACCAAATATTTTATTCCACTCCAAAAATACAAGTGAAATAATACTAAAGAGAGAAGATACAAATGCCTTAAACAGATGAGAAGGCAAATGAGAGGTGTGTCTCAATCCTAAACATTAGGCCTTCTTTTATAGGGGAAAAATCCCCTCCAAACTTAACTCCCAACCAATGTGGGACTTTGGCATTTTGCCAAACTTCAACAATTATTTGACATATGATTTTAACCATGCTTCATTCTCTACTTTAGTATTGACATTTTTCAATAAATTAAACAATTCTAAAATCTCAAGTAAATGGAGATTGATCGAATTATCAGGAATATAATTGTTGGGATATTCAGTACATTATGAAAATCTGGGGGGGGGGGGGAGATAGCACAAGGCATGCATGAGATTTAATTCTACAATTCTAAATACTCCATACTCCATAGCTATATAGGATAGAGGAATTAAGATACAACATGTTATGTTTACGGGTAATTACTTTTTTGCCTTTAATTACCCTCATTTAATTTCTACAAGTATATATCTCCTGCTTTACCATCATATCAGAAATACTTGGACTGATACAAGAAAACGCCAGAAATTAAATGAAGAAAACCAGTGATATATCAAATTGCTTCACCAGTCCATACTCCATAAATATGGGGACATTCTCACCTGTCTTTTAATTACCATTTTTATTGTCAACTACTTAGACTAAAACAATAATAGAGATAAAACTAGCCTACGTAGTACTTTGTTCAGAAAATAACTACACGTGCATTAACTTTATTGGTCTACAGGTAAACTGTCGTGCCATAAAAGGGCAGTGTATTATAGCCAACTGCACTGAATTGATGACCAAACAGCTGAAACTTGTCTATCTTTTTGCTGCCTTAGCACTTGCCATAATTATTTTTGGGAGAATTGTGGGGGGAGGGGGTGTTTGGGGGTGGGGGGACTTTAAGGTTTGAACCATTTCCTAAAATTAGGTTCAGAAAACACAAAAGAAAGTTATGCAGATTCTCGATCTTGTATGCATTTCTCTTGATCAACTTAATTTTTTCATACACCAAGTGTAAAGACCACTTCGACAAACTGGTGTATAACGCAGAGCATTACATTATATTATCCATCTTGACACATATTATATTAGCCATTAGGGAAAATAGGTTAATAATATTTTTTCATCAAGATCATCTTTAAATATTATCAACTGATCATCTGGGGTTAATCTATGGATTATTTCAATACAAATTCAGTCCGAGTTCTGAATGACAACCACTACTATATTCTATACTACATACAAAAAATAGAACTGGATACACAGACTAAAATAATTACAATATATATTTAAATGTATTTCAGAAGAGCTAACGAGTTATTGTGAAATAGTACAGTGTAAGAATGTTATTAGTGTTGGGGGCTGGAAGAGTCCGCTCGGCTTTGACGTTTCTTCCTGTATCTCCAGGCAACTTGTATCCGCCTTGCTGCTAGCCCTCGCCAATATGGCGATTCATACCTTAACGATTATCAGCTATTAAATAGTTCCCATGGTGACAAAGAGCTTGAAACAAGAAGAAAGCAAACCTATAAATATAGTAAGTCTTTTTCCTTCAATTTAAAAAGCTTTTAATTAGCACATAAGGTTCCATCCCATTCAGCTATGATACCAGAAAAGTTCATTGTACTATCCAATCCCCCCCCCCCCCCACATCCCCTGGTTCCATAAAACATCCGTCGAAGCAAAAGATGAGAAGATAAGAGAGCGAAAAAGAAGTACCAAAGTCCATGGAGATAACAACTTCAAGCCTATGATATGTCAAAAAAAGGGAAATGGGGAGCAAAAACAAAGAGACAAGGAATGAGGAAAAAGCGGCATTCGGCTGTGAGGAAGAAGAGGCGCAGAAGCATAACATTCTGGATTGCAAAAAGAGATAGTTTAAAGACAACATAACATTCCACAATTTTTTTGAACTAATAAGATGATTAACTTCCTCGAGTTGAAGAGTACAGTACAAGTATGTATGCTAAACTAATTGTTATTCTCTAATTCTGCAGAATGATATAGATTATAGTTTTGCTGGTGGTTAGGAATGAAAGTATAGAAAGAAACCTGAATGGGTTTTACTTAGTGATATTATTTGAGTAAAGGCCCACTGATTTGGAGCTACCACCTAGTGGCGGAACCAGAAATTTATACAATGGGATTCAAATTTTCTTTAAGGATGTCACAATTGGAACTTGAACCTATGACCTAAAGCAATTTTGAACCCCCTTTACTACTATATTTGAACTTTTCTTTTTGTCAAGGGGATTCAACAGCTCACATATAACATAAAAAAGATCATTTTTACTTTATTTGTAGAGTGTAATTTCCGATGAAGGGAACCCCCTTGACACTACCTAGTTCCGCCACCGCTACCACCTAACTCTAAAACATAAACATGTAAATCTGACATCATGTCCAGAGAGGCCCTTCTAGTTGAACTTCTCATATTCTGTATGGCTACTCTACAGATCTGACATTACAAGTAGAGTCATGAAAATCAATGCCACGTTATTTGTTTATCATCAAGCTTCAAGTCTTAAAAAAAAACCCATTGGAGATACAGTAGCTATAAAATTAAATTACCTTATGGCACCTTGAACACGTGTACTCCTCAAGAATCTTGCGAAAAGATTAGTGACTTCTTCAAGATCTGCAGCTCGCAATATAAATGCTTCAACATTTGTTAGGCACCTAACAAGTCTGTTGCTCAGTAATCTATGTCCTGGAATTCTGATCTTTTTCCCATCTGAAAGGACAAAAGGAAAAGCGATGTTAGGAAATATCCATCACAATATGTATTTCACATTCACAACTT
The DNA here is from genome assembly GCF_000393655.2 of Nicotiana sylvestris. Classification (NCBI taxonomy): domain Eukaryota; kingdom Viridiplantae; phylum Streptophyta; class Magnoliopsida; order Solanales; family Solanaceae; genus Nicotiana; species Nicotiana sylvestris. The sequence continues at coordinate 163,127,306 of NC_091059.1, forward strand.
CATCTCTTCCTAAATCGGAAAATCACTCAGAGCTTATCGAAGTTTTAGATAAGCAATCTGATAACCAGGAAGACTAAAGGCAGCCAAAGTTTTAACTGCCAATCATATGGTTTTCAATTATCTTCACTAAGTTGTGTACGCTTCATTAAACGGGGAAGTCAGCTCTGTGATTAGACTGATTGAAAGTTCAAAGCAAATATTTATCTGAAACCATCAAAACGTAGACTCAAATCCAAATTCTAATTGACCCTGACATCCTTATGATCACTGAATGGCCATCTCTCAACACCAAAGTTTTCGATAAAATCCAGCTTTTGACATTCCCGGTTTATTTAGTCTATATTGTAAGAGGGCTAGCCTTGGTGAATCATTTATGATTTTACACTACCAAATGATAAATGGAAAAGAAGGGGGGAACCACTCGATTTTCTAGTTTGTATATCGGCTTCATATCAAGAACAAGACAAGAGAGACACTAATCCAGGGAAGTTTGCATTATACTTAGTGTGCTGTAGACTTGAATTTTCTACACATTTGTCCTTAATTTTCTACATATTTGTCCTAGTATAAGATCAAAATAAGAACTGTTCACCAAGGAAGGAAAATATGCAGAAGTTCTGCACGACACAAGTTCTTCAGCAGCCAAATTTTGACTGTAATTGATTATCACATGCACAGAACAAGCTTCTCATAAGGGCTTGTTGCATGCAACAGCAAACTTAATATGACAAGTTTCTAGTGCAATCATCACTCCAAATTCCTGGTAAAGAGCCCGGTTACTGGTTTAACTTACTGCTTCATATGGATCTAGAATACTCACAGATGAACACTTGTGCTAAGAATGTTGGTTGACTCAGCACAGAAAAAATGTTATATTTGGCACTAAAATCTGCATTCAGTTGGCCAATAGGGTGCTCTAGATTTTGAATGCACACATTAGAGCTGGATATTTTTCAGTCTTGATAATTATCAGCTTTGAATCAATGAAAAACCTCTTGCTTGGTCACCCATACTACAATCTAACATTTGAGTAGGACTGCAGCTAAATGGTTACTCTAGTGGTCACAAGGGAGACTGTTGGTGGAATGTAGAGGTGCAAGGAAAAGTGGAAACCAAGAAAGCAGCGTATCTGAAGCTAGTGGAAAGTGAAGACGAGGAGGAGAAGAGGGCGAATAGGGAACATTATAAGTTGGCTAAGAAAGAGGCAAAGCTGGCAGTTACGACAGCCAAGACTGCAACTTTTAGTCGTTTGTATGAGGAACTTGAGGGCGGAGGTGGGGATAAGAGGTTGTTCATGTTAGCCAAGGCGCGAGAAAGGAAGGCACGTGACTTGGACCAAGTGAAGTGTATCAAGGACGAAGAAGGTAGAGTTTTGTTGGATGAGGGGCTTATACGTCGGAGATAGCAGGCCTACTTTCATAGTCGCTTGAATGAGGAGGGGGACGAGAGCACTGTACTGGGTGATTTGGAACTTTCCGGGAATCGTTGTGACTTTGGGTATTATAGGTGGATTAGAGATGATGAAGTTAAGGGGGCTATGCGTAAGATGAGCAGGGGAAAAGCGACCAGGCCGGATAAAATCCGGGTGGAGTTTTGGAGGAGTACGGGCAAGGCAGGCTTGGAGTGGCTCATTAGGTTATTTAATGTAATTTTTAGAACGAAGAAGATGCCCGAAGAGTGGAGGTGGAGCACGATGGTTCTTGTATACAAGAACAAGGGTGATATCCCAAAATTGCAATAACTATCGAGGTATCAAGCTGCTTAGCCATACTATGAATGTCTCGGAGAGAGTGGTAGAGCTAAGGGTAAGGAGGAGTTTGTCTATTTATGAGAACTAGTTTGGGTTTATGCCGGGGCGTTCGACAACAGAAGTTATCCACCTTGTTAGGAGATTGATGGAACAATATAGGGAGAGAAAGAACGACTTGCATATGGTGTTCATTGACTTAGAAAAACGTACGATAAAGTTCCGAGTGAGATTTTGTGGAGATGTTTGGAGGCTAAAGGTGTACCTGTTGCCTACATTAGGTTGATTAAGAACATGCATGATGGAGTAAAGACCCGAGTGAGGACGGTGGGTGGGGACTCAGACCATTTTCCTGTTATGATGGGGTTGCATCAGGGGTCCGCACTCAGCTCTTTTTTGTTTGCTCTGACAATGGACGCACTGACGCGCCACATCCAAGGGGAGGTGCCGTGGTGCATGCTATTTGCAGATGATATTGCATTGATTGACGAGACACGAGACGGTGTGAACGTGCAATTAGAGGTATGGAGGCAGACCTTGAAGTCTAAAGGTTTCAAGTTGAGCAGAACCAAGACAGAATACTTGGAGTGTAAGTTTAGTGGCGAGACTCGAGGAGGGGAAGGGGAGGTGAGGCTGGACTCGCAGGTCATCCCTAGGAGAGGTAGTTTTAAGTACCTTGGGTCTATTATTCAGGGGGATGGGGAGATTGATGAAGATGCCACACATCGTATTGGGGCGGGATGTATGAAATGGAGACTCGCTTCTGGTGTTTTGTGTGACAATAAGGTGCCACTGAAACTTAAGGGTAAGTTCTACAGAGTGGTGGTCAAAGCAACGATGTTGTATGGGGCTGAGTGTTGGCCAGTCAAAATCGCTCATGTCCAGAAGATGAAGGTAGTAGAGATGAGGATGTTGAGATGGATGTGCGGGCACACCAGGTTAGATAAGATCAGAAATGAGGTTATTCGCGATAAGGTGGGTATGGCCCCTATTGAGGACACGATGCGGGAAGCGCGACTTAGGTGGTTAGGTCATGTTAGCGGAAACGTAAAAGAAAGAACACAAGATTTAACGTGGTTCGGATCAAAATAATCCTACGTCCACCAGAGAACAGTTGCCTTTTTAATATTAACAAAGGAAGGGGAGAGTTCCCAATTACACTTAAGAGAATTTCTCTCTTAACTCTCTACTCACTACAATGTGTTGTATTATTTTTGGGATGGTTTCTACAAATGAAGGAGTGCATCTATTTATAGAGGTAAAGACCTCCTCTTGATGTCATTGGTGACATCAAACTACCTCCTCTTGATGTCATGGGTGACATCAAAGGAGGAAGCTTCCTCCTAGCATCCACACCAACTATTTCCACCAACTCTTCCAATTGGCATGCCATTGTTGACTAAACATAAACCAACATCTTCAATCTCCACCTTGGTTTGCGTTTCGAGCGTGCGTGTGAACAACTCTGGCCAAAACTTCTAAGCTTACTGGGCAACCCCGTTGTAAGAAACAAGAAGAATCAAACCATTGTTGAACATACCACCTCCACCTAACAACTGTTCTCTTCGGAGTTGCATCAGTTGATGCACACCCCCGCCAAGTCCTTGCAGTGTGCAAACTTAGCGAGTGGGACTATCTTGGTCAACATATCTGCAGCATTATCGTCTGTGATAACCTTCACGACCTTGATAGTTCCCTCTTCAACAACATCTCGAATAAAATGAAATCTGACATCAATGTGTTTAGTGCGCTCATGAAATCTCTGATTTTTCATTAGATGAATAGCACTCTGACTATCACATCTAAGAGTTGATTCCAGCTGAACCAAACTCAATTCCGCTACTAAACCTTTCAACCAGATAGCTTCCTTCACCGCCTCCGCTGCTGCCATGTATTCTGCTTCTGTCGTAGACAAAGCGGCAATCGACTGCAGAGTCGACTTCCAACTAACGGCACTGCCAACGAGGGTAAAGATGTATCCAGTTGTGGACCTTCTTCTGTCAAGATCTCCTGCATAGTCAGAATCTACATAACCGAGAATTGAAATACCTCCACCACTTTTTCGAAAGGTCAGACCAACACCAGAAGCTCCTTTGAGATATCTCAATATCCACTTGACAGCTTCCCAATGCCTCTTTCCTGGGCTGGACATGTATCTACTTACCACACTTACAGATTGAGCAATATCTGGACGTGTGCATACCATAGCATACATAATGCTACCAACTGCACTGGCATAAGGAATCTTTGACATATGCTCCACCTCATCCTCGGACTGAGGCATTTGTAACTCTGAAAGTTTAAAATGAGGAGCTAATGGTGTACTTACAGGCTTGCACGTATGCATATTGAATCTCTTGAGAACCCTTTCAATATACCTCTTCTGAGAAAGATGTACAACACCGTCTTCTCTTGAAATCTCCATACCAAGGATTTTCTTTGCAGCTCCTAAATCCTTCATGTCAAATTCCTTACTCAACAGTTTCTTCAAAGCATTTATCTCTGTAATGTTGTTAGCAGCAATAAGCATATCATCAACATACAACAGTAAATAAATCATTGAGTTACCAGACATCTTCTTGTGATACACACAGCTATCAAATGCACTCCTTGAGAATTCATGTGTAGTCATGAATGCATCAAACCTCTTGTACCACTGTCTAGGGGATTGCTTCAAACCATACAAAGACTTCTTTAGTTGGCATACGTGATCTTCTTTTCCCTCAGCTAGGAAACCTTCAGGCTGATCCATATAGATTGTCTCTTCTAGATCACCGTGTAAGAAAGCAGTTTTGACATCAAGCTGTTGAAGCTCCAAGTCAAATTGGGCAACCAATGCTAGTAGCACGCGAATTGAGCTATGCTTCACGACTGGAGAGAAAATTTCATTGTAGTCAATTCCCTCCTTCTGACTGAATCCTTTTGCAACCAATCTCGCCTTGAACCTAGCATCTTCCACTTCAGGAATTCCCTCTTTCTTTCGGTAGACCCACTTGCATCCAACTGTCCTCTTCCCCTTTTGTCTTTTCACTAAGACCCATGTCTGATTCTTGTGAAGAGACTCCATCTCTTCAGTCATGGCTAACCGCCATTGTACAACATCCTTGCAAGAAGTTGCTTCAATATACGAGGAGGGCTCCAGATCCTTAATCTCTTCTTGTGCAGCTACGAACGCATATGCAATCAAGTTTGCTTGATCTATAAGGCGTTCCGGTTCTCGTGTCTGCCTCTTCTCCCTCCCCTTCGCAATTGTGTATGGTTCATTGACAGCAAGTTCTTCAAGGTCTACATCTTCTGACTCATCTTTAACCTGAGTCTCTTGATCCTTTTCCTTGGCAAGCTCCACCGGAAGCTCCACCTGCTCGTCGTTCTTGTTTCCTGAAAACTCCACGGAAACTTTACGGGGATCAAGTATAGAGGATTCATCAAAGGTGACATCTCTACTAACTATAAATTTGAGTAAAGACAAACACCAAAGTTTGTACCCTTTTACTCCATCCACATACCCTACGAATATGTCCTTCTTAGCCCTTGGTTCAAGCTTTCCTTCATTAACGTGATAATAAGCTGGACACCCAAATACTCGTAAGTATGAATAGTTAGAGGGTTCACCTGACCATACCTCATTCGGAGTCTTAAAGTCAATTGCCGATGCTGGAGATCGATTGACAATATGAGCAGCAGTGTGAACTGCTTCAGCCCAAAATACTTTGGACATTTTGGCTTGTAGGAGCATACAACGAGCCTTTTCAAGAAGAGTTCTGTTCATTCTCTCGGCAACTCCATTCTGCTGTGGGGTATGCCTGACAGTCCTATGTCTTGAGATCCCATGAACCTTGCAGAATTCATTAAACTCTTCATTGCAAAACTCCAAGCCATTGTCTGTGCGAAGATACTTGATTTTCCGCTCCATTTGATTTTCAACCAAAATCTTCCACTCTTTAAATGCTTCAAAAGCATCACTTTTTGCCTTCAAAAAATGCACCCAAACCTTTCGTGAGAAATCATCAATAAAAGTGAGAAGATACCTCTTTTTGCCCTTCGATGGAAGTTTAGAGGGACCCCATAAATCTGAATGGATGTAGTCTAGCACTCCTCTTGTCTTGTGTTTGCCAGTGCTGAAGCTGACCTTTTTTTGCTTCCCTAGAACGCAGTGCTCACAGAAGTCAAGTGTGCTGATCTTCTCACCTTCCAAAAGGTTACGATTGCTCAACATCTCCAGTCCACGTGCGCTCATATGACCCAGTCTCATGTGCCATAGTCTTGCCTTGTCATCATTAGATAACTGCACTGTAGATGCATTTGCAGAGCCAACAATGGTGCTTCCGGCCAATGTGTAAAGGCCGTTCTCCAGCTTGCCTTTCAGCATGACTAAAGAACCTTTAGTCACCTTTATAGTTCCTGCTTCGCTCATGTACCTGTAGCCTTGTTCATCCAGAGTACTCAGGGAGATCAAATTCTTCTTCAGATCAGGAACATGACGGACTTGTGTAATAGTCCTCACGACTCCATCATGGCAGCGAACCCGAACTGAGCCAATGCCAACTATTGCACAAGTTGCATTATTGCCCATTACTACGGTTCCTCCACTTTTCTCATAGCTGCTAAACCAGTCTTTTCGGAACGTCATATGCAGAGTGCAAGCAGAGTCTAACACCCATTTGTTTCCATAACTACTATTATTATTACACGATGTTGTTAGTACATAATCATTATCAAAATCATGTACCTGTTCAATTGTGGATGCACTCGCCTTTTCCTTGGACTTTGACATTGAGCAGTCTCGTTCAAAATGCCCCTTCTTGCCACAACCCCAACACTCTGTATTCTTCTTGTTCACACGAGACTTTGATCTGTGCTTTGATTTGCTCTTTCCCTGTTGGCTAGTCCGGCCTCTCACAAAGAGCCCACTTGCCTGGTCATCTCTATCTCCTTCAATGTGCCTCCGCACATCACTAGAGTTAAGTGCCTGCCGCACTTGCTCAAGCTTGATAGGCTCCTTGCTATACATCATTGAATTCTCAATATCACGATATCCTGAAGTCAATGAAAATAGCAAAGCACATGCAAGCGTCTCCTCCTCCCTTTTTAATTCCTGCAATCTGTAAGTCCATGACAAGTTTATTGAACGCATCTAAATGATCTTGTAACGAAGTACCTGACCCCATCTTAAATGTGTGAAGACGCCGTTGTAACAACATCCTTGTTGTCACTGATCGGTCTTGGTATAGCCCTTCTAGCTTTTCCCATAACTGTTTGGCCGTCTCTTCGGTACCCGTACTCACTTCACAAAGCACGTTAGGTGCAAGGGATAGTTGGATTGCACTCAATGCATCCCCTTCAATCTTCTCCTTATCGGGAGTTGATATATCCTTAGGATACTTTCCGTCAATAGCATGGATTGAACCTTCCCTCCGCAGTAACGCCATCATCTGGATCTTCCAGATATTGAAGTTGTTGCGTCCACTGAATCTATCAATTTCAAACTTCATGGAACTCATCTTTGCTTGTTCTTCCTCCTTGGATCGTTAAAGAATCATGTTGCTCTGATACCAATTGTTAGCGGAAACGTAAAAGAAAGAACACAAGATTTAACGTGGTTCGGATCAAAATAATCCTACGTCCACCAGAGAACAGTTGCCTTTTTAATATTAACAAAGGAAGGGGAGAGTTCCCAATTACACTTAAGAGAATTTCTCTCTTAACTCTCTACTCACTACAATGTGTTGTATTATTTTTGGGATGGTTTCTACAAATGAAGGAGTGCATCTATTTATAGAGGTAAAGACCTCCTCTTGATGTCATTGGTGACATCAAACTACCTCCTCTTGATGTCATGGGACATCAAAGGAGGAAGCTTCCCCCTAGCATCCACACCAACTCTTTCCACCAACTCTTCCAATTGGCATGTCATTGTTGACTAAACATAAACCAACACCTTCAGGTCATGTGAGGAGGAGAAGCACAGATACCCCGGTGAGGAGGTGTGAGAGGTTGACATTGGAGGACCTACGGAGAGGTAGAGGTAGGCCAAAGAAGAGGTGATTAGGCAAGACATGGCGCAGCTTCAGCTGACCGAGGACATGACCCTTGATAGGAAGGTATGGAGGTCGAGGATTAGGGTAGTAGAGTAGGTAGTCTAGAGTGTTCATAACAGTAGTATTGGCATGCAGTTTCGCTTTCTATTGGTAGTAGGTTTTTATGACTAACCGTTGTTTTCTTTCATTGTTGATCACCTTACTATCTTGTTGTTTTTATTCTGCTTTTATATGGCTTTTTGGTACTGTCCATTCGTGCCTATATTTTCATTAATGTGGTGCTTATGATTTCCTGAGCCGAGGCTCTATTAGAAACAACCTATCTATCCTCACAAGATAGGGGTAAGGTCTGCGTACACACTACCCTCCCCAGACCCCACGGTGTGGGATAATATTGGGTATGTTGTTGTTGCAGCTAAATGGTACTTCGGATGCTAGTCCACACTTCCATTCATACCTTGAGAGGTTAATCTTCTACTGGGAAAAAGATGCAATAGTTCAGCCATAATTGTCAATAGATAAGAATTCCGTCAATACTTCCTTGATATTAAGTTCACTCATCACAGCTTCCAGACTTGTTCCATAGGTCTAGCCTGCATTTACCTGACATAATACCTTCATCCTTTTGTACATTTCACTTTTCCGCCATTCATCATCTCTTTGTAGGGGTTATTTCATGTTCAACTCATCCATGCATAGATAAGCATATCTTTTATATTTCTTTTTCAAATTTCATGCCGTATTTGCCTTGAGGGGGAAAAGGGGGTAGCTGAGCCTCAAGAAGAGAAAAGGTAGCTGAGTCAAAGGAGCTTTCAGTGATAATTTGAATAATATGGAGAGTACCTATTTGGATAACAAGAAATGGTGGAGTTCAAGCGAAGCTGATGAATCGATTTTATAACCAAAAATAAAAAGAGCTAACATTATATCATGCATATATGCCAAAGGTGCACTCACAAGACAATTTTCAAAAGATCTATATCACCTCTGTTTATCGAAGAGTGCTCAAGGCACCATGTGAGGAGTTCTTCCCCGCAGGCATCCCCTTCAGACAAGGAGGCCACGTTTCCATCTTCTCCAATACTTTCCATCTTACCCCGAATTATGAAAACCATTTTGTCAACCAGACCACCACGGTATAAAACTTTGCTTCCTGCTATGTATGTTTTCTGTCTTAATCTCTCACAGATGGCATCTATGATGGGTTCATCTAGAAGTGCAAATATCCGAACCTGCAAATCAATAACATAATATGAAAGTAATGATGAAAAATTATACGTTCAATATAAAGAGCCATTGAGAAAAGCAAACAGCTTAAATCTAACCCAAACCAGGAAAGCCCCCTTTTTCCTATTAATCTGGTTAAACAAAAATTCACACAAAAATGACATGTTTCAGAATCCAGACCTTGATTGGCTAAACTCAATGGTTCCAATCACAATATATGTACTGCAAGTGAGCTTGTCTATGAAAAGCATGAGGAATAACAGAATAAAGAGAAGATGAATGATCCAAATGATAGTCCAGCTGGAATTCACCTTTTTGATGAAGTTAAAAAGATGTCTCCGTATATCTCTTAGAAGGTCTTCAGGAAGGTTCTCTAGTAGCATTTCTTCATTGACCCCTCTGGTAGCGGCCCAATTATATCTCTCTGCCTCCCGAACTCTCCTACAGGGGAGACGATCATGCTTTTAGGTTTTCTTGTAGCAAGTAATGGGAATGGATTCACTAAAAGCTCATTTCTAAGACACATGGTAGTTTATCATTTTGGATTAACATTGATCAAACTACTGGTGCTTTAATTTGCCTGAATAAAAGAAATACCATGACAGACTCATCCATATTTCTAGAACAATAAAAAGGAAGTTTCACTGTGGTCCATCTAAGATATCGCCCTAATATTACAGTTGGAGTTACATAACATTATAGAGAACTCCAATGGGTGTGTAACACTTCTGATGCGGGACAATTGAAGGAAAACAAGACAAGTGTGCAAGTGCAGTTCAAAATAAACTGGGGAAGGAATTTTAAGTCCTTAACCCTCACAAGGATATCAAGATCTTTAAATGTCAACTCTCAAATCCAACTCTAATTTAATTAAACAAATAAAAGAGAATATTTAGGCACCCAACTCTCAGACCCACTTGCAAGAGTGACTGCCAAAGGATACAACTAAAAATTAGTCAGGACTATTCAGGACTATAAACTTGGTTAAATATAGACAACTAATAACCAGGTAACATCTCATAAAACTAAAATTTATATCCAAACAATCAATCAGAAATATACTTAATTTGAGCTTCCTCTGTACTTGCATCCCACATAACTAAACATACAAGACTTAAGGCCACATTGAGCTAAATATAAATAGAATCTTAATAATTCCTAAACTGTGATATCCTAGTCTGTGGAATGCAAAGTCGAGAAACACAATTCCATCTAGCAAAAATTTCAAGCTTTGACTGGGGTCCAGAGTAAATGAAGTATGACGATACGTGCGAGATATGATGATGAATAGCAGATCAGGCGTGCACTCAATCCAGGGAAAGGAGAAGAAAACTGCAGAGTTTAGAGTTAGATGTCAAGGAAAAAGAGCATTAAAGGCTACCTTCTCAGTTCTTCTGGCAAGCGCCTATGGCTCATCCATTGTTCAACGTCACGACGTCTCAGAGACATTTCTAACCTCCTGCAGAGAAAACATAATACTCATCGACAGTTGCACAAAAAGTGGTGCACAATCAATGCAAAGAGATAATAAGAATCGAACAATTACATCCAAGTAAGAGAACTTTTATCATGTTATACAATAAGGCTGGTGAACAATGTCCCAAAATTTCTACATGACCAAATAGTTTTGTCATACAAAAATGTTCCTCCAGGTATTTCACTTTTCAAATTTCCCACATAAAACTAATTTTTTTCTTGAGAAGAGGCAATGGCTTCATGTTCGGTTGAGAGAAATAGTTACAAAATACTTATGTATAACTCATGTTTGCAGAATATTATAGTAACTCTCCCACGCAATAAATCTCTTCAGTTAACTGTTAGCGGTCCCTGAATAGACTAAAATAGAATAACAATCATGATTATCCACAAGCATCAAGTATGTTACTTTAAAAATAGGCCTCCTTGGCATACACAAATACTGAACTAGTTCAGTTAGCATAGTAAAAAAAAAAAAAAATTACCTGCGATCTAGAGACTGCAGAAAGTTTTGCATATTTCCAATCAGGAGGGCAAAAAGTAGGAGTCCCATTCCGATTATAGCCATTGTGAAAATAACTTCCCACACAAAATAACTCGGGATTTGATTGCCAGCTAGTGTACTAATTTGCTTTGTAAACACACCATTTAAAAAACATGGGTCAGAAGTATAATTTCCACACTAAATGACACAAATAACTTAATGAATGCAATGTCTAAAACTCCAGGCTTGTGTCAGGATAGGATGAAATCGTATTTGATGTTATTGTGCCAAGATATGCTCAATCAAAGTTAGGTTTCTAATGTTTGTGATAATCTATTACTCAATAAATTTAATTATGGAGGAAAGAAGAAAGGTAGTAAGATTGAGTGAGAAAGAAGAGTAGAAGCAGAAGAGTGCACTGCCGTGGCGCTACAAGATTAGCTGCTGTGGCGTTGGAAGAAACTAGCAAGAAACAAGTATTATCTTCAGCACTACAGCACTGAAGAATTCTCGCAGCACTTCAATGACCCTGTATCAGCGGCAAAGCAGAATAAAGTCACCAGGCAGTTCTGCAACTTGCACCAACTTTGTCAACTTCAATAATATAAAATCTTCAGATTTCTTGGGAACTTTCTGCCCCCTTGAGGAACGTGGAAATGGAAAAGAGAACATCAGTTTTTAGAGGATTCAAGGGAGAAAAGAGAAGAATAGGGAGGAACATCCGAGAACCAAGCTTCCTATTCTAGTTTCTCCATTGAGTGGTGAGGGCCTAAACCATGTTTGATGTAGTCCTGCTGAAGCCAGATTTTCACCGGCCTGCGAGTTTGATCTTAATCAAAAGAAGGATTCAATCTCTTAATGATTCCATTGACATTTTAGCTGAATTTTGTTTTAAGATCTAAACCGAAAGGGTGTCTTTGAACCAAGATTACCTAGAATATGCAATTCAATGAAGACAGACATCGCATATTTAGGGAGGCTACCATTTTATGAAAGCTAGTGCCATGGTACTTGCATAGTGAAGGATCTAAGGATATATATTGACCTAAGGAGAACTTATATGCTTAGAAAATTCATAGTTTCCAATTGTATCTAAAAATAACAATCTTACTTCAGAGAAATAAATATGTGCAGTTTATGCTTGTTAACCTAAGATTTGAGCATTAGGTCAAATCAATTTCATAACACCATTTCTCATTGACAAACTTCTTAACCCTGACTCATTTTCACCTCAAGTGTGAGCAAATTATTTGACTTGTTGTAGATCCTCCTATTCACAACCAAATCGATCTCTCAAATAACGCATATTACAAGATCGCTTTGATAGCATATATAACCTAATTCTCGTGGGATTCAGTGAGCTGCTAATGTGCTCAGATCGCATCAAACCATCAGTGCATTTTTTTTTTTTGGGGGGGGGGGGGGGGGCATGAGAAACACAGAAAAAAAGAGCTAATTGTCTTTTGGCTTGAGAGCAAACTTCATCAAAACTTGCACGACTTGGAGATACAGAATTTCACTTCATCAAATTGTTCTTCAGCCTGGGTATCAGATTCCCTTTGGTGAACTTTTCTTACATCCAACAAAAAAGCGACCAAAAGTATATCCAAAATGCATGATGAAACTGGAATTCCTTCTACAGACACAAAGAAGAAACAAGAGAACCTAGGTTGCGTATGAGATAAAAGTACAGTGGTTCAATATTACGCACATCAGTTTCAAAGTCAAGAAGTAAAATTAAGATATTCAGCTCCACAAAGACAAAAAGTTTACAAAAGATGTAAACAAAAAACTAGCATAATGAAACCAAAAACACGTATGAAATAGAATTCCAAATACTAATCATATCAGTTCGACTCCTAGTCCTACGTCTGGAAGCTAGGGAATGATAAAGGAAGGTAATTTCCGATGCCTTGTTTGGAATAAGGAAGCAAAGTGGAAAGAGAGCTATAACTTCTTTTGGGGGCCTAATAATTTCTGAGGTTGCTCTGGCACGAAATAAGAAATGATCTCTCCGAGTTGACGTTCTCATCATCTTTGGTAAAATTAAGTCCATTTTGAAGACATCCAAAAACAGATCTAACGTAGTTTTTAGCAGATAACCCCAATTTAAGTTTAATAGTACATCCCAGCAGATGAAGACCGTGCTACTTTTCCTACTTGTAATTTCTGTTCTCTGCCTCCCTCACCCTAGTTTCTAAACATATGGAAAAGGTATGACAATATCTGAACAACTTATCACGCAATGTGTATCTAAAATCTGGAATTCCCTACAAAACAATAAAGCTTTTGCCTGCCATAGTACTCGACCAAAATGTTTGGGAACACAGAAGTCAACTGAAAGTACTCCAGAAAAAAGTTAATAATTTTTTATAAAGAAGTACTCTTACATAAATCTGAAGTTATATAGAAATATCAAGAGCTCTGCAGCTATCACATCCACTAGAGCATGTGATACAAATTTCATTTTTTAATACAGCTAGTATTAGAAATACGCAAATCGTACACTCACAACCATGAATGCTGGGTTAAGATACCTGGAAGCCCCAAAACAATGAGTACACATATCTTGTGACAACACTCCCTTCAGCGGTTAGATTAACAGCTTGTTCATAAATTCCATAGTCAAAACCACCATTAGTAAAACAAGTAACTGCATCAGAATTGTTCTTCCACTGGTCCCATGTTGTATCCGACCGAAACTTTCTGAAATCGGTGCCATGACCACAGTCTATGAATTCCGTACATCTTGCTATGTTTGAGCTACGACAAGCATCTCGAAGGCATTGATTCACCCTCTAGAGATGGAAGGAAAAAAGTTAATTCCGAGTATGATTTTGGAAACAAGGACAAGGCAACTGGTAGAAAGCACTTAAAAATTTTCAACATATTTGTTTCACGCATTCTCGCAAACCCCTCTACCCTCAGAAGTGTAATAAGAAGTAAAAGTAATGGCTATATCATCAACAAAAGACATAATTAAATTGAAGGAACAGAACAACTAAGCACGGTGAAGAACAAGTTTTCACCTGTAAACCAAAAAGATACCAGCATGATCCCACCACATGGCTCGATAGAACAAAAGTGAGAAGATTTATGACAAAATTTGCCCATGCTGACTCAAATATAAAACCACTTGGAGACTGGCCAGCTAGCAAAGGCAAAAACCTGTACAACCTAGGAATATACTGGAGTAGTATAGCTGCCCTCAATAGATTCTTCGCGTAATTTGCCCCAGATGATGCAATAGACTTGGGCAAAACCAATAATATGATGATCTGCACATAGCAAATATATTAATTATACCTCCAAAACCAAGAAGTGCCAGAGAAGGCAACAAGGGAATTAACATTACTAAAAACTTAACTCCTACAGGTTGGGTACGATAAAATCAACATAAGGTTGTCCTACTACAACCAGTTAAAAAGTGGGTGCCATTACTAATTCTATCAGTATTGAGTCCTAGTGTATCTGAATTATGGAGTACACAGAAATGTAGGTTAGAGAAACAGAAGAGAAGGAAGGCACATTTACCTGAGGAAGTGGTAGTACGATGAAGAAGTCAAGGACAAAGTATCCAGAAAGATAATTTATAGCAATCTTTTTAGGGTGGTCAACCAGGTCACCTGCTCCCACCACCCTAGATTCAGGAGCAACATAAGCTAAGCGGAACTGCAAAAGGTTGGCATCACGTACCCACACATTATTGAAATAATAGACAAGATGAACAAAAGTAAGTCTCTCACTTGTCTCTATGCAGGAAAGTGGGAGTACGAGAGTAAGGTCAACCAGCTTTTGAAAATCTATTAACTAGTTGGTTGGCTCATTGAATTAACTAAGCATTAAATTGGATGCAGTTGAGGTGCCAATAAAAACTTTTAGATTAGCTTTAATCTGCAGAAGAATAAAAATGTCAATCTAGAAGTATCATTCTGGAGAGACAGTATATATATTAAAAAATCAACGAAATAACCAAAAGGCCAGTTATGCTGACAGGTGACCAGGAAAAGAAGAGCACCAGATGACAGCTCAAATGGTGCACAAAGAATATTGCACAGATAAATATTACTGTTGCTAATCAGAAAGAAAAGAGGATTCTGCAGAGAGAAGTGGGAACTGTTACCTGAAGAAGGATGTGAACTAAGTAAACGATATCAGTGATGCTCCTCAAAATCACAATAGTTGTTGTCATGGGCCAATTTAGTACTATACATTTGTTTCCCTAGAAACAAAACAAGAAGATTGATCTTTAGAGAAAACTTATTCAATTGTAAACCTTGTTTACCATACACAGAAGATTCTGGCACTATGGAAAAATTCCAATGAGAAAGACAGAGTGTAAATTTCCATGTAAATACCTAACAACAACAAATATTTTAGATTCAAGATCCATAGAAAGAAAGGAATGTCTTGTATGAACAAAAATTTAAAGGAGTGGAAGGTCTCAAGATCACAACATGCCTACAAAAGCATATGAATTCTGCTTTAACAGTTTAAACTCTTATCCTGAAAACATAAAACCTCCGAGAATAACTTCAGTTGAAGAGATAATGGTCATTCATCTCAGGCATAACAAAGCAGCTCGATGTTCTTGAGCTCGGAGTGGCCTACTCTAGACTGAATTAGATTTTCCACGGCATGATCTTGTTTAAGTATTGGAATGAAAAACCCATCTTACATAGCTAGTAAATACTGTTCATTTATTTCAGCGCAAACCTTTTGTAGTCTTTATAATTGATAGGTCATCTGCATCCTAGGGCCATGGGGGGAATATTGATATTGCATGAAAGTTATGTTCTTTATTATGCATGGCAATTATAGGAGCTTTGGTTCCTTCACAGTTTCTAGAATAGAAAGCTCCCATAAAGCAAAAATACAGAAAGGATACTTTAATTTCAGTATGCACAAGGTGATGGAGTGATCATTTTACATATTTGTGTATGCCTGTCATGCTCACTAAAATTCAGAAGGACATACTTTCATTATCTTAATTAAGCTATCATCTCTTCACCGATCTATTCACTTCCTACTTTGAGAGAAATGAATTTGCACATCTTAGATAGTAGTAAAACTTAGTAGGTGAGAGACAGAATGACTTGATTCTTTCTTATCCAGGTAAAAACATGTCAAATAATGTGCAGTATGGAAATACGCTGCATGCACCCAGGTCTAAGTAAAGTAGCACAAGTGACAGTTTACACAAAAATATGTATGATTTATCCTACATAACCAAATAATAGAAGGGAAAGTGATTTCACTTTCATAGAACTTCAAAAGAATACCTGTTGGACATAAAGCAAAAAGAAGAACAGGGGATCTATAAATACTGCAAATAGGCATGAGATGACAAAAAATTTGTTCCACTTCTGGACAATCTTCGCATGAGGATTCATGACACCAGGAATATATGGATGCAAGAAAGAACAAGTTCTCTTTGCCCATCCTTTTGCATCTCCATACAGCATATTATGGAACTGTAGAGCACAATAAGAGCAAAAAAGTGAGAAGTTAGACAGCTTAAAATCCAGTGCATCCTTTGAAATTCATTGGAAATGAGATAAAAGTATCTAAGAGCAACATCTGAAGTACCTATAACAAAGCAAATCCAGAAAAAGCGACAATAAAAAAGAGAGAAGAAGAAGAAAGGACATAACTACTCTATTACTCTCTTTTATTTCCTTTTCAGGAAATGACATGGAACACCATGTGCTCAGAGCCTCAACTAACTTTGAGGAGGCAACCATTATTACTCAAGACTCATCATAACTATAGAAACATAAATGGAAGAAGCTTAGACCACTTTTTGACGAAAGATCTTATGCTTCAGTATACTTTTACTCATCTATTTCTGGGGACTTCACAATCCCTTGTTATTCTTATAACACCTCGAGAACCATTGCGGGAAGGTACTAGAACATCTTCCATGTTTCAACATTCGCACTAAGCCCAGAAAGAACTATAATCAGCATAAGCAAAGACAGAATGGGAGGAAGGGTAAAGTATTTTAGTATTGGAACTGCTAGTCAACCATATGATATAATCATCATTGTCATCTTTTAATATCTGCGGATCACAGACATATAGTTATCTACCATTGACATAAGAGGCACCGTGTACTCGTCGGAAATAAATTCTTTAAATATTCAGGCACAAGGATAATAGGTGAACAAAGGGACAAAGATACAATTGAACTTACAAATGGTTTACACTGAATACAGATTATAAATCTTATTTGAGACATGGAAAAGATCACTGATATTGGAAATGGAAACCACAAAGCTCTTGTAATTGCAAAAACCATAAGCAAGGATAACATCAAAGTTTGAGCATTATGGATTCACCATTATCATCAACTTGAATGCATAAACAGGGAAACTTGATTGGCCATGCAAAGTAGTTTACCAAAAATGAAAGCCCATAAAAAGTAGAAACTCCCTACACGTGGTCAAAGCTGAAATTCTGACTATGTGAGATGAAAAACAAAATGCACATTTTGAAAATAGTGTGCATGGTAGATAAAGCTAGAATCCAGACACTGAAAAAAATCACATAATAGCACATAGCTAGGAAGACATACATTTAGCTTGAGCAAAGTGCAATACCCTGTGATCTATTATATCTGAAGACTTTGAATTTTTTTCCCGTGCTTTCAAATGGTAATAGGTTGGGCATGTTGTGCAGTAAGGATCACTGCACATGCCCAGTTGTCCAGACTTCAATAGATGTTCATTTTTTCCAGTGTAGTCATTATTAGGCCAACCATTTCGTTCTGCACTGCCAATTGAAGGATATTTTTCTGTTGCAGGCAGAGATGGTTTGTGCACTACTGCAGCGGGAGTGGGCCGAAAGCTATTCTCAGGCTTGCGACTAATATATAATGGCCCGCTCATATGAACCAATGAAGTTCGCCCCTCACTTCTCAAAGGACCGGTATAGCCTACAAAACTACTATCATTTCCAAAGGAATCCATAGAGCTCGTTGGCATTGATAAGGATGCACTCCTTGTCCTGTACGTAAAACGTCGATTTTGAAAGCCATCATTTTCATCGGACTGCGGAAATGATGGTGATAACATCGGCATATCATCTTTTTCAAAAGTCTCCATCCCTCAGATACTCAACCTGCAAGAGGAAATCAACAGCATTTTAATGAAAAAAAAATTGTCACGAAGCTTGACAGCTTAAAGAAAAAAGGTGCAAAATGACTTCACAACTCTTTGTCAACAGAAACTACAAAATCTAACAAACAAATAAAAGTTTGACGAGTACCGAAACAAATTTCTAAAGTAAGCAGGATTACTTAATGCAACTTAGTAAAGCAAATAGCAGATTTCCAAGACTGCAGGAGGAAACTGAAAAACTACCATCCTCAGTGAACCAAGGTTTTCAGACAAAAGCATACTGAGACAACTGAAAAAACTGCATAAGCAACAGAGATGATTAAGTGAACATGTATTCATCTCCTGAGACAGATAGATCTGTATACTTTTGCTCAAATACTTCCACACTGCTGGGAATCTATTACAATGCATTCAAATTATAATTTTCTTTAGGAAAGAAAAACGTGTACCAAGAGAAAACCATAAGTTGAGTTTTCTTTTTTTGGATAAGATAAGACTTACCATAAGTTAACTTTTTTACCATAAAATTAGATTCATTATGGAATAGGTTACTGCTCTTCTTAGAACTTCCACTCTAAGTTCGCTTTCCCTTCCAATACTAAAAAAACGAATGTCTAGTTGTTAAGTAACATAAATTCCCCTTGAAGTAGAAGTTATATTCACATAGCTAGGTACTAGACATTGAATTTCAGTTTTTCTATTAAAAAAATTAAGAGATAATTTGAGAGTAATTATTTTGTCAAATTCATTATCTTCCAATCATATCTTCATGTCAATTATTTTTCAATAAGTAAGATAGATACCCAACTTGTTTGGGACTGAGGCGTTGTTTTTTGTTGTTGTAACATAGATATGTCAAGTCTGTTTTGCTCTGATAGAAATTTTAAGGGAAGAAGAATGATTTTCCTATACAACTGATCCTCAAAAAATTTCATGATCTATAACATGCTTCACTGAGGCTAGTTTTACTTGTCTGGACATGAATGCCAAAATTTTTTGCAACAACAGAAGCAACACTTGATAGGCATTGCATGTGAGTCTTTCAACAAAAAACCCTCTTTGATAATTTTAAAACCAGGAAATAATTAAAAATTTGCCTTTTCCATGAAATAATTGGGATAAATATAGAATTATGGGTGCATGAACAACAGAGTAAACACACTGCTCTGACAAACAGATGGCAAAGTTTCTTGTGATCATCAAAACGAAAACGATCACCAACTTATATGTAATACTTCAACTTCACTTGTAAAACAAGGGTTACTAAAATTCAATCGCAAGAAACTCAAAGAAACGTAAAACAAAGTATAGAAAAGCTATATCTACTAAATAAAGAAAGCGAACCTAATTTCCAGCAGAATTATGGGTTCAACGGGGAAAATCTGCTGGGAATAACAGGAGTAGCAGAGAAAGAGCAATGGCCAATTTTGGGTTAAATAAATTTACGAATGAAAAGGAGCCGTAGCGAGGAGAAAAAAAAGAGAGACGACTTCACAAGACTGACTAAAGAGAGCGTTGAATTTATTAGTCTTTCCTTTCCTTTCCTACTTGGGTCGTCTTTAACGACTCCGTGGTTATTCACGCCAAATACGGTTGGGCTCCCTCTCCTCCCCTACAATTTTTTGTTTCTATTAATAGGGAAATTTTTATTTTTTAGGTCCTTCTGATTTTATTTTATTTTTTTCTTTCTTCACTGTAGTGTTAGATTGGGCATATTTAACATTCAATTAAATTAAAATCTCAACTTGAAATTCTTACAAATTAAATAAAACATTACAAAATAGGCGTTTGGACATGAAATTCTAATTT
Organism: Nicotiana sylvestris; assembly: GCF_000393655.2. Classification (NCBI taxonomy): domain Eukaryota; kingdom Viridiplantae; phylum Streptophyta; class Magnoliopsida; order Solanales; family Solanaceae; genus Nicotiana; species Nicotiana sylvestris. The sequence continues at coordinate 163,147,208 of NC_091059.1, forward strand.
TTTTTTAAAAAAAAGTTGTATTTGGAGTTAAGTTGAAACATGAATTTGAAATTATGTTTGGACATACATTTCATTTGAAAAAATATTGCAATTTTGTGAGATGAGAAAAAAAATTGAAAAAGTGGTCAAAACCACTTATTGATTTTTGAAAAACTCATTTTCGAACTTTTTTCAAAAACTTACAAAATTGTATGAACAAACATATTTTTAATTTTTTTTTTTTTTTTGAAGAAGGAAATCTTTTTTATGGGCAAATAGGACCTTGTCACAATAACATATTACACCATGCAACGACTTTTGTTTAACTTGGTACTTCTTTTTCAGCATTAATTTTATTTTTTTACTAAAAAGGATAATTTTATATAAGAATAGCACAAATATAACGTACTTTCTATATAAAGGAATCAACATTACTTCTTTTAATTAATTGAAAATTTAAATGTTTAACGTTTTATTATGACTTATGAGAACTACTAAAATAGGAAAACACTAAAGAGTTAAAAGAAACTAATAAGTGGTCGCTTGGTTGGTAAACAAGTTATCCGGTGATTAATTATTTTGGAATTAGTTATCTCATCCTCCCATAGGGATGAAAATAACACTACATCCGGGATAAATTTCGTGATTAGCTATTTCGCGATTTTATTTCTAATCAAATGTGGGACAAAATTATCTTAAATGTAATCCCGAAATTTATTATCCTTTATCCCTCGTACCAAACTAGTCCTAAAGGAGTGAACAAAACTGAAATTATCTCTTAGGGGTCGTTTGGTAGGATGCATTAGATAAAATAATGCATGCATTAGCTTTGTGTATTAATAATACATTGTTTGGTACACATTTTGAACTTATGCATTAGTTATGCAAGCATTAGCTATACATCTTATTTGGTATTATCCTATGCATTAGTTCATAACTAATGCATAGAAAACAATGGTATTAGCAATGCAATGAGTTTTAATGCATGCATTTGCTTAGTTAAAGACAAAATTGTCCTTCAAAATTTATGTTTGATTAAAATATGCTAGTTAGTATATTAATGCAAGTTCAAAATAATCCAAATAGTGAGAAATAAAATTATATCCCTAGTAAATAAATAAATACTTAGCATATTTTCTTTTTTATAAATAAATATTTAATTTTATTTTACAATATAGGTAGACAAATCAAATAATTTTTTGTAAACTTTTTCATATAAAAATATTTCTCAACATATATTTCTTTTAAAAAGTTAGAGTGTGAACTAGTTTTGAGGGCATTTTTGTAAATAAACAATTCTTTTAGAAATTGTGCAATGCTTTAATACATCAAACCAAACAATGGATAAGAAATATGTCAACATAACTAATATCAGCATAACTAATACCAACATTACTAATACACCCTATTCGGCATTATTCTTATGCACCCTACCAAACGACTCCTTAATATAATATTTTAGTTGGTAGATAGTGCTTCTGGTAGGTGACAAAAGTAACACCTCACCACTTTACATGCTAATATACAACTAGTATTAGTACCCCGCGTGATGCGCGGATAATTAAAAAGAACGATCTACACCGTAAAGTTTAATATGTTAGTGTTAATACTATCTTTACAACCAAACATTAAAAACATTTTAAGACTCCAGTAAAACTTTCATTCCATCTCCTAATAAATGTTCTATAAAAATAGTGATACTATACAATTTATTTGATATGAGCTTTTATAATACTATAAAATTTGTTTGATGTGAGCTTTTATGAGCTGCATAACCACTATGACAGGTTAATTGGGTAATCCATCCAAGTGGGGCAAGATTTCATCTGCAAATTCTCCCCAAAATGTTGCTGAAATATTGTTCCTCCTATATGTAAATACACAAATTAATAATGAGAAAATAATAGTAATTGAATCTATAACTAATTCAATTCATGGTTGCAAGCGTACTCATGATCCTCAAGCTCCAAGTTCATAAAGGTACTTGTTTTACCACCTTGATTGTACGATTCTACGTTACCATGACCAATAACTTCTCCTATGATATCTGTCGTATTTAAATAAATAGTTATAAATAAGGTGATAAAATATTCAACAAAAAATAGCGAAAGCTAAAACAATTACCGTATAGTTTATTCTCATCAACCTCAAGTTGATTTGTGAGATGCTCATAAGGCTTAAAGTTGAAGATATTCAAACAAACTGTGGATCACTAATTTCATCCACACTCATCCTATGAGAAAATGTCAGTTTCAATTTATGCTTGTTGGTCTTAATTTTCAGATTGTTTGGTCCAACCACAAAGTTTTTCATAACATACAATCTCATTTCATATATTTTTGTTTTAAAAATATGTATAACAACTCTTCCAATAGTTGAATGAATTTGATCTCCCTAAATCAAAAAATTGAAAAGAAATTTAAGTTAGCAAGGCGCATAAGTTGAAGAAAATACAGCATAACTCGAAAAAAATAACATGTAAAAGAGTATGCACATTTTCATCTTGAATAATTAATTCAATTGAATTAGAATTTTCTGGTTTCTCGCGGTCTGGAACGTGCCACAATCTAACAACACGAACCTTCAAATTCCAACTCATTTTGGATACTGATATTTCGCTGATATAGTTATAGTTTGGAGCCATACTTTGTAGAAGTTTGTGTGGAAACTAAACCCTAAGCAATGTAGAGAAGCCAAACCTAAGAAAAAGTTTCATAAATAAGGATTTCTAAGGAAAAATTATCATAGTAAATTAATTTTTAAGTATATGAAATCCTAATATTTTAAAAAGGTATGTGTAAATCAATTTATATGAGTAAGTGCGCAAGAAATGATACGGATCTTAATTTTTTAGCTTTTGGCTTTTTTTTTTATATTTATTTTCAACGTTTTTTTGTGGTTAATTAAAATTTGTTAACCACCAAGCCTTAATTTTGTCTAGTATTTTTCATATGTCTTCCTGTTCATTTTTTAATTCTATTTCCTTTAATATAATATAGATGTAAGATATAAAACGTTTATTTAATTATTATTTTCTTAAAAAAGAATACCTAATATAACTTAATTATACATAAAATTTAATTAAAGATACCTATAATAATGTATATTATTCACAAATAAGGTTAGATACAAAACTTGTACTAAATAAAGAATTATTATTTCAACTTAAAATTAATGTGTAAGATTTTCAACGAAATTTTAATTGATTCTTGCTCAAAAAAGGATACCTACCATAACTAAATTATACACAAATTTAATTAAAGATACCTATAATTATAATATATTGGTTTGCTTAATGAAAATTGCATCCTTTTTTTGTGTACGTCCAAAAAATTGTACTTTGGTCATTAAAAAGAAAACATTTTTAGTTTAATTATTAATTCTTTCTTAATTGTTTTGTCTATTTCTTTTAATATAATATAGATGTAAGATAAAAATATTTATTTAATTATTTTTTTCTTAAAAAAGAATACCTACTATAGCTGAGTTATACACAAAATTTAATTAAAGATACCTATAATAATGCATATGATACCTATATTAATGTATATTGTTCGCAAATAAAGTCAGATACAAAGCTTGTACTAAATATAGAATTATTATTTCAACTTAAAATTAATGTGTAAGGTACAAAGCAAAATTTTAATTGATTCTTTCTCAAAAAAGGATACCTACCATAACTGAATTATACACAAATTTAATTAAAAATACCTAGAATTATAGTATATTGGTTTGCTTAATATAGATTGCATCCTTCCATTAAAGAATGAAATTCACTTAATAGCTTAGGTCTTTCATTTGCATTTGCATAGATTGTGTCCTTCCATTTGCATAACTGAATTATACACAAATGTTTTTAGGTCTTCAAGAATGAAATTCACTTATAGAAAATCTTGGACTACTACTTCTATTAAATATGTTTTTATTTATAATTCAAATTTTTAATGTTGTCTTAAAATTGCCAAATGGCTTCATTTTAGCTTGCCACTTGACTTAATCACATGCTTCACTACTCTCCTTTTAATATAATATAGATTATTTTGTTAATGTGCAAGCCAATTCTCTTTTAACTTTCTTTACTCTTTGGTTTGTTTCATAGTTTCGTTCCATATTTAGTAGGGCATTTAATTTGTCAAGCTACGTCCTCCTTTTTCTTTTTACTATTAATTTTAGGCAAAATATATATTTTATCCATCGACCTTGTACTTAAATCTTTCTTACACACATGTTAAATATGGGACACACCAAAACTTTTAAAAGTATGTCAATTACACACCTCTTTTGTCATGTATCACATGCGTGTATTACACATACAAGAGGCGCGTGAAAACTACAAAATCTATCTGAAATTAAGTTTTTTATTTTATTTTTCCCCTTTTTAACTATTTTCTTGCCAAACTAAAGAAAAAAAATATAACCCACGTCTTCTTATAACTCATGTCTCTTCCCCAACCCACACCCCAGCGATTCCCCCCTGTTTCGTCTTCTTCCCCAACCTCCATCCTAATTTTGTATACCCCTCATATTTCGTCTTTACAACCCCCATAACTAAGAAGAAAAAGAAAAGGAAGAAGAAAAAAGGAGCTATTGGGTCTTGTAAAAATCATCATTATTGATCTTTTGAAAAAACTTGAAAATTTAATGGAGTCTTGTTGATTTTGGTGTTCCATGACCTAGAAAATTAGTTTGAATTCGTGATTATTGTTGAATAAAAATTTACTTAGGTGATTAATTTTGATAAAATTCAAAAAATACCATTAACAAGTTTGAAGCTTTAGGTTTGAGCTTGATTTTGTTATAAATCGGGCAGAGAGTTGAATCTATAGTTGGGGAAGAAGGTGCTTGTAGTGGAAGAGTTGGTGGTAGTATGGTGGTGGTGGAGAAGATGATGGGGTTGGGGAGATGAGGAGAGGGTGGGGTTTTTTTCTGTATTTTTTTCTTTGGGAAGATGAGGAGTGGGGGTGGGGTAGATTTTTTTTCCAGTTTTTTTAACGATTTATGACACGTGTCAGACGCTGATTGGCACGTGTAATAGCAATCTTTAAGCAGATGTGGTCAAACACTGAAGTGGTGTGTAATTGACACACCTTTAAAAGTTTTGGTGTGTAATATTATTCCATCTTTAACAGGTGTGTAAGAGGGATTTGGGGAAAAGATCGATGGGTAAAGTATGTATTTTGCCTTAATTTTAAAATTTGCTTCATTCTATTCCAATGGGCTCCGCCCGTGAGCTTTTTGATATTCCTTTTTTTCCCCTCCTTTTTAATGTCTCTTTCAGTCTATCTAATTTTCATAAAGCACTATATATCTCTTAGTAGTAATTAGCAATCTATAGATATCATTTTCTATATTACGGATTATAGATACTTTTTCTGTGGTTATAAGATGTATTTGACGTATTGAAGCTATTGTAATCATGAATACAATAGCAAAAATAGGCGTGAATCAGGGAAGTCCAACTAATCAGTTGTTGTATTCGAGTGTATTCGACTGTATTCATGGAGTGAAACATGGGATTACAGCTGGACAGATTATTATATTCGACTGTATTCACGACGTGAAACAGGGGATTATACTTTTTTTAAAATGGAAATTGAATCAATTAACATAATAGACTCCTAATATAACTCAAAAAACTCAATTATAACACACAAATTTTGTATTTTTCAGTTATAAAAAAGATTCTCAACCGAAAAATACTCCAAAAATATAGCAATCTTCAGAGAAATTATATAATACATATGAATACATAAATTATATTAATTAAAAAAACATATAAACACATTCATGGCATATAGCGAGACAATGAATACAATGAAATACATAGAATACAGCCGGATATATTGAAATACAATGAGAAAAAAAAATACTGAATACAATGAAATACATGGAATACAACGAGATACATTGAATTACAATGAAAAAAAAGATAGTGAATACAATGAAATACATAGAAATACAGCAAGATACATTGAAATGCTCTTAAAAAAAAGGTAACAAAATCTTCAAATTGCTCAACCCCAAACTTCAGACGACCTATTTTAGTCGATGATTTTCCGACGACCGATCGGATTCCGACCATGATTCCATAAGCAGCGATGAGAGAAAGAAGAAGAAAACTAGAAAAATCGCTGAAGAATAAATTGCTAGCCTTCGTAACGCAAAGAAGTTAAAGTCCCAGAACTGAATTTTGCTAGCACCCGCTGGTAACGAATCGGAAGAAATTGCTAGTACCCACTGAAGAAGAAATTTCCAAGAAGTTAATGTCCCAAAAAATTCCTTTAAGAAGAAGAGAAAAGATACTGGAAGAAGAAAACAATTAAAATCGGAAAGGAAGAAGAAGAAGAAGAAAAATACTGGAGTTGGCCATGGAGATTTCGTTGCCTTCATTAGGTTCAAGCCAGAGAGACAGCGTATTTTATGGCTTAAGGGTAGGAGGTGACCATAAATAGGTATTTGGCTATAAAAATCAAAAGGTAGTTATAGAACATAATTTTTTAAAATGATATTTATTTAAAATAAATAAGATATCAACCTTTGCTATAAAATATAATTTTTTCTCTCCTTTTTGCCGAATAAGAAAACGACAGCATAGTCTATCAACTGAAAAAGCAATACAGAAAATATAGAAGGATATTATTCGTAGAAACTTAGCCGCGGAAGTACACCCCAAGCAACAACAATAAAAATGAACAAATGACTCAAACAATATTATCGATGAGCACATAAGGTAATGGTACAATTCCACTGATCGGCTGCCAAAATGAATATTGTTACATTATTCCAATCTCCAATCAAGAAGAATGGAAGACCAAACAACAAACGCTCAAGCAAAATACAAAAGAGACTACTTCTTGCCTGTAGGAAGCGAATTGGCAATATTGCTCTTGTCGCCCTTCTTGTTCGTTTCTTTGTCTCTCTTTTCCTATCTATATCTCCGCCTTATCTGAAAATATTCTTCAACGTAGCAACTCCACAAATAGTCATTTTCAAGGATGCTATTTAAAGATTAACCAGTACTTATTTTTGTTTGACCAAAAAGTATGAAACTCTTTGTTAAACTAATTAAGTAAAAGGATAAGGGATTAATTCTAGTTAAAGATAATATCCCTAGATCTAAATTCAGTTTATATGGATAATGTGGAACCACTTTAAAGTAGATTTAATGCAATACATAATAAATGTTGTTGTTATTAATGTGATGAGAGCAAGTAATAAATAACAATAAATGACACTAAATGTAAATAAGGAGGAAGATTCACCCAATAATGAAAGAGGTAAATGATTCATTCTTCTAACAATGATGAATGAAAAGAAACTGAGAGAATATTATACACTTTCTCGGATCTGGTGGAAAGGACAATGGATTGACTATAAGGATCGAATCTCTCTCAGAAAATTGTTCTTTGTATTTATCTAGAGAGCTTACTTTTCAAAATTATTCTTATCAAATGGAATATTACATGCCTTTTGTCTTATCTCTCCTACTATATAGATGATATATTCCCAAAGAACCCTAAAAGGTACAAAAGAAATAATATTCAATGGAATATTCTCTTTGAAAGTTCCAAAGTTATACTAGCCGTTATTTCTACTCCTGCTACTCGACCTCGGCCCTGATGAGCCACTCAACGGCTTGTTCTTGTTAACCACTAATCGACCTCGGCCAAGCTGCCTATAATGAGTTATAATTCTCACGATAATCATCTCTTCGTGTCGAATTTTCTTGATCGCATTTTGACCTATACAGTTAGTCTCTGCGCTTATCGAGGTTGTCTTTTGGTCGACCTCAATGAGCGATCTTCATTAGTCGCAGTTTTGAGAAATTCGAATGGGGAGGTCGAGTAATGATAATCGTGGCCAAGATTATGAAGAGTCCGGTTCCGACATCGACCCTGAAAAGGTACGGATGTTTGACGGGGAGTTAACTTGGGTAGAGGTGAGAACGGAGGGATCTGCTCGTTCCATCGTCATTCCCTTGGACTACAACTTGTTGACGAACACAGAGAGCATAGTTCCTTCTTTGGTTCCTCTTTGAACTGGCGCCGAGAACATGACCTTATAGACGTTTAAGGATGCCGATCTATCGTTAGGCATATCCGGAATGGCTTTGAGGGTACGTTTTTTTACTATTTAAGTTTCCGTACCTTTTTCTCCTTTCCTTTTCATTATTCGTTTTTGCAGACTACTTTCTACTTCCTACCTGTTTATCAGACCCTCATTTTGGAGATTGAGTGCGCCCGCCGAGAAAATAAGAAGAGGGGTTTGTTCAAAATAATGGAGTCTAAGTATAAAGAGTACTGTGCCAAGCATTGTGAGTTGTGCCGCCGATTCAGCATGGATGGTAAATTCCAGTCTCTCAGGGACAAGCTGAAGTAGAAGGACGATGAGCTCATGAGGGTCATCGGCAGATGTAGCGAGCTTTAGGGAGCGCTTAGGTCCAAGGATGAAGAGCTCAAGGTGAGTAGGGGTCGCAGCCGAGTGTATCGATCTTCAGTCTCAAGTGGCATCCCTGCGGGCCGAGCTAGAGCAGAGCTCGATCAGAGCTAACGGCCTAAGTGACAAGTTGATAGAAAGAGTAGCAGAGTTGGAGAGGAACGAGGAAGCCAGATCAGTGTCTTTGGCAAAGGTAGCGGCATTAGAGGATACCATCTGTGTCCTCAAATCTGAGTGGGCGAATGATGCGAAAATGGCCATGCTCAGGGAGGCAAGGTTTGATGAACGGATTGATGGTCTCGAGAAAGAGATTTCAGACCTAAATGAGCAGATCGCCATTCTTGAGGCCGAAAAGGCGCAGCTACTGGCTCAACTGTCTTCATCTCATGTTTCCACTTATCCCGATGTTCCACGGGATTTACTAGTGTTGTGGGAAATCTAATACCACCAAAAGGTTCCCAAGAGATAGGCGACCAAACCCCAGAAAGATTCACCTGAAAAAACTCACTCACGCGCCCCCATGCGCCTACCAAAGATATGCCGGTAGCGACATGTCTGACCCATGCACCGACGCGTGAAGGCTGTTCTGGCCAGAATTTTAAAAAGTTTCTTTTGGATAGTGTCATTGCCTTGAAATTTTGAGCCTACCAATCCAATTTAAACTAAATTCCGACCACTTATATATTTTTCGATGTGAACAGTGATTTTTCCGTCGTGAATAGTGATTTCCGGATAATTTCTAATTTTTCTGGCATTAATAGTAATTTTTAGAAGGGTTTCCGATTTTTCGGGTGTGAACATTATAATGTCATTCGTATTAGAAGTCGTTGACTCAAAATCCGTTGGATCTAATGCATTAAATCCAATCCAGATGGTTTCTGATAGAATATATGAGTCCACCAAACTATATACAGACCAAGTCCTATATAGGTTTCCACAGATAACGCTAATGCAACATTAAGTAAATGGAATATGGAACTTTTACGTGGAAAAATCTCTGCTCAAGTAGATAAAAAATCACGACATACACTGGTAGGATTTCAACTTCACTATGAGCAAACTTTAGATTACAACATATGCAATCTAGGAATTAAACTCTTAATACCTCACTAACTTTTAATACACCTATTACAAGACACTTTACAACACACCTATTACAAAGACTTCAACTCATAACTAACTCTAGTCACGATACAAACACTGAAGGTTTATAGTTTACAAGGGGTTCCTAATTAAAGCTTAGATAAGCAAAGTAGGAATTAGAATGAAGAACAACTACAAAGTTACAACTCAACTAAGGACATACAAGAGACTTGTTGTAGGAACTGGTCCGTAGTAGTGTTGTACTTTGTTCTTGATGCCCTTGGGAATTGAATGCTTGATAGACGAATGGTTGGAGTGCTTAAATGAATTCACAAGTATTCAAGTGATGTTTTGTTGTAATGCTCTTTGTTAATACAACTTGGATGACATCACTTGACTGATGTAATCACTTGGCTGGTCAATGTGGAGTGATTGATGTATTGTACTGCACTGTTTGTGTGTACAGTGCAGGCAGTCACTTTCTAGCTGTAGATAGTTGACTTCATACTACTGTCAGTGAAACATAAGGGGATCAGGTCCATGTGTTGATTCTTTATCTTTTGAAGTCATAGCAACTCACATTAGCTCGAGTCTGTTGATTGAGTTGTGTACCACGTATGTCAGGTCTTTTATCTGGTTCTTTGACAGTAAGTTTATTAGATCATCAAAACATAAAGCTAAGGTACTCTAAACCCATCAATTTTCCCCTTTTTGATGATGACAAACTTAGAAATTGATAACCATATGCAGAGCAAAATAAACCAGATAAAGTAATAGGAACTTGTGAAGTTTCCCCTGACTTTATGTTTCCCCCTTAATCAGATCTCCTGCTTCAATTATGCCTTCAATTATATTTTCCTCTTTTGGCATCATTAAAAGTACACAAGCAAGCAATCAACATAAATAAGTATAGCCTAACTAACTCATGCCATATATGTGCACACCACATGATAGAAAAGAGAAACAGAGGAACATAAGCATTTATAGTAAAAGAGGTGAGTCTTCATTGATTTTATAAAACATAAGCCTTTGCTATTACAGCAAAGGCAAATTTGAACTGTTAACAGCGGGAGCAGTACAAGTGAATTCTATCCATACCACAAAAAAACAACTACCATTATGTCATCAAACAAAAGAGATAAAATGGAAATTGGTCACTGGTGCATTAGCCTAGGGGACACTAGAGAGAGAGGGCTTAGAAGCTGCTGCAAGAGTGTTGAGAACGAGATCAATTCGAGCATTTGTCAACATTTGCTCTGCGAGCAGTTTCTCCTTCAGATTCTCAACCTGTTGCTTGAGATCAACATTTTCTATGGTCAAACGAGCAACCTCTGCACTTGATGAACTGGAGGATCCTAGTGCCTCTTGAGCCTGACATAGCTGAGTCTCTAGAATGGCATTCCTCGCCTTCAACTTTCTAATCTTCTCAGTAGCACTGTCCTAGGCATTGATAAGTTGTGAGATTGTCGAAGTACTTCCTACCCCTCCACCTTTTTAACATATTCACATTCCTCTAGAGTAGTGTGCGAGAAGATCTACTTCTTGATCCCCATCTTGGGCTATCCCAAAGGCACATTAAAGAACTTGAAGACATGCGTGAGAAGAAATCCATAGGGAAGACCATGATTTCCATCTTTGAAAGTTGTCACCTTTTGTATGTGCTCAATTATTATGGCTGGCAGATTAACAAATCGAAAATCATCCAGTGCTTCCATTAGATACATATCAGACTTGGATGTGATAGACCTCCTCTCAGCGCGAGGTAGCAGGATCTTGTTTACCAACTCAAACAGGAGCTGATACATATGAAGCAAAGTTTTCTTATGCACTCGTTCCCCCCGCTAGACTGATCCCTCCTTTACTATAGCATGCCTAAAGTTAGAGCCCCAGACATCCTTAACAGAAGACATACCGTCAACAGGAACCTTAAGTATGTCTCCTAGCAGAGCAGAGTCCATGACAATGTCAACTCCATTTACCAATGCACAGATATGGTCAGATTCAATAGTAAATAGGTCGGCATAGAAACTTTGGACCTCATCCTCATAAACCTTGGGCACATCCACTTTGAACAGATGTCCCCACTGTTGAAATTCGACCATTTCAAGTATTTTCCTCATACTAGCCATATCAGATATTTCTAGGTCAAATGTGCAACCCCACAGAACCTTTTGGTATCTCAACCTTTCTTTACTAGACACATTTTCACGTTTCACTTTCTTTACAGAACCGAATTCCTTCACATTCTCCAATTTTCTTTTACCAGACTTCACACTACACTTACTCTTTCCACTTGATTTCACTAGAGTATCATCATTAGACAGTGACTCTTCAGCCACCACTTGCTTCAACTTGTCACTACTTTTCACTGACTTTTTACTAGGCATTCCTACAGCCTCCTCTGAAGCACTTTCAGCAGATTGTTTTTTTTCTGAGGTCTCTTGACTAAGGAACTTGGTTACTCTTCAGCTTCCTCATCCACTTCCACTACAGGAATGTTCTCGTCATAAACAATCTCTCCATCCTTCACCAGCCTCTTTTTCTTCTTCTAGCTACTCCTTTTACTCTTCTGCAGGGCAGACTCAAGAGCCTCATTTTTTTGCAACCTCATAATAGGTCGCTGAGGAGAGAGCTAAGGAGTGGCTACTGGCCTCCTTCTGGCAATGAACATATCTAGGGCAACATTATCCCGATCTTCTTTATCACTGGACCTCATAGTAGGAGCCACTACTTCAAAAGGCTTAGCATCAAAGTGAGGAGAAGGAGCAGGGTTGAAACTGACCTGGGAAGAAAATCCCTGACATGTTTCCTCAGGAAAGGTGTCAGGTCCTTCAAGAGGGGTCCCAGTAGTTTCTTCTGGTGCAGGTTGTTCAAAGAGCACCACCGTTCCTTCTCTCACCAACGACTGAGTCTCTTCCCCCTGAGACTCAGGCATAGTAGAGGTAACCTCATACACTATTCCTTTAGCAGATATGGCTAATATGTTTTCTATGGCCTCTCTTTCCTGAGATTCTATGGGTGCGACAAAATCCCATACTGGAGTACCTGTAGACTAATTAACACTAACCTCATAAACCTTTTCTACCTATGAAGTCTCACTTTGTTCTCCATCTTTGCTTTATTCTTTGAGAATCTTAGGCGATAGAGAAGAGAGACTATCAATTTTAAGGACTTCTCAGTTCTCAACACTTAGATGAAGAGTGTGTTCTGAGGGTGTGGTGAGAGAGATGGAGGGTGAAGGAGAATCAGGTTTAGGTGCTTCAATTTCAATAGTGGTGGAAAGGGAAATTTTGAGAGGTGTTTCTTTAAGAACGGAGGAGTTGGGGGTTTTCTCTTCAATGAAAGGGAGAATTGTTTGTTCTTCAGCCATGGAGGATGATCAGTTTGAAAATTTTGGAAGGGATGAGAAGGAGAGAGATAATCGTTCAAGGTCTGGAGATGAGAGAGTTTTAAAGAGGAAGAAGGCAGTTATGAAGAAGAGAGAAACGGGTTCTGAAATGGCGGTAGATATTTTGGGAAGATGCAACGTTTCAGAGGGAAGTGAAGGGATTTAAATGAAAAGACGTGACATACAGGGTCTAAAAAGGTTTATGATGTGGCACTCAATTTTTGTTTCTTTTTGAGGTATGTATGAGAAAATCACAAGACTACTAACATATGGTACAAGAACCAGGTTCTTGACCGGTCTTTCAAAAATTCTCAACCCTCTTTTACCATTCATGCAGTGCTTCTGCAGCTTCTATAATCATCATGTGTGTCTACCTGTAACGATATTGAAGTGAGTTTGACTTGGCCGAAAAACACTTTAGCTAACTTTACCTAAATGTGATTTTCATAGTTATGGTAGGAATCAAGTTCTCAATTAGGCTTTATTAGCCCCAATTCTAGCCTGTTTCTCTCAAAGTGTTCTATACTCAGGGCTTTGGTGAAGATATCTACAATTTGGTCCTCTTTGCTGCAGAACTTCATACAGATAAGCCCTTTTCCACATTATCTTTGAGAAAATGATGTCTCACATCAATGTACTTGGTCCTTTTATGTTGGACTAGATTTTTGGCCATATTGAGTGCACCTGTGTTATCACACAGAAGAGGCACACAATTAGTGTACACTCCAAAGTCTACTAGTTGATGTTTGATCCATAGGAGTTGAGCACAACATGAAGCTGCAGCAACATATTCTGCTTCAGCTGTTGAAAGCGCTACTGAATTGCTTCCTTGTCCCCCGTGAAATAAGACATGATCCTAGGAAGTGAGCCATTCCAGATGTGCTTTTCCTATCCACAAGATAACCTGCATAGTCAGCATCAGCATACCCAGTAAGATTAAAATTATCACCTAAAGGGTAGTATAGAACCAGGTCTTGTGTTCCCTTAAGATATCTCAGAATTCTTTTGTCAGCCTTCATATGAGATTCCTTGGGATTTGATTGAAATCTTGCACATAGTCCAACACTAAAGACAATATATGGCCTGATGGCAGTGAGATAGAGAAGAGACCCAATAATTCCTCTATCCATGTCTAGTCAAGTGGCAGTAGTAATGGGAGTGTCAATCACTTTTGATACTTCCATATCAAATCTCTTTAGAAGCTCATTGATGTATTTCTGCTGACTGATGAATGTACCCTTTGTGGACTGCTTCACTTGAAGACTCAAGAAGAAATTCAACTCACCCATCATGCTCATCTCAAACTCACTTCCCATGAGTTTTGCAAATTCCTCACATAGTGAATCAGTTGTTGCCCCAAAATGATATCATCAACATACACCTGAATGATGAGAAACTTTGTCATTAACATATACCTGAATCAGTTGTCAATTTTTCCTCTTGTAAAACCATTTTCTAAGAGAAACTTTGACAACCTTTCATACCAAGCTCGAGGAGCCTGCTTCAACCCATGCAGTGCCTTGTCCAATTTTAACACATGTTCAAGGTGTTCATGACATTCAAAACCTGAAGGTTGTTTTATATACACTTCTTCCTTGAGGAAGCCATTCAGAAATGCACTTTCGACATCCATTTGGAACAAAGTGAATTCCATATGTGATGCAAAGGCAATGAGGATTCTGATAGCATCCATGAGAGAAACCGGAGCAAAAGTCTCATCATAATCAATTCCTTCCTCTTAATTATAGCCTTGGACCACTAGCCTTGCCTTGTTCCTTGTAGTGTTTCCATGTTCATCGAGCTTATTCCTGAATACCCACATGGTTCCTGTGATGGTTTGATCTGAGGGTCTAGGTATCAAGTGCCATACATTCTTCCTTTCGAATTGATGCAGCTCATCTTGCATGGTTGCGATCCAGTCTGCATCTTTTAAGGCTTCCTTAATGTTTTTGGGTTCTATTTTGGAGAGAAATGTTGAGAAGACAAGTGAATTTCTGGATTTTGATCTGGTTTGGACTCCTAAATCCAGAGGAGTAATTATGTTGTCAAGAGATGAGAGCTTTTGTGTTTCTAGTTGGGCACTTGAGCTTCATTTGTAGAGGAGCTGAGTAATCCTGACTCATTCTCTTGTATCCTTCTTTCAACAACATGTGGAGTACTTTGAACTGCATCAACCACTCTTTCTTCAGCTTCTGTGGTTATAATTGTGGTACCTGGTTCTCTCCGGTTGATGAGGAAGAGATTGTATTGTCTTCACTAGTCTCTTTCACTTGACTCATCATATCTGCCTTTCCATTTGCCATATCAATAACTTGACCTGGAAGTAGCATAGATACTCCATCTTGATCATCCTTGTTGCTTTTCTACCAGGAGAAGTAGGACTCATCAAAGATTATGTGTACACTTTCCTCAACACACTGAGTCTACTTGTTGTAAACCTTGTAGGCTTTACTCTGAGAGGAATATCCCAAAAAGATCCCTTCATCACTCTTTGCATCAAAATTTCCAAGCTGATTCTTTCCATTATTGAGAACATAACATTTACACCCAAATGTTCTTAAGTGAGTCAGCTTGGACTTCCTTCCATTCAGCAACTCATAGAAAGTTTTGTTCAAGAAAGACCTGATCATGCACATGTTCACCAAGTAGCAGGTAGTGTTGAACTCTTCAGCCCAGAAGTTCTTAGCAATCCCATTATCGATCATCATTATTCTTGCCATTTCTTCAAGGGTTCTGTTCTTTCTTTCCACAACTCCATTTTACTGTGAGTTCTTGGGGCTGAGAAGTTATGGGTAATGCCATTCTCGTTGTAGAATTCGTCAAACTTAGCATTGTCGAATTCTATCCCATGATCTTATCTAATGCATGCTATTTTTCACTCCATCTTCACTTGAATTTTCTTCACAAAGGCTACAAAAACCTCAAAGGTCTCATCTTTTGTTCTAAGGAATAGAGTCCAAGTGAATCTGGAATAATCATCCACTATCACAAAAATATATCTTTTTCCTCCCCTGCTTTGCACTCTCATAGGACCACATAGATCCATATGAAGGTGATCAAGTGGTTTTGAGGTACTGACATCCTTCTTTGTCTTGAATGAGGATTTCACATGCTTCCCTCTGGCGTAGGCATCACAAACTTTGTGCTCCTTGAACTTTGACTTGGGCAGACCATGAACCAGGTCCTTCTGAACTAGCTTATTCAGTAGAGAGAAGCTTGTATGCCCCAGCCTTCTGTGTCACAGTTCAGCATCATCATCAACTGCTTTCAAGCAACTCAGATCACTGATCGCTGCCAACTCGACACTACACTAAGGTAGGAAGAGCGGGTCGCAATAGATTTTACCCGATATGAGGGTCGAGATCGATTTCCTCAGGGCGCTAGTAGTGGAGTTGGATTGTCTGTTTATCCTAGAGATGTGTTTGTGCTCCTAATTTCACTTCAAACACTTTTTGAGTTTTTGTATTTATAACTACTATTATAAAACTAAGGATTGAAGCTAAATTATTGTAAGAGAATATTGCCAAGTTGTAATTAATGGGAAGAAGGGCACTAGGGTCGTAGCATCACCTAGGTGGCTAATTGACGGGTAGATGTTACTAAGGATAGATTGACATATTTGGGGATTATACTATAACCGTTGCACAATTGCACCCACTCTCACACCTCTCGGTAGAGAGAGTGATTTTTCCCGGCCAATGAGACCAAACAACTAGGGTTCAAGTAGGGTGATTACTCTCTCGAGATTTAACCCATTAATTGGGACTACCATTTCTCATGGGTCCATCCCAATTCCTTGTTGGGTCAATTTTGGGGTCATAGACTTTCTTTCTCAAGAAGAGTTAAACCCACTAAGCTTGAATCAGTGTTTGCAACCACCAATTCTTGAATAAAAATATAAAATCAACCCAAATAGCAAACACCCAATATCAATCTAACCATAGATAGCAACACCCATCAATTACCCACACTAGGGTTGAGCCACAACCCTAGCTAATGGGTTTAGCTACTCATGCTAAATACAGAAATTGAAGAAATAGATGAACAACTAAACATAATAATTAATTACTAGAAGAAACTACAATAATCTATTGTTAATGTAAAGCAAAATATGCCAAAAAATGGCTACAACACCGAGTGCAGCTATCGTCTGAAGTTCCCCGATAAAAGAGAGCCCTAAAAAATAGTAAAATGTTCTATTTATACTAGGCTGGAAAAACTGGACAAAAATACCCCTGCCGGGTCAGTGCGGGCCGCACAAAATGGTCTGTGGCCGTACTGGCTCTTAGACTTCAACTGTTTGATAACTTGAATAGGGGGACGCGGACCGCGTGGAAGGGTACCGCAGCCGCGATGGCAACTGGCGCGGTCCGCGCAAGCGTGATCGTGGATCGCGTGACCAAAAGTGCACTTCTCTAAACCTCTGCTCCGCGGACCGCGTAAATGGTACCGCGGCCGCGAAGCCTGAATGCGGACCGCATAAATGGTACCACGGCCGAGTAGCTCTTAGCCTGATTTTTCCCTTCTCTGAACTTCCTAGTGCGGCCGCGGTTGCTTTTGCGCGATCCGCACTAGGCCCATTTTTCCTCCATTCACTTGGTCTTGATACTAGAGCAGGTTTCACTCCTTTTTGAGCCGATATTTGACCTTTTGTCAATTTGTCACTCAAACCTGCATTCAAGCACAATTTGTGAGCATTTTGGGACTAATTTGTAGCAATTTATAATCACATCATAGGTAAGTAGGGGGATAAAACACGTTAAAATCCGGACTTATCAATCACCACTTTGTAGGGACTCAAAATCAGCAACGTAGATATTCTTGTATCTTTTGACCACAAGTACCACTTCACCAGTTAATAGATTTGTAACTGTGCATATCTTTGACAAAAACTCCACCTTGTTTCCTTTATCACATATTTGAGAAACACTCAAGAGACTGTACTTAAGACCATTGACATAGTACATATTCTCAATTGAGTGAGAGAGTGATTTTTCAATCTTTCCAACTCCAAGAATGTACCCCTTTTTCCCATTACCAAAGGATACACTACCTCATTGTAGGGCTTTTAGTGAAAGAAACTCCATGGTATTCCCAGTCGTGTGCTTTGAGCATCCACTGTCCATGAATCATCGTTGACTGCTTCCTTTCACTGTTCCCTGCATAAGAAAATCAAGGGTTAGATTTAGGAATCCAAGCAAGTTTGGGTCCCTTTTAATAAACAAGAGGATGAATAAATCCTTTTCTAGTCCATGTAGGTAATATGCGCTTTTTATGGGTGGCACCTGGTCCTCTTTAGCAGTTACTCTTTTAGCAAGAACTTTATTTTTCTGAAGAGATTGAACCCTGCCTTGGCAATTTTCTTTGAAATGCTCATTTTTCCCTTAGTGGGTACACAACCAATTATCAGGTACAATAACATACTTGCTATGAGGGTCATAAGAGGTTATCTCCTTTTGAAACTATGTTCCCTGCCTGTTTCCACCATTGTTAACGTACATGGTTGTAATAGCATCCGAGGACCAGGTCCACTTAAGAGACTTCTCAAGGTCATTTTTTACTCTTTTCAAATCTGCTTGAAGTTGTCTATTTTTCTCAAGTTGAGCGCATAAACTAGTTTTTACAGCATTTAACTCGTTTTCAAGCTTGATATGTGCCTCACTAGCAACTTCTTTTCCTTTATCATAATTTCCAGGCCTACATTCTGCTTTGAGTTCATCTATTGTTTTCTTCAAGTCTATAATCACAACTAAGAGGTCATTTTTTTCTTACTCTAGGGCATCAACTTTCTCCACTAAGTCATTCTTTTCTTTACTGAAATTTTCGATGGTTTCTTTTAAGTCAACAGCTACTACTATCAAATCGTCTCTTTCATGTTCTACACTAGCAATTTTCTCAGTTAGAACCTCCTTTTCATTTTCTAGATTACATATGGTTTCCTTCAGATCAACCACACAAACTACCATGTCATCTCTAGTTTGTTCAGCATCTCCTAACTCTATGGTTAAGGCATCCTTATTATCTACAAGACTATGATATGCATCAATTAATACATTTGCTAATGACATGAGTTTCTTAGGAGAGTAGGATTTCAGATTTCTCTGAATATCCCTGAAATTTACCTCATCATTGTCATCATTTTCATCATTGTCTGACTGAGCCATCAAAGCAAATATTGAATCATATTCATTTGCTTCACTTTCAAAGGCCATCATAGAACTATCACCTGCATCATTTTCTTCTTCAGACTCACTGGAGGAATCTCCCCATGCTGCAAGAGCTTGCTTCATAACATTGTCAGCGACGTTCTTTCTTTTGAAGCGTTTGTCGGGAACCGGGTTCCTCTTGGCTGCTTTGTCAGAGTTGTACTCAAAATGTTCTTGCTTCAGGAGAGGGAAATCCTTGATGAAATGCTCTGGCTTTCCACATTTATGACAGAGGTCATAATTCTTTGGTTTGTTGGAACTGCCTCTCTTTGGTATGCCTCCATTTGTTCAGACCATTTTCTGAAACCTTTTGGTTAAGTAAGCCATATCACTGTCCTCCTCACTTGAGTCATTGCTTTTAACTTTGAGTACCAGGTTCTTTTCCTTCTTTGGTTCTCTTTCACTATCCTTCTTCTTCTTCATTTTGTAGGTTTTCAGATTTCCAATTAGCTCATCTATAGTTAGCGCATGCAAATCCTTTGCTTCAATAATGACATTCACTTTACTCTCCCATGAACTGTGCAAAACACTGAGAATTTTCCTCACGAGCTTGTTCCAAGGAATGATTTCACCAAATGAGTGTAACTCATTTATGATAGACGTGAATCTTGTGCGCATGTCTTGAATGGATTCATCGTCCTTCATTCTGAAGAGCTCATACTCAATGGTGAGCATGTCAATCTTAGATTGTTTTACTTGAGTGGTCCCTCGTGTGCTATTTGTAAAGCTTCTCATATTTCATTGGCAGATTGACAGGCTGAGATCCTGTTGTATTCATCAGGTCCTATGCCACACACCAAAATTTTCTTGGCACAAAGTTTTTCTCCACAACTTTCCTATCTGCATCATTGTATTCTTTCCTGGATTTTGGCATCGTCACTGGAGGGTCTCCGACCTTCTTTGTTGGGACATAAGGACCATCACAAATAACATCCCACAACTCAGAATCTTCTGCCATGATAAAGTCATGCATTCTTGTCTTCCACCACCCATAGTATTGCCCATTGAACCTGGGTGGTCTGTAGGTAGACTGACCCTCTTCAAAATTTGGTGGAGCAGCCATGAGAAGACTTTCTAGGTGTTAACCTGATAGAAAGAACCCGCTCTGATACCAATTGATAGAATATATGAGTCCACCAAGCTATAGAGAGACCAAGTCCTGTATAGGTTTCCACAGATAATGCTAATGCAACAGTAAGTAAATGGAACAGGGAACTTTTACGTGAAAAAATCCTTACTCAAGGGGATAAAAATAATGACCTACCCTGGTAGGATATCAACTTCACTATAAACAAACTTTATATTACAACCTATGCAATCTAGGAATTAAACTCTTAATCCCTCACTAACTTGTAATACAACTATTACAAGCCACTTTTCAATACACCTATTACAAAAACTTCAACTCATGACTAACTCTAGTCACAACACAAACACTGAAGGTTTATGGTTTACAAGGGATTCCTAATTAAAGCTTCTAGATAAGCAAAGTAGGAATTACAATGAAGAACAATTACAAAGTCACAACTCAACTAAGGACATACAAGAGACTTGTTGTAGGAACTTGTAACGACTCGACCGGTTGTTTTAAGAATTTATGCCCTGATTCCTTATTAACTGCATTCCCCGTGTTGTTTCTGCTATTATGAGTTTCTGGGAAGGTTTATTTGGAGTTTCGGAGAGTTTTGGGACACTTAGTCCCTAAAAGAGAGCTCAAACTTTAGAATTTGGACCGTAGTCGGAGCAGTGTGAAGACGACCTTGGAATAGAATTCTGTCAGTTTTGTTAGCTCCGTTGGGTGATTTCGGGATTAGGGGCATGTTCGGATTGTATTTTGGAGGTCCGTGGCTTATTTAGGCTTGAAATGCCGAAAGTTGAAATTTTGAAGTTTCCGGTTTGATAGTGAG
This sequence comes from Nicotiana sylvestris, assembly GCF_000393655.2. Taxonomy (NCBI): domain Eukaryota; kingdom Viridiplantae; phylum Streptophyta; class Magnoliopsida; order Solanales; family Solanaceae; genus Nicotiana; species Nicotiana sylvestris. Next base: position 163,168,207 of record NC_091059.1, read on the forward strand.
ATTTTGATCTAAGGGTCGGAATGGAATTTTGAAAGTTGGAGTAGCTCTGTAGTGTTAAATGTGATGTGTGTGTAAAACTCCTAGTCATTCTGACGAGGTTTGATAGACTTTTTAATCGAAAGCAGAAATTTGAAGTTTTGGAAATCCTTAGGCTTGGATTGGAGAGTGATTTGTGGTTCTAGCATTGTTTGATGTGCTTCGAGGGTTGGAACAAGTTTGTTTGATGTTTTAGGATTGGTTGGCAGGTTTGGTTGAGGTCCGGGGGGCCTCGGGTGAGTTTCGAGTGCTTAACGGAAGTTGAATTGGACTTAGGAGAAATATGAAGTTGGTTGAACCTGTCATAACCGCACCTTCGTGTATTGGACCACATGTGCAACACCACAGAAGCGGTTCAAGTATCGCAGATGCAGTTTGAGGCGAAATGGGATTTGACCGCAGATGCGGCCCAGGCACCGCAGAAGCGGTACTGCGAATACCAAGTCGCAGGTGAGGAAATCCCCATTTAATGAAAAGGGGCATCGAGGGGCAGAATCGAGGGTTTAGTCTCAAAACCTTAGAAATTGATTTGGGAGCTCGGGATTGGCAATTGTGAGAGAGATTTTCACCTAGGTGTTTTGGGTAAGTTGTTCTTACTCGGTTTTGATTAATTTCCACGAATCTATGCTTAAATTCATCCTTTAAATTCGAATTTGGGGTGAAAAAATTGGAGAAAAATTCGAAAAAGTTCTTAGACCTAATTTTGGAGTTTTGATCAAGCTTTTGATGTCGGATTGGAGTAATTTGTGTATATATAAACTCATGAGAGTGTGAGGATTCCGAATTTGTAAATTTTACCTGATTTTGAGACATGGGCCCGAGGGGCGTTTTGGTCATTTTTCCTAATTTTACGTATTAGCTTAGAATTTATTAGTGAAATCAGTTACTTGATGTTATATTTACATTATGCAATTGATTTAAATAGATTTGGACCATTTGGAGTCGAGAACTCATGGCAAGAACGTGGTTTCGGGTTGATTTTTGAGCTGGTTCGAGGTAAGTGGCTTGCCTAACCTTGTGTGGGGGAACTCCCCTTAGGATTTGGTATTGTTGATATTTGAAATACCTTGTACGTGAGGTGACGAGTGCATACTTGTGCTAATTGTTGAAAATCCTGTTTCCATTAAGTAACTATAACTGTGTTTCCTTTCCTGTTTATACTACTTGCAATTTAAGTCTGTTGTTAGCTTAGGGAAGCATGTCTAATTGACTTAATTGCTTTACTTGCTCAAACTGCCTTATTTGGATTATTTGCAGCATGCTAGGTTAGAAATATCTGTTTTGCCTTGGTATGAAATTTGAATTGAATTGAGTATTCTTCATGTTGCTGCTGTGTGTTTACTTTGGGACTACGGGATGGTATCCCGAGAGATCCCCCTGCCTGTTTACTTTGGGACTACGAATTTGTATTCCGGGCGATCCCCTGCACATATATATTGATTTGGACTGTAGTGCTGGATACCGAGAGACCCCAGCACATATATTGAGGATACTAAGAGATCCTCGGGATGCGAGCGATCCCCAACACATATATTGAGGATACTAAGAGATCCTCGGGATATCGAGAGATCCCAGCACACATATTGAGGATACTAAGAGATCCCCGGTTATTATCTCTGTGTTGAGATGTATTCCTTCTGTGATTATTTTGTCTCTGTTATAGTTGTTGTTGTTCTTATTACCCTGTGTTACTTCATACTATTAGCATTTAATTACATTGTCGTACTCTATATTGTTTTACCTCATTTTTAGCTATAATCAGTAGGGCCCTGACCTTCCTCGTCACTACTCGACCGAGGTTAGACTTGGCAGTTACTGAGTACTGTTGTGGTGTACTTATGCCCTTTCTGTGCATGTTTTTCATGTGCAGATCCAGGTACTTCGATTCGGCCTTACTACTTTTGAGGCGAGGCGATTTCCTAGAGACTTCGAGGTATATCTGCCACGTTCACGATCGAGGAGTCTCTTTCCATTCTCTCTTTCAGTATTAGCCCTTCTGTATTTACTTTTGTTTAGATATTCGGGAGTTAGACCCTCGTAGTTATTCAACAACTTGTGATTTCATGAGATTTCGGGTTTTGGGAAGTTGTTCAGTTTGAGAGACTATATTGTATATGCCGAGCGACATCTTTTAATATTCACTATGTTAATTCTATAGTTTTTATTTATTTTATCTGTTGTTTTTCCTTTTTCCGCAATTGTTAGGCTTACCCAGTCGTAGAGACTAGGTGTCGTCATGACAATTCACGGAGGGCGACTTGGGTCATGATAGAACTGGTTCGTAGTAGTGTTGTACTTTGTTCTTGATGCACTTGAGAATTGAATGCTTGATAGATGAACGGTTGGAGTGCTTGAATGAATTCACATGTGTTCAAGTGATGTTTTATTGAAATGCTCTTTTTTAATACAACTTGGATGACATCACTTGGTTGGTCAATAGGGAGTGACTGTTGTACTCTGCTGCACCGTTTGTGTGTATACTGCAGGAAGTCAATTTCTAGCTGTAGACAGTTGACTTCGTACTGCTATTAGAAAAACACAAGGGGATTAGGTCCCCATGTTGATTCTTTATCTTTTGAAGTCATAGCAACTCACATTAGCTCGAGTCTGTTGATTGAGTATTGTACCACGTGTGTCAGGTCCCTTATCTGGTCCATTGACAGTAAGTTTTTTAGATCATCAAAACATAAAGCTAAGGTACTATAAACCCATCAGTTTCTTTACTGGATTGTATTAAGTTCCTTCAGTACAAAGCATGTAAACAGACATCTTTAAGGATAACTTCCATTGTTCAAACAGATAGTAGCGTGACTTGTGTATCCCAATCTTCAACCTCTAAGTCTTGGGTCATTGATTCAGGTGCATCTAATCATATTTCTGATAACAAATCTCTTTTTACTAGTATTTCGTATTCTCAATCTCTTCCAACAGTCACAACGGCCAACGGGTCTCAAACCATGGCAACTGCAATAGGTCAAGAAAGTCCACTTTCTTCCTTACCTTTAGATTCAGTTTTTTATGTTCTCGGTAGTCTTTTTAATCTCATAGACGTTAGTTGCTTAGTCAAATCACTTAAATCTGCTGTTTTATTTCTTGATGACCTTGTTTTATACAGGAACACAGTATGTGACAGATCATTGGTATCAAACGTGAATCAGATGGACTTTATTACCTTATCCTTGCAAAATCACATGGACTCACACCTTGTCTTCCTTCAACAACTTGTCCCGTTACTAAATTACCAAATTTATTACATAAACGGTTGGGACATCCTAGTTTGTCAATATATCAGAAAATGGTACCTGACATATCTCACTTGTCCACTCTAGAGTGTGAGTCATGTCAGATCGGTAAGCATACCCGTTCCCATTTCCCGCGATGTCTTGATAATCGAGCAGAGTCACCCTTTACGTTAGTCCATTCAGATGTTTGGGGTCCTAGTCGGGTCAGTTATACCTTGGGATTCTGCTACTTTGTCAGTTTCATTGATGATTATTCCAGGTGCACTTGGATATTTTTGATGAAAAATTGACCCGAGTTGTTTTCTATTTTCAGACCTTCCACGCTGAAATTCAAAATCAATTTGGGGTTTCTATCTGCACATTTCGTTGCGATAATGCCCTAGAGTATTTGTCTTCCCCATTTCAGTAGTTTATGAACTCCTATGGGATTATTCATCAAACATCTTGTCCGTACACATCCCAACAAAATAGGATAGCTGAAAGAAAGAATAGACATTTTATTAAAACTGCTCATACCCTACTAACACAATCTCATGTTCCGCTGCATTTTTGAGGGGATACAATTCTTACTTCTTGATATCTTATCAATCTTATGCCATCTTCAGCTATCCAGAATCAAGTTCCATTCTCTATCTTGTTTCCCCACTTACCTTTGTTCTCTCTTCTACCCCGTATCTTTAGGAGTACGTGTTTTATTTATAACATTACTCCAGAAAAAGATAAGTTAGTTCCTCATGCGCTTAAATGCGTATTTCTGGGTTACTCAAGAACGCAAAAGGGATATCGATGTTATTCTCATGACCTCAAGCTGTATCTTATGCATGTTGATGTTATCTTCTTTGAAACCTAATCATACTTCACAGGTTCAGGTAATCACTTAGATATTTTTAAGGTGCTACCAGTTCCGTCTTTTGGAGATTCAGTCACTATCTCCCATTCATCTTCCTTCATAGCTCCAGTTGCAGCTCCACCACCTATAGATCCAGTTCAACCTTCTACAACTCCACCACTCTTGACTTATCATCGTCATCCGCGCCCAGCATCAGGCCTAGTTGATTCACGTCCTGCACCTGACCCTGCTCATACTGCATACTTGTCTCCTCTTAGTCAACTGATTGCACTATGAAAAGGTATACAGTCCACACTTAATCCTAATCCTCATTATGTCGGTTTAAGTTACCATCATCTATCATCATCCCATTGTGCATTTGTATCATCTTTGTCCTCTGTTTTCATCCCTAAGTCTACATGTGAAGCATTGTCTCATCCAGGATGGTGATAGGATATCACTGACGAGATGTCTGCTTTACATATGAGTGGTACTTGGGAGCTTGTTCCTCTTCCTTCGGGAAAATCGACTGTTGGTTGTCATTGGGTGTATGTAGTCAAAGTTGTTCCAGATGGCCAGGTTAATCAACTTAAGGCTCGTGTTGTTCCCAAGGGTATACTCAGATATTTGGACTCGATTACAGTGATACTTTCTCTTATGTGGCTAAAATAGCATTAGTCCGCCTTTTTCTATCCATGGTTGTTGTTCGTCATTGGACTCTCTATTAGTTGGACATTAAGAATGATTTTCTTTACAGTGACCTTGAGGATGAGGTTTATATGTAGCAACCACCTAGTTTTGTTGCTCAGGTGGAGTCTAGTGGCCTTCTATATCGGTTGCACCGGTCCCTCTATAGTCTAAAGCAGTCTCCTCGAGCCCGGTTTGGTAAGTTCAACACAATTATTCAGGAGTTTGGCATGACTCGTATTAAAGCTGATTACTCTATGTTTTATCGCCATGCTACTTCAAATATCTATATTTATCTAATCGTTTATGTTGATGATATTGTTATTACCGGCCATGATCAGGATGGTCTTAGTAAGTTGAAGCAACATCTCCTTCAGCACTTCTAGACTAAGTAACTGGGCAGATTAAAGTATTTTATGAGTATTGAGGTCACTCAGTCTAGCTCAGGTATTGCGATCTCACAACGCAAGTATGCTTTAGATATTCTTGAGGAGATAGGAATGACAGGTTGTAGACCTATTGATACTCCGATGGATCCGAATTCTAAACTTCTGCCAGGACAGGGGGAGCCTCTTAGCGATCTTACAAGATATAGGCAGTTGGTTGGTAAATTAAGTTATCTCACAGTGATTAGACCTGACATTTTCTTTCCTGTGAGTGTTTCAGTTTATGGATTCTCCTTATGATAGTCATTGGGATGCAGTTGTCCACATTTTTTTAGTACATAAAATTAGCTCAGGCAAAAGTTTATTGTTTGAGGATCGAGGCCATGAGCAGATAGTTGGATACTTAGATGCTGATTGGGCAGGATCATCTTCTGATAGACATTTTATGTCTGTATATTGTCTCTTAGTAAGAGGAAATTTGGTGTCTTGGAAGAGCAAGAAATAGAATGTGTTTGCTCGATCTAGTGCAGAAGCAGAATATTGAGCAATGGATATGGCGACATGTGAGCTAATTTGGATCAAACAATTGCTCAAGGAGTTGAAATTTAGTGAGATTAGTCAGATGGGACTTGTGCGTGATAATCAAGATACTCTTCATACTGCGTCAAATCTAGTGTTCCATGAGAGAACTAAACACATTGAGATTGACTGTCACTTTGTTAGAGAAAAGATACTCTCGGGAGATATTGCTACAAAGTTTGTGAAGTCGAATGATCAATTTGCAGATAGTCTCACCAAGTTCCTCAAGGTCCACATATTAACTACATATGTAACAAGCTCGGTACATATGATTTATATGCACCAGCTTGAAGGGGAGTGTTAAAATAGTTATGTGAATATATGTAATTAGTCCTAGTCCCTTATGTAATAGGAGTAGGTTATGTGTTATGTATACATATAAATATGGCTAATTGTAACATAGAATTAATTAATAATATTTTTCTCCCGTGCATTCTCACAGTCCCTATGGTCACCTAAAATAACAGTAAAGAAAGTAAATTCCTAGATACGAAAGTTCTAAATTTGACAATAGCCAATTTGTAAAAGTATGGGCCTGAAATAATAATAGAAGAAACTGTACACACTGTCTAGAGACACCACCCTTGAAAAAGTATGTGTTTTTGCAGGAGAGTTGAGCATGATGTGAATCAATAGGGAATTATTGTCCCCTAGGACCTCAAAACCCATCCTCTGCAGTATTTCTGATGGAAAATATTGCTATTATCGCATATGCGTGCTAGTTTCTAAAACCCTAAAACAACAAAGTTGCTTTAATGATCAGTACACAACTTTTTACTACCCCGGTGTTCAGATGCCATTACAATTATAACAAAGTGCAAAATAGGAGTAAATTTTGACAGGCAAAGTTTCTGAGCTCTAGTAGATCTTCACCAAGTAACCTTAATAGAGGAAATGATATGTTGCGTAGCTGGAGGTGATATTGATGTGGCATATTGTAACAGCCTAGCCCGCTAGTGAAATTGTCCACTTTGGACGTAGGCCCTCATGAGTTTAAAACGCGTTACTAGGGTCTAAGGCTTGTTAACTTATATACCCAGCATCTCTCTTGTGTTTTGTCGAGCACACACCCCCTCTTATGGACTCAACATCCTCCCTAAGCTTTGCCCCACCGCATGGGATTCACCTAGACTCACCACGAAGGTTTGCCCCACCTAACCAGAATTTGTCTAACACAAGAATGACTCTGATACCATCTGTAACAGCCCAGCCTGCTAGTGATATTGTCCGCTTTGGACCTAGGCCCTCACGAATTTAAAACGCGTCACTAGGGTCTAAGGCTTGTTAACTTATATACCCAGCACCCCTATTGTGTTTTGCCGATGTAAAACTCTGTCTAAATATTACGATACTATTGAGTAATCATTACATCAAAATTAGGGGGTGGTTAAAAGCTTAATTCAAGCTGGTTAGTTAGAAGCCGTTAAAAGTAATTAAAGGGGTAGCTTTCCAAAAGTTAGTTGTAATTAACTTTCCCGCCAAAAAATGTTCCCCTATATAGTTGATTTCCTCTATTGTAATTTTCAGTTTTTTGGATGTTAAATCAATAAAACTAGTCTTCTCTCTTCTCTTTCAATTAATTCAACTATTTGTTGAGCTTAGAGAATCTGTTCAAGGGTAATTCTTCTACTTTTACCCTTTAGGTTTCTCTTCCTTTCACTGTTCTAGCTCGAATTTGTTTGGGTTTGCATCATTGGTATCAGAGCACTCATTCCTTGGATTTGTGAATATGGGAGTTCATAACACTCGAATACACGAATTGAGGAAAGAAGTCGATAGTCTCAAAGGATCGATAGAAGCAGTTACATCATCTGTGTCAGAATTGCAGAAATCAGTGGACAACAGGGTAGCTCAGGCTATGGAGGAAGTTAGGAAGTTGCTGGTGGGAAATTTGGCTACAACTGGAGTTCAAAACCATGAGTTTCCTGTGGAGAACGAAAGGCTAGAGGTGGTAGGCCATCGTCCTAGAGGCCATCAACCTCTTAATCATGATTATCATACATATTTTCCTGTTTTTGATGGCGTAGGGTTGAAAGATTGGCTGTACAAATGTGAGTAGATCTTCGAATATGAGGAAACACCCGATGATTCTAAAGTGAGAGCAGTTTCTGCAAGCTTGAGGGCAGGGCACTACAATGGCACCAATCTTACATGAAGCACAGGGTAACTAGAGATTGGCCTCGATGGGGTGAGTATGTAGCTTGCTTGTATGCCAGATTTGGATCTAAGCTTTTCGATGATCCCATGGAAGATCTTAAGGATCTAAGGCAGGTAAGTTCAGTACAATACTTTGTTGATTTGTTTGATGAACTGCTGAATAGGGTGGAATTATCCGAAGAATATGTTGTTAGTTGTTTTATTAGAGGGTTGAAGCCAGAAATTGGCTTACCTATTAAGATGTTAGCACCTAGGTCTCTAGCTAAAGCCATTAGTTTATCTAGGATTCATGAGCAAACATTGGTAGTACAGAAACAAGTCTTCATGATTCCATCAAATCCCTCCTATTCAACTAAGAATACCCCAAGATTTTCATCTGTTAATTCCCAACCTTCCCAATCAAACACCACGATAACCCACAGATTTAGTCAACCCCTCAACAAAACTTCCAATTCCCAAACCTTATATGATAAACCTACCTATAAAAATGCCAAGAGACTGACATCTGCTGAAATGGAGGAAAAAAGAAGTAAAGGGCTTTGTTACAATTGTGATGAGAAATACAGTTTTGGTCATATGTGTAAAAATAGAAGGCAATTATTTTCTATGAAGGTGGAGGAGGGATTAGTAGAGGTGGAGCTGGAACAAGATGTGATGCTGGATCCAACAGAGTTATTGAGCATGATTGGTCAAGGATTAGAGACTGATGCTGAGGGATCCATTTTGTCTCATGTCTCAGTTCATGCTATGAATGGCTTACATGATTTTAGGACTATAAGAGTAACTGTGTCAATCAAGGGCAAGGCTGTGCAAGTCTTGATTGATACTAGCAGCACTCACAATTTCTTGGATCTCAACACTGTCAAGAAGTTGGGTTGTGTTCTGACTGCAATAGCTCCTTTTACAGTCTCAGTAGCTGATGGCAATAAGGTTCAGAGTCACTATGTTTGCAAGAAGTTGGTGTGGAAAATGCAGGGAGTCTTTTTTGATTCTGATATGCTAGTACTACCTATAGGTGGATGCAATATGGTCCTGGGCATTCAATGGTTGATAACCTTAGGGGATATTTTATGGAACTTTAGGAAGCTCAAAATGGAGTTTACTATCATGGGCAAGAAGATTTCTCTCAGAGAAATTCAGCCTCCTGCTGCCAAACTCATCCAAGTAGGGAGTATGGATAAGTTGCTGGCCAAACTAGGAGAGTTGTGTATAATCTCAGTATGGGTATTATCAGAAGGGAATTCTATGGATACTGCTGAACTATTCTCAGTGGGAGGTCAGTATCAAGATCAAGAAAAGTCCTCAGAACTTGACTTGATTCTACAGTCGGATCATGATAATTTTGAGGATCCTAAAGGACTACCACCTTCAAGAGAGCATGATCATAGAATTGTTCTAAAAGAAGGTACTGCTCCAATAAACAAAAGGCCATACAGGTACCCAGCTATTCAGAAGGATGAGATTGAGAAGATGGTAGATGAAATGTTGAATTCTGGAGTAATAAGGCATAGCACCAGTCCTTACTCTTCTCCTATTGTAATGGTGAAGAAAAATGATGGAACATGGAGAATGTGTATGGATTATAGGGAATTGAACAATAGCACTATAAAAGACAAGTTCCCAATTCCTGTTATTGAGGAATTACTAGATGAGTTACATGGAGCTAAGTATTTTTCAAAATTGGATTTAAGGTCAAGCTATCATCAAATCAGAATGTTTGAGCAGGACATTCCTAAAACAACATTTAGGACTCAACATGGGCATTACGAATTCATGGTAATGCCCTTTGGTTTGACTAATGCTCCAACCACTTTTCAGAGCCTTATGAACCAGATTTTCCATAGTTATCTCAGAAAATTCATTCTAGTTTTCTTTGATGACATCCTCATTTATAGCTCAAACTGGTTAGACCATATGATTCACTTGGAGGAGGCTTTTCAGTTATTAAGAAATCATGTGTTGTTTGTCAAGAAAAGCAAGTGTGCTTTTGGAGTTACACAGATAGACTATTTGGGCCATGTTATCAGTCAAGAAGGGGTAGCTATGGACCAACAAAAAGTGTCAGCAGTACTGAGTTGGTCTCAGCCAAACACACTAAAAGAACTGAGGGGTTTCCTTGGATTAACAGGATATTACAGGAGGTTTATCAAGGATTATAGGTTGATTGTCAGACCTTTACATGATCTACTTAAAAAGAGAAGTTTTGTATGGAATTCAGCAGCCACTGAAGTTTTTGAATCATTGAAGAAAGCCATTACTTCTGCTTCTGTGTTGGCATTACCTGATTTCTCTAAGGAATTTGTGGTAGAAACTGATGCTTCAGGGGCAGGTATTGGGGCAATACTGATGCAAGATAACAAGCCTATTCTGTTTATGAAAGAGAATTGCTAGCTTTGGTAACTGCAATTCAAAGGTGGAGACCATATCTGTTAGGCAGACATTTTGTGATCAAGACTGATCACCACAGTCTCAAGTATCTTTTGGAGCAAATAATCACTACTCCTAGTCAACAGAAGTGGTTGGTAAAGCTGCTAGGATATGATTACACTATATCTTACAAGAAAGGAAAGGAAAATGTAGGAGCAGATGCACTTTCAAGGAAGGAGGAAGCTATCCAACTATTTAGCATTTTTGGGGTCTCTTCTCAACTACTGGAGTCTGTTAAGCTTAGTTGGGAGCAAGATCCACAATTGCAAAAACTGGTTCAAAGTATTGAGTCTTCCTCTAATCATAAACCATACTACTCTTTCACTGGGGGCATACTAAGTAGAAAAGAAAAGATGATGGTAGGGGATGACCAGTCATTGAGGAAACAACTACTGAACTTCTATCATAACAGTTCTATGGGAGGTCACTCTGGGATCACTGCTACCTACAAGAGAATTAAACAGGATTTCTATTGGAAGAAGCTGAAGCAAGATGTTTACAAGTATATAAGGGAGTGTGACACTTGTCAAAGGTGCAAGGGTGAGAATGTGGCATACCCTGGCCTACTCCAACCTTTGCCAATCCTAGAAAAGGTGTGGCAGGATATCTCTATGGACTTTAAAGAAGGTTTACCTAAAGCTGCAGAGCAAAGAGGTTATCTTTGTGGTAGTAGACAGATTGAGCAAAGGTGCTCATTTCATGGCATTAAAACACCCCTACTCAGCCTTAGAAGTAGCTCAGATCTTCATGGATGGGGTGTTTAAATTACATGGGATGCCCAAAACTATAATTTCAGACAGGGATAAGGTTTTCACCAGCAGATTTTGGCAGGAGCTATTCAGATTATAGAAGGTTTCACTTTTGACTTCATCTACCTATCATCCTCAAACAGATGGACAGACTGGAGTTGTTAATAGGTGTGTGGAGTGCTATTTGAGGTGCATGACATTTGAAAAACATGAGGATTGGCCATTATGGTTGCCCCTAGCTGCATGGTGGTATAATACCACCTATCATTTAGCCACAAACATGACCCCTTATGAAGCAGTATATGGCCAGAAACCTCCTCCACTTCTTCCATATATGCCCTTTGACTCTCAGTTAGAGGTAGTTGACATGAGTTTACGGGCCAGGGAAGCCACCTTGAGGGCTCTCAAGCAACAACTAGAGAAGGCTCAGCACAGAATGAAGGTACATGCAGACAAAAACAGAACAGAAAGGTCCTATAATGTAGGTGATTGGGTTTTTATCAAACTTCAACCATATAGGCAGCTTTCTCTGAAAGATCATGCTTATCAGAAGTTATCTGCCAAATATTTTGGTCCATTCCAAATTCTATCTAGGGTAGGATCTGTTGCTTATACTCTAGACCTATCTCCTCACTCCAAAATTCATCCCACTTTCCATATTTCCTTGTTGAAGAAGAAGCTAGGCAATCATACTGCCTCTGCAGCATTACTTGTGGTGCACTCTGATTCCGGTCATGTTCTATTAGAGCCTGAAGCTATTATGGACAGGAGACTTGCTAAGAAGAATGGGAAGGCAATCACATAGATACTGGTTAAGTGGCTGAATGCACCACCTGAGGACAATACTTGCGAAGAATTGCAATCTTTCAAGTTGAAGTTTCCACGGTTCAATCCTTGAGGACAAGGATTCTTGAAAAAGGGGGTATTGTATGATCCCATTGAGTAGTCATTACATCAACATTAGGGGGTGGTTAAAAGCTTAATTCAAGCTAGTTAGTTAGAAGCCGTTAAAAGTAGTTAAAGGGGTAGCTTTCCAAAAGTTAGTTGTAACTAACTTTCCCGCTAAAAATGTTCCCCTATATAGTTGATTTCCTCTATTGTAATTTTCAGTCTTTTGGATGTTAAATCAATAAAACTAGTCTTCTCTCTTCTCTTTCAATTACATTCAACTATTAGTTGAGCTTAGAGAATCTGTTCAAAGGTAATTCTTCTAGTTTTACGCTTTAGGTTTCTCTTCCTTTCATTGTTCTAGCTCGAATTTGTTTGGGTTTGCATCACTACAGTCTGGGATGTTACACATATAGATGAGCTGGGCAAGTGTTGTACTTCAAATATTCAATAAGTTCCTGAAGATATTCGAACTTCTGTATGGCTCTCTAGTCTACGCAATTTGTTCATTCATCAAGTGTATTACATCACATCATCCATCTTCACACACCACTGAAGAAAACAGATTATTTTTTTCATCAACATATTTTTTTAAACATTATAAACCATTCATCTGGGGTTAATATATTGGTTATTTAAATACAAAGTTTCATTCCTATTCTGATTACAACTACTATATATTACATACAAAACGTAGAAATAGATATACAGACAAACAATTTGTACATTTTTAAAAGTTTATTCAGAAGAACTAATGAATTATACTAAAGTAGTTTAAGATTGATATATTAGTATCGGGGGCTGGAAGAGTCTGCTCGGCTTTGACGTTTCTTCTTGCATCTCCAGGCAAGTTGTACCGGCTGCCGGCCATATGGAGATCCATACCTGAAATATCCCTTCTTTATATATTTTACATGCTACTATAAAGACTATCAGCTATTTATTAAATAGTGTCCAAGCTGAAAGATGGCAAAAAAGATAAGAGCATCAAACAACAAGAAAACAAAAATATAGAGAATAGCATCATAAATCTTCTTCCTCCAATTTAAAGCTTTACATCTAACTCCAGCCACTGGTTAGTCCATGATACCAGCAAATCCATTGCAATCTCGCCTCAACCTCCCCCTCCCCCCCCCCACCCCCCCCAAAAAAAAAAAACCCACCAATAATAAAAACATCACTCAAAGCAAAAGATGAACATAGAAGAGAGCAAAAAACTTTCATAAGGTAATGCTTCCAGCCTATGATATATCAGAAAAGGGAAATGCGGAGCAGAAACAAAGAGACGAGAAATAAGGGAAACAGGGCATTCTGTTATGAGGAAGAAGAGGGGCAGAAGTATAACGTTCTGGATTGTCCACAAGGATAGCTTAAAAAGATAACATAGCATTCCACAAATTTTTGAACAACTAAGATGATAACTTCCTCCAGTTGGTGTCGAGTCTCCACATCAGCTAAGGGATGGGGGAATTGGTCTCTTTATATGGCTTGGCAATCCTCACCTCGTGAACTAGCTTTTGGGGTTGAGTTAGTCCCAACGTCCATTTCTTTATCAGTTGGAGAGAATACAATTATACTAGACTAAGTGTCGTTCTAGTTCTGCAGAATGATAAAGATTATGGCTTTGTTGGTGGTCAGGAATGAAAGTAGAAAGAAACCGGAATGGGTTTTAATCAGTGACATTAGCTTGAGTAAAGGCTTAATGACTTGGAATCACCACCTAACTTTAAAACATATACATGTAAATCTGGCATGATCATCTCCAGAGAGGCCCTTCTAGTTGATCTTCTCATATCTTGTCTGCTTTACAAATCTGACACTACAGGTAGAGCCATGAAAAATCATGCCACATTATTTTGTTTATCACCACGTATCGAGTGTTTTCAACAAAACAAATAGATGGATTGGAGATTCAGTAGCTATAAATTTAAATTACCTTATGGCACCTTGAACAGGTGGACTCCTCGAGAATCTTGCGAAAAGATTGGTGACTTCTTTAAGATCTGCAGCTCGTAATATAAAGGCTTCAACATTTGTTAGGCACCTAACTAGTCTGTTGCTCAGCAATCTGTGTCCTGGAATTCTGATCTTTTTTCCATCTGCAAGGACAAAATGAAAAGCGACGATAGGAAATCATTACAATATGTATTTCAAATTCACAACTCTACCTCTTCCAAGACTGGAAAAATTACTTGGAGATTATCAAAGTGTTAGACAGCCCATCCGATAAACTGGTAGACTAAAGGCAGCAATGTTTTAAGTTTTTACCACTCTTCATATGGTTTTCAATTATATTCAATAAAAATTGCGTAAGCTTAACTTCATTAAACAGGGGTCACCTCTGTGATTACACTGATTGATAGTTCACAGCAAATACTTATCTGAAAATCAAAACCATCAAATGTAGACATATAAACGACATACTTATTGACCCTGACATTCTTATGACACTGAATGTCCATCCTCTCAACACCAAAAATTTCGACAAAATCCAACTTTTGACATTTCCAGTTTATCTAGTCTGATGTAACATGTAAGAGAGCCAAACCTTGGTGAACCATATATGATATAAAGCTTCCAAATGATAAAACAAAAAAGAAAGGTGGGGAAGAGGGGGGGGGGTAGTCAATTTTCTAGTTTGTATATCGGCTTTATATCAAGCACAAGACAAGAAAAGCATCAATCCAGGGACGTTTGCATTATAATTATGTCGTATAAACTTCATAGTCTACACATTTGTCCTAGTATAAGACCAAAATAAGAACAAGAAAAAAGAGTTGTTTCATAAGGACGGACAAAATCCATAAGTCCTGCAAGACACTGATAAGTTGGATTTGTACCAATTTATTCTCGACTTTACTTGCACTTGTTATGTCTTTGAGTGATAATTATTGCCAAATCTTATGACTTTTGTATGGTTTCAGGAAATAATGTGCTGACAAGGTGGAAGAGTCCAAAAGATGGAAAAAACACCACCACCAACCACAACTATGCCTCAGTCCCAAATAAGTTAGAGAAAAGTCACTCAAAAAGACTGGACACAAAATGAGAAGCAAAGCACAAGGCGACTTGCAGTCTGCAGGTGATAAGTGTGGAGCACATAACATAGCCGGCAAGACTGGTCAAGATGAGAATCCAGTGGCCGCAATACCAGAGTCACCAGGCCATTTCTGCGGAACACTCGAAGACATCATGCGGACCGCAGCATCTTGTGCCGTCCGCATTTTCTCCCGAAGGGCATTCTTGGGAACATTTGGTAAGAAGTTGCCCTAAACTATAAATAGGTAGTATTAGGTCATTTTGAATATCTGCTAGAGCAAGCTTGAGGGAGCACTTTCAACCTCTCTACACCATGGAATGAAGAATTAGAGCTACACTTTTGAGAGATTTATTTACTTTTATCTCCTTTTTTTTTAATAACCATGGCGTCCGGGACAACTTGCATGCACCTCAACTAATTCCACGGAATACTTGTCACCTCCCACCAGCAACATATATCAGGTAACTCCGTCCAGCAAGGCTTAGACATATGAGAAGAAATCACCTAATGTTTTTGCCTCTACTGGGATTTGAACCTAAGACCTCATGGTTCTAACTCACTTTATTGACCACTAGGCCACACCCTTCAGTGCAACCTTTATCTCCTTTCTTTATTTCCTCATTTTGTATTGATAAATTTGGTATAAATTTTGTGGGTTGGACAACCTTGATGGGAGCTATGGTGCTCGGACTCTCTGAAAATGTCGTTGCGTGTGTGCCGGATCCTCCAAAAGTAATGAATTTTTGGAGGATCCGATATGGGTACGGCAGCAGTTTGGAGAGTCCGCGCAACATAGGTTGGGAGGCATTGTTGATTTGGGTTTTGATTAGCTTAATTTCCACCTTGTGTATTTATTGACTTCTTGATTATTGATGAGTGGGTCTTTTGATTATTTGATTATTCTGGCTTTATATTGATTCCAAAGGGAGTAGCTAACCCTAAGACATCCTCAAATTGCCTTGATTTGCCTTGGGAAAGGGAATTAGGGTTGAGTTTGGAGTTATCAACAAGAATTTTAGGTTACTTAAGGTATTAATTAAACCTAGTCTATTGATAGAGGTTAGGGATAACTCATTCATGCTTGTAGACAAAATTGGAATGTGCTTGATGCAACTTGGTTAGGGACAATTAACCGAGTTAGACTAGCTAATTTATTTGGAAACAATTAGTAGGTAACCAAGAATCTATTAGATGTTTGGAAATACTAATGGGCAATTGATATCCAAGGCTAATGACATTGACCTAGGTTTGATTAGTAAGGTTTAATTAAGACACTTGGATGGAATTGAGCTAGTTGAGACTCCAAGTCCCAATCCCATGTTCTCCCTTGCTTGTGAGCCATTACTTACTTTCCCTTTTAATCTTAAAACATTTCCACATTTGATATCTCAAACAACAATGATTAATTGCAAATTTGGTGTTTCTCATGGAACAGTACTCTATCCGTTCACTTTATTGTTTGAAATGATGAGTACGCTTGCTAGGCAAGACATGGCAATGCTTCAGCTTATGGAGGACAAGGCCCTTTATAGGAGGTTTTGGAGGACGAGAATTTGGGTAGAAGGTCAGATAGTCGAGCGTTTTCCATGTCCATAACAGTAGTATTAGTGTTAGTCTTGTATTTTCTTAGTCGTAGATTTTTGTTACTAGTTGTTGTTTCTTTGCTTCAATCTTTTTATAACTTGATAGCTCATGTTACTGCTTGTTGCTATTGCTTCGTTTTTCATCTTTCTTTGAGCCAAGGGTCCATCAGAAACAACCTCCCTATCTTCTCTAGGTAGGGTAAGGTCTGCGTACACGCTACCCTCCCCAGTCCTCACTTGTGGGACTCAACTGAGTTTGTTGTTGTTGTTGCTGCTGCTAGTGCAATTAGTTGCCTCAAAAGCTTTGTCAAGTTTTTTCTTCTTACACTGTTCCAATGAACATTGTCTTATCTAATAACCATAAATTTAGAGCCAACATTATATCATGCATATATACCAAAAATTAATGCACCCACAAGACAATCTTTAAATATCTGTAATCACCTCTGTTTATAGAAGAATGCTCAAGGCACCATGTGAGGAGTTCTTCCCCACAGGCATCCCCTTCAGACAAGGAGGCCACATTTCCATCTTCTCCAATGCTTTCCATCTTACCCCGAATTATGAAAACCATCTTGTCAACCAGACCACCACGGTATAAAACTTTGCTTCCTGCTATGTATGTTTTCAGTCTCAATCTCTCACAGATAGCATCTAAGATGGGTTCATCGAGAAGTGCAAATATCTGGACCTGCAAATCAATAACATAATGTGAAAGGCATGACCGAAGTATCCAAAAATATATGTTCAGTATAAAGAGCCATTTACTACCAGTAGCATGAAGTTGTTGAAGGAAGAGATCAAATATTATCTGTTTTAATAAATGGACAAATTAAAATTTGCATGGCTAAAATAATGTGTATTTTAATGTGTCAGAATTCCCACATAAGTTGTGGATGGGAGATTTGGTCTCATTCTATGGTCTTGGACAATCCTCCCCTCAAGAGCTAGCTTAGTTGAGCTAAGCCTTAGATCCATTTCTTTATCGTAATGCGCATAACAAAATCAGTCCTTAACCCTTGCACCTCCACACAATCACCACATTCATACCTTATCCCTATCCCCAGCCACCCATACCCAAACTTGCTCTATAAAGACCCCTACTGATCATTCTCCCAAACTGCCATCTATTTGTTCCTTCTAAATTTGTTGCATCTACCTAATTGGGTAGTGTTCTTTTGTTCCCAATTTCCCTCACAACAAAAATTGATCCTAACTGTTTATTCCAATTCCCACACCATGTGCCACCTAGAGAATCGGCCAATTGGGTTTCTACATAATAGATTCATCCAGTACATTTTCTGAAAGCCTTTCCTTCGATAACATGGCAGGTGCTAAAGAAAATGAATATGAAAACAACAACCTTGCAAAGCTCCTTTAAGTGAGCAAAGAACATACACAATTACCAAACAATACCAAAAGTAAAAACAAGAACAAGTCCAATTAAACTGCCAGAGTCCAGAGACCAAAATCCAAAGGAAGTGATGCTAAGCAAAAAAGAATATTCAGGCAGCACTCCGGTCTCCTCTCTTGTGCTTGTTTTCATCATTAGTCTTAGTCCTTTTGTGCTTGTTTTCACCAGTACTCTTAGTCCTTTTCAAACTTGATTCACCAAATTTCCAGGTTTCCCTCTTCTTTCAGATCTAAGCTATTCTTCAAGGTTTTGTATCTTTGTGACGAGTAAAATCACTGAAATTCCCCAGGTTTTTGGGGTTCTTGTGTTCTCTCCACATTGCATCAACTAGTTCGCTCTCATTGCTCTTCAAAGATATGATAGCAGAAATTCTTCTTGAGAAACAGAAGGAAAACCGAAAAGCATTGCATTGTCTCCCTAGCATCACACCATCACCTCCCTTAGATCTCACATCAAAAGCATTCTTTGTGCCAGTACAATGTTATCCTTCCA
Source organism: Nicotiana sylvestris (assembly GCF_000393655.2). Lineage (NCBI taxonomy): Eukaryota > Viridiplantae > Streptophyta > Magnoliopsida > Solanales > Solanaceae > Nicotiana > Nicotiana sylvestris. The sequence goes on from NC_091059.1 coordinate 163,186,716, forward strand.
AAGCACATCTCAAGGAATGCATCTTCCTTCCCTCTTCCTTCACCACCTTTACCCATCCTTCCTACTAAGAATAAAATGTGATTGCATGTTATGTGGTTCTTCTATACTAATATACCTGGGTCGTACAGTTCTCGCCAAAATAGCACCATTAATCGCAGACTAGAGTAAATGTGCAGGACAAAGGATCTATTTGAATTTTTTTGAAATAGTGGTGAAAACACCATTATCTCAGACTTGAGATGATATGTGCAAACCAGAGGATTTATTAAGGATGAACATAATTTACAAACAATTATGTATTTATATGTGCAAATAACAATGATCGTAATGATATGAACAACAAGAACAATAAGAATAAAAATGGTGATACAGATAATGATTATTACAATCTTAATCTTAATGACAAATATAAAATCATAATTGTGATACGAATAATTTTTTGATGAAGCATATTAATGACAACAATCAACACAATCATAGTGAAAGGTATGAAGCAGTATTGGTGCTTTCATGTTCAATTTATAGATTTGGTGTAAAAAAAATAACATCAGTGTGTATAGAGGGATGAGATAATTTGATAAACGAGTTGTGGTTAAGCCATATATCCATTTTGTACATGCTTGTCACTATTATTGATGAAGGAATTTTTACTTCTCTGGGAAAAAAAGATCATCACAATCATAACATAATTCAAAGTGACCTAAGATAGTTCAGACTTCAGAGCACATATCATGTCAGACTTGCTGAGAAGGCAAGCTTTGATGGAAGGACAAAGTTTCCCTGATGTTACAAGTTCCAAGCTTCCAATCAACGAATCTCTTCCATGCTGGGGAAGGTTAAACAACTTAAATCTAACCCAAACCAGGAAGCCCCTTTTTCCCTGTCAGTTCAATTTGGTTAAACTAGATTAACAAAAAGTTGAAATGTTTCACAATCTAAACCTTGATTGGCTAGACTCAATGATTCCATCACAATATATGTCTGCAAGTGAGCTCGTCTATGAAAAGCATGAGAAATAAGAGAATAAAGAGAAAAATGATCCAAATGATAGTCCAGTGAAATTCACCTTTTTGATGAATCTAAAAAGATGTCTCCTAATATCTCTTTGAACATCTTCGGGAAGATTCTCTAGTAGCATTTCTTCGTTGACCCCTCTGGTAGCTGCCCAATTATATCTCTCAGCCTCTAGAACTCGCCTACAAGGGAGAGGATCATGCCTTTAGGTTTCCTTGTAGTGCAGTAATGAGAAAGATTTCAATAAAAGCTCATTTCTAGGACGCATGGTAGTTTCTCATTTTGGATACATTGATCATATTGCTGATGCTTTAATTCGCAAGAATAAAAGAAATACAATGACAGCCTCTTCTATATTTCTTGAACAATTAATAGGAAGCTTCAGCGTGGTCCATTTAGGAAAATGCCCTCGCATTACAGCTCTCCTAGAATCAATCTATCTCGGGGTCTTTCACTTAGAAGTAGAGATACAGTCGTTACTCAATTTCCAAAAGTACAATAGTTTTGTCCATATAATTTTTGATATTCTTACTATCATTAGAGAGTTAATAGCTATCCAAGACTCGGAGGTGGAAAGGGTAGTCCAATTTTTACAAAATCATTTGTAAGCTTTTGACTGAAAGATTTGAAGGTGATGCACAAGTTGGTTGATAGACATCAGATGGATTTCACTGAGGGGAGGCAGATCATAGGTGCTTGCCTTATAGCTAATGAGTGTGCAGATACCAGATTAAAAAGTAAATAGCCTGGAATTCCATGCAAGTTGGTATTGAAAATGCATATGACCGTGTGAACTGGGATTTCCAACTGCACTGTCCTTAAGGGCATGGGATTTGGAAGGGAATGGATCAAATGGATATTCTTTTGTATCAGCACGGTAAGATTTTTCCTATGCGCTTCTTCCCTTCACAAAGTGGTATTAGATAAGGAGATCCTTTCTCTTTTTTCCTGTTCCTACTGGTCATGAAGTTCAGCAGAATGAAAAGAATAGCCAGTCATAATGGTTGGATAAAGGGTTTTAAAGTAGCTAGCAGTAAGACCCACAATATGGAAATCTCACATTTGTGTATGCTGATTATACATTAGTATTATATGATGGCATGGAACAAATAAGGCATTTAAGGCCGATAGCAACTGGTTTTAAAGTAAAATATGTAGATTTTGAGAACAAGAAAAGACTTCTCGTATTTCTGTGTGTGTTTACATCCTATGAGCAATGCTAATTAAAGAAATAAAATAAATATATATAATCAAATAAAATCAAATATACTAAATATAATCAAATCTCTTGAAATTATGTTGATCAACAATCTCCTAAATATAATCAAATCTCGTTGAATCATGCTAATCAACAGTCTCCCTCAAGTTGGTGCAAAGATGTCGCACATGCCCAACTTGCAACTCAATATATGGAAAGTTCGCTTGTTGAGACCTTTGGTAAACACATCAGCTAGTTGTTTTTTCGATGGCACATGAAATAAACTCAAGACACCAGTTTTTCTTTGATGAAGTGTCAATCAATTTCCACATGCTTTGTTCGGTCATGGTGGACTGGATTATGAGTTATATTGATGGCAGCCTTATTGTCACAGTACAAGGAAAGTTTTCCTTTTTCAAACATTCTCAATTCCTCTAGTAGCTTTTGTAGCCAAAGCAGTTCGCAAAAATCCTAGGCCATAGCTCTATATTCTATCTCCGCACTTGATCTAGCAACTACACTTTGCTTCTTGCTTCTCCAAGTAACCAAGTTTCCTCATACGAGCATACAATAACCGGATGTAGATCATCTTGTCATCTAGAGATCCAGCCAATTCGCGTCTGTAAAGGATTCTATTTGGAAGAAAGGTAGACCTTTCCCTGGAGTAGACTTCAGATACCGCAAAATGCAAAAGACCGCTTGAATATGAGGATCTCGAGGATCATGCATGAACTGACTCACCAGGCTAAATAAATAGGCTATGTTTGGTCTAGTGTGGGAGAGATAAATGAGTCTTCCAACCAACCTCTGATATCTCTCCTTATTAACTGACTCTCCAACTACGCTTTGTAACTTGTGATGCTTTCAATAGGCGATTCTGCGGGTCTGCAACCTGCCATACGAGTTTCTCTCAAAAGATCCAGAATATACTTCCTTTGAAGATTAAATATTCCTCTTTTTGATCTAGCAACCTCAATTCCCAATAAGTGCTGCAATTTTCCTAGATTTTTGATCTCAAATTCATGTGTCACCAACTTCTTCAATCGGACCATCTCCTATTTGTCATCTCCTTGCATTACTATGCCATCAACATAAACTATGAGAAGAGTGAGTTTACTCGTTTGATGTCATAAGAAGAGGGTGTGATCAGCATTACTTTGTTGGTAATCGAAGGAGATTATTGGTTTGCAGAATCTGTCAAACCAAGCTTTGGGGGATTGCTTCAATCTGCATACATTTCCTTGACATTCTTCACATCAAAGTGTTGCAAGACCCAATCAAGATTAATTGCACAAGACAAAAGAATTCTAATAGTGTTCATCTTAGCAATATAGGCAAATGTCTCTTAATAATCCACTCCATAAGTCTTAGTGAATCCCTTAGCCAGTAATCTTACTTTGAGTTTTTCAATTGAGCCATCAGCTTTGTTCTTCGTAGTGAAGACCTATTTGCAGCCAACCAACTTCTTGTCGGTGGTGAAGTGGCAAGTTCCCAAGTGTCATTTTTTGACAAGGCCTTCATTTCTTCAATCATAACTTGCTTCCATTTGGAATCTGCAAAAGATGTCCTCCAATTTTGAGGAAGACATAGAAGAAATAGACAAGGCAAAGGCTCTATAGGAAGGAGACAAAGAATTATAGAAGACAAAATTAGATAAAGGGTGTTTGGTGGTGCAAGATCTAACTCGTTTTCTGTGAGCAATAAGCACATCTAACTCATTAGGAAATGTAGATAACTCACCAATAAAAGAAGGTTCAGCTTTAGTAGATTGCATGATGGCTTCTTCTGCTTTATTTCTTCTTGAGTAAGTTTTCAAATCAGGCCTATCCAAACGCCATTCAAATCAGGCCTATTCAAACGCCCAATAGTCTCCCCCTGAATTCTCTCTAATTTCACTTTCCCATATGACAATGTCATCAAGAGGTCCAGTAATGGAACAAGATAGAATCACCTCTTCCTCCTTACTGCTCTCCCCATGAAGAGGTGATGAGGTAATACTAAATAGAGCTCAGATTCTCAAAAGGCAACATCCATGCTAACAAAAGATCTCCTAGATGAAGGATGATAACATTTGTAACCTTTCTGTGCGGGAGAATACCCGATGCAAGCACACTTTATAGCTATAGGATCAAGTTTCCCAGAATTCCTAGTATGGACAAAGCAAACACACCCAAACACCTTTGGAGGAACAATATATTCATTCTTACCCTTTAAAACTTCCAGAGGACTTTGAAAATTGAGGGTTTAAAGTGGCGTTCTGTTGATAAGATAGGTAGTCACTAGAATAACATCCCCAGTAAGGTTTTGGTAGATGCATGGTGAACATAAGAGATCCTGCTACTTCTATCAAATGTCTATTTTTTCTTTCAATGACCCCAATTTGTGTACTAGTGTAAGGACAACTAGTCTGATAGACAATCACATTAGACTCCAATAAGCACTAAATCTTTTATCCATGTATTCGCTGCCATTGTTAGTTCTCAAGATTTTTATTTTGGTATCAAATTGAGTACAAATCATCTTATGAAATGACTGAAAACAAGATAAAACTTCACTTTTGGCTTTTAACAAATACACCAAAGTCATCCTAGTGCAGCAATCAATGAAAGTGACAAACCATCGACTACTAGTCAAAGAAACAGTTTAGGTAAGACCCCATACATCAGAATGAATAGTCATAAACAGAATTCTGCTTCTATTATCACTCACGGGATAAGAGTTCCTAGTATGCTTGACATATTTACATGCATCACAGAACAAAAATTCAAATTGAGTCCTTGAAAACAAATCGGGATATAACTTCTTCAAAACAAAGGATGATGGGTGTCTTAACCGTCTATGTCACCGTATTATTTCTTGGTTGATATTTTTATGTCCCTAAAAAGGCTTGACCAGAGTTTTGAATTCCATCTAATATATAAAAGTCATCACGCAATCTACCACTGCCAAACTTTTCCTTGTTTGAAATCCTGAAAAATACAATGATCGAGAAATAACTCGATTTGACAGTTTAGAACTTTGCTGATGGCACTAACAGATAAAAGATTGACAGAGAACTCAGGGACATGGAGCACGAATGATAGTTTAATATTAGGAATACAAATGACAGAACATGTTCTAGAGATAGGTGTTAAAGAACCATTAGCTATTTTAACATTTATCTCCTTTGAAACATGGAGAATAGTTTTGAATGCCTTTAGAAGAGCTTGTCACATGTCTATTTGCACCAGAATCAACAATCCAAGAATTAAGGTGAGCAGCAAAGGTAGTACCTCATTGCACATAATTGGATGTGGCAACATTAGCAAAGTCAAGTTTGGCTAGGAGGCGACGAAAAAGTTGAATTTCATCCGAAGACAAGATTTCTCCAGAAACTGCCTCCTTGAATGTCTCCATATCTTCTGCCCAATCAGAAGGAAATCTAAAGAAATTGCTCAAAAATAATCCTCCTCGACAGAACCTTAAACTCTGGTGAACGAAAAAATCAAAACTGGTAGGGACAGGCTCGGAATGTTCCAGCTATCCCAACAGAAAAGAACGACCAGAAGGAGTTTGTGTTGCGGACGACCACCAAGAGAGAGAAAACTCGGACCTCTTTGAAAAAACGGAACCCTAGTGCTGCGAGGGAGATAACTCACCTCAAAAAGGCTGCAATGGCTCTAATACCATGTAGATTTTGAGAAGAAGAAAAACCTTCTTGTATTTCTATGTGTGTTTACATAGCTGAGCAAGGGAATTAATACAAAGCTCCTACTGCTAATTATAAATCTATACAATCAATCCAGCTATCAAATCAAATCAAACAAAAACAAATCTCCTAAATACAATCAAATCTCCTGAAATCATGCTAATCAACAATCTCCTAAATATAATCAAATTTCATTTAATCATGCTAATCAACACAGTATGGCCTAAAAGTAAATTGGAGAAAAAGTTTTATGTTTTCTGTGAACCCATTGCAGACTGTTTCAATACTTGTTGGTATACTAGACTGCCAAGTTGATTCTCCACCAACTAGCTATTTGGGTCTTCCCTTGGGTATAAATCGCATGAAATATGGAAAGGAATGATAGAAAGATCCAAGATGTGAGAAAAGATTAGCATGATGGAAACGTCAATCTCTTTCTGGGCGATCAACTAATTCTGATCAACAGTGTGTTGCACTCAATGCCAACTTATGTGATGTAACTATTCCCCTTACCGGCCAATGTGGAGAAAAGACTGGATATTGTGAGGAGAAACTTCCTCACAATATGGAACACTACAGAGAACTCAATGGGTGTAATACTTGGGATGCAGATGGAGTTACATAAGATTACAGAGAGCTCCAATAGGTGTAACACTTAGGATGCAGGACAAAAGAAGGGAAACAAGACAAGTGCACATTGAAATAAGTGGGGAAGGAAGAATGAACTTTATGTCCTTGAAACTCACAAGGGCATGAAAACCTTTCTCTGTTAATTCTCAAAATTCAACTCTAATTAAGTTAAACAATAAAAGTGTATTTGGACATCCAACTATAAGACTCACTAGCCAGAGAGGACTATCAAGGATATGATTATAAGTTAGTAAGGACTATTAACTTAGTTAGATATTTAGACAAGAAACAACCATGCAACATCTCATAAAACTAAAATTTACATCAAACAATTGTCGAGTTTCCACATTGGGTGGGGTGTGGGTACTTGGTCTCCTTATATAGTATTGGGCAATCCTCAACTTAAGAGCTAGCTTTTTTGGTTGAGTTAGTCCCAAGATCCATTTTCTTATCATCCCATCAAAGCCAAGCAATTCCAATTCACGGTTTACCAGATGTTAGGCCCCAATCTTATATCACCCACGCTCTAGATGTCCCATCCTGGGCATGCGCATGCACGCGTGCCGGAGGGAGGTGTTACGGGTTGAGTTCCCTCATCCTGTAGATGTGGATATTTGGTCTCTTTATATGGTATTAAGCAATTCTCACCTCATAAGCTAACTTTTGGGGTTGAGTTAGGCCAAAGATCCATTTTCTTATAAAAAAATCAATTAGAAATAGACTTAATTTGAGCTTCCTGCACCGGCAACCCACATGACTAAACATACAGAACATAAAGCCAGATTGAGCTAAATAAATAGAATCTTAATAATTCTTTAACTGTGATATCCTAGACAGTGGAATGCAGAGTCGAAACAGAAACTTTTAAGTATTTCAATTCAAGCTTTGACTGGGGTCCAGAACAAATGAAGTATGAAGATAGCATGGGCGGAGCTAGGGAGTGCAAGGGGGTTCATCTGAAACCCTTAGACGGAAAATTACATTATATATACAAGGTTAAACTTATTTTTTATGTATATATAATAGATATTGAAACCCCTTGGAAGCTTCGTGTGTGTACTTTTTTATATTTTGAATCCCCTTGGTGAAAATCCTGGCTCCACAACGGGAAAATAGGTGTAAGATATGATGATGCATAGCAGATCAGGCATGCCCTCAAATACCCAAGCCAGGGATGCAATCAATCTATACAGGTAAATTAAGGAGAAGAAGAACTTCAGATAATAGAAGTTAGATGTCAAGAAACAAGAGCATCAAAGGCTACCTTCTTAGTTCTTCTGGAAAGCGCCTATGGCTCATCCATTGTCCAACATCACGACGCCTGAGAGACATTTCTAACCTCCTGCAGAGAAAAATAATGCTCATCAACAGTTGCCCAAAAAGTGGTGCACAATCAAGACAAAGGACATACTAACAAATCAAACAATTACATTCAAGTAAGAGAACGTTAACCATATTATACAATAAGACTGGTGAACAATGTATTAAAATTTCCACACAACCAAATAGTTTTGTTATCCAAAAATGTTCCTCCAAGCATTTCCTTCTTCAATTTCCCTCACATAACTAATCTTTTTTTTGAGAAGAGGCAAAGACTTCATGTTTCAGTTAAGAGATATTGTTACAAAATACTTATGTATAACTCTTGTGGCAGATTAATATAGTTACACTCCCTCACAATATATTTCTTCTGCTAACTAGTAGCATTTCCGGAACAGAAAAACTGAATAGAAAACATGTTTATCCACAATCATTAAATACATTTCATTAAAAATAGGCCTCCTTGGCATACACAAAAACTGATCTAGTTTATTTAGAATAGTAAAATGTACCTGCGATTTAGAGACTGCTGAAAGCTCTGCATATTTCCAATCAGGAGTGCAAAAAGTAGGAGTCCCGTTCCGATGATAGCAATTGTGAAAACAACTTCCAACAGAAAATAACTCGGGACTTGATTGCCAGCCAGTGTACTAATTTGCTTTGTAAATACACCATTTAAAAATTATGGGTCGAAAAATATAATTTCCACATTAAGTGACACTAGTAACTTAGTGAATGCAATGTACAAAGCTCCTGGGTTGGCTCATGATCGGATGAAATTGCATTGATATTATTCTGCCAAGAGATGCTCAATCAAAGATGGGTTTTTAATGCTTGCGTAAATTTCTGACTTGATTACTTTAATTATGTAGGAGAGAAGAAAAATTACAACATTGAGCAAAAAAGAAGAGTATAAGCAGAAGAGCACACTGCTGCAGCACTATGAGTTTAGCTGCTGCGGCACAGGAAGAAACTAGGAAGAAAAAGGTTTTATTTTCAGCACTGCAGCACTGAAGAATTGCCACAGCACATCAATGACCCTGTATCAAAATTCAACACCAAAGCAGCATAAAGTCGCCAAGAAAGCCGTTCCACAACTTGCACCAAATTTTTCAAATTTTATCATATAAAGTCCTCAGACTTCTTGGCAACTTTCTTCCCCCTTGAGGAACATGCATTTCAACTTCCATAATATAAGGTCCTCAGACTTCTTGGGAACTTTACAGGGAGGAAGGTCTGAGAACAAAGCTTTCTGTTCTAGTTCTTCATTTCTTTTTCTTTCCCTCTTTTTGAATTCTTCATGATTCTTTGTAACACTACAATGGTAAGTGTTAACACTATTTAGGTTGGGAATAAATGAATCCTTTTGCTTAAATCTAAGGTTTAACTAATAGATCTTCACTTTTGCTTTCATGAAATGGTATATCTATGCTTGTCAAACTTGTTATATGCAATATCTATGTTAAATGTGGTGAGAACCCAAAGTATGTTGATGGAGTCGTGTTGAAACAAGATCTTCAGTGTGGCATGCAAGTTTTAAGATCTAAACTGAAATGGCGTCTTTGAACCAAGAGTATCTAGAATAGGCAATTCAGCGAAAAGGACATTGCATATATAGGACGGTTACCATTTTAAGAAAGCTAGTGTGATGGTGCTTCTTGCGTTGTGAAGGATCTATGGATATAAATTACCAAGGAGAACTTATAAGCTTAGAAAATTCATAATTACCAATTGTACCTCAAAAGGACAATCTTACTTCAGAGAAATAATTAAATGCAGTTCATGCTTATTAACCATAGATTTGAGCATTAGATGAAACAGATTTCAGAACATTATTTATCATTGATAAACTTCTTAACCCTGACTCAGTTTCATCTCAAGTGTGAGTAAACTATTTCACTTGTCGTAGATCCACCTTTTCACTACCAAATCGATCTCTCAGATAATGCATATAACAACATTGCTTTGATTGTGTGTGTATACATACATACATATCTGTCTCTATATATAAAGATATATATAAGGGAAAAAGGTCAAATTTGTCCCTCTACTTTAGAAAATTATCCACGTTTATCCCTAATTCTACTATTGGTCCAAATTTATATATATGGGAAAAAGGCCAAATTTGTCCCTCTACTTTAGAAAATTATCCACATTTATCCCTAATTTTACTATTGGTCCAAATTCGTCCCTACCGTTAAGAAAGTAGACAAACATATCCCCAACCCCTAACAGTTGTCCATTGTGGCAAGGGACCCAGTCAATAAAAAATGCCACGTAATTATTTTTTTATTTTTTTTCTTTCTCCTTTTCCCTACAATCAGAATCTATCCCCTTTCTCTCCCTTGCCCTCTACCATTATTTACCTTCCCTTTCACCCCACCCATCTCCATGGATGGCAAAACCACATAGAACCATTACTTGTCAAACAAAAATACTACCGTAATCAATTAAAAAATGGGCAAAATCACAGCCCATACATTTACCTTCTCCATTGACACTTGAAAACAACTAGAACCCTTTTTCTTTCACTATTTTCAGATTTCCAAAGCTCCATTCTTCCGTTTTTTATACTAATCTAGACATATCGGTAACACCGAGAAAAGAAAAAAACAAGAATCAAAAGAAAAAAGTGATAGAAAAAATTGGAAAGTTTTAATTTTGTAATCTAAAAATGCAGGTAAGAGACTAAAAAGGAAAATTTGGTGTTAAGATAATGGTGAGTGAATATGGTGTATTAATACTACACAGTTTATTAGCAAGCAAGCAATTTTAATTATTGAGTCCTTTTTTGTTTTAGCAAACAGTGAAGGCCAGCGATTTTAACAAATGAAGACGAAGGAAGGTTGAAAATGGTGGTGGAAGGTTGTCTCAGTGTGGTTTCAAGGCAGAGGACGATGGTTCAACCCTTCAAGGCGCCGCCACAAAGTACTAAATACCCAGTTCTTTCATGGGTTTAGTGGTTTAGGTTGATGTAACGGTGGAGGGCAAGGGATTAAGATGTTAGGTAGAAGAAGAGAAAAGAAAATTTAGAATTAATTATGTGGCATTTTTTATTGAGTGGGTCCCTTGCCACAGTGGACAGCCGTTAGGGTTGGGGATATGTTTGTCTACTTTCTTAATGGTAGGGACGAATTTGGACCGATAGTAGAATTAGGGATAAACGTGGATAATATGTTAAAGTAGAGGGACAAATTTAACCTTTTTCTCTATATAAAACCTAATTCTTGTGGGATCCACATCTTATTTAGATTATATTACTTGTAATGGCTAGTGTGTGCTCAAATCGCATCAACTTATCAAAGCTTGTTTTCTGGTATGAGAAACAGAGGAAAAAGACTAGTTGTTTTTCGGCTTGATGAGTAAACTTTTTCAAAACTTGTATAATGTGGAGCTCCAGAATTTCACTTCTTGAAGGGAGCCTTGGAGCAACAATAAAGTTGTCTCCATGTGACCGATCATGGGTTCGAACTGTGGAATCAGCCATTGCTGCTTGTATTAGGGTAGGATGCCTACATCACACCCCAAGCCCTTGGGTGTAGCCCTTTCCCGACCCTGCGTGAACACGGATGCTTCGTGCACTGGGCTGCTTATGATATGAAATTGTTCTTCAGCCTTGCAGTCTCAAATTCTCTTTGGTGAACTTTTCTTACATCCAACAAAAAAGAGAAAAAAAGTATACCCAAAATGCATGATGAAACTATGATTCCTTACACTGACACGAAGAAGAGACTAGAGAATCATGCACATCAGTATCAAAGTCAAGAAGTCAAATTAAGATATTGAAAACTCCTCAAAGACATCAAATTTATATAAGACGTAAAAAAGATTTTAAAAAAAGAAGAAGATAGGAGCATAATGAAACCACAAACACACACGAAATAGAATTATAAAATACTAATCATATCGGCTCGACTCCTGGTCTTACGTTTGGAAAATAGGGAAAGATAAAGAAAGGAAGGTAATTTCCCATCCCTTGTTTGATTTAAGGAAGTAAGTGGAAAGTGAGCTATAATTCCAGTTTGGGCCCAACAATTTCTGCACGCTTTACAAATGCTTTGGCACAAACTAAGAAACAATCACTCCAATGCGTAAATGGTTGAAAGTTCACATTGTCATCATCTTTGGTAAAATTAAATCCACCATGAATAATGATAAACAGAGGCAGATCCAGGATTATAACTTGATGGGTTTGACCTCTAAGGTTCTTAGCAATGAACTCATCATACTTCTAAAATTATGGGTTTAGATTAATATTTGTTGAAAATTTTGTGGGTTTTCATATAAAATCCATACTCCGCGTCGAAAATGCGAGATTTAGATGAACCTGGTGCCAAAGCATATCCGACCCTGATCATAAACAGCTCTACCGTAGTTTTTAGCAGATACACCCAATTTAGGTTTAATAATACATAGGTAATTTTATATTCCCTTCCTTCCTTGCCCTAGTTTATAAATATAGGGTAAAGGTATGACAATATCTGAACAGCTTATCATGCAATGCGGATCTAATCTAGAAGTCCCTACAAAACAACGAACCTTTTGCCTACCATAGAACTTGACCAAAACGTTGGGGGACACCTACGTTGTATTCCCAAAAAAAAAAAGTTAATAATTTTTTATTAAAGAAGTAGTCTTACTTAAATCTGGTGTCATATAGAAATATCAATAGCTCTGCAGCAAAACATACATAGATCCACTAGAGCATGTATACAAATTACATTTTTTTAACAGCTGGTATAGAAATAAGCAGATTATGTCCCACAATCATAAAGGCTGGGTAAATATACCTGGAAGCCCCAAAAGAATGAGTACACATATCTTGTGACAACATTCTGTTTGGTGGTGAGATCAACAGCTTGTTTATAGATCCCAAAGTCAAAACTACCTTCAGTAAAACAAGCAACTGCATCAGTATTGTTCTTCCACTGGTCCCATGTAATATCTGACCGAAACTTTGTGTAATCGGTGCCATGACCACAGTCTATGAACTCCATACACCTTTCTATGTTTGAGCTACGACAAGCACCTTGAAGGCATAGATTAACCCTCTAGAGATGGAGGAAAAAAGTTTAATCAGAGTATGTTTTGAAAACAAGGACAAGGAAACTTGTTGAAAGCACTTAATGATTTTCAATATATTTGTTTTATGCATGCCCTAAAACCCCTCTACCCGCAGAAGTCTACTAAGAAGTAGAAGTAATGGCTTCATAAACAATGATATAATTAAACTGAAGTAAGGAACAGAAAAACTAAGTACTGTGAAGAACAAGTTTTCACCTGTAAACCAAAAAGATACCACAATGAGCCCACTATATTGCTTGATACAACAATTATGAGAAGATTTATGACAAAAGTTGCCCATATTGACTCAAATATAAAACCACTTGGAGACTGGCCAGCAACCAAATAATAAATCCTGTACAACCTAGAATTGTACTGGAGTAGTATAGCTGCCCACAGTAGATTCTTCGTGTAATTTACCCCAGATGATCCAATAGACTTGGGTAAAACCAACAAAATGATGATCTGCACATAGCGGATATGTTAATTATACCTCAAAACCAACAAGTGGCAGAGAAGGCAACAAGGGAATTAACTTTACTAACAGCTGAACTCCTATGTTCAGGTTGGGTACAATAAAGTCAACATAAGGTTGTCCTACTACAATCAGCTAAAAAGTTGGTGTCATTGCGTTCATGGTGTACATAGAAGCACTTAGATATGCGAGAGAATTAACTTTTCATTACTAATTCTATCAGTATTGGCTCCTAGCATGTCTAATTATGGAGTACACAGAAATGTAGGTTAGAGAAACATAAGACAGGGAAGACACATTTACCTGAGGAAGTGGTAGTACGACAAAAAAGTCAACAACAAAGTATCCAGAAAGATAATTTATAGCAATCATTTTAGGGTGGTCAACCAGGTCACCTGCTCCCACCACCCTAGATTCAGGAACAACATAAGCTAAGCGGAACTGCAAAAAAATTGACATCATGTACCCGCACATTATAGAAATAATAAATAAGATGAACGAAAGTGAGTGTCAAACACTTGTCTCTATGCAGAAAAGTGGAAGTAACTAAAGTAAGGTCAACCAGCTTTTGATCTATTAACTATTTAGTTGTCACATTGAATTGACTAAGCATTAAATGGGATGCAGTAGAACTGCCAATATATATTTCTGGAATAGCTTTAATCTGCAGAAGAATAAAAATGTCATTATGGAGAAACAATATAGTACAATAACAATAACAACAAAAACAACAACGACCCAATAAAATCCTACAAGTGGGGTCTGGAGAGGGTACTGTGTATGCAGACCTTACCCCTACCCTGATGGGGCAGAGAGGTTATTTCCGATAGACTCTCGCTCAAGAAAACGAAAAAGACGAGAAAAGACAATATATCAGTACCGTCAACAGAAACCATAGAAATAATAACAACAACATAAGAATGAGAAAACACATGACATGCAATAACAATAACCAGTAAACAAGGCCCGGTGCTATGAAGAACAAAAGGATAGTGTGAACACAACATTAACCACTAGCCGTCTAAGATCAACCCTATCAAACTAGCCTCACCCCCGGTTCGAAGTAGAAAAAAGCTCGACTACCTCCTAACCTACAACCCTAATACTCGACCTCCATACCTTCCTATAATAGATAAATATTATAAAACCAACAACGAAATAACCAAAAAGCCAGTTATGCAGCCAGATCAGGAAAAGAAGAGTGCCAGATGACAACTCACATGGTGCACAAAGAATATTGCACAGGTAAATTGGTGTTGCTAATCAGAAAGAAAAAAGGATTCTGTAGAGAGAAATGGGAAATGTTACCTGAAGAAGAATGTGCATTAAGTAAATGATATCAGTGATGCTCCTCAAAATCACAATAATTTTTGTCATTTGCCAATTTAGCACTATGCATTTGTTCCCCTAGAATCATAACAAGAAGATGAATCTTTTAGAGAAAATTAATTCAATTGTAAACCTTGTTTATCATCTATAGAAGATTCTGGCACTATGAAAAAATTTCCAATGAGCAAGATAGAATAAAAATTCCCATGATACCTAATAAAAACAGACATTTTAGATTCAAGATTCATCGAAAGAAAGGAATATCTTGTCTGAACAATTATTTAAAGGAGTGATAGGTCTGAAGATCACAACATGCCTACAAAAGCATCTGACTTCTGCTTTAACAGTTTAAACTCTTAGCCTGAAATGCATAAAACCTCCGAGAATAACTTCAGTTCTAGAGATAATGGTCATTAATCTCAGGCATAAGAAAGTGGCTCTATGTTCTTGAGCTCAAAGTGGCTTAGAATGAAATAGATTTTCCATAGCATGATCTTGTCTAAGTATTGGAATGACAAACCTGTGTTACATAGCTAGTCAATACTGTTCATTTATTTCAGAGCAAACCTTTTGTAGTCTTTTATAATTGATAGGTCGTCTGCATGATAGTTAAAAGGGCAGTTCGGTGCATAAAGTATCTCGCATTCACGCAGGGTTCGGGAAAGGGGCGCACCCCAAAAGGTGTGACAGAGACAGCCTACCTGATGCAAGCATTAGTGGCTGCTTCCACCGCTCGAACCCGTGACTTATAGGTCACACGGAGACAACTTTACTATTGCTCTAATGAAAGTTATGTTCTTTATTATGCATGGTAATTGGAGTTATGATTCCTTCACAGTTTCTAGAATAGGAAGCTCATATAAAGCAACAATACAGAAAGGAAACTCTAATTTCAGTATGCACAAGGTGATGAGTGATCATTTTACATATTTGTATATGCCTGTCATGCTCACAAAAATTTCAGAAGGACAAACTTTCATTATATTAAATAATTCTGGTTCTGCAAAAGCTATCATTTCCTCACCAATCTATTCACTTCCTGCTTGAGAGAAACGAATTTGCACATCTTAGATAGTAGTATAACTTAATGGGTGAGAGACAGAATGACTTGATTCTTTCATATCCAGGTAAAAGCATGGCATATTATGTGCACTTTGGAAATATACTGCATGTACCTAGATCTAAGTAGCACAAGCTAAGTGACAGATTTTACACAAAAATATGTATGCCTTATCCTACATAACCAAATATAGAAGGAAAAGTAATTTTACTTTCATAGAACTACAAAAGAATACCTGTTGGACATTAAGCAAAAAGAAGAACAGGGGATCTATAAATAATGCAAATAGGCATGAGATGACAAAAAATTTGTTCCACTTCTGGACAATCTTCGCATGAGGATTCATGACACCAGGAATATATGGATACAAGAAAGAACAAGTTCTCTTCGCCCATCCTTTTGTATCTCCATACAGCATATTATGGAACTGTAGATAAGAACAATAAGAGCAAAACACGAGAATTTAGACAGCTTAACATCCAGTGCATCCTTTGAAATTCATAGGAAATGAGATAATACATCTAACAGCAACATCGGGATACCTCTAACAAAGCAAATCCAGAAAATTCAAAAAAAAAAAAAAAAGAATAAGAAGAAATAGGTGATGTAAATTCTCTACTTTTTGGTATACTTCTTGTACACGAGAGTTTTTTCTCCCTTTTGATTAATACAATTTACCTTATCAAAAAAAAAAAAAAAAAGAAGAAGAAGAAATAGGCCATAACACCATTGAAGCCTTCAGCGTGCACAGGCCCATGGAGTATTTAAGCTTAAAGTTTGCATCAATTGCCATGAGAACAGGACAACTCTATTCATCTCTTTCATTTCCTTTTCAGGAAATGACATGGAACACCATCTGCCAGAGCCTTAACTAACTTTGAGGAGGCAACCATTTTTACTCAAGACTTGCCATAACTATGGGGCGATGGAAAAAGTCTAGTTCATCCTCCCGAATGAAACAATGAAAGCATAATTGGAAGCAGCTTTAGACCACTTTTTTGGACAACAGATCTTATGCTACAGTATACTATTCATCTTTATCTACATAGAATACACACTCCCTTCTCATCCTTATAACATCTTGAGAATAATTGCAGGAAGTTGCTAGAACATCTTCCATTTCTATTTTCACCATTCGCACTACGCCAGAAAGACTATAATTAGCACAAACAAAGACATAATGGGTGGATGGGTGGAAGGGTGGAGTATTTTAATATTGGACTGTAAATCAGCGCTACCATATAATCATCCTTGTCAACTGTTAACAAAGCGACAAATATACTTACAATTGAACTTGCACTACAGTTTTTTTTATAACGTAAAGGTTGTCATTAAGTAAAGTACCAAGATGGTACACAAAAATACATGGCCAGAAGGATAAAAAATAGCCTATTATGTAATCCTCCCTAGAATATCTAGAAATCCAAGTATTGTTTCACATTTTCCAGTATACTACTCTTACACCAAAAACTTGCAAAATGTTTAAGCTGATGAATACAGACTAAAAATCTTATTTGAGATATGGACAAGGTCATTCGAATAAGGGATATTGGAACTGGGAACCACAAAGCTCTTTTAATTGCAAGAACCATAACCGAGAATAACACCAAAGTTTGAGCATTATGGATTCAAAAGTATATCATCAACTTGAATGCAAAAATAGGGAAACTTGATTGGACATGCACAGTTGTTTACAAAACAATAAAAACCCAACAAAAAGCGAAACTTCCTATGTGGCCAAAGGTGAAATTTTGACTATGCGAGATGATAAACCTTTGAAAATAGTGTGCAAGGTAGATAAAGCTAGAATGGGGGCTCTAAAAAAACACATCGCAGCAACATAGCTAGGAAGGCATACATTTAACTTGAGCAAAGTGCAATACCTGGTGATCAAACATATCTGCAGACTTCGAACTTTTTTTTTGTGCTTTCAAATGGTTATCAGTTGGGCATGTTGTGCAGTAAGGATCACTGCACATGCCCAGTTGACCGGACTTCAATAGATGTTCATTTTTTCCAGTGTAGTCATTATTAGTCCAACCATTTTGTTCTCCACTGCCAATTGAAGGATATTTTTCTGTTGTTGGCAGAGTTGGTTTGTGCACTACTGCAGTGGGAGTGGGCCGAGAGCTATTCTCAGGCTTGTGACTAATATATAATGGCCCGCTCATATGAACCAATGAAGTTCGTCCCTCACTTCTCAAAGGACCGGTATAGCCTACAAAACTACTATCATTTCCAAAGGAATCCATAGAGCTCATTGGCATTGATAAGGATGCACTCCTTGTCCTGTACGTAAAACGTTGATCTTGAAAGCCATCAATTTCATTAGACTGCGGATATGATGATGATAACATCGGCATCTCATCTATTTCAGAAGTTCCCATCCCTCAGATACTCAACCTACAAGAGGAAATTAGCAGCATTTTAATGAAGAAAAGCTTTTGTCATGAAGCTTGAAAGCTTAAAGAACAGAAGGTGCAAAATGACTTCACAAGTCTTTGTCAACAGAAACTACAAAATCCAACAAAGAAATAAAAGTTTGATGAGCACTCGAAACAAATTTCTGAAGTAAGCTGGATTAGTTAATGCAACTTAATAAAGCAAATTAGCAAATTTCCAGGACCTCAGGAGGAAAGCAGAAAACCACCATCCAAAGTGAACCAAAGTTTTCAGACAATAGCATATTGAGACAACTGTAAAAGCTGTATACGCAACAGAGATGAATAAGTAGTTGTGAGTGTGCATTCATCTCCTGAGACATATAGATCTGTATACTTCTGTTCAAATACTTCCAGTACTGGGAATTCATTATAATGCATTAAAATAGTAGTTTTCTTTAGAGGAAAAGGCTTGTATCAACAGAAAACCATAAGTTAGATTCATTATGAAATAAGTTATTATTCTTCTTAGTACTGTCACTCTAACTTCGCTTTCACTTCCAATACTATAAAAATGGATATCTAGCAGCTAAGCAGTGGCAGAACCAGAAATTTTGTACAAGGGGATTCAAAAAACGAAAAACGATATTACAGTTGGGATTTAAACCTATGGCCTAAAGCAACTTTTGAACCCCCTTCACTACAATACTTGAATTTTCCTTCATGTGAAGAGGATTCAACAGCTCACATATAACCAAAAAAAAGTTATTTTAACCCTATTTGCACACTGTAATTTTCAGACAACCCCCTTCACTCTACTTAGTTCCACCACTGCAGCTAATTAATTTAAATCTCCCTTCAGGTAGAAATTATATTCACATAGCTATTAGAGCATTTAATTTCAGGGTATGATATTATGAAACTTAAGAGACATAATTTGAGAGTATAATTATTTTGTCAAATTCATTATCTTCCAATCATATCCTCGTGTAATTTTTCTTGTAACATTAAAACATAGATATGTCAAGTTGTTTAGTTGTCTTTTGTTTTGCTCTCATAGAAATTTTAAGAAAAACTTTTTTGATCAATAACATGCTTCACTGAGGCTAATTTTACCTGTCGACATGCATTCCCAATAAAAATTAAAGAAAAAAGATTGACAAACATCAGAAAACATTTCACCTTCAACTGTAAGAAAAGGAATAGAGAAATATAATACCAAGAACCTCAAAGAAACGTGTCGAACAAGTAAAACCAAGTAAAGAAAAGCTATCTCTACTAAAGCAAGAAAGTAAACCTGATAGTTCCAGCTGAATTATGGGTTCAATGGGAAAAATCTGCTTCTTGTACTGGGAATTTCAGCAGAGAGACAGAGGAGAGAGTAGAGGAGTTGGTAGTAAATTACGAAAGAAAAGGAGCCGTAGAGAGGGAAAAGAAAAGGGACAACTTCAGAAGAGAGCGTTGAATTCATTTAATGTTTCCTTTCCTACTTTGGTCGTCCTCGACGACTCCGTGGTTTCACCGAAAATATAGATTTGTTGGAATTCTTTTTAGTTATTTGTCAAAATTGTACTAATTTTTTATACGGAAAAGTGCCTAAAATGTCCAACTATTACATTTGGTCTAATAATGACCTCATTCACTTATTTGGCCGAGGTGTTTCTGGATCACACATGCCCTTTAAATTAACATCCTACTTCAACTTTTAAATCAAAATTATTTTTAATGACGTGGTATGATATTATTAGTTGATTTAAAACCTACCCCAAATATATCCAACTCATCCACCCGTTTGAACCCGACCTGACCCAACGTATACATAACCCACTAAACCCTATAATCCATCAGCCAAATACGACTGAAGATCCCCCCATACAACTGAAACACCTCGGAAATTTAGGGTTCATGTTCTTCTTCTTCCCTTTGCCAATTCTGAAAATCAGAGTTCTTACATATTCTTCATCTAGGAAGATTGGCTTCAAAGAAGATGTAGATGGTGTAAACGTGCCTACTAATCTGCCTTATTCACCAAAGAAGCTCACTTGGATAGGTGTCACACCTCCTTTTTACTATACTCCGGAAGGGTGTATAAGGGAGTTTATCCAATTAAAGGACAATCGAAACAGGATTTATTATTAAAGAATCAGAGTCGCCACCTGGGATATTTATGGTGTCCCAAGTTACCGGTTTGAATCCCGAGTCAAGAAAAAGATTGACTCTGTTTTACAGTCCGCGAACCAGAAATCCGGGTAAGGAATTCTGTTAACTCGGAAGAAGGTGTTAGGCATTCCCGAGTTCCGTGGTTCTAGCACGGTCGCTCAACTGTTATATTCGGCTTAATTATCTGATTTTAAAACATTTTTGAACCTATGTAGAATTTTAACTTTTAATCGCTTTTATTTAATTAATTAAAGGAAGATTGCAACGTTATTTAAAATATGTTTTGAACCACGTCACATAAATGCACCCGCAGTCCGCAACACATTTTATCCAACGTTGAGATTTGGATTTGGGTCACATAAATGCGCACCCGAGTTTAGGAAAGTAGCATTATTAAAATAACGCGTCTAAAGCAACTACGTGTTTTTAGCTTTGCGAGGGCCATGAAAATGTGCTAAATGGTACGTCTCGAATTCTAAGGACTTTAAAAGATATGATTAAGTGAGGGCCACGCATTTGAGATTTTGATTGGTGCGGCGCGCCTCGATTCTATTTTAAAAGTGAAGGTATTTAAACTAAAGCTCGGAGGGCCACAAACTACTTGTTTTATCTAATATGGCGCACCTCAATTATTTAGAGTAAATTGATTATTTGAGCAATTAAAGAGTCAGAATTGTACTACTGCATGGGTTAATTCAAGAAAGACTAAAGCTGAAAGTTTTAACATAAAAGTTTGGGCTAGGCGTGAGGCCCAACAGCTTTCCATGGTTGCGCCAACTAGTAATTCATAAAGCTAATTGCACTGGCCGACTAATGAGGCCGGCAAATTTAATTCAAGTGGACTCATGGTCCAAGGCCCACATAATCGTCCAAATCCGGGCCCAATAACATTGACCAAAACACAACAACAAATGCACATGAAACCAGTATTATGGTCTGCCTCAAATAGTCATTTTTTAGAAAGAAAAAAAAACTGAACATTGTGCAAAACACTAGATTTCAACGCATGAGATGAAATATAAAGCCCAGTCACAAACTTGACAACAGCAAATGAGTGAAACATTGAATTGACTAACTAATTTTGGTAACTTGCCAAACCACAAACTCATTATTTGAGTCCTAGTTTCAAGACCATAAATGCATCCCTCGAATTCCAAAACAAATGATGAAAGACTAAGATATAAAAACTCAGGTTCTAAAACAAAACAAAAAAACTAAGCTAAGCCTGAAAACAAACTTAAACTGGATCTTAAAGAAAACCAAGAAACATGTCCAAATTCCTGATGTAAGCGAGCAGTCATGCATACGAATCAAGTACACACACTATAGTATTGTCCCTCAGCCCGACTTGCATAGGAGATCCATATTACAACAGACTTGATAACTTATCTAGTACACATTTAAAAGTCCAGAACAACATGAATCATGCCATATTTATACAGTTTTGAATCCAAATCTTAAACAAAGATGAGCAACACATAATAACTACATCCCAAAGGCTTCATCCAATTTGGCAACCAACATATGATGTACTGAATATCAGTTTTTCAGTTATATATTTAAAAACAAGAGACAAGAATCGAAAGTAAAACAAAAGAGCTAACTATGACCACAGATGCTATGGCTATTAATCACAGCTCTTGACTTCCATTTTCAATTCCCAAGTCCAACTTTTACATTAAGTAAAGTGTAGAAACATGTACCTGGAATAATGGAAACAAAAATGAGGTTCAGCAGATGAAAAAGTAGCAGCAACACAGCAGGGTTCAAACCAGCAACCAATTTCGAAAAGAAAGTGAGGTGAAAACAATCCTAAAGCACTACTAAAGGAGACCTTCAACCCAAAAACCTTTGCAACCAAAACTCAGTCCATTTTAAACCCACATGAACCAGAAAACTGCCTCAGCAATTCAAAGAAACCTCAAAATTCAAGGCAAACTTAATAGAACAGTAAATTTTGATATTTTTCAGCCGTTTTGAGTTTTTTTCTGGATTTCTATCTCTTAATCCCTCCAAAAATCCCCTTCAGCTTTCCTTCAGTGCCTTTATAGGCAAACTACTAGGGCAGCTGAAAAATGGTTCATTTTGCCTTTTATCCCCTTTATAATTTTGTTTTTATTTAACAGTCCTTCAATTTTTGACTTGCTTGCCAAGCAAGTTTATTTTTAGCTTTCTAGAAACTTCTTAAACAGTTACTAAAATATTTCCCATATCAATTACCTAAACTGCCCCCCCCCTATACCCTTGTTATTTCTGAATTTCACCTTTAGCCAATCAAATGGGCATGGGTCAATTTGACCCAACGACCTAACCCCAAACTCGGGCTTGCATTAGCGAGCTGAGTAGCTCTTGGGCCTCTGATCCTTGGAGCCCAAATTAGTTCAAATGACCACAGGTCACAAATGGGTAAGCCAAAGAAAAGGGCCAGGGGACTGAGTCCAAAGAACTCAGGTAGTTCCACAAAGCAAGCAAACAAGTTTAATTCACTATCATCAATTCTGAGCTAAACAAACGGATTCAAACAAAATACCTCACATGCTACTTGACAATTTTAATACTAACTTATGAAAACAAAACGAAATAATTTTAATTTTTCCACAAACAAAACGAATTAACTCAAAAGCTATTGCATACGAAATTAAGCTTCTGAGCAACAGAAACATAAAAAAATGAAAAGAAAAGAAAAAAAATAGAAATGGAGGAGAAACAGGAGAAACTGAATTCAATAACGAGGAATACGAGAGAGGACGGAAAGAATACCTCTAAAATCATGAACAAAACCGATAAACCCTAGCAAACTCCGATTTGATTCGAAACAAGTATTAACCTTATGTTCTCAATGAAAACAAACGGTCAATACCCGTTTCAAACCTTATCACTTAAGGCAACTTGAAGGCTTGAGGGATTCACTTCTTCTTTGTTTTCAGATTCAAGGATAGACTAATTTGGTGAGAGTTTAGAGAGAAATGGTGGTGGATTGGGGTTGAGGAAAGGGTGGTGGTTGCATGGATGAGATTTGGGGTCGATTGGAGGTGGCGCCGCCACCGGAGAACATCGTGGCAGCGCTAGGGTTTCATGTTTTTGATCTAAGAATTGTAGGATTCTATCCAGATTCGAGGCGTGAGGAGTGGAGGTTTTGGAAAGAGGAGGGTAAGGCGGTGATCTAGTGTAAATTTGGGGACGATTGGACATCGACCACCGCCGTAGGCAATTTCCGGCGGGCGGCGGGCGGTGGCTTAGGGCGGAGCTCGGCAGGGCTTTGAAGAGTTGAAGGAGATGACTGGGGGTAGGGGTTGTTTGGACATATATGCATTAAGTAACTCCCTAGTTCCCAGTCGTCCGATCAAGTAACATAGATGGCTCATATCTATTTGGCCTAAACTGGGTCGTTTTGGGTGGTAACGGGTGGACCGGGTATTGGGCGGGTCAGGGCTTCAATTTGGACGGGTATGGGGGTGGACCAGCTTGGGCCTGGCGAATTAACCTAGATATGGCCCAAAATCCAGCTCTCTTCTTTTTCAATTCTTTTCAATTTCTCTTATTTCTATTTTAATTCCTTTTCTTCCCCCTTTTTTTTCAAAATTAAACTAAAAATCGAAGTTAAAACCTAAAACCAAATTAACCTGAAAAATACTAATTAAACCTAAAATAAAAATTATCATATTTAATTAAAACAAACTAAAAGAAAACCTACTCAAAATCAAAGTTAAAATCAAAAGGTGCAAATTAAACTATTTTTGTGATTTTTTCCTTTTTTTATAAAATAACTTAATTACTAATTAATCTTAAAATGCTAAATTAAATCCTAGATGCAAATTCACATATATATTTGTATTTTTCATAATTTAAACAAAATTAACATGCGCAGACAAAATGCAAAACAATTAACAAAAATGCTACAAAAATATACGAAATTGCAAATAATGGAAAATTTTATTTTGTTTTGAATTTGTGGGAGTAATTAATATAGGGCAAAAATTACGTGCTCACAGCTGCCCCTCTTTGCTCGGAAACACAAAGAGTTTTCGTGCAAAGATAAAGTGAGTGCATACGAGCGATTTTTGCCCATTTGAATACTCCATGGGAAGCACTTTTGAAAGAGTTGACTGCACCCTGCTTCTGAGGTTGCCTACATATCCTTGGATAAAAATGAATCAGGTCAGTGTAGTTCAAGAATGACTGGTAGCTGGGACTACCATGGGGCTGTGATTTCACTGTTGCTGCTACTACTGCTTACTGAACCCCTTATTATACCATGTCAAAAATAAAAAGAAGCTAGACTAGACTATGATCTATGCATTACAAAAATCCTATATCTTCAAACTTGCTCTTGCAGCTCTTATTGCCATGCTGACTTGTATTCTCCCGGTGAAATTCCTTTGTTGTAGACTTGAATTATAATCTGAGATGTTTTCCCTTTCTCCAGGTGGACGCCTGACTGCTGAGCTTGAATTGTATTCCCATTCTCTCCAGGTGGGCGCCTGATTGCTGAAACTTGAACTGTATTCTCTTTCTTCCCAAGTGGGCTACTGATTGCCAAAACTTGAATTGTATTCCCTTGTTCTCCAGGTGGGCTCCTGATTGCCAAAACTTGCACTGTATTCCCTTGTTCTCCAGGTGGGCTCCTGATTGCCGAAAACTTGAATTATATTCCCTCGTTCTCTAGGTGGGTGCCTAATTGCCAAAACTTGAATTGTATTCCCTTGTTCTCCAGATAGGCTCCTGATTGCCGAAAACTTGAATTATATTCCCTCGTTCTCCAGGTGGGCTCCTGATTACCGATACTTGAATTATATTCCCTTATTCTCCAGGTGGGCCCCTGATTACCAAAACTTGAATTGTATTCCCTTGTTCTCCAGGTGGACTCCTGATTACCAAAACTTGAATTGTATTCCCTTGTTCTCCAGATGGGCTCCTGATTTCAACAAAAATAGACAAAACAAGGAAAATTTTCTGCCCCAGTTTGGTAGTTGGGTACATATGTGAGTGTTAAACTGAATCATGTTACCAAATATTCTAAGAATTTGAAAGCTAGATCCCATTTTCCAGGAGGGTCCTGACAACTCTTAGTTGAATGACAATTTTAAAAGCTGCATTATGTTTTAAAGGTATGACTTCTGCTAAGTCCGGTTATCTAAGAGGGTCTTAAAACTACCGTCCATTATCAAGGAGGGTCCTTGCAACTCTTAATTAAACGACGATTTTAAATCTAAGTTATACCTTGGAGGTATTACTTCCATTATATCTTGTTATCCAAGAAAATATTAAGGCTACGTCCCATTATCCAGGAGGGACCTGACGACTCTTAACTAACGACAATTTTAACACTAAGCTATATCTTCTAAAGGTACAACTTTCATCACATTCTGTTATCTAAGCAGACCTTAAAGCTACGTCCCATTATCCAGGAGGGTCCTGACAATCCAAAGTCAAATTTCATCCTAAGAGTGACAATTCCTTATGGCTGAATTATACTACCCTATAGCAAAATTTACGTTACACATTGTTATCTAATGGCAATCTTAAAGCTAAGTCCCATTATTCAGGAGGGTCCTGAAAACTCCTAATTGAATCCTATCTCAAACATACAAACTTTGAAACCTACTTATGTTCCTTTGGGGTATATTTATATGAGATCTTGCTACTCATGATTGTTTTGAATTTTAAACTAGGTCCCATTATCCAGGAGGGTCCTGCAAACTTCAAATGAAATCCTATTATCCAGGCGGGTCTTGAAAACTTCGAATGAAATCCCATTATCCAGGTGGGTTCTGAAAACTTCAAATGAAATCCCATTATCTAGGCGGGTCCTGAGAACTTCGAATGAAATCTCATTATCCAGGCGGGTCCTGAAAACTTCAAATGAAATCTTATTATCCAGGCGGGTCCTAAAAACTTCAAATCCCATTATCTAGGCAGGTCCTGAAAACTTCGAATGAAATCCCATTATCCAGGCGGGTCCTGAAAACTTCGAATAAAATCCCATTATCCAGGCGGGTCCTGAGAGTTTACGGGCAAACATGTCTGGTGCTTGCCTTTTCTTATGGAGGATTTCCCCGAAACGATCGAAACTTTCCGCCCCTGTTTTAATCAAAGAAAAGTCTTGTCAGTTTAAAATGTGGTAGTTAGTTTGTGGCATTCTTGCTAAAAGTATCCCCGCTGTCGTGCTTTGTTTTGACTGACTTCCCCTGAACTGGCCAAGAACCACTTAACTTCCCGACTGACTTTCAAACCCTATGACCTTGGATGACTCGAGTGTCTTATACCCAAACCGTTGTGTTACATCTTTGACCCATCTGTTTGAACCTCTACATTTCCCACGAAATTACCAAACCGTTTCACCGATAGAACTTCCACTTACCTTTATACCCCATTTCACATCATACTACATCTAGCAATGCCTTGGCCGCCCTGCGCCTTGTGCAACTTTTGGAAGTTGGTAGTAAGCTTTGAAATTCCTTCTTATTTGCTTTAACAGAACTGACATTGGGAACATCTTAGAGAAATAAACCCAAAAGACATGAAATGCAATGGCTTTTAGAGTTAAGGATAAGAAAAATCCAAAACTAGAAGACTATCTGAAGGGGAAAAAGAAAAGAGACTTATCTGAGTGGAGCAGCTGGCACCAATGATCATGACATGCATTTTGGATTAATCGGTCCAATCTGTCCAACCAATCAACTTTCAGTTGCCATACTTTGTTGCCCCGGAGTTTCCATAATCTGATTTCTTCACCAAAATTTTGACCTTGTTCGACCTGCAGTGCCCTAAAGAGTTTTTACCAACAAGCCTCTCTCATTTGTTCATCTCTCAACTCATTTTCTCCTTACGATGCCCTGAAGGTTTTCACCAATAAGGCTCTCTCATTTTTTGATTATTTTTTCCTGCTTGGACCAAAGCATTGCCCCTAATATGAATCACCTCTACTTGCTCGATTTGGCTTCTCTTGAAGACTGATCAAAAGGTTTTTCTTTGGACCGTAATGTGGGCTTTTGCATAGGGTTAGAAAGAAGGGGTGTCAAAGGCTCAAAATAATTCAAATGAGTTCAAAATTACAACTTTTGAAATCAAATTTCTTGCAACAACCACAGTTTCTGCCCCAGATTCTTTGCTTGAGGACTTTTGGATTTTTGTTTGATAGGACCGAACCGTGAGGCTGCCTACGTATCCTTAAAAGGAATCAGGTCGAACGTAGTTCATGTCAAAGGAATTACTTTGTTGTTGTGATTTCTTTTCCTTTTCTTCCTCTTTCTCCTCTTTTCTTTTCTTTCTTCTTTTCTCTTTTGTTGTTTTGTTCTTTTTTTCTTTTTTTCTTTTTTTTTCTTTACTTGTCTTTCACGCTTGCGTTTCTGATCTTTTCTACTGATTCCGAAAGAGGGCTATGAAAGAAAATAAATAAGGCTCAAAGGGGTAACAAAGGATAAAGTATTTAGATAGCGGAACAAAATGCCTTCGTCATTCCGATCTTCAAAATATGCCAATTACAAACAAACACAATTTAACCGAAGTGATCATACATAATATCTTTTGACCGCATCAGAATTAATGGCCATTTCTACACATTTGCCTTCCACGTCTGTTAAATACAATGCACCATTGGAAAACACTCTCGTCACGATGAACGGCCCCTACCAGTTTGGGGCGAACTTGCCTCTTGCTTCAGCCTGATGGGGAAGGATACATTTCAATACTAACTGACCCACTTCAAACCTCCGTGGATGCACCTTCTTATTATATGCTCTTGCCATTCTCTGTTGATACAACTGGCCATGACACACTACTGCTAATCTTTTCTCATCAATTAAACTCAACTATTCCAAGCGAGTTTTGACCCACTCATCATCATCAATTTTGGCCTCAATGACAATCCGAATGGACGAGATTTCAATTTCCGCAGGTATCACCGCCTCAGTGCCATATACCAATAAATAAGGAGTTGCCCCTACTGAAGTGCGAACAGTAGTGCGATAACCCAGCAATGCAAAAGGCATCTTCTCATGCCATTGCTTGGAACCTTCCACCATTTTCCGAAGTATCTTCTTTATATTCTTGTTGGCCGCTTCAACTGCTCTGTTTGCCTTGGGGCGGTAAAGGGGTGGAATTACGATGCATAATCTTGAATTGCTGACATACCTCTTTCATCAGATGACTATTGAGATTAGCCCCATTGTCTGTAATGATCACCTTTGGTATCCCAAACCGACAAATGATATTTGAGTGCACGAAATCAACCGCCACTTTCTTGGTTACGGACTTGAATGTTTTAGCCTCTACCTACTTGGTGAAATAGTCGATGGTCACTAGAATGAACCTGTGCCCATTTGATGTTGATGGCTCAATTGGCCCAATGACATCCATGCCCCACACGGCAAAAGGCCATGGTGCAGACATTGTGTGCAATTCAGATGGTGGAGAATGAATCAAATCTCCATGCACTTGGCACTGATGACACTTGCGCACGAAACTGATACAATCTCGCTCCATAGTGAGCCAATAATAACCTGCTCGGAGGATCTTCTTTGCCAATACATACCAGCTCATATGCGGTCCACAGACTCCAGAATGTACATCGGACATGATAGTTGTGGCCTGTCTAGCATCTATGCATCTTAACAATCCAAGATCTGGAGTCCTTTTGTACAAAACCCCTCTACTAAAGAAAAATCCACTAGCTAACCGCTGAATTGTTCTCTTTTGATCACCTGTGGCTTGTACCGGATACACCCCGATCCTGATATATTCCTTAATATCATGAAACCAAGGATCACCATCAAGTTCTTCTTCTACCACATTACAGTAAGCATGCTGATCATGGACCTGAATATGCAACGGGTCAACATTAGCCTTATCCGGATGATGTAGCATTGACGCCAAGGTAGCATCAGCAACTTCGTTATAGATCCTTGGAATGTGCCTGAACCCTACTGATCGAAACCCTTGACAAAGATCATGCAAATATTGCCGGTATGGTATGAGTTTTAGATCTCGTGTTTCCCATTCCCCTTGAATCTAATGCACCAGAAGGTCCGAGTCCCCTAAGACCAAAACTTCATGGACACCCATGTCTGCATCTAACCTCAAACCCAAAATGCATGCCTCGTATTCAGCCATGTTATTAGTACAGTAGACGCGAAGCTGAGCCGTAACAGGGTAGTGATGTCCTGTTTCAGAAATCAACACCGCTCATATCCCAACGCCTTTCATATTAGCAGCTCCATCAAAGAAGAGTTTCCAACCTGACTCTCCAACTTGTTCCAACTCATCAATATGCATTACCTCTTCATCAGGGAAGTAAGTCTTCAAAGGCTCATATTCTTCATCCCCTGGGTTCTCAGCCAAATGATCGGCCAACTCCTGGGCTTTTATCGCGGTCACATAGACGATGTCAAATTCTGTGAGCAAGATCTGCCACTTTGCGAGCCTCCATGTGGGCATAGGCTTCTGAAAGATATACTTTAATGGATCCAAACGCGAGATGAGGTAAGTAGTGTAAGATGACAAATAATGCTTCAACTTCTGTGTCACTCAAGTTAGGGCGCACCATGTCCTCTCAAGGTGAGTGTACTTAACCTCGTAAGATGTGAACTTCTTGCTAAGATAATAGATGGCCTGATCTTTCCTGCCAGTGATGTCATGCTGACCCAGCACACAACCAAACAAATTGTCCAAAACCATCAAATATAGAATCAAAGGTCTCCCTGGTTCTGGTGGCACCAACATAGGTGGGTTTGACAAATACCCTTTTATCTTATCAAATGCTTCTTGACACTCATCCGTCCACTTGACTGCAGCATCGTTTTTCAACAGTTTGAAGATAGGCTCACAAGTTGTCGTAAGCTGAGCAATAAACCTGCTAATGTAATTCAACCTCCCTAATAAACTCATCATCTCAGTCTTGTTCCTTGGAGGTGGCAATTCTTGGATAGCTTTAATCTTTGACGGGTCCAATTCAATACCTCGGCAGTTGACTATGAATCCCAACAATTTTCTGGATGGCACACCGAATGCGCATTTTGCAAGATTGAGCTTAAGGTTGTACCTGCGAAGCTTTTGGAAGAATTTCCTCAAATCTGTGACGTGATCAGACTACTTTCTAGACTTTATGATTACATCATCCACATAAATCTCAATCTCCTTATGTATCATGTCATGAAATATGATTTTCATTGCTCTTATGTAAGCTGCCCCAGCATTTTTCAACCTGAAAGGCATGACCCTGTAGCAGTATGTTCCCCATGGTGTGATGAATTTCGTCTTCTCTGCATCTTCCTCATCCATTAAGATCTAATGATAACTCGCATAACAGTCCACAAAAGACCCAAGCTTATGTTTGGCGCAATTGTCAATCAGAATGTGGATATTTGGCAGTAGGAAGTTGTCATTGGGACTCACTTTATTGAGATCACAGTAATCAACACACACCCTGGTCTTGCCATCCTTCTTTGGCACATGTACTACATTGGCTAACCAAGTGGGATACTGAGTGACCCAAATGACTTTTGCATCAAACTACTTAGTGACCTCTTCTTTGATTTTCACACTCATATCCGTCTTAAATTTCATCAGCTTCTGCTTGACAGGAGGTAATGCCGTGTCGGTGGGCAATTTGTGAACCACCAAGTCAGTGCTTAAACCCGACATGTCATCATATGACCATGCAAAGACGTCTTTGTACTCAAGTAATGCTTTAATTATCTCTTCCCTGAGTTGAGGTTCAAGATGGACACTTATTTTAGTTTCTCTGATATTATCTGGGTCCCCTAAATTGATTGCTTCTGTATCACTCAGGTTAGGCTTGGGTTTTTCTTCAAAATGGCTTAGTTCTTTACTAATCTCTTCAAAGGCCTCATCCTCGTCGTATTCTGAATCATTATCACACTCTATTTATTGAATTACTATTTCCGAATTAGATTGGCTTTTAAGACTGGGTCAAAGATTCCTCATCATGTCATGTTATTGAAACCAGCATAAAAAGAGTTGTACAGGGAAGAAAAGAAGACAAAAATAAAACTGTCACGAATGAGGAAAATGGAAATTGCATTTCATTGAAATTGAAAGATAACAAGGTTTATACATCCAAACGGATGGAACATAGAATCTGAATTATAACCCTGGAATAATCCAGATAAACTGAAAGAAAATCAAAGCAAACTACCGAAACTCCTTCCTGGTGGGGAGATGAATAGCTTCCTAATTGTTAATCCTTGCACTGGGCTCAACAAATTGCACATCTGCCTCGCTAGAACCCTTTCCAACTGCCACCATGTTCACCTCGTTGAATAATTTCTCAAACCTTTCAAGCAACTCCTTATCAGGACCAACCACAGAATTGGGAACTGTTGTTGCTGGGTGTTTCTCGGTGACGGGCCTAACAAATGATCTGGAGAGACGTGGTATGGGATTTGGGAGGACCCATGCCCTCTGTTTCAGCTTTCTGGCTATTTTTATGTCCATAACTGTGGGCTTGAACCCCAAACCAAATGTATCCAAGTTTTTGGGGAGAGACACTGGTTGTACGATACCTTGCAGAGATGCACTCAAACCCTTGCCTGGGACAAAAACATTTTTCAACATTTTAACGGCTACCATGACTGCTGCAGCGGCTACCCTCGGCACTAGAATGCACTTCCCTTCTGGAATTTTCTCTACCGATACCGTCAGAAACCTAATAAACCCATGGCCCCTTGTCGTCTTCAAACTTTATGAATGGAACAATCGCATCACTATGGGCACACAAATTATCCTCGCCGTGCACAACAATTTCCTGTCTATCCCATTCAAACTTGACCATTTGATGAAGAGTAGATGGGACCACTTTTGCAGCATGAATCCAAGGCCGATCCAACAGCAGATTGTAAGAAATAGCTACATCGAGCACCTGGAACTCCATGGTAAATTCAACAAGCGCTATTGTAAGCTCAAGCACCATGTCCCCGACTGAATCTTTCCCTCCACCGTCGAATCCCCGAATGCAGATACTATTCTTGTGAATTCTTTCATCATCCACCTTCAATTTGTTCAAAGTGGAGAGAGGGCAAATGTTCGCACTAGAACCATTGTCGACCAGTACTCGGGTAACCACGAAATCTTCGTATTTCACCGTGAGATAGAGGGCTCTATTGTGCTCAGTACCCTCCATGGGCAACTCATCATCAAAAAAAGTAACTCTGTTTACCTCAAATATCTTGTTAGTTATCTTTTCCAGGTGGTTTACTGAGATTTTGTCAGGAACGTAGGCCTCATTCAGGATCTTCATCAAAGCCCGACGGTGCTCGTCTGAATGGATCAATAATGACAATAGGGAGATCTGAGCCGGTGTCTTCCTCAACTGCTCCACAATGGAATAGTCCTGTATTTTCATCTTTCTCAAGAATTCATCTGTTTCTTCTTCGGTCATAGCTTTCTTCACTAGCACTGGGTTGTCTTTGGAGCTTTTAGCTTTTCTCAACTCTTCGGGGGCAAAGCATCTCCCCGATCGAGTCAAACCATGGGTCTCACAAACTTCTTCTTTAATTTCTTTCCCCTTGTAAGTCACTGTCACTCGTTCATAATTCCACGGGACCGGCTGTTGTTGACTATCGGTAATTGAGTTACCGGCTTGATAATGATAGGGTCTATGCATGCACCTTCCACAATTATAATAGTCTTGTTCTCCACTCCTGGCACAACCACTTTGGCTACTTCTTGTTTTATTGCCACATCACTTGGGGTCCCTTTTTGGCTACTGCAGATGGTTCACTGTTTGCCTCGCTCAACTGGATCACTGATTTCTCACTTGTTAGCTTTCTAACCGGCCTAAGTTCACTGGCCCGGATCATCATGACGGTCTATGAAGGCTTCTTGGGTTCCCCTCCCCTATGCACTATCTCGATCATATTTGTCTCAGGATGGGCTGACAACGGATTATGGTTGATATTGGGTGCCTCTGGAGCTTGGACCTCAATCCGATTAGTATCAATGAGCTCTTGAATAGTTATTTTCAATTGCCAACACTTCTCTGTATCGTGCTCCGGAGCACCAGAACAATATTCACAACTCACAGAATGATCAAGGTTCCTCGGGGGAGGATTTGACAGTTTTGGCTCGATCGGACTCAGCATACCCAATTGTCGTAACCTGTGGAACAAACTGGTATATGATTCTCCCAATGGAGTGAAAGTTTTCTTCTTTTGCAACCTCTCGTTCTTAAACGCTTGGTTGGGCCAGAAACCTGATCCAGGAGGGTTTCGGTGGGCTCTTAGGGGTGGATAGGCATTTTGTGGAGCTGGGTATATATTTTGTGGGACTGGCGCACGCCATTATGCGTGGGCCGGAGGTTGTCTGTATGTTTGGGCATGGTGGACAGAAAAATGGGGGGTCTGGTGGTGGATAATAGTGTTGTGGTGGGCTATATGGGGTATGAGGGTAGGTTTGGTGGTGGGGTCAAGGTTGGTTAGAGTAATACGATAGACCCCTAGGTCCGAACCAAGCTCCTGAATCAATCGTTGCTATATCCTCTTTCTTCTTCTTTCCAATTACTCCCCCAGTTCCACTTTGAATGGCCTGGGTGGTTGCCTTAATAGCCGAATAACTCATGATTTTGTTTGTCTTGAGCCCTTCTTCTACCATACTGCCCATTTTTACCACTTCATTGAAGGACTTTCCTACAGCTGATACCAGATGACCATAATAAGTAGGTTCTAAGGTCTGCAGAAAATAATTCACCATTTCACTTTCTTTCATTAGAGTGGTCAACCCTTGCTGCCTGCTCTCTCCACCTAAAACCATATTCCCTGAAACTTTCATTGTGCTTTTTCTCAAGTTTTATCAAAGACAGACGATCCAGAATAATCTCGAGATTATACTGGAAGTGGCAAGCAAATGCCTGGGCTAGATCATCCCATGTGTACCATCTTCCGTGATCCTGCCGAGTATACCATTCTAGCGCTGATCCACTCAGACTTTGACTGAAATACGCCATTAGCAGCTCATCTTTCCCGCTAGCTCCCCTCATTTTGCTACAAAAACCTCTCAAATGTGTCACTGGATCACCGTGCCCATCATACAAATCAAAATTGGGCATCTTAAACCCTGCCGACAATTGAACATTTGGAAATAGACATAGATCTTTGTAAGTCACACTTACTTGACCTTCCAACCTCTGCATGTTCCTGAATGACTGTTCCAGGCTTTTAACTTTCCTAAACATCTCCTCCTGTTCGGGATTTTTAGATGGTTTTTCAGTTTCCGCAGGGAGTTCAAAATGAGAAGTGTAGGAATAGGGTTCGGGAACCTTGAAAGTGGGCTCCGGGGGGTTCGTGAGTCTGGAACAGAGGCTCACTAGAGGATCGGTGTAATGCAGCAGGTGGAGGTGCCACAAAAATAGGAGTGACTAGTGGAGGAGGGTACGGGACTTGTTTGGGTGGCGGAGCTTGTGATGTATGGGAAGTGGTTCCATAGCACTGTTGGTAGAAGGGAAAGGCCGGAGATGAGTTCATAGTGGGAGGTTCCGGGGTCTGAGCCAATGACGGGATAAAAGCAGGGTTGGCGGGGTAAACTGGCAGTGGGTGCCTTTTTGCCCATGCTTGGTACATTTCAGTCATCTGCTGATTCAGCTTATACAACTCATCTTTCAGATTAACCTCTGATTCTTCCACCTCTTTTGATGGATCGACAATACTTGCCTCAAGTTCCTGGTTGGCCATGTTTAGCTTGTTTTTGGACCGGGTGTTGTAGGAGTGAGTTGCCAAAATGCCAATCAAACTAACCACCTACCTGATTGTTTTTCATCAATAACAAACTTGTTAGCAATTAGGGCTTTAACAGATAGACAACCATACATTTGAGGAGTGAATGCACCTAAGCAGTTAACCGTTTCTATTATGCATTTGATCGGTTGCTTGCGTCATTCCGGCTTTTCCTTATTTCCATTTGCAACTTCTCTTTTCTCTCTTTTTTCCTCTTCTCTTTTTCTTTTCTCTCTTTTTTATCTTTTCCTTTCTTTTCCTTCCTTTGCTTGATTTCCTTTTTATTCTCTCATTTCCCTCTTGTTTTGTCATTGTTTCCTTCTCACGGCTTCTTCCTTTTCTTTTCGCTCTTATTTTTCTCTCCTTTTCTTTTCCTCATCTTTTTACTTATCACTTTTTTCTTTCTTTTGGGTTATGGTCGAATCCTATGGAGATTGTCTGTGTATCATGACCTCGCATGAATCAGATCGAGCGTAGTTCTAGAGATAAATGTAAAAATAAGTAATAAAATATTTTGGGATTTTCAAATTTTTAAAAAGAAAGAAAATGCTTTGATTACAACGACTCAAAAACTAACGGACTCAAAAGAAACTAACAGACTTTGATGAAAATATGGAAATAAGAACTTAAAAGCAAACTAACAGACTCCAACAAAAGACGAAAACACACACTCGAAAATGGACTAACAGATTCCAATGAAAATCATGAATATATCAATGCATCAACTGCTCCTGAGGCCCGCGGGACATCATTCGGTCTAGCCACTGGTCTACATGCTAACTCCCCTTGGAGGTGGTAGAGATCTTCCATTATCTGGCGAGCAAAGGTCATCGCGGTGGCAAAGAACATGGATCTAGTCATATCCTTACAACTACTGCATTTCATTGCGATGTAGTCGGCGATCCTTCTGACTCTCTCTCTTATGACACCCTTT
Source organism: Nicotiana sylvestris (assembly GCF_000393655.2). Lineage (NCBI taxonomy): Eukaryota > Viridiplantae > Streptophyta > Magnoliopsida > Solanales > Solanaceae > Nicotiana > Nicotiana sylvestris. Next base: position 163,222,695 of record NC_091059.1, read on the forward strand.
CTTGCAACAAACGCCCAATCTGCTGGGCCCTGGCTTCCAAAGTTTGTTCGGATACATGATTCTGTTCTTGAAGTTGTTGCAAATCTCTCTTTAAATGTGCCATTGTTGCGTAACAGTGTTCCCTTTCTGCCTTAAAGTCTCTTTTAATTGCTTAACCAAGCGCTCTCGTTCCTCCACATTTTTAGCTAGCTTTGTTCAAGCCCTTGCTAATTCGCCCTCTGCCTTGTTCAAATTGAAGCCATACTCACTCACCTTATGCCTAAGGTTCTTTATAAGCTTTTCATCTTTTGCACTTCTGGCGGGATTTTCAGATGCTATTTTCATTTCCCGAATTTGGGCTCGAAGGGCCTCATTTTCTTTGGCTAGCCTTTTCTTTTCACCCTCATCCGCCGCGGCTTGCAAACCATTCTCGAATTGGAGATCCCTGACTCGCTTTTCCAGTTTTCCTATTGTAGCCCTGTACTCATTCTCCTTGGCTAACCAAACCCATTGTTCTTGCGACGCCTCAACGAATCCCTGAATGTGAGGCTTCTTGGCAGGTCTTTCAGGTTCAGCCCTTGAGGCGTTCTTCTTTCTATACCAGGAAAGGTAGGCGGGTGAGACCTCGCCTCTAGATAGGTCATGCACTCGAGTGTTCATTGTTAAATACTGGCATTCGTTCCAAATAGAACAAATTGTTTCTTCATGAAATTGGCCATCGGAACTAACCTCGACTTCATAAACACTAAGATCTTCATCTGGGTGCATCACTTGACACCTTCCCAACTGTCTCATCACCTGGTAAGGAGCGTAGGGATGAATACTTCGCAGACCCATTAGGAGGAAGTAAGGACCAGTGGAGGGCATATACACAATTTCTTCAACAGGAAGCCAACCCAGTGTCCATTCTATTTGTCCCACAATGATGGAACGAAGGCGGGATACCCAATCTCTAAACCCCTATGGCAGCTTGAACCCTAAAATCCTTGTGTCAAACTCTTCAATGCAACTTTTCTCTATGGATCCGTAACTCATATACTGAGGTCGATGACACAGGTGCTCGATCATCCACATCTGTCATAGCAAATTACATCCCTCGAAGAAATCTGCCCCAGCTTTACAAGTTGTGAGAGCTCGGTATATCTCAGACACTATCATAGGGGCAAGAGTGCTCTTGGCGTTGGTAATCAGGACCTTGACGACTCCAGCCACCCGCAAATCGATATTCCCATCTTTTCGGGGAAACACCACAAGGCCTAAGAAAGCTACAATGAAGGCGAAACGCCTATGCTCATCCCATTTTGTTCGGTTCCCTTTGCTACAAATCCCGCTTCTCGGATCGTTGAACCCTCCTACATGCTCGTACCTCTGGTATATAAAACGTAGAGTGGAAAACCACCCTCCAACTCGGAGTACGGGACTCCCTTGCTTATCTTTAGAAAATCTATGAATTTGTGAGAGTTAACTGCTCTTGGAGCGATCAGATACTTATGCCTCAGCCCTTCAGCACTTTCCATATAACCTGCTATCTCTTCCAAGGTTGGGGTGAGTTCAAAATCCGAGAAGTGAAATACGTTATGGGCAAATGTAGATTGACCTTATCTTGCTCCGATTTTCCTAGATCCTCCCACCACATATGCAACTCCAAAGGGATCTTGTTCCTGACTGTTATCGGCAAACTTGGACTCGTGCTCATTCTGCACATTCATTAGGGTGAGCAAAAATCAAGACTCATTTGACTCAAAGACAAAGTTGACATTTTTTTTTCAAATTAAAAATAAAATCCAATTTTGCAAATACGGCATTTCAGCACCTCGAAGACGAAGATTTTAAGGCTGTGTTGGGTAACCGGCGAAAACCTTGAAAAATGACCACATGCGGCTGTTCTTGCAAAAGCAGCATTCCGGCACCCTTTTAGGGTCATTCGGCTATTTTTGACAAGAATGGCATCACCCTACTTATTTCCAACAAAGTAAGAAAATTTTGATGCCTTTTGGGCTATTTTTGCAAAAAGAAAGTTGGACCCGATGGGGGTTGCCTACGTATCCCACATCCGGTGAGAATCAAACTGGCGTAGCTCGGGCAATTTTGACAAAACAAAAGCCAACTCTCTTTTTTTCTATTCTTTTTTTCAAAAATAATTTCTTTTTTTTTTCAAAATTTCGGCAGAGTTTCAGTATATTTTGGGACATTAGTTTTCAAAACAGGTAATTACCTCCCTTAGCCCTTACACCGCTATTTTCTTTTCCAGACTCTCTCCTTTTATTCATGTCACGACCCCAACCCCGGTCATGATGGCACCCAACACACTGCTAGGCAAGCCCGACCATTCAACAACATTATCCCAAATTCTTATTCAGATTATAGATAAATATCACAGAGAATTTACTAAGTCATCACTCTCAAGTGTATAATTAATAATAAAACCTGCGGAAATTCAACTAAAATTCCACACCATAGCCTAATAGAATCCGGTGTCACGAATATGAGCCTCTAATACAGAATATCCACCTATTACAAGTCTGTCTAGGAAAAATGCGGAATAAAAGATAGAGATAGAGGGGAGAGATAAAGGCTGCGAACACCATGCAACTACCTCAATACTCCCGGATACTGCTGCTCAGCTAAACAAATCCTCACTTAGCCTGTGGTGTACCTGGATCTGCACGCAAGGTGCGAGGAGTAATGTGAGTACTCCGACCCAGTGAGTAATAAACATAAATAAAGGCTGAGAATAAAAAATCGTGGAAAAATACAAAGTAAACTATAACTGGCAGTTTAGAGCAACAAATAGTGAAGCAACAAGTCAATTAAATCAGAGTACCAAATACTGAGACAAGTATACCAGATAAAAATAAATGCATGAGTGCAATGCAATGCATATGATGGTAATCTCTAGTACCCACTACGACATACAGCCCGAGCCATCCATTTTATTTATCGTCGACGGCGCTCACTGGGGGTGTGTACAGACTCCGGAGGGGCTCCAACAGCCCAAGTGCAATATCAAGTCATCTCGTGGCATCAAATCTAGGCCCTCGGCCTCATATCAATCTCAGTATAATCACCCAGGCTTTCGTCCTCAATATCAATATAACACTGTTGTAGCACGCAGCCCGATCCATGCTCAGTCCAGAAATCATCATAAGCCCCTTGAGCATTTGTAAAACAGTAGTTCTCAGCCCGAAATATCATTTAAGTTTTCAAATCTTAGAAAGATGGTTGAGTTTGCAAAACAGTATTTAAAACCTTGGACTGAGGTCAAATGATATGCAAAATATGCGAAAGCAGTGATGTCAATCCCTGAAGGATTCAAAAATTTGGCAAGAAGCCTACAATTGGAAACATGACTGAGGATATAAATTCTTTAACAAAATAAGTGAGGAAAACCAGTCAAAAATCCCCTAAGGGTTCTACAGGTCGGCACAAGGCCCAAAGCATGGCAACAAGCCCAATTCACAATAATAAATTATAAGTCTCAACCAAAAATGTAGTAAAATTTCTCTCGGGACGGACCAAGTCACAATCCCCAACGGTGCTCTACCCCACGCGCGCTATCCGGCGTGCAAGTCACCTCAATATAGCGTTACGATGTGAAATTCCGGGGTTTCAAACCCACAGGACATCATTTACATCAATTACTCACCTCGAACTGGTTAATTCTCTAGCTCACGATGCCTTTGCCCCTTGAATTGGCCTCCACGCGCGTCGAATCTATCCAAAATCAGAACGAATACGTCACAATATGCTAAGGGAACAAAGCCCAAGAGAAAACATTCAAAAAATATCAAAAATCGCGAAATTAGCAAAACCCGAGCCCCGGGCCTACATCTCGGAATCGGGTAAAATTTACATTTTCAGAATCCTCATACCCTCACGAGTCTAATCGTACCAAAATTATCCAATTCCGATACCATTTGGTCCTTCAAATCATCATTTTACAATTTTGAAAGGTTCTACAATTTTCTTCCCAAATTCCATCTCAAATCACGAATTAAATGATGAATTTAGTGATAGATTCATGTACTTTAACCAAATCTGAGTTAGAATCACTTACCCCGACCAATTTCTTGAAAAACCTTCGAATAATCACCAAAATCCGAGCTCTCTAGGTCAAAATATCAAATAAAACCCAAAACCTCGTATTTATAGAGTACCCCTCAGATTCCGACACCGCTGACCGCACAAAAATGACCGCGGTCCACGCAAAACCAGCGGGATCCGCATAGAAACGTCCGCGGCCACGCAGGCCTTGCTCTGCATGGACAAGATTTAGTATCTTGGCTATAACGTTCACTAGAGATGTCCAAATTGCGATATCTTTACCTTTCTGGAAACTAGACACGACGGGCTACAACCTTCGTGTTTGAATCACCTCGTATATCAAAAGATATGAGCTTCCGAAGTAGGACCAGCAACCTGCAGGTCTTCATTTCGCACGGACCGCGCACTTGACCGCACCCCCGCGCCCAGCGCAAAAAGGGCCGCGCCCCGCGCACCAATGACTGCCCCATCCATTTTCTAAGTTCCGGGATGTCCGTACTCGCTCAAAACTCACCCGAAACACACCCGAGGCCTCCGGGACCTCAACCAAAAACACCAACGCATCCTAAAACATTTTTCAACCTCGTTCCAATCATCAAAACACTTCAACAACACCAAAAACCATCAAATTACCTCAAATTCGAGCCTAAGTTCTTCTAAAACTTCCAAAACACGCATTCGATCAAAAACCCAACCAAATCACGTCCGAATGACCTGAAATTTTGCACACATATCCCAAATTACTTAACGGAGCTACGGCAACTCTCGAAATTCCATTCCGACCCTTGGATCAAAATCTCACCTATCAACCGAAATTCGCCAAAATACTAATTTCGCCAATTCAAGCCCAATTTTACATCGTACCTCCAAAACCACTTCCAATCACTCTCCTAAGTCACAAATCACCTCCAGAAGCTAACCGAACCATCGGAACTCACATCCGAACCCTTTAACACATAAGTCAACATCTGGTTGACTTTTTCAACTTAAGCCTTCTTAAAAGAGACTAAATGTCTCATTTCTTATCAAAATCGCTCCAAATAAATTCTAATGCACCCAATACCGATAATGAAACATGAGGAAGCAAAAAATGGGACGAACGAGACAGTAACTCATGAGACAACGGGTCGGGTCGTCACATTCTCTCCAACTTAAACAAATGCTCGTCCTCGAGCGTACCCAGAGTTGTTCTAGAAGTCAACCAAAAGCTGAATGACCTTATCAAGCATAAACCCGGGGATGACCCCATGTCGCCCTATCTCACATGGGTCCGATAACGCGTTGTAACTAAGATCACACAATCTAGTCTAGCCCATAAATCATAGAGCCACATTTCACCTTTTCGGAATCATACACAAGATCAGAACCTCACACCTACATTCAGAATAAGTTTGAACCAGCTGTAATAGACCATGCCTGCAACCTTAGGTGCAATTGTATGATATACCAATAACTCAAACAAATGCAGCAATAACTTCCATTCACAGCAGCTGCCCACAACAACCAAATACCGATAGAAATCTCTTATTAGCCAATGTCTCATTCCAACACTCTCATATACTGCCAATGATAATTGAAACATGCAATAAATCATAACCATTGCTCAGATCAACCATTCATGAGGCCATTTCTCTTCTAGCAATTATAGTAACAATTTTTTTTTAAAATCGAACCTCGATATTTACCCATCAAACATGCTGAAATCAAATCCGTTCGTATTCATCAATGACCCCAATGATCACCTCGAATCCAACACACCCCTCTGGTGATATGACACCTCAATACAGGCCTAAGCCACAATTTTCATAATACGCGCACCAATAAGAAACGGTCCGAACATACTCAATTCATGAAAATGACTCAACTGAGAGAGTTGTACCTCAAACTCACCAGTACTGCCACAACACAAGGCTGAGACCCTGTCTCACATCATAGAAATAGGACACACAAATATGACCCGCAAGGTCATGTTTCCACACAGCTTTGCTGCAACGCGCGATCCTATCCAAATACTACTCCACTACTCCACATGAAACACCTCAAGTCACTATGCTTGAAATCGACAACCATGCTCAATTGATGTCTGGATCCAAAGCAAATCATTACACCCATGGTGAAACAAATAACACACACCACGCAAACCTGATAGAACATAGCCGATATGTTATCCCCTGAGCAATACCCAATTACTCATCCTGCTCGACTTTCACTACTACAACTCCTATCGGAGCCAGACAATCCGGTGCCCGACACCAAATTAATACCGAAATCAACAACCTCACCCGGCGACATGCCTAGCCATATGAAACTCATCTGAAAAGTCCCCCAACACCGGAACTGAATTAATGATAGCAACCTTTGCACTGACATCCATCACGAATGCCCAATTAAGAAAGCAATCCTTCCCAACCATCCGCTGGTCTTTTGAAATATAAACCACTCTGCTAGAACATAATCCAATGCACTTCATCACTCAACCTGTGGCATTTTCGGTATTTCCCGTAGCGCAATAGTTCAGAATCACTCAACACTAAGACAACCAGTCTGAATCCTGACATCACATCCAAAATCTGACATAGCAGCAAACAAAGATCCACTTGAGCCTCCAAATCCCGATTGCCGCTAAATGGTGTCGAATACACACGATCCACCACCACAACCTAGCCTGTACATGAGAACTCCCAGTCTCCAACTCCATATGGCACACAAATCATCATACCTGATTCCAGTTTCCACCGTACGAATCCATGCACACCTTTGATACCCAATCATTCCATGATAAATACTCTAAAATTTCCATGTGCCATACAAGAAACTCGAATATTAGCAGTCGATCCAGCCTTAAAGTGCTACAATACTATTGAAGTGCCATCAACTTAATCACATTGGCCTTTTTTCCTGAAACATATACCCTCTACAAATCACTATAATTAGAAATACAATTTCCTTAATCATCTGAAGATCATTCACCCTAATCATCTGAAGCTCATCCCTCTAATCACCTAAAGCTGCCCGTACTGCCTAAGAATGTTATGAATTTCCATTCAGAACTGAACCATAACCTTACACACACAAATCTCAATCCTTCACAACATATCGCATATACCATATCATCCTAAGGTAACATGAGGACTTCACCTCCCTTCCGAACCATGAACGTTTACGTAATCAACTAGTCAAGAACTTTCATTGATCCCATCTAGAAGAAAAATCATTACATATCCCATGCTCTGTATGGCATACATAGGTCTTGTTCAAATTCTTACAATACCGACATGACGGATGAGATCTGTATAAATTCATAACACCGCCGAATCAACAATTCATTGGGTCTATACTTCTGGCAAGAACTATCACCTCATTATGAACCAAACAATGGTCTTAGCCCCTTAATTTACTTCATATACTCAGATTGCACTGATCTCGAATTCAATGATCTCGTCTCACCCATTACGAACTGCTCAGGCAATAAGCCACCCCAGACATAATCATAAGTCGCATATGACGCCCTAATATGCCAACAGGCTACCAATTCGAACGCGATACAAAAAAAGAAAATGAACTTTGGAAGGAATTACCAATCTCACGCACTAATACGAACTTTCCTTAGAAAGTAGGAAACAAGGCATACAAAATAGCATATAGAAAACTATACCCAACCTCACACTGTTGCGGCGTGCAACCCGATCCAGATAACATACCCATGGCAGCGTGCCACCCGATCCACACTTAGATCTCACATAAGGAGATGCACATCGAGCCAAATTTGCTTATTACAACAAAATACCGAGTATCGGTCGTAAGCATGCTAAGTGCATAATAATATCTCTGAGGGACATATAGCATTATAAGCTATAAAACTCAAGCGCAACTGAGGTGCGATGTACAGTCTGAATTTCAAGAGCCAAGATGCTCATATAACGTCATTCCTACGCGGATTCTCAACACATAGCAATTTCTCAAGTTGTCTCACAACTCACACGGCGCAATGCATTACTACGCGAAATATCTGACAACGAAACATCAACCTAACTACTTTCCATGAGGACCGCATTACTAAAATGCACACATCTGGCCTGATATAGAGCCATTATTCACATTAAATCTATCCACTGACTGCAAGCTGATTCTGATCACACTGACTAGTCTAATAACCTTTTAAAGGTCCATAATAACTCCCATTTTCCTCATAACACACAAGAACAACCATCACAAACTTCATACTTGGTTTACATCTTTAATCAATCAAGTGATCACATGCCACACTTATATAATCTTCTCGTGGGACACACTCCCACAACCTACCACAACAATATCTGGAGCGTACCTCCAAACCACCGGTCGCACTAACGCTAAAGAGCGATCAAGAATCATTAACCAGGACGTAAAAACCCTTTTTTACAAAACACCGATCTTAGGTGACGCTGAAGACAATTCCAACTTACCGTAAACATCGAAACTTATCTCCTGCTCATTCGAGCTCATGACATCTTGTCAAAAAAATTCCTTCACTCGTGCCATTCTCGGCCTAATTTCCACAACCAGAACTGATTCACCAGCATGCATCGAAACTAACATAGTACATAACCGTACAATCCGCTAACTAATAACAAGTTCCCCAACTTGGCTCGAAGCCATAGATCACAACACATATACTCTATTGCTGCCGTAATACCATGGTGAGATTAAACTCATTCCTTCATAAGCTTGTGGAAACACGAATCATCGTAAATTTTAACTCTTCTGCAATTTTTGTATTCACTCACACAACAGTTAAGCCCACTCTTTAGGCGACAATTTTTTTTTTACTAAGTCCCAAATTTTTCAAAAATTTCGGCAGAGTTTCCTTTGTAATTGGGCCTATCCACCTGCCAGAGAATCACCAAAACCATCCTAACAACACGTCCACAACTTGACAAAGCATCACAATGTATATCAACAACATTAATCTCAATATTACATGTATTATATTATCAAAATTGATACATGGACATGCGTTGCACCTATTTGAATCATAACACATAGAAAATACCTTTCAATCCTCCATTATTGGGCTATTCAACCGAGTAAGAACATATTCTTTCTTTAATGTTTTCGACCCTCAAGGTGGTCTCCTTGACTCAACGATTTCGTCATAATACATTTACAGAAGCGATCTCAGCTCCCAGACTTATCTAACTAGTATGACAAATAGATTCCCCTCATAAGCCAATTACCCACTAGCTTTACCTTTAGTTAATATTTTTTGTATACCTTCCACTGCCATACACATTACACAATCACTTAATCTTCCTGAGTCTAAACTCATACTGTAACATGAAATTTACTTCACTCCCAACTAGGAAACATGAAAAGATTCTTCACACGCCCATAACTCGAGCTATATCTTGAATCACGATGGACTTCAAGCATCTATTAGTTCTTCCATCATTCAGCAGACCCTTCTCGTCGCTTCCAAATCATATAGATACGCCTCGCAGTACTAACATACTCATCACATAACCACAACCATCATTTCCACTAACAGGGACACTACCGAACATATAAGTTCAAAAACACTTGTTCACATAATAAGCACCTCGGCACTCCAGCCATAGGCAAAGATCCAACCTCAAGTCCTCCAGACTGGCCCACCATAAACTCATAGAGATAACACATCGCCCCTTGATCGGGGAATCACAAGCCATCAAGGCACATATGATACTAAGCGCTCATGTGCGCATACGAACACATGGAAGGAATTTCAAAAGTTTCTTTTCAAGATGAATCAAGGACGCACGATAAGAATTCAAGAATGTGAAGTTTTCCAAAAGGTTCTGCAGTATCTCAAGGATAAATACATATGTCTCTGTACCGATCCGCAAGACTCTACTAAACCGGCTCATAACTCGCGAGACCAAGTAACCTAGGCTCTGATACTAACTTGTCACGACCCCAACTCCGGTCATGATGGCGCCCAACATACTGCTAGGCAAGCCCGACCATTCAACAACATTATCCCAAATTCTTATTCGGATTATAGATAAATATCACAGAGAATTTACTAAGTTATCACTCTCAAGTGTATAATTAATAATAAAACCTGCGAAAATTCAACTAAAATTCCACACCATAGCCCAATAGAATCCGGTGTCACGAATATGAGCCTCTAATACAGAATATCCACCTATTACAAGTCTGTCTAGGAAAAATGCAGAATAAAAGATAGAGATAGAGGAGAGAGATCAAGGTTGCGAACGCCATGCAGCTACCTCAATACTCTCGGATACTGATGCTCAGCTAAACAAATCCTCACTCAGCCTGTGGTGTACCTGGATCTGCACGCAAGGTGCAGGGAGTAATGTGAGTACTCTGACCCAATGAGTAATAAACATAAATAAAGGTTGAGAATAAAAAATCGTGGAAAAATACAAAGTAAACTATAACTGACAGTTTAGAACAACAAATAGTGAAGCAACAAGTCAATTAAATCAGAGTACCAAATACTGAGACAAGTATAACAGATAAAAACAAATGCATGAGTGCAATGCAATGCATATGATGGTAATCTCTAGTACCCACTGCGGCGTGCAGCCCGAGCCATCCATTTTATTTATCGTCGACGGCGCTCACTGGGGTGTGTACAGACTCCAGAGGGGCTCCTACAGCCCAAGCGCAATATCAAGTCATCTCGTGGCATCAAATCTAGGCCCTCGGCCTCATATCAATCTCAGTATAATCACCCAGGCTTTCGTCCTCAATATCAATATAACATTGTTGCGGCGTGCAGCCCGATCCATGCTCAGTCCAAAAATCATCATAAGCTCCTTGAGCATTTGTAAAACAGTATTTCTCAGCCCGAAATATCATTTAAGTTTTCAAATCTTAGAAAGATGGTTGAGTTTGCAAAACAGTATTTAAAGCCTTGGATTGAGGTCAAATGATAAGCAAAATATACGAAAGCAGTGATGTCAATCCCTGAAGGATTCAAATAATTGGCAAGAAACCTACAATTGGAAACATGACTGAGGATATAAATTCTTTAACAAAATAAGTGAGGAAAACTAGTCAAAAATCCCCTAAGGGTTCTACAGGTCGGCACAAGGCCCCAAGCATGGCAACAAGCCCAATTTACAATAATAAAGTATACGTCTCAACCAAAAATGTAGTAAAATATCTCTCGGGACGGACCAAGTCACAATCCCCAACGGTGCTCTACCCCACGCCCGTTATCTGGCGTGCAAGTCACCTAAATATAGCATTACGATGTGAAATTCCGGGGTTTCAAACTCACAGGACATCATTTACATCAATTACTCACCTCGAACTGGTTAATTCTCTAGCTCACGACGCCTTTGCCCCTTGAATTGGCCTCCACGTGCGTCGAATATATCCAAAATCAGAACGAATACGTCACAATATGCTAAGGGAACAAAGCCCAAGAGAAAACATTCAAAAAATATCAAAAATCGCGAAATTAGCAAAACCCGAGCCCCGGGCCCACATCTCGGAATCGAGTAAAATTTACATTTTCAGAATCCTCATACCCTCACAAGTCTAACCGTACCAAAATTATCCAATTCCGATACCATTTGGTCCTTCAAATCATCATTTTACAATTTTGAAAAGTTCTACAATTTTTTTCCCAAATTCCATCTCAAATCACGAATTAAATGATGAATTTAGTGATAGATTCATGTACTTTAACCAAATCTGAGTTAGAATCACTTACCCCGACCAATTTCTTGAAAAACCTTCGAATAATCGCCAAAATTCGAGCTCTCTAGGTCAAAATATCAAATAAAATCCAAAACCTCGTATTTATAGAGTACCCCTCGGATTCCGACACCGCTGACCGCACAAAAATGACCGCGGTCCGCGCAGAAACGTTCGCGGCCGCGCAGGCCTTGCTCTGCAGGGACAGGATTTAGTATCTTGGCCATAACGTTCACTACAGATGTCCAAATTGCGATATCTTTACCTTTCTGGAAACTAGACACGACGGGCTACAACCTTTTTGTTTGAATCACCTCTAAATTCCTCGTATATCAAAAGATATGAGCTTCCGAAGTAGGACCAGCAACCTGCATGTCTTCATTTCGCGCGGACCGCGCACTTGACCGCGCCCTACGCACCAATGACTGCCCCATCCATTTTCTAAGTTCCGGGATGTCCGTACTCGCTCAAAACTCACCTGAAACACACCTGAGGCCCCCGAGACCTCAACCAAAAGCACCAACGCATCCTAAAACATTTTTCAACCTCGTTCCAATCATCAAAACACTTCAACAACACCAAAAACCATCAAATTACCTCAAATTCGAGCTTAAGTTCTTCTAAAACTTCCAAAACACGCATTCGATCAAAAACTCAACCAAATCACGTCCGAATGACCTAAAATTTTGCACACATATCCCAAATCACTTAACGGAGCTACAGCAACTCTCGAAATTCCATTCCGACCCTCGGATCAAAATCTCACCTATCAATCAGAATTCGCCAAAATACTAACTTCGCCAATTCAAGCCTAATTCTACACCGTACCTCCAAAACCATTTCCAATCACTCTCCTAAGTCACAAATCACATCCAGAATCTAACCAAACCATCGTAACTCATATCCGAACCCTCTAACACATAAGTCAACATCTGGTTGACTTTTCCATCTTAAGCCTTCTTAAAAGAGTTTAAATGTCTCATTTCTTATCAAAATCGCTCCAAATAAATTCTAATGTACCCAATACCGATAATGAAACATGAGGAAGCAGAAAATGGGACGAACGAGACAGTAACTCATGAGACAACGGGTCGGGTCGTCACAATTCAAAAGTCGGTCAGCATGCAAATTCGAAGCAAATAAATGCACAAGTAGCAAGTAAGATGCATCACGATGGTCTTTTTCATTTATGGTACACCTGTCCTAGACAGACCCAACCCCTGTGTTGAGTCTTCAAAGTCAAAATGCATATGATGCAAACAAACATTCCTATTAGGGATCTGGCATGAGATATTGTTATACTAGGTTAAAAAACCTAGGTTTATTTGTTCTAGACCTGGCTTACCCGAGCGGACAACTCGAGCCGAGGGGCGGCAGCATACCGGTAACCAAAAGATCACCCGGCTTTGCAATTGTCCGAACGTCATCCTATTTGGGATATGACACTAACAGAAAGAAGTCACGACCAACGTGCACTCCTCAGGAGAGAGAAGAGAGGGGTTTCGTAGCAGTTTATATATACAATTCAGATAATATCAAAGCGGTAAAAAAGCGATATTTAGAACATTAGGCCCAAACATGTAACAAAATCAGATAAAGCAAAATATAACAATTTATCTAAGCTCGAATTCTGAACCCTGAACCAGAGATTCTGGGTTCGTTCCCCAGCAGAGTCGCCAAAGCTGTCACACCTCCTTTTTACTACACCCCGGAAGGGTGTATAAGGGAGTTTTTCCAATTAAAGGACAAGCGAAACAGGATTTATTATTAAAGAATCAGAGTCGCCACCTGGGATATTTATGGTGTCCCAAGTTACCGGTTTGAATCCCGAGTCGAGAAAAAGATTGACTCTGTTTTACAGTCCGCGAACCAGAAATCCGGGTAAGGAATTCTGTTAACTCGGAAGAAGGTGTTAGGCATTCCCGAGTTCCGTGGTTCTAGCACGGTCGCTCAACTGTTATATTCGGCTTAATTATCTGATTTTAAAACATTTTTGAACCTATGTAGAATTTTAACTTTTAATCGCTTTTATTTAATTAATTAAAGGAAGATTGCAATGTTATTTAAAATATGTTTGAACCACGTCACATAAATGCACCCGCAGTCCGCAACACATTTTATTCAACGTTGAAATTTGGATTTGGGTCACATAAATGCGCACCCGAGTTTAGGAAAGTAGCATTATTAAAATAACGCGCCTAAAGCAACTACGCGTTTTAAGCTTTGCGAGGGCCATGAAAATGTGCTAAATGGCACGCCTCGAATTCTAAGAACTTTAAAAGATATGATTAAGTGAGGGCCACACATTTGAGATTTTGATTGGTGCGGCGCACCTCGATTCCATTTTAAAAGTGAAAGTATTTAAACTAAAGCTCGGAGGGCCACAAACTACTTGTTTTATCTAATATGGCGCACCTCAATTATTTAGAGGAAATTGATTATTTGAACAATTAAAGAGTCAGAACTGTACTATTGCAGGGGTTAATTCAAGAAAGACTAAAGCTGAAGGTTTTAAAACAAAAGCTTGGGCTAGGCGTGAGGCCCAACAGCCTGCCATGGTTGCCCCAACTAGTAATTCATAAAGCCAATTACACTGGCCTAACTAATGAGGCCGGCAAATTTAATTCAAGTGGACTCATGGTCCAAGGCCCGCATAATTGTCCAAATTTGGGCCCAATAACATTGACCAAAACACAACAACAAATGACATGAAACCAGTATTATGGTCTGCCTCAAATAGTCATTTTTTAGAAAAAAAGAAAAGTTAAACATTGTGCAGAACACTAGATTTGAACGCATGAGATGAAATATAAAGCCCAGTCACAAACTTGACAACAACAAATGAGTGAAACATTGAATTGACTAACTAATTTTGGTAACTTGCCAAACCACAAACTCATTATTTGAGTCCTAGTTCTCAAGACCATAAATGCATCCCTCGAATTCCAAAACATGCATACGAATCAAGTTCAGACACTATAGTATTGTCCCTCAGCCCGACTTGCATAGGAGATCCATATTATAACAGACTCGATAACTTATCTAATACACATTTAAAAGTCCAGAACATCCTGAATCATGCCATATTTATACAGTTTTGAATCTAAATCTTAAACAAAGATGAGCAACACATAATAACTACATCCCAAAGGCTTCATCCAATTTGGCAACCAACATATGATGTCCTGAATATCAGTTTTCCCGTTACATATTTAAAACAAGAGATAGGAATCGAAAGTAAAACAAAAGAGCTAACTATGACCACAGATGATATGGCTATCAATCACAGCTCTTGACTTCCATTTTCAATTCCCAAGTCCAACTTTTACATTAAGTAAAGAGTATAAACATGTACCTGGAATAATAGAAACAAAAATGAGGTTCAGCAGATGAAAAAGCAGCAGCAACACAGCAGGGTTCAAACTAACAACCAATTTCGAACAGAAAGTGAGGTGAAAACAATCCTAAAGCACTTCTAAAGCAGACCTTCAACCCAAATACCTTTGCAACCAAAACTCGGTCCATTTTAAACCCACATGAACCAGAAAACTACCTCAGCAATTCAAAGACACCTCAAAATTCAAGGCAAACTTAATAGAACAGTAAATTTTGATATTTTTCAGTCGTTTTGAGTTTTTTTCTAGATTGTTATCTCTTAATCCCTCCAAAAATCTCCTTCACCTTTCCTTTAGCAGTGCCTTTATAGGCAAACTACTAGGGCAGCTAAAAAATGGTTCATTTTGCCTTTTAGCCCCTTTTTAATTTTGTTTTTATTTAACAATCCTTCAATTTTTGACTTGCTTTCCAAGCAAGTTTATTTTCAGCTTTCTAGAAGCTTCTTAAACAATTACTAAAATATTCCCCATATCAATTACCTAAATTACCCTCATACCCTTTTTATTTCTGAATTTCATCTTTAGCCAATCAAATGGGCATGAGTCAATTTGACCCAATGACCCAGCCCCAAACTTGGGCTTGCATTAGTGATCTCAGTAGCTCTTGGGCCTCTGATCCTTGGAGCCCAAAATTAGTTCAAATGACCACATGTCACAAATGGGTAAGCCAAAAGAAAAGGGGCAGGGGACCGAGTCCAAAGAACTCAGGTAGTTCCACAAAGCAAGCAAACAAGTTTAGTTCACTATCATCAATTCTGAGCTAAACAAACAGATTCAAACAAAATACCTCATAGGCTACTTGACAATTTTAATACTAACTTATGAAAATAAAACAAAATAATTTTAATTTTTTCACAAACAAAACGAATTAACTCAAAAGCTATTGCATACGAAATTAAGCTTCTGAGCAACAAAAACATAAAAAAAATGAAAAGAAAAGAAAAAAAATAGAAATGGAGGAGAAACAGGAGAAAGTGAATTCAATAACGAGGAATACGAGATAGGACGGAAAGAATACCTCTAAAATCATGAACAAAACCGATAAACCTTAGAAAACTCCGATTTGATTCGAAACAAGTATTAACCGTATATTCTCAATGAAAACAAAGGGTCAATACCCGTTTCAAACCTTATCACTTAAGGCAACTTGAAGGTTTGACAGATTCACTTCTTCTTTGTTTTCAGATTCAAGGATAGACTGATTTGGTGAGGGTTTAGAGAGAAATGGTGGTGGATTGGGGTTGAGGAAAGGGCGGTGGTTGCATAGATGAGATTTGGGGTCGATTGGAGGTGGCGCCGCCACCGAAGAACATCGTGGCGGCGCTAGGGTTTCATGTTTTTGATCTAAGATTTGCAGGATTCTATCCAGATTCAAGGCGTGAGGAGTGGAGGTTTTGGAAAGAGGAGGGTGAGAAGGTGATCTGGTGTAAACTGGACGCCGGCCGCCGCCGTAGGCGATTCCCGGCGGGCGGCGAACGTTGGCTTAGGGCAGAGCTCAGCGGGGCTTTGAAGGGTTAAAGGAGATGACTGGGGGTAGGGGGCTGTTTGGACATATACATATTAAGCAACTCCCTAGTTCTCAGCCGTCCGATCAAGCAACATAGATGGCTCAGATCTATTTGGCCTAAACGGGGTCGTTTTGGGTGGTAACGGGTGGACCGGGTATTGGGCAGGTCAGGGCTTCAATTTGGATGGGTATGGGGGTGGACCAGCTTGGGCCTGGCGAATTAACCTAGATATGGCCCAAAATCCAGCTCTCTTATTTTTCAATTCTTTTCAATTTTTCTTATTTCTATTTTAATTCCTTTTCTTCCCCTCTTTTTTTTTCAAAATTAAACTAAAAATCGAAGTTAAAACCTAAAACCAAATTAACCTGAAAAAATAGTAAATAAACCTAAAATAAAAATTATCACATTTAATTAAAATAAACTAAAAGAAAAACTACTCAAAATCAAAGTTAAAATCAAAAGGTGCAAATTAAACTATTTTTGTGATTTTTCCCTATTTTTATAAAATAACTTAATTACTAATTAATCCTAAAATGCTAAATTAAATCCTAGATGCAAATACACATATATATTTATATTTTTCATAATTTAAACAAAATTAACATGCGCAGACAAAAAGCAAAACAATTAACAAAAATCTATGAAATTGCAAATAATGGAAAATTTTATTTTGTTTTGAATTTGTGGGAGTAATTCATATAGGGCAAAAAATCACGTGCTCACAATAGGCAAATCAGTTATGTCCGCAAATCAGTTGGTAGCAGAAAAAGGAAAAAAATTGGAAAACTAAAGACTAAAAAGGACAAGCATTAGAGTAGTTTATGTAGTTTAGTAATTTTTGTGTAATCTGACTATTACGTACAAGCATTCAGACCTTGTTTTTTCTTTGTTTAAGTGGTGAATTAGTTGTGTAATGACTGTTTTGGTTATTATAGTCATTACTGTGTAATGACTGTAAAGTGTAATGGTTGTTATGTGTAGTCAATTCTGGTAAAACAGTTCATCTATTCATAGTGATCTACTGATTGTTGTTGTGGTAAAACAATCCATCAATTCTGGTAAAGTGTAATGGTTGTTATATAAATTAGTTGTTTCCTTTATGTGGTAAAATAGTTGTTGCCTTTCAGGATTATTTTCATCTGTTACTTCTTGTATGCTATATCAATTAGATTGTTAGTTCACTAATTGTTACATGGATGCTCTATCAATTAGAAACACCAGCAGTAAGGTTAGAAAAAGATGTAGCAAACTATACTGGCAACACATGTATTTCTGATGTTCCCAAGGAGTACACTTGCACAAGTAGACAATTTTAGTGACACCAATATTAAGAGCAATTCTTGGAGAAATGTGAAAGCCTGCAACGAGAAGTTGGGTCGGGTCAGGTTCAAACGGGTAGGTGGGTTGGATATATTTGTGGTGGCTTTTAAATCAACCAATAATATTATGCCACATCATTAAAAACAATTTTGATTTAAAAGCTGAAGTAGGATGTTAACTTAAAGGGTATGTATGAGCCAGAAACTTTAACAGAAGGATATATTTAGCCCAATAGGTGGATAGGGGCATTACCCGTCCTAAATAAGGATCCTTATAATTATATATTGGGAAATTTTCGTTTCTATACCATATAGGAAACTATATTACCAAATATGTTCATAGTTAGCATATTACCCTTCATGCTAATAGTATTCCTACAAAATATAGACAATGCATTAAATAAGAAATCATTGTAGCTGTAGGATTCCTTATTTAGGCGTGCTAAAATTGGAGAATTAAATATTCTTCAAGATCTTCCACAACGTAGATCACGCACATTCAAAATTATCGTCGGCTTCACTCTGATCTTTCACAACGCAGATCAAAAATTTTCATACTCTGTTTTTGTGATACACTCTGTTTCCAGAATTCTCTCTACATCTATCTATCTCTCAATCCCAAATTTCAGTAACACAAAGCAAAGGAAAAGAGAGCAGTAATTCCGCCATTGACAGCCATTAAAAAGCTTGAAAGCTTTGAATTCAAATTTGAGTTTTCAAAAATCATTATTTGTTTTTGGATTGGGTGTTGTTGAAAATAATTGGAAATATGGTTTGGAGTTTATATCTCAATTTTGAGGGATTTTGGTGAAGATTAGACTTAGTTTTGACTGAATTTCATATTGAAACTCGAAGAAGAAGAAGAAGAAGACGTATATTGCAGAAATTATAGAAAAATTGTAGAAAAATTGAAGAAAAATTGTAGACTGTTGTTTATTTATTTTTCTTTTATTCATTTACCTATTATATGAAAGTTGAACAATATTGTATAAAAATTATATTTAAGTGGATGATTTAGTACTTTTTTGGACAAAAATATGTATCAAAAATGTGAAACATACATTTCAGGAGGAGCTTGTCGAGTACAAATATGTACCCAGTTTATAGATATTTTGTAGATAAATTATAGATTATTTGTATTCTGATTGTAGATGCTTTATTTTCTGTTTTCACAAATAAAAAAACGACTAATACTTCTACAAATCTTCTAAAAAAACGCAATCATGTCAAACATCTCAATTATACTACAATTGAATGGGAATTGGGATATTAAAATTCAATGTACCCAGTTTGTAGATATTTTGTAGATAAATTATAGATTATTTGTATTCTAATTGTAGATGCTTTGTTTTCTGTTTTCACAAATCAAAAACGATTAAAACTTCTACAAATCTTCTGCAAAAAATGCAATTATGTCGAAAATCCCAATTATGCTACAATTGAATGAGAATTGGGATATTAAAATTCAATGTTCCCAGTTTATGGGAATATTTTGTCGATAAATTGTAGATTATTTGTATTCTGATTGTACATGGATTGTTTTCTGTTTTCACAAATCAAAAACGACTAAAACTTCTACAAATCTTCTGCAAAAAATGCAATTATGTCAAAAATTCCGATTATGCTACAATTCTGTGATTCTCCTATATGCTCTTGTTACTCCTTACGAAACTATTATGCTAAATATGGAATCCAAAAAAACATGCTGAAGGGATAGATCTTCCTAAGAATTTTTGTAGATAATTTGTAGAAACATTGAAATTCTGTATTTTCATATTAATTTTTCAAATGATATGTAGTTTTGTTGTAGATTAAGTGTAGAAAACAAGCCATTGTAAGTCTTATTTGACTCATTTCTCACATTCAACCTATTCCACAAATTCACGCATCTTTGAATACAATATAACCATACTTTCTTGAATTTAAAGGTATAGCAATATATATAACTTAAAAAACATCTTCTCCTCTGCACAACTTAGCTCCAAAACAGACGAAGTGGAATAACAAGCTCCATCAAAACTTTTAACACAAAAATACAAAGCTCAAAAATAAATAAACAACAGTTTACAATTTATCTACATTTTCTGCAATATAATGTATGTCATGTCTTCTTCTTCTTCGAGTTTTAATCTGATATTCAGCCAAAACCAAGTCTAATCTTCACCAAAACCCCTCAAAATTGAGATATAAACTCCAAACCATATTCCCAATTATTTACAACAACACTCAATCCAAACAAATAATGATTTTTAAAACCCAAATTAGAATTCAAAGCTTCAAAGCTTTTTAATGGTTGTCAATGGTGGAATTGCTGCTCTCTTTTCCTTTCCTCTTTTATTACTGAAATTTGGGATTGCGAGATAGAGAGAGACGTAGAGAGAATTCTCAATTCCTTGCAACAACATTCAATCCAAACAAATAATGTCTTTTGAAAACCCAAATTCGAATTCAAAACCTTGGCTATGGAAGAAATACGTGGGTGTGGGAGGGAAACGTGGGTGAAGGTGTGGGAATTGGAGAGAGAAACGTGGGGAGAATGGTATTAGAAGGAATATACGGTACCATTAAATTAGGAGTGTAATTAATACCCTTAAAATCACTAATGGTATATAATTGGTAATTAGGTATACTAAATGTAATTATATCAAACCTTAAACATTGAGGGTAATATAGTTTCTTATATGGTATAGAAATGTAAAAATTCCTTATTTATATTACCCATCCTACTTTTTTTTTCTCTATCTCCTTTTTCCCTATTCTCAAACGTCTCTCTCCACTTAAAAGTTAGCTAATTGAAAATCAAATAAGAGTAATAAAATATGCAAAACAACACAAAATTAAATGACGGAAATTTGATGTGAAATCCTTAGTTAGAAATTTTGTTGAGTAAGCTTTCGTACACGGTACACTCATACATATTTGGGCAACAATTGCCTTACTTGCATCTCAAGTTACCAAATTTTTCCTTAATTTCAAAACTTTCATTAAACTGGACAATCTCAAAAATTTGAGATTCCTTTTTCTACGCTAACCCTCACCCTGCTTCTCAAGTTATCATTTTGTTGCCTTAATTTCTGAAACCCAGACAATTTAGGAAACTTGATATTCCTATTTCTATAAGGTAAATACAATTTATTTTTTTGGTAGTTATATTATATTTTATTTCATCACAAAATCAGTTACACATCTCACATCCAGAAATCAGCAGTTTGGACATAAGGTCCCAAACTTGCTGCATACCATCTCTATTCAGCCTTATCTACAAAGCTCAACTTCCTAAGGATAAAAGTTCAAATCTTTCATATATCTATCCAATCTACTAACTCTGCGAGCTCTAACATGAATTTCTCTTATCAATTGCTTGACCACTTGATCGGCAGATCTGCTGCTTTCCTTGAAGATTCTTGCATTCCTTTCCTTCCATAAGTGATACACTCCACCAGCTAATGTCATTCTGTATACCTCCTGTTGAGCAGTCTTCCCAGTAGCATTTTCTATGGCCCATTGTACTTCATGCTTCCAGTTCCACACTTCTCTTCTTATGTTTTGCCAAGCTAGGAGGTTTGACCACACCTGTTTATCATACATGCACTCAAATAATAAATGGTCAATATCTTCATTCTCTTGCTTACATAGCACACAATCCATATTGTCTAAATTAGCCCAGCATGCTATCCTCTCCTTAGTTTGCAGTTTTCTGTGCAGAGCCAAGAATAAGATGAATGTCCATTTAGGCTGGCCATTATTGTTCCAGACAATTCTTCTCAAAGGGACTTTCTGAAATTCCCCACGATAGGCTCCATATATATCCTTTATTGAGTATTTGGTCATAGCAGCTACATCTGTTTCATGGAGGCCTATTTTTTTAAACATGTTTTTTGCTTTAATAATCTTCTGTACCACCCATGAGGCTTAGGTAGTCTTAGTCTCCCATACTTTCCCTGCCTTGGTATAGTAAGCATGAATCTACTTTACCCATAAGCAATCTTTCTTCCTGCATATGTTCCATAGGAGTTTACCAATAGCAGCCCAGTTTCATGCATAGATGTCTAATATATTTAGACCCCGTGCTGCTTTAGGAAGACATAATCTATCCCAAGCAATTAGTGTTTTCTTGCTAAGATCACTACCTCCAGTCCACAAAAAGCTTCTGCAAGTGGCTTGTATCATTTGAACAACCTTTTTTGGCAGCACAAATACTTGTGACCAGTAGACTTGAATAGAGTACAATACAGATCTCACAAGCTGGATTCTTCCAGCATATGATAAGTATCTAGTAGTCCATGATTTTATTCTAGCCAGCATCTTGTCTATTAGAGGTTTGCATTGAATAATAGACAACTTTTTGGTACTCAAGGGAATTCCTAAGTACCTAAAAGGTAGATCCCCCTTGCCAAATTGGGTAGCCTGTAGGATTTGTTGTTGGATATCTTGAGGGACACCACCAAAGTACACTGAGCTTTACTCAGTATTGACACTCAATCCAGACACTTCTGAAAACTTTTGGAAGCACTGCACCAGCATAGTGATTGACTCTAGTTCTCCTTTGCAGAATAGTAAGAGATCATCTGCAAATCCAAGTTGAATAATCTGCATCTTTTTGCATCTAGGGTGAAATTTGAACTTTTTATCTTCACAGACACCCTTCAAACTTCTGCTAAAGTATTCTATGGCAAGCACAAATAGGAATAGGGAGAGAGGGTCTCCTTGCCTTAGACCTTTCTTAGCTGGAAAAGGTGGTAGTGGATCTCCATTGAGTAAAATTGAATAGGATACGGTTGAGATGCAGCACATAATCCATCTGATAAACTTTGCTGGGAATTGGAGACATTGAAGGATTTGCTCAACATATGACCATTCTATTGAGTCATAAGCCTTTCTCTCAATCTATTTTTAGCATACATCTAGGGGTGATACCTTTCCTTCCACAGCCCTTTACCAATTCATGGCTTAAGATGATATTGTCTGTAATTAATCTTCCTAGAACAAAGGCTGATTGACTTTTGTCCACAAGACTGTCCATAATCCCCTTGCATCTTAGTAGTAAGGATTTTGGAAATCGGCTTATATAGCATAGTGCATCATGCTATTGGTCTGAATTCTGATATTTTTGTGGGGTTCTTTATCTTTGGGATTAGTGTAATTGTTGTACAATTTATAGATTTGTATATATCTCCATCAATGAAGAATTGGAGGACAGCTTCAGTAACCTTATTTCCAATCACACTCCAAGTTTTCTTGAAAAAGAGGGCATTGAAACCATCACATCCTAGAGATTTATGATCATCAATACTCATAAGGGCTTGAAATACTTCTTCCTTAGTAACCTATGACACTAGCTGCAATTGTTGATGTCTATTAAGCACTTTTCCCCGTCTCATTACCTCAGGGTCTATTGCTGAAAGTTGGTTAACAGCACTCCCTAGTAGTGTTTTGTAGAAACTAGTTACTTCTGTAGAAATGTCTTCTGGTTGTTAAATAATATTTCCTTTAGAATCACAAAGGCTTATAATTCTATTCTGAGTCTGTCTGCTCTTTAAGCTGGCAAAGAAGTAGGTATTGTTCTCATCACCTAGTTCTAACCATTTATTCCTAGATTTCTGCTTTAGGATACTTTCCTATACTAGGATCCATTTCTCTAGTTTCATCTTCACTTCTTTCTCTTCTTCAAACAGGAGATCTGGTTGAGTGAGATGGCCCCTTTGGGTTTGTATGTCTTGCAGTTTCTTCCTATAGAACTCCATCTTCTCCCCTATGTTCCTGAATTCTGTATGATTCAGTTATTTCAATTCTTTCTTCATTTCTTTTAGCTTCCACCATATGTTTTGCATATGCTACTTTGTTGTAGGCTT
Organism: Nicotiana sylvestris; assembly: GCF_000393655.2. Taxonomy (NCBI): domain Eukaryota; kingdom Viridiplantae; phylum Streptophyta; class Magnoliopsida; order Solanales; family Solanaceae; genus Nicotiana; species Nicotiana sylvestris. The sequence continues at coordinate 163,246,487 of NC_091059.1, forward strand.
GTACCAGGTATTAGCCACCACTTTTAGGAAATCTGTGTGATCTGCAAGGCAGTTCAAGAATCTAAAGGCTTTGGACTTCTTTGCACATCATTTTGTAATTGGACATGCAAAGGAGTGTGGTTTGAAATCCCAGGATTTAAAATCATTACTTCAGTAGTAGCAATTGTCATCAACCATTCAACATTCACAAGGGCTCTGTCTATCCTGCTCCAGATGTAACCATTTGACCAAGTATATTCCTCCCTATTGCTCGTAATTCTGTCATACCACTAGTTTGTATAAATTCATTGAAATCCCTTACTTCATTATCTTGGACTGGGTTGCCAAATTGCATGTCTTCTAAATGAGCATTGAAATCCCCAAATACTAGTCATGGACTTTGAAGATATATATTTGCCCATTTCTACTCTTCCCATAACTCCTTTCTTGCCTCTATAGTATGTAAACCATAGACTCTATAGTATGTAATTGAGGAATGCTAAGGATTCCAACCTATTTGGATCCCACATAATCCATATTCTTCCTTTTAAGTTATGTGCATAGTTTGCATACCATTTTCAGTTAGCTACAATTTTTTGAATTGCTCTGCCAGCATTATCTTCCTTCACTCTATTTTCTAGTATAGCTATCAGTGCTATATCATTATTTATAATGAACTCCTTTACCTTTTTTTGCTTATAAACTTTATTTACACCCCGCACATTCCAAGCTATAAGTTTCATATACTTGGTTGTTTGGATTTAGGATCCCCAGTATCCCCCTGGTAACTACATTGCCCTTTTTTCATGTTTATATCCCCTATCTCAAAGCTAAGAGGACTGAATCCATTCAACATATTTATGCCAGTATCACCCCTTATGCTTGCCATACCACTTTTAGCTGTAGATTTTCTTTTAGCTGGTTCCCATTCTGGTAGTTTCTCATTTCCAGTATCCCGTATCTTACTTGCCTGTATTACATTGTCAGTTGGAACACTTTTATCTTTTTCAGCCCTGCTTGGTTCTGCTCTTCTTCTCCATTCCATCTTTGATTTTTGTTGCTTTTGTTTCCCTACTATAGCTTTCTGAATATTTCTGCAACTGTGTCCAACCGAAGGCAGGTGTGACAATACTTAGGAATCCAGTTATAGTCAATTGATTGCTCAAAAACTTTTCCCTTAGGATCTATCACCTTTAGCACAGTAGGCATATCTTTTGTAACATCCATTTCAACCAAAAGTCTTGTATAGGAAATCCTCTCAATTTTTGACTGCATACAGAGGTATACCTAATCCACTACCTATCCTACTAAGTGAATCCATACTCTAGCAATTCAGCGACAAGTTGGGCAGTTTTATCCAAATAGGTATTGTCTGCAATACTTCCTTACTGAAATCAAAATTAGGCGACCAGACTTTCACAATTATAGGCTTGTTTTTTATCATATACGGTCCAGACATCAGCACAACATCCCTATCTTCCATGCTAATAAGCTTGACAATGAAATAGCCATCATTATGGAAGTATATTTTTGGTTTGCTAATGAAGTTCCATTGTGTGGCAATAAATCGATCCAGCACACTAATTGAAGGGGAGTCACCCACAACATACACCACAATTGCATGTTGCCATTTCATCGTTTCACGATCAACCTCATTTGTGTCTAGTTCAACTATTTTTCACTATTTTTGACTATCGGAGCAATAAATTTGAGGTTCATACCTATAGACGCCAAATTGTTTCCAGCAAATAGGTTCACCCACTCCTTCTTCTGTTCCTCTGCTGGTTTTTTAGGAATTTGAGCTTCCTTCGCCATAGCTAGCTTCATTGTTTCCGTCTGCTATACCTCCTTCCTCCATATCACCTTTTTAACCCCAATGTTCTCCGCAATTGGGACTTTCTCCAGTTGTTTCACACTTTGGCTTTGTTCACCTTTATCAATTGGAGTGGATCTAGCTGAATTCACTTCATGCAAAGGCGGCCACATCTCATTAATGCTCTGCAACTGTTCCATTGGCCTCAGCAACTTCTGTATGTCATCGATCTTCTTCGTTTGCTCAATTGTTGATTCCTTACTCGTATTTGTGATTTGGATCACTCTCTTTGGTCTCCCCCTACCCATGCAGGCAAAGGCGCACGTTAGATCACCGTCAATGCACGTCCGTCGTCGTAAATACAATTTATTATAGTATACAATTTCTTTATAACTTTCATATATTATTTTTACTCAGTTAAATACAATTTAAATAAAATTTTCATATAAATTTTATACAATATATCTTTTGTATATATTTTGTATATGATTTGTAAATATTTTAGTTGTGGTGTGTTCTTCTTCCTCTATAAAATTCTAATTGCAACATGAACCCCAATTGCTCTATGTCAAGTCTCTGTCTGGTTCTCCTTCTCCTGTGACAAATGCTGGCGGAGTTTATACTTTTTTCCTATACTGATTTTATTCCCCCATTTATTTCAATCGTCAGCCTATCGATCCTACAATTTGAGCATCACAAAAGAATAAAACACCATTACCCAAGACTTTCGGTAGTTTTTCTTTTCCTATAAATTTTCTTTCGTTCATTCAGAAACGAAAAGATCTAATAAAACAAAAGAGATACTCCTAATATCTAATGCTTCTGTAATAAGTTTAGAGAGAGAGATCGAAAATAGAGAGCGAACATGGAATAAATTATATCCCCTATTAAATTTCTATTATAAAGAGATACTCATTAATATTATTTGTATATAATTAGTAAATTATATATTAACTTATAATTAAGTTAAACCATAAATAGTGAGGGTAAATAGGTTTCTAATATAGTACATATAGGTAAAATCTCTATTTCATTTTTACTAGTATTAGAGTACGCACTTTGCGCATGTACCTACATTAATGAGTATATAATATTAAAAACTTACATTATATTTTTAATAATATATTTGAGTTATAAAATAAAAAATTAAATAAAAAGTATAAGTTTATTAAAATGATAATGTTGGTCGAAAGAGGACTTTCTACATATTCAAGTAACCATTTCTAAGTATTTTTAACGAATTTTAAAGTCCTACAAAATAGGACTTCATACATAAATGAAAAGGGGCATTTTTCATACTTTTAAAGTATACGCAACTTTGCGCCTATCCTAAGTGCAATTATTATGTGTCATTTTAAAAGTATTTATTAAATTTGATATTGAGTAATCGAGTATCGTAACTATAGAAAATAGGTTATTTATATTTAGTTATCATATTTATTAAAATGTATATTTACGTTTTGATACATGAAGGCGTGTTTGGTTAAAGGATAATGGATATGCTATTGTATTTTAGAGAATCAATCATAATTTTTCACGTAAAGTGCTTTTCTATTTCTTATTTTTACTAAGATAACTAAAATATATAAAAAATTTACGAGTTTTAATTCTATATTCGATAATAAATCTAGAATTAAGAATTAGAAAAAACGAAGAAGTGTCGATCGACTTTATCGACTTTCGTTATATTTTTTACTTTGTCTTTTATAATCTATGAGATATTAGTCCGTGGTTACACTAATTCGTTTCATAATCTATGTGTTCCATACCTTTCTCTTTTCATATTCGATAGGGCATTTAGGCCTCATTTGGTTGTACTTAATGCATGTCTGAATCTTAATCATTCAGATCTTAGACATTAAGTGCATTTATTTTTAAAGTCTGAATCTTAATTATTCAGATCTTAATCATTAAGTGTATTTATTTTTTTAACTCCACAACCACTTAATGGGTCTGAATAGGTCTGTATGATTAAGATGTATAACAAAGACTTAATTTCATTAATGTTACGCCCCGCAATATTACGCTTCGCAGTATTAGATTACGATGATGTTGCACCATGTAGTATTGTACGTTTAATTTGTTGTAAGGTAATTGACATCAGTCCAAGGAAAAGATTATTTGGAGATTATAAGGATTATGCTATTTCAAACAAGTGATGAGTAATTTCGTGAAGGTGAGAGGGGAAGAGAGTCAAAGAAAATGAATTTTCGTCCAAGTTTGGCATGTTGGGATAAAATACGGGTCGAGCTATAATACCCGATATTTATAGACTATTACCATACAAGGTACCATATGACCATGATAGTAGAATGTATAAAGTGTATTAAAAATAAGTAAAATATTAAATAATTTGAGATAATTCTTGATTATGTGGATAATTGGGTAATTATTGATTAATGGAAATTAACAAATTAATTAAAGGATCAAGTATTGGATAAGAATTGACCCTCACTTTAACGTGGCAGCAAATATAACAAGATTAAAGAACCAAAATATGACTCTTAATCATTAAGAATAGGTGGCAAATAGGGGCTTTTAGGACAAAGCTTAGTCATCCTAATGGGCCCACAAAAAACCAACAATTTTGAGACAATCTCATTATATTCATTTAGGTTGTATCTTATAAGATTTGGAAACCCATGAAGATTCATTTTAGATTATATCTTAAGGATATGCTAACTGATGGAGCTCAATTAGCTTGTTTGCAACTTTATAATGCGATAAAGCGTGAGATTTGAGATTCTAAGGGGAGTACGGTGCAATCTTTCTCAAGAATATCATACGGATTTTCACCTACTTCGATCTGACATTACATATTTTGTCGCAGTTAACGTGTGCTAGAGGGATTGTCAAAAGAATCGGCTCAGGTATATTAAGGCTAAGTCCTTCCTTCATTTTGGCATGATCTCATAATTACACAAGTTTAATAACGAGACATAAAGAAAAATTCATGTCCCGAAAGTTACATATATTTTTCTAGTTTTGTAAGTTATAATATTCTCCTTATCAGGACTTCATATTCAATTGAGTATTTCCTTCTTCTAGTCAAGAGAGTAGAGAGTTTATATATGCAGTATTAATGTATTTTCATTACCATCGAGCTATAATCGATGGGCAGGCCCCTATTGGGCAACCTCTGGTCAGATGGTAAATTATATATCGAGACTACTGTGGTCGAGCGCCTATGAGCGAGCCCAGTTGGTCGAGGTACAGAGCCTAGTATGGTCGATCACCTATGAGCAAGCCTACTACGGCAGAGCAGTTATATATATATATACCGAGCCTTATAGGGCCGGACAATTATTTTACTTACTATATTGAGAGAGTTGAGTCAGCATCAACAAGTAAGCATATCTTCAGATTATCTTTGACGTCCAGTTAGTTTCAGCTATTATATTATCAGTTCAGTTTCAACCTTCAGTATATTGCCTTACATACTCGGTACATTATTTCATACTGACGTCCCTTTTCTGGGGGCACTGCATCTTATGCGTGCAGGTTCAGACAGACAAGCAGGTAGACCTCCACATTAAGTGTTGTCCGAGTTCAGCTTGATCATTAAGCTCCATGCCTTTCGGAGTTGCCGGGTTTAGAGCTTTATGTACATCTTATGTATATATGTATATATGTTATGAGTAGGTCAAGGAGCTGTTCCGATCACAGTATATCTATCAGCAGAGGCTTGTAGACATATCCTGTTAGTTAGTGCAATATGTTGGGCTTGTAGGCCTTGTATGTATATTTGGTTGGTTTGTCAGCTGCAATAATTATGACGGCCTTGTCGGCCCAGCATCATATTAATATTTAGTCAGCATTCGCAGTTGTCTTGCAATGTGGCCCATGGCCAAAGTCTGACATCACATGTTCAGAGTTCCTTAGTCACTAGTTGGTACGCAAGGATAGGTGAGGCATCGGGTGCCGGTCTCACCCCCAGGTTCGGGGCGTGACAAAAGTGGTATCAGAGCAGTTCTGTCCTAGGGAATCTACAAGTCGTGTCTAGTAGAGTCTTGTTTTTGGGTGTGTCGTGCACCACACTTATAAGCAGGAGGCGATAAGGCATTTATGACTGTCACTCTTTCTTCTTACTCTAGATCATGTGGTAGAGCTCGGTTGTAAGAACTAAATTTTCTAAACTCTATCTTATTCATAATACGACGGTGCCCACATTTATAAAGATGGTTGGTATGGGATTGAATGCGGTTGTGAAAAGGTTGAGTCAGAAGAACTCGGTGAGCTTCTGGAAAAAGAGCCTTAAGGAAAGAATATCTATTTACCTTTATGGTAACAGACAATAAGAGATTCAAAAGATAAATACAAGTTTTAACAAGTAAAGGAAGCAAGGTGAAAGAGGGTACGGAGTACCCAGCTAATGAAGATCATCCTTATTTACCATTCAGGAAGAGATATATAAGCATTTTGAGTTACCTTCAACAGTAACAGAGGTATGTACAATTAGTCACACCGATCTAAGTTATGCACTATGGGAGCTAACAAAGATGGTTTAAGAGAAGGACATAATATCACGATCCAACTGGGGTTAGAGTGACCCAAAATAGTGGATGAATTGTTTGTGTTAGTTAACATTGCCGAAGGATATTGCAAATGTGCTAATAAATCTCCTTGTGAGACACCCAAATGGTGCACTCTAAAATAGTACAGCTAGATATGAGTACTACAAAGATAGGAACTGGAAACCTTGAAGGGATAAATATTAACTTAGTGTGGCTCCCGTCCCTAGTAGAAGGAGAATGTTAGGCAGCCCGAAGAGCCAGTAGATGGAGCAAGGGGAGGTAAAAGCGAAAGAATGTCTTGTTAAAGTTTTCAGAATAAAAGGATAGATAGAAATATTAGCAGGGTAGTACGAAGAGGGATAATGAAGCATTATGAGTGAAATATGATATATGGATGACAACGGTAGAGTGTTACAGAATCTATAGTCAAATGAAGAAAGATATGAGAGGTGATGGGCCTTAAGACAACAAAAGAGTACAGGCCATACAATCACGTCCTCATTTCGAGAAATAAGTCCGCGACTCTAACGTGATTAACAGGAGGAAAAGTTAAACCTTAGAGTAATAGAAATCAATATGGATTGGTGAACAAGATAAACTAAACATGAATTAGGAACTGAGTGATTTGATAAAAGTCAGCATCATGAGAATTTCAGAGATTGCATTATAACGATAATAGAATGGAAAACAGAAGAATAACTCTTAAAGGTCATTCAGGAGGATGCTTCCCTAGAGCAAATAATGGGAGCAAAGTTAAGCTTAAGGGACTATATGTGTCAATTACACTAGTTGTCACCCTCATAAAGAATTTCATTATCCTTGATATAGAAGGATTTCCACAAGGCGAGTAAGAATCAACGATGATGTGAAAAGAAGGCAAAGATAAAGAGGTAAAACATCTATACGTAGATCATCGTAGCACTAAATCTTAGCACCTTCCTAAAGGGAAGGAATATGGAGTGATGTGGCATTAAGTCTGAATTACGTAGTTTTAGTAATTATGGAATGGTAAAGGAAGAATGCGACAAAGATGAAAAAAGTAATGAGATTGCACTTATTCAAATCCTACAGATATGCTATAATTTCAGAACATTATGCAAACACGATGTCAAGGAAAGGAAGTAAGGGTTCCTGTCTGAGATGTTATTAATAAATAAGGAGCCAGTGCAAAAGGTAAGTTAAGAAAAAGGAAATAAACCAAGAAAGAGTACACGGAATAGTGATATGAGAGTGGGCCAACGAGTGGTTAGTAGTTTGTTAGAAACTAAGCATCCACCAGACTGTATAGAGAACCTGGTTCTCTATGAGTTTCCACTGAAGATACTAATGACCCGAACGGTATAGCGATCTAGTCCTATATTTGTTCTCACAGTGCTAACTATTGAACCAGTATGTAAATGAGACACAGAATAAGTTCCCACTGTATAGAGAACCAGATTCTCTATAAGTTCTCACTGTAAGCAACAGACTGTAACATCAACCAATATAGGGAATCAGGTTCTCTAATTGTTCTTGCAGTAGCTCGGCAGTAAGTAAAGAACACAGAGGATTTTTACGTAGAAAAATCCCAACTCAAGGGGACAAAAACCACGACCTACACTTGTAGGCTTTCAACTTCACTAACTTGTAAATACATATTACAAGTCACTTTGTAATGACTCTATCACAAAGAATTCAACTAACTTGTGGTACTCTTACCACAAGCCACTTTGTGAATCCCTAGTTACAAAGAATTTAACTAACTTGTGATGCTCTCACCACAAGCCACTTTGTCACTCTACAGTTACAAAGGCTTTTGCTCACTCTAACTTGTAATAACACTTATTACAAGCCACTTTGTAACTCTCTAGTTACAAAGATTTTAACTTATGACTAACCTAGTCACAACATAAAATGAAGAGTTTACAGATTTTGGGTTTCCTAAAAACAACTTCTAAGAAAGAAAGATAGGAGTTACAATGAAGAACAAAATAACAAAGACTCAGCAAACCTAAGGACTTAAGATATCTTCGATCTTGGATCAGGTCTTTGAGGTTGCGCAACTTTGTTCTTGAGAGAAGTTGTTGCAAGCACTTGAGAGAGGATTTTCGTTTATGATTTTGCAAGCCTTGAGGAATGTCTTGTGCCTTGCACCAGGTTTATACTACAAAAAATATCACCTTAGTGATGTCAAATCTTGGTTAATACATGCCTCTTCTCAATGGGAAGTGACCGTTGCACTGTTGCGTGTATAGTTGCAAGCAGTCAATTTCTGCAGTTGCTTTCCAGCTGTACAGTTGACTTATACTTCTGTCAGGGGAACACCAAGGGATCAGGTCCCTAATCTGGTTCTTGTAAGTATAAAGGCACACTGCCCAGATTATCTTGAGTCGATTAACTTGAATGATTATGTCAGGCATGCTTCAGGTCCTTTATCTGGTTCTCTCATGAAGTAAGTTATTTTACATTCCTTGATTGTATTTATACATGTGTGACATCACTTACAATGATGTAAGCAAGGTAGGTAAAAAGCCTTCCACAGAAAGTTGATTGTTGCACTGTTCTTGTATAATAGCATGTGCAGGAAGCAACTTTCCTGCTGGAGAGTTGACTTCATACAGTCTCCTCGGGAACTGGTAGGGACCTATTCCCTCAGTTGTTCCTTCCACTATTCCTTACTTGAGTCATTGCTATCAGCTTTGAGTACCAGGTTTTTTTCTTTCTTTGGTTATCTTTTTTCATTGTCTATCTTACTCTTCATCTCGTAGGTCTTCAGATTTCCAACCAACTCTTCTATGGTCAGCTCCTGCAAGTCCTTTGATTTAGTAATAGCATTCACCTTGCTTTCCCAAGGGCTAGATCCCAACCTGGAACTTTGTGATCTCAAGGTCTTGTAAATGTGTAACAGGTTCCTTATCTGGTTTTGGATGGTAAGTTTGTTAGATCATCAAAACACAAAATAAAGTACTTATGCCCAAGGTACTTGTAACCTATCATAGTTGATTCAAAAAGAGCCTAGTTATGGCTAGATAAGAGGATACATGGAAATCAATAGATCTTGCAAGATAAATAGAGTAAACCCCAACATGGAGAATTCAGTCTCGCGGATATGATATTGTAATTTTTGAGATATATTCAGATAGTAGTTGGGGTAGTTAAAGGTATCGTATGAGTATTACGGAAATAAGAGAGAATCATGTTGGGAAGACAGTCAAATATCAATTCAGAAGCAACCCTATAAACACAAGGGCATGGAAATAGTATAATTATAGGTAAAGAAGGACATCAAAAAGGTCCATCGAATATAAAATGTAATAAGCACACAGCTTTACAAGAATCAGAGGGTCCTCCCTAAATACTATAATGAAAGACTAGCTAAGGAAAATAAGGAAGAAGGCTTCAACCTAAACTCAACGACCTAAAAGAGAAATGGTCTTATAACAACAGTCTCAAGACAACATTGTATGCACTCCGTAAGAAAGTGGCACCTATAGTGGCTAATGAACGGGGAGTAAAATTAAAAGTAATATTCGAGATCGTGTGAATTGCACGAAAACTCCAGCATGCGTAGGAACTAAGATAAGCTAAGTATGGACGCAACAAGGGGCATAAATACTAGGAAAAGTAATAACTTACGTTAAAAGAAAGCTAAGATGGAACGAAAGAAATTATTCGATCAATGATCTAGAGTTGGTGAAGTTATGAATGCACTTAAGGATTCAGAGTTTTATACACGCAGCATATACGGTCGTAGAAGATTCGGGTATACGTTAAAAGAAAGAATTGAGCCCATGTCATAAACGAAGGATTAAATTGTTAAAGGATTGTATCATGCACATTCCTCAGCGCCGATGAAAGGCTAAACAGATAACTAATACCATGAACCCCAGATCGGGGGATAAGTTAAGCCGACATAAAGGCCGATCAAAAAAAGGAGAAAACTAAAGAGTTACATCAATGAAGTAAATTAGGAATCCGATTATTGGACCCAGAAGTTATAGGAATCATGATTGAGAACATAGCAGAATCACCCTTAATATTAGAGGTGCAAGAGAGATAGGACAACAATCATATTCTATAACGGCTCTACGATAAAACCAGTTAGAAAAATACCAGCCTTATAAGAATTCAGTATGGAGCTCCCACCAGATTGTATAGGCACCAGAGGTGCAAATATTATAATAGAGCTTCAAATGGTGGATGTGATTTATACCTATGTGGGAGGGAGGGTATGAAAGAGAGATAGAAGAATATGATGTGATATTTTAAAATAAGTAAGGTAAAGGTGAACAACATACGAAATACTCGAGTATAGAAGGATGAGAGTGGTCCATACATCAGGTAAAGGACTAGAAGCATTGGGATTCAGTATCCAGGAATGATAGCAGCATCGTCAGTGGCATACCTTCCAGCCTATGGTTTTTAAGTACTGAAAGGTCTAATTAGAGAGTAAAAGAAAAGTTAAAGACGATGCGATATCTCGCTTGATATTCCTGAAAAGCATAAGGGAATCGATCGTAAGCTAAAGTATGATAGAACGACAAGGTTTTAGAAAAACAAGAGTAGGATACGAAGAAGGCAAGTGAGAAGGTGACGAAAGTGGATAAGTCCTCAGGATTAAGCCCGTGAAAACAAATGAGTTGATGGTTCCTCTAAGTTATAGAAAGCTCAATATAGCCTGAATGAACTCAAAGGAGTCTAAGACTAGTAGCATTTAGAAGAGATGGGATGCTGCCCTGGTAGTACAATGAGGGTGTAATTGTGATAAATAAAGGATGACGTTTGGGCCTTCGCTTGAGTAATGATTTGAAGAAGAAGAAAAACTGGGGAAGAGGATTTCATGAATTTTAAGGGACTAAAATACCCATATAAGGTGGGTCACATTAGGATACTATAAAGTACGGTCATAGAAGTATAGTATCACCTCAAGGTGGATCAATCTAATTACTCCAGATATCCCCGGTGAGACGCGAGCCCTAGCAGCGATGTTACATAAAAGATCAAGTTATCAGTGCTATATGATGGATCAACATTAAGGTAAATCAACAATAGATGGATAAAAGTTCAACAGTATGAGATGAGATTTGACCATCAGTCTTAAGGATAAACAACGAGAGTAACCTGGAGTTGGTTGCAGACCTAGTAACGATAATTCGAAGTAAGAATTATGGTATAGTATGACCTACGTAGATGCAGTAAAGTCATACGAATGGATAATCAGGTCTATAAAATAAGATATAGCCATATTAGCAAGTTCTACAAAGTACCGAGCGAAGAACTTCAGTACACCTATAGATGCTCATAGAGGCATCTTATTAAGACTTGTATATGTTTACAAAGTAAGACCTAGAGATTGGCTAAAAGATGGAGGAAAAGGGAGAGAATAGTCGCATAGGCACACTTACAAGGTCAGTATCATAGAGACTGCATAATAGGAGGTAGCAACAGTTACAAGATTGGAAGTAATTCGATCACAAGTTATGGCGTGGGAAAGAGGCCTAAAGGAGGGAGTACCTTGGCCTTTGGATTTATTCAAAAAACATTTGCCTAAATGGAAAGGAGAATATTAAAGTATTCATAAGAGCTATGAGTTATGAGGATTTTAAGCGCATCAGCCAACATTTGAGGACGAATGTTCCAAAGGGGAAAATGATGTTACGCCCCACATTATTACGCTTCGCAGTATTAAATTACGACGATGTTGCACTATGTAGTATTGTACGTTGAATTTGTTGTAAGGTAATTGACATCAATCCAAGGAAAAGATTATTTGGATATTATAAGGATTATGCTATTTCAAACAAGTGATGAGTAATTTCGTAAAGGTGAGAGGGGAAGAAAGTCAAAGAAAATGAATTTTCGTCCAAGTTTGGCATGTTGGGATAAAATATGGGCCGAGCGATAATACCCGATATTTATGGACTAGTACCATACAAGGTATCATATGACCATGATAGTAGGATGTATAAAGTGTATTAAAAATAAGTAAAATATTAAGTAATTTGAGACAATTCTTGATTATGTGGATAATTGGGTAATTATTGATTAATGGGGAATTAACAAACTAATTAAAGGATCAAGTATTGGATAAAAATTGACCCCCACTTTAACGTGGCAGCAAATGTAACAAGATTAAAGAACCAAAATATGACTCTTAATCATTAAGAATAGGTGGAAAATAGGGGCCTTTAGGACAAAGCTTAGTCATCCTAATGGGCCCCACAAAAACCAACAATTTTGAGACAATCTCATTATATTCATTTAGGTTGTATCTTATAAGATTTGGAAACAGATGAAGATTCATTTTAGATTATATCTTAAGGATATGCTAACGGATAGAGCTCAATTAGCTTGTTTGCAACTTTATAATGCGATAAAGCATAAGATTTGAGATTCTAAGGGGAGTACGGTGCAATCTTTCTCAAGAATATTATACATATTTTCACCTACTTCGATCCGCCATTACATATTTTGTCGCAATTAACGTGTGCTAAAGGGATTGTCAAGAGAATCAGCTCAGGTATGTTAAGTCTAAGCCCTTCCTTCATTTTGGCATGATCTTATAATTACACAAGTTTGATAACGAGGCATAAAGAATAATTCATGTCCCAAAAGTTACATATATTTTTCTAGTTTTGTAAGTTACAATATTCTCCTTATCAAGACTTCATATTCAATTGAGTATTTCCTTCTTCTAGTCAAGAGAGTAGAGAGTTTATATATGCAGTATTAATGTATTTTCATTACCATCGAGCTATAATCGATGGGCAGGCCCCTATTGGGCAACCTCTGATCAGATGGTAAATTATATACCGAGACTATTGTGGTCGAGCACCTATGAGCGAGCCCAGCTGGTCGAGATACAGAGCCTAGTATGGCCGAGCACTTATGAGCAAGCCTACTACGACAGAGCAGTTATATATATATATATATATATATATATATATACCGAGCCTTATAGGGGCGAACAATTATTTTACTTACTATATTGAGATAGTTGAGTCAGTATCAACAGGTAAACATATCTTCAGATTATCTTTGTCGTCCGGTTACTTTCAATTATTATATTATCAGTTCAGTTTCAGCTTTCAGTATATTTCCTTACATACTTTGTACATTATTTCGTACTGACGTCCCTTTTCTGGGGGCACTGCATCTTATGCGTGCAGGTTCAGACAGACAGGCGGGTAGACCTCCTCATTAAGTGTTGTCCGAGTTCAGCTTGATCGGTAAGCTCCATGCCTTTCGGAGTTGTCGGGTTTAGAGAATTATGTACATCTTGTGTATATATGTATATATGTTATGAGTAGGTCAGGGAGCTGTTCCGATCACAGTATATCTATCAGCAGAGGCTTATAGACATATCCTGTTAGTTAGTGCAATATGTTGGGCTTGTAGGCCTTGTATGTATATTTGGTTGGTTTGTTAGCTGCAATAATTATGACGGCTTTGTCGGCCCAGCATCATATTAATATTTAGTCATCATTCGCAGTTGTCTTGCAATGTGGCCTATGGCCAAAGTCTGACATCACATGTTCAGAGTTCCTTAGTCACTAGTTGGTACGCAAGGATAGGTGAGGCATCGGGTGTCAGTCTCACCCCCCAGGTTCGGGGTGTGACAATTAAGATGGTCGAGATTACTTTTAGACCGCGGTAAAATTATTTATATTCGATGGTCGTAAAAATATATGAAAATGATATATTTTTTGTATAAAATATACAAAAATATGTATTTACAAAATAAATATAAAAAAATATTTTTCGACTATTATATTGAGATTGGCTATACAGTGTCATTTTATCTATTCTTATTCCTTTTTTTATGTCTCTTCCGGGACATTCATAGGGAATCTTACAAAAATATTTCAAATAAGTCTCAACTTACCAACCTCTAGCCATTAATCATAAATTTACCATAACCTAGCCAAGCACATATAAAACTTAAAAATCCAAATAAATAAGGATTCTTTCTCTCCAAGAATCACACGCAAAGATCTCCTTCCATAGTTTTAAGTGTGATCAGCAACATTAGATGTAAGACGGAAAGGAAATTACATGGATGTGGTAGCAAACAAGGTAATAAAATACAAAAAATATATACATACAAGATTCCAAAAATCTAAGCAAAAGGAGATATTTTTAATGGGTATGGTTGAAATTCATTGAAAATATATAGATGAGTCAATATACAAAATTTGAGGAAGATTGGATGTGATTTTGTATCAAAATTCGTAGTTAAAATCGAATTCAAAATATTCTTCTGCGACACATGTATCTCACACACATGTATATATGGATATACATATGATACACATTTGATACAAATATGATACATATGTAATACATATATCGCATTTTTTCATGTTCATCTTCTACTTCGAATTTTCAAGTAAAACCACCTCAAAACTCTACCAAATCATCCCAAAACTGAGATTTTTAAACTCGTTACGAGTATGCAATTTATTCCGACAACGTCCACTCAAAAGAAAGCAAAACTTTGATATTTTTTTGGCTACAAATAGCTAATTGGCTAATATTGATAATATTTTATGAATTTGCTAATTTTTGTACTTACTTATGGATTGACATAACTGGTAATTTTCCTTTGTATATATACCCACTTTTGGGCCCAACGTTAAATTTATACACATTGCACAAAACTTTACAAAGTCTACCCGCTCGAATCTGAAATAGTTCAATATCTTCAATGCAACTTCAAAAATCAAATATGAAGTTCTTCTATCTTTCAATTGCAACTTCAGAAATTTGAATCTTAAGTAGTTTAATTTTTCAATACAACTTGAGATAACTTCAGATGCAGGTTCTCTATCTTTCAATTGCAACTTTCAGAAATTCGAATTTAAGTAGTTCAACTTTAGAAAACTTCATATTCAAAATCTGAAATCTTAAGTAGTTCAATTTTTCAATACAACTTCAGACAAACTTCAGATTCAAAATCTAATGTTCTCAAACATAAACTTGTACTTCGAATTTTAACAATCCAATAGACGATTCAACACCCAAATGTACACCAAATAAGCTCAAATTAGAAATGTGACTTTAAAATATCATAAAGAATAAATCTCAATCATCAAATTGTTAAAACAACAACAAATTTTACAAACTCATTTTGCAACTAAGAAGAAGAAGTGATGTGTGGCTATAACTCATGGTTTTTGCACATTATATGCTTTGCGTTTTACATGCTTTAATGTTAAATTATACTTTGTCTGAGCGTAATGGAGTCTATTTAATGGAGTCTATTAGCAAACCTCAATGATTAAAGGGCAAGTACAGCCTGACGAGGTGAATGAGCGTGAATTTAAGCTCTTCCTTCTCCGCAAAGAACCTCATCATCAGCACTATTCGCCAAAATGACGGATGTATCTGCGCCAAAGTAGCCCGATACTTTAAACATAAATCGAGCGCGACCCTATAAAGGGGGCCTAGTGCGAAAGGGTACAAGTACACATTCAGGAATCTATCGGCAAGGTCCGTGATACCCTCCTCCGGGGGAAGCGCCTGCAACGCTACCCCCTCTCCCAATCCGCAACCTCTCCTCACTAGCTCTAGGTGCTCCTCTCTTATTGAAGTAATAGTCTTCAGAGTAAACTCACGTGGATCCTGAGCACTGGGAGTGGAACTCTCCCCTCTCTACCGGGCAGACCCTGAAGTAGCAGTCATGGCTATGGTGGAACTAGCAAACTGAAGGGAGAACCTACGCGAATGTTTTGGCGTAGGGTAACAAAGGACGCAATGCGAAAACGGAAGGATAGCTGTCTAAACTAATGGGATTTCCCGAGAAGGGCGAGCAACCCTATATATATGTGGGGAACAACATCGGTCCGCCTACCCAAGTTAGGCCCTGGGAAGCCAACGGGCTCGGTATGGGTTCCGAGATGTTACCCAGCCTTGAGGTTTCCTCTCAAGGAGAAAATAAGTACTTCGAGCTCCGTCTATGAGGAATCAACCTCGGGAAATCACCTAAATATGAGTAACCCCTCCTTAGGGACCTACCTGCAATGCCTTAAAAGGTTTTCTACATCAAGTTCAAAGTAAATCTCCAAGTGCCCGAAGCTGACCTTTACTCAGAGCTCGCTCTCAAAATTTTAAGGTTTGGTGCTCTATCTCCACGAGACTCGAGGGACGCGATGACCCGAACCTATTGGACCGCCCAATCTTGATCTGGGGAACAACAATGAGCTCGGAAAAGAGCCATTTCTATCAACCAAATATCAAAAAGAATCCTCGCACCCGAGTTGGATACTGACGATCGTCGATAGGGGAACACGTTAAGAATCCCCGTATGTGTACAAGAACATACAAGAATATACAAGAATATGGCAAGTATCAAAGTCAAAAATCAATAAAACATCTTTAAATTCATGAACATTTGCTTATGACGGCCCTCGAAGGGTCCTTACATATGATTACAAAAGCCCGCAAAGGATCCTTACGCAGAAAAAAAGAAACAAAGGGGTGCATACACGTGGTAAAAGCCTAGAGCCTAGTCTACTCTCGAAGGTCCACCTCTTGTAACAACACCTCCAAACATCTTCTCTTCGGGCACGCATCCTCAAAAACCTTATCCCAGTCTTCCACACTGATATCCCCAAAGGATAAGTCGAAAAGCAGGGAGGGATGAAAAAATGCCATAGCCCGCCAAAAGTCGAGGACCCTCACTGGCCAAGAGAACCTCAAAGAGACAATAGACCTAGCGAACGTCGGCCTCACCTGCACGGCTACATTGAATCCACTTCTTGGGACATCGAGTCGTGCAAGCTGCCAGCCCGGGGCAAAGCGCCACGTCGAGCCGGGGTATGAAGGTGAGCAGCGGTGTATAATCCGAGCCCCTTTATGAGCAGAAGTATATAGTCCAAATAATTTTCTAAAGTGAGGAAAGTCGATCCCTATATATCATCGTCTCGATCCAATAAGGATAGCAACAGCAGACGTAACAACAACAACATCAGCGATAGAACGGTATAATCTAGCTCAACAAAGAGGAGCTCAGGCAAAAGGCCACAACATGGCCGATGGGAACGCTGCCAAACAACCATAAGGCCATGAACTCCAAATATGGCGATCAACAATAGAGAAAAATGGTGAGGAGAAAGGGATGAATAAATAAATAAAGACACTTAGATAGAAAAATAATGCCACAACGCCCATATTTATAAGAGATAATGACACGGGCATCCAGGCCTTTGGAAGACTGACCGGTGAGCGCAATTACTGCGTTCTTGAAGAACTAAATCGACAACGGTACTGTCACTTTGAAGAAAGGGAATCGATAGCGTATTGAATGGCGTCGAAAAGACAAGTCCATGGGATGTCCCGCTTATCGTGAAAGTTCACTCCATAGATTGCATCATCAACATAACATCGTCACGGGAAGCCCGGGGAGTCGGGTATCAGAATCGTTTCCCATCACTTCGTTCTAGGAAACGCGGAGACTATTTGTATGCAGCAAAATCAGAGGGTCCAATTTCTTGCTATTAAGTCATTTCAGAGGAACACCTCGAGGCCTCGAGGACACGAAGTTGTGACCAAGTTCCCTCCCTCGAAGCACGTCGAGGCCCGACCTAAAGAGAATATTGATCGAGGAAAGAGAAAAATAGGGGATTCCCAAGGCACACGGCTAAGTCTGACAAAACCGATTGGTATTTTAATTGAGCTTTTCTACAAAAGAAAAATCGAACAAACAATGTTGCAAAACCAAGGTTTCGAATGGTTTTCTTCAAAATGAATATGAGGTTTGAGAACTAATTTCTAAGGTATGCCTAAAGACTATTTCTTTGAACAAGCTTCACTTTACTAAGATTATAAAAATAGTGACATCCTTTTTAAAGGCAAAATGTTTTATAACTTATCCATCTCTCACAAGGATTTACAAACCCAAACATTATGGACATACTCTTTCAATTATAAGAGATAAGTATTTTTCTAAAGACTTTCATAAATTTATACCCTCTTTCTAAATTACATGTACATTTTTAGCAATAAGCTCTAAACTAGATATACAATATGCTATACTTTAACACTAGTTAAGCAGAGTATAGACAAATAATCCTTTAAATCTAGTCTAAGTCCTAAGGAGCTACATCAGGTAGATTTTAAGGAGGTGTCTAACACCTTCTCCTTAGAATAACGAGAACCCTAACCCAAAATTTCAATGGTTAGCTGACTAATAGAGATATGATCTTAGTAATTAAATAGGTACCCTAGTATACCTTTAGATATTAGGTGGCGACTCTCTTTTATCATCAATAGGAAAATCACTAGTTGAGTCTTGTTTTGACTCATGCAAAATAGGGTGCAAGTACTTATATTGTTTCCCTCTTTATGGAATGATTGGTGGTGATGTTACTTCTCTTATACTTATGTTATCAAATGTTATTGGTATTTACTGATTCTTATAAGATTCATGATGATGAGTTAGCTCTAATATTGTATACGGAGGTTACCAACTTTACGTCACTCCGAAAGTTTCAGAATGTGATTCCATAAGTCTAGCATGCATTATATATTTGTACCTATTTTACTTTATCGATTTGCGATATGGTCGGCCAGGTACGACACCTATTATGCAACTACTAATCAGTTGGGTTTTCCCTAGCTTCACATGGGCGGGTACGATTCTACTGAGCCTTATGACGGCTGGGTACGTTTTTACCGAGCCTATTATGACCGGGTACGATATGATCCCATAGAGGTATATGTTCTTAAATAAATAAATAACTAAATATATATATAATATATGTGTGTGTGTAATGCATTTCATGTCAATCGCCCTCAGAGGCACTCAGATGTTATATGTTGTATCTTCTTTATCTCTCTTTATATTACTGTTTTTATTTATGTTTTCCTGCCTTACATACTCAGTACTTTATTCGTACTGACATCTCTTTTATTTGTGGATTATGTATGTCGTGATGCAGGTCCTGATAAATAAGTAGACGAAGCTCCCCCACCACAATAGCCTGCCCAGCTCAGCAGTTATTGGCGAGATTGTTTACCGTGAAAATGGTAATAACAATTAAATTTGTTGATGGGACTCTAAAAATACGTGATCTATTTTTATGCTAGTTATTTAAGTAGTTGATTCTAGATATGTGAAACCTAACAATGAAACACGAACAAAAGCAGGGTTATAATCAAACCGAGGGGCTTGCTGTCCGGGCCTCAGATTAACCGATAAGGGGCCTCGAGGTCGATGCCTGGGCTCGGGCTTGAGCTATCGAGCATAATCAGGAAGGGGCTAAAAGTTAGGATATAATTAAAGGAGGCTCTTTATGGCCAATATCAAGCAATAAATGAAGAACAAGTATGAAAGCGATGAATGAAAGTGATAGTCTCGAGCGAGTAAGTTAGAGAGAAAAGAGAGATAGAGTTGTTATTGATCTTGTGTAGAATAGTTGGAGCAAACAGCATCCCCTTACAAAGTGATGAGGATCCCCTTTATATAGGAGTGGAATCCCGTTATAGTACAAAATACATTAACTGTAAAGACATGGAGATGAGACGGCTAGACGTGACACCTTGGTGACACCTGCTTAAAGTCAGGCCTAGCCAGGCGTCAGCCTGGCGACGCCAACTTAAAGCTGGGTTGAGGCTGGCGTTATCCAGGCGACGCCAGGCCTAAGGCCAGGCCCAGTCCGAGTATTGAAGTTTTTAATTGTTTCCCGGCTTGACTAGGAGTTGACCTATACGTTTAGGGCTTGTCCCAAACATGTAAATAGACCCAAAAATGTCACTTTGAAGGACTTTTGCAACCGGAGGCAAGAATAGGTCGTGGAACACTATTTGGGAGTTGGATTCATTGATTTCTACATCTCTTTATCCTTACTCTGTAATTTAATTATGCAAATTACTTAGGATATTTGTACTATGAGTATGAGTAGCTAAACTAATAATCTAAGGTTTTGATGGAACCTTTTGAAGAATGATTTTCTCGTTAAGTTAATATAGATTTGTCATAGTATTATCTATATTTGTTCAACTATATGCTTATTCCTATTGATTGAAGGGCCCTCAATTAGATGTTCCTATTTAGTGTGCATTTGTGACGACCCGGCCAGTCGTCTCATAAGTTACCGCTTCATTTCCCCCATTTCTGCTTCTTATTGGTGTGTTTATCGGTATTATGTATTATCGTATTTGTTGGCTCGGTTCAGAAAGGTTTTGGTGAGGTTTGATACACTTAGTCTCTTTTGAGTGAGCTTAAGTTGGAATAGTCAACCGAAGGTTGACTTATGTAAAATAAGGCTCGGATCTAAATTTCGATGGTTTGTATATCTTCGGGAGATGATTTGGGACTTAGGAGTGTGATCGGAACGTGTTTTGGAGGTCCGTAATAGATTTAGGCGTGAATTGGTGAAATTAGAATTTTGGCATTTTCCGCTTGATAGGTGAAATTTTGATATAGGAGTTGGAATGGAATTCCGGGAGTTGCAATAGGTTTGTTGTATCATTTGGGATGTGTGTGCAAAATTTCAGGTCATTCGGACGTGGTTTGATAGACTTGGAGTTGCAATAGGTTTGTTGTATCATTTGGGATGTGTGTGCAAAATTTCAGGTCATTCGGACGTGGTTTGATAGACTTTTTGATCAAAAGCGGAATTCGGAAGATTTTAGAACCTTAGGCTTGAATTCGATGTGGTTTGGTTGATTCGATGTTGTTTGAGGTATTTTGAAGATTGGTATAAGTTTGGATAGTGGTATATGACTTGTTTGTGCTTTTGGTTGAGGTCCCGGAGGTCTCGGGGTAATTTCGGATGGTTGGCAGAAGATTGAGTTGGGTTTTTGCAGCTGAAGTTTTAGGACTACTATCATAACCGCATCTGCGGTTGGGAGGCCGCAGGTGCGACCCCCGCAGATGCGGAAGCAAGTCGCAGAAACAGAATGGGCTATGGGGAGCTAGAACCGCAGAAGCGGCTAGGTGAGCGCACCTGCGTTGTCACAGGTGCGAATATCTTATCGCAGATGCGACTTTGGGAATTTAAGTGAAAACCGCAAGTGCGGTGGTTAAGACCGCAAAAGCGGGACCACAGGTGCGAAAAGCCTAGGTTAGAAGGTATAAAAGACTTCCTTCATGATTTTTGAGTTATTCTTCACCATTTTCATGCGGGTTTGAGCTTGATGGAGCTATTTGAAGAGGGATTTCATAGAGGTAATGTTTTTGGACACTAAACTCGTTTCTATGGTGTTATTTCACTGGTTTGACTTGGAATTAATGGGAATTAAGGGTTAAAATTGGGAATTGGGGCTTGAGATTGGAGACCTTTGAGTAAGGGTTTGAGCGGCCATTTGTTGCCGGATTTTGGTACTTTTGATATGAATGAACTCGTGGAGTGATAAGGATTTCATTGATGTAAGTTTTATCGGATTTCGAGACATGGGTCCGGGGATCGGGTTGGGCCAATTTCAGAATTTTTGGTATAATTTGATTATTTTCGCATGGGCTTCGTTCCCTTAGCATATTATAATGTTATGATTCTGATATTGGGTAGATTCAAAGCTAGTTGAGGCCGAGCCGAGAGGCAAAGGCATCGCGAAATAGTATTTCATCCAATTTGAGGTAAGTAACCATTGTAAATTTGGAAGTAAAGGTACAAACTCCGGTATTTCGTATTGTTTTGTGAAACAAGGTGACGCACATGCTAGGTGACGAGCGCGTGGGCGTGCACCGGTAGGGATTATGACTTGGTCCATCCCGTAGCGACTATTAAGCTGCGTATTTGATTTTAAATCTTATGATATCACTTATTTTAGAGTTTGATACTATATTATGGGTTGTATGCTATGTTGGGGGCTTTGTGCCGATCTGTTGAGACCCTTAGGGGAATTTTTACTGTTTTCCTCACCCTATTTGTTTGAAAGCATATCCTCGGTCATGCTTTACCTGTTTATTGTTTAAACCTGATTTTTATCACTCTATTTCTTACAAATGTGAAAACTATTTGGGCTGAGATTCCCTGATTTCCACTATTATACCCGAGTGGCTGTAAGGTTAATGACTGAGGGAGGTTGAGGACCTAATGGTGAGGATTATATATATTATAGATCGGGCTGCACGCGACAACAATATTATATGTATATATTATGGATCGGGTCGCAGTGATACTTATATGGATCGGGCTGTACGTCGCAGCGATATGTATATTAGATCGGGCTGCGTGCCGCACGATATGACGCTTGGGTTGTAGGAGCCCCTCCGGAGTCTGTACACCCCCAGTGAGCGTAGTCGACTATAAACTATGGATCGGGCTGCACGTTGCAGCGGTTATTATGATTAATACTATTATGAGATATTATTGAGCATGAGTGCTGAGTGTGGGTACTGAGTGACGAGAGCTGAGTCACGAGTGACTGAGAGGCTTGCCCGAGAGGTTATATTTATGAGTGATACCTTGCCCGAGGGGCCCATTTATGATATCTTTGCTGATTTCACTCTTCTTTTATAATGAGCCTCTATTGAAAGTTGCTAAGTAAATGATTTCAAAGTATTTCAATTGAAACTGAAGTTTTTACGAAGTAACTGACTTTTAAACTATTGAGTTGATTTGATACTCTGTTGTGTACTCCTATATATGATTTTAACTACTCGTCACTGCACTCAGACCTTATTTCCTTTAGTTACTTACTGAGTTGGCGTACTCACGTTACTCTCTGCACCTTGTGTGCAGATCCAGGTGCCCGAGCGGCAGAGTAAGAGTCCCCAACATTTTTTTGAGCTTACCGGAGCCTGCAAGGTAGCTGCATGGCGTCCGCAACCTTGCTTTCCTCCTTTCATATCCTTGTTTTTCCGCATTTTTAGACTTATTATGTGATAGACAATCGGACTAGTTGTATTTAGAAGCTCTAGACTCGTGACACCAGATTGTTGGGCTGTGTTGGTTTGATGTTTTACTGTTTTTCGCACATTTTGGTGACTTAAATATTTCTTATGAAAAATTGAGACTTAATTAATGTTAGAAAAATGTTTTTTTATTAAAAGAGATTTACTGTAGATAATTGATTGGGTTGGCTTGCCTAGTATTGTGATAGGCGCCATTACGACCGGGTAATTTGGGTCGTGACAGTATTACTCAGGAGAGAGTGCATATTTAGGTAGTTATTGAACATCATCACTCCTAACGTATATGAGGGATCAATACGATGGGTTTAAATATGGGATTAGGGATAACAAAACTTTGGATGCGATCTAAGTAAGGTGTACTAAAAGTTAGATAGCGTAATTCGGGAGAATATGTCTGGTATATTGTTGTACTTATACGGGAGAGAGTTACGAAAGTTAGAGTGCTCATGATCGATAGAGAAGACTTAGGCAAATTTATAGCAAATATAGTGGAAAGGATTTCGACAATAGGGGAAATCAGAACTTTAGATCATTCCCATTCTTGCTTACAAACCATTCATAGTTAGTTCTTAATTACTGCATTTTCATTACGTAATATTTAGTTAGTAAACATCTAACCTATTACTTAAATATCTCCAAAGATTGAATACGTGAATTTGGGTAAATCCAATAGCTGTGATTGATAGGTTAATTCCCTGTGGGATTCGACTCCGGACTTGTTAACCGGAATATATTTGCAGCGACCCCTTTGTCCTTTTTATAAAGTATAGTTGGGCGAGATCAAAAAGAAACCCTAATACAAAGAAGAAGAAAGCAGCAGTAAAGAAGAAGAGAAAATTTATGTATCTGAAGTTACTAAATAATTGGGTATCAGTTAAATATTCTTTTTAAAATGGATACAGATTCAATTGACATCGCAAAACTGGGCTTCACATGAAAATTTTACGTCTCTTTCAGTCTCTCAACTTAACCAGTAAACATAAAGGGTGCATTTGGTATGAAGGAAAATATTTTTCGAAAAATATTATTCAATTTTCCCATATTTGGTTGGCTTAAATGTTTTAAAAAATATTTTCATCATAAACTCATTTTTCTCCAGTGGGAGGAAAATGTTTTCCCTATCAACAGAAGAGAACATTTTCCAAAACTCTTTTTCAACCTTC
Organism: Nicotiana sylvestris; assembly: GCF_000393655.2. Lineage (NCBI taxonomy): Eukaryota > Viridiplantae > Streptophyta > Magnoliopsida > Solanales > Solanaceae > Nicotiana > Nicotiana sylvestris. Next base: position 163,270,796 of record NC_091059.1, read on the forward strand.
TCCACCCTATTCCCCATCCCCATCCAAACCACCCCTACCCCACCCACCCCAAATCACCCCTAGCCCTAACTACACCCACCCACCCCAACCTCGCCCATCACCCACCCTAAATAGAAATATTATTAAGAGTACTTTTTTTCATGTTGTAAATAAAGTATTTTCTTTCATTTCAACAAAACGAGTACTTTTTTTCATGATGTAGAAAAGTATTTTCTTTCATTTCAACAAAACAAGTATTTTCTTTTCATGATGTAACAAAACGAGTACTTTCTTTTCATGATGTAGAAAAAAATATTCTCTTTTGTTTCAACAAAATGAGTACTTTCTTTTCATGACGTAGAAAAATTATTTTCTTTCATTTCAACAAAATGAGTATTTTCTTTTCATGATGTAGAAAAAGTATTTTCTTTCATTCAACAATATAAGTAATTTTTTTCATGTTGTAGAATATTTTCTTTTTAGTTATCGAGCTCAAATTTTAACGTTGTTCTTGTGTGAAAAAGTAAATTAGCACATTAGTTCCTTTAAATTTGTGTGAATTTTGAAAAGAATAATTAAATTCTTGAAGAAAATAGAGTTTTGGATTTGGGGGGTGTAACACCCCGTAACTTGAATCGGTTGTGGATGCATTAAATGAGTATTAACGTAATGGTAATTGATTGGTTATGATAATAATTTTACTAGGCATATAATAAGTGATTTGGGGTCCAAGGAGAGACCTAAGTCTAAGCCAAGTTGGAAAATTACATGATAGACTAAAATTCCAAATGAGTATGCACAAGACCACACTTTGGACGATCATATATACAGATATATAAGTATTTAGGTGATGCAAAACCTATAAAATGAAAGGTCTTTGAGTCTAATTTCTAACTCTTCAAACCGTTTGTCATTTGGACTTTCCTACAAGAAGTTATGACCAAATTACCAAAGGCTGGCGGAGGACTGCGCAGATGCGAAGCATCCGAGGCAGCGTCCGAAAAGAAGGGCTGGTAGTGAAGTTCTGCCATAGCATCCGGGTCATCATCCGAGCTCCTGAGAGGAGTGAAGTGCGGATGTGAAGCATCCACGTCCGCGTCCGAAATCTGGGCTTATAAACACAATTTCGGGGTCCAGCTTCCCCCATTTCTTTTGGATGACTTTTAGGGTTTTCCTCCACTCTCTCAAGACCTCCAACCCCTGCCATCTTCAAGGTAAGTAATCCCCATTATCTTGGTGTGAAATTTCATCATTTATACACTAGTATTTATGAAATCTTCACATAAAATACTTAGATCTTCAAGAGATTTCTTCAAGAACTTAAAGGAGGGTTTTACAAGATTTCTTCCAAAAAGGTAATCCTACACCCTTAGACTTACATGTATGGATTTATTAAAGGAATATGAATATGAATAAGTAATAAAATTCTTGTTATGGTGATTGGAAGCCATCAGTTCCTAATTTAATTACATAACTATAGTAGAGATTGAAAGATAAATATTTGTTGGAATTTTATTGGTTAGGTGTGGATGAATGGTCATATATGTGACGTTGGAAGTGATAAATTGGTTAATCATGATGGTGGGATAAATTATTGATGAATGGTGGTAATTAGATGAACTAACTATAGGGTGATGAGATGTAGAGATTTATGCCTACAAGGTGTTTGATAATATGCCTAAATGGCTTAAGTTATGGAATTTGTTACTAATATTGGTTCCATTGGATGTTCTATTGTAGATTGAAGTTTCTTAGTATTGTGGATCATTGTAGTATCACTAAGGGGCGAAATTCAGGTATGTAAGGCTAACTCTATATGTTTGGGAATTTTAATGATTCTCCCTACACTACGTTTCTTTTACCACGTTACCAATTGCCTCAGAAATATAGTTAAGCCTAGTTTCCTTGAATAGTTGTAGAACTTCTATTCTCTAGCTTCGTAACTCGTTCATGACTTTCATTCTGAATGTTGTGAGCTCAGTGCGTATTCAATAAAGACTTGGGTTTGGTTCCCCCGAGTCTTAGTATAGATTACTCTGTATTCCATAAACAGTTGAAGTTTCGGTATTCATAATCAGTTTAAGAATACATGTCTCAGCCTAGTCCTATTCAGTATTTCAGTATCATGTGACTCAATGTGATTCAGGATACCACTATCATGTATTGCAGTATGATTCTCAGTTCCTGATTTTAAATCCCTGAATGTCGAACACCTGTATTTGGGCCTGAGACCGCAGTTTATGCTTTATGCATCTTTGGGCCTAAGGCTGCAGTTTATGCTTTATGCATTTTGGACCTGAGGTCGCAGTTATGTATACATATACTTGGTCCCGAGGCCGCAATTTGTACACAAGCTTTTTGTGTTAAGCAACGTTGGCTACAGACATGTTTCAGACTTGTATTAGTGTCTCCACACTTTGACTTTCATTATTCAGACATTCAGTATATCAGCATGTGTTAGTTTATCTTCCGCATTTAGTATGTTATGATATCACATGTTGATTCAGTCAGGCAGTTGGTTCGCTCGATCATATGTAGTCAGGCACCGAGTGTCGTGTTACGTCCATGCCCAGGTTTGAGGCGTGACTGGGAGGGGGGAAGGAAACATGAGTAGTAGCATAAAAAAATATTTTATACTCTCTAACCAAACACAAGAAAATATTTTTCCGGAAAAAAAAAATTCACTCACTAATTAAATTAGGAAAAATAAATAAAACCACTCATTTTCTATATGTTTTCTAAGAAAATATTTTCTGTCGCACCAAACACACCCAAAGACCTGGTAAAAAGAGAGGCAATCACATTCATCAGATGGCAAGTTAAATATATTCTTTCTCTTAGCTCCTTTTTATCGACCCTTTTTGTCGAATAAAAAGGACGACATCACAGGGGCGGCTCAAGCACATACGGGGCCTAAAGCCATAGTTTAATGTGAGGCCAAAATTTTTAAAAGAAAGTTATAAGATATGTTTTTATTTAAAGTCTATTCTTCTAACTTTTTGAGATACAAAGTTGTTAATAATTTTTTTTTATAATCGACTTTCTCTAATAGTTCATATTCAATTGATAACACAACCAACTCATTTAATTTTTCTTGAGATTTTGTTGACCTTAGATAAGATTTTAAAGCAATATAAGTATAGAACTACTGAAAACTTAAAAGTATTGTTGAACACTTGAACTAATAAAATCTTTGAAAAAGAAGGTGAGTAATGAAATCTTGAGGGGAGAGAGTGAGTAAGAATATCAAAAAGAAAGACAGAAAATATGTAGAATTTTCTGAAATATGAAGAGATTAAAAAAAAAGATTAACTTGAACAAATTAAGGAAGAGCGATCAATTTTTTTAATGAAGGAGTAAAAAGTAGAAAACTTCCTTGTATATAGTAGTAGTGAGGAAAGATAGATAGAGTTTCTTTTGAGATAGCTAATTTTGTCTGATTAGCTATGGCTTTGTAAAGTTTTCAAAGGTGATTAATACAAAAGGTTAGTTACCAAAAAAAAAAAAAAAGTGGAAAACTGAAATGTTGGAAAGACTATTCTTTTACCCATTTTTAAGTAAATCAAATTATTACCTCATTTATATATCTAAAAAGCTTTCTTTCCTTTTATATTAAAAACTCTATTTTTGTACTAAAAGTACTAAATATTATTTTTTAAATACTTATGAACTTATTTTTTTTTTTTTAAATGGGGCTCCCAAATTTGGGGCTTAAGGCACAAGCCTTACCCCTCATAAATAGGGACAAATTTGAAAATAACCAGATTTACAAATGGTCATTCAAAAATAGCCACAGTTTCAAAAGTAATCGAAATTTAGCCACTTTTCATGTAAAGATAAATCTGAACAAAAACACTGTTCAAAATTCGGAAAAATACTCCAGTATAATATACTGGAATTCCAGTATAATATACTGGTCCAGCATAATATACTCGAGTTTGGAGCACCGGTACTCCAGTCTCCAGTATATTATACTGGAGCCAGCAAAGTATACTGGTCCAGCATAATATGCTGGAAGTTCATACACAGGTGCATCGAACTCCAGTATATTATGCGGGACCGGTCTCTGTTGCAGCGAAGTAGTAGCTATTTTTCAATGACTTGGCAAACACTGGCTATTTTTGAATGATCAGTCCGAAAACTGGCTAAACCGTGCTATTTTAACTCATAAATATGGAGTCGGCCCTGCGACAGCATAGTCTATCAACTGAAAAACAAGATAGAAATTTTAGAGGGATGCTACTGGTAGAAACTGAACTCTGTAATGAAGAAATCACGGTTTAAATGAAGAAATCACCTAACCGCAAGCTATCTTCTCCATTATTACCTATGTACAATAATGCATAGCTCTTTCTGTAACACTTTTTTTGCTTTATTCTTTGAGATATAAAGTAGGACAGATTTTGCTCATTCGTCCAGAGCCGTCAATATTGGCAGGCTCAAGTGGGCTTTAGCAATTACGGGTTGGGCTGGACTAGCCCACCATTTTGATGGGTCTTATAATGGTCTGTCCACCCCAGCTCTATATGGGTTGCGGGCCCCAGGGCCGGCGCATTATTTTTAAATATAATTTTATATTTTTTTCTTTACGTTCTAACCTAAAAAAGATAAATATTTAAAAGTAAAAAAAAAAAGTTATTGGAAAGTTTTCAGAAAATTTAATAACTTTTATATTGTTCTAATATATCACAATAAACACTAAAAAAGTAAAAGACAAGACTATATTTCATTTACTAAAAGTCAAAACTCAAAACAAACTATTCAAGAGAACGTCCATGACGCTTATGAGATATCCAACACATCATCTTCATCAAACACATTTGAATCCGCTTGTGAGAAGGTTGTCTTAACATTTTCATTTTCATCTACATCTACAATATGTATGCAATATTAATTAGTTAAATATTAAAAACAATTAAATTTTTAAAACTAATTAACGTTTTAAAACTTTGATATTTTAATATGATGAGCTTAATAAATTTTAAGCTTGGGATACTCTTCTTGTTATTTTTTGTGTCACATACTTTTTATATTTTATATTAGGCCCACGGGCCGGGCCGAGCCTGCCTCAGTCAAGCCTCACGGGCCGCGGGCTTACTTGGACCGGACTTAAAAGACTCGTTTTTAAATAGGCTCCAAAAATTCTAATACAACCCTACTAAATCACAAGCTGGGGTGGGCCCCAACGGGCCAAACCGATATTGATGGCTCTACATTCATTGTAAACTTGTAAGGCTGTCGACTAGGGATCGAAACTAGTTTCAAGAGACATCAAATAAAATAAACGACTGGCGTTTACTCGAAACAGGTGGAAATATAATGCAAAGAGAACCACCTGATTAACTTTATATCATTACCACCAATTAGTCGTCAATTTCTTTAACCAATCCAGCAAAACCTCCATCATTCACAGTTTGTCTGCGCTTTCGTTATTTCACAGCATGTACTCCTTTCATGAAATATTAGTCAATGCTTACGTTAAGGTAAAAACTTAAGACTATAATTAATAAGTTACAACTTTCTGTACAAGAAAACGACAAAATTTTCACACATCATATCCAAAGGATTTCAAAATCATACATGAACAATAAACAACAGCTCGGAAACTCCTTCGGAGAACTAAAATAAAACTACAGTAATCATTCCAGCTTGACTCTGTTTTCTTCAAGCTGTTGTTTCTTGGGCTCAGCGGGGAAGTATTTTATGCCAACTAGATCACCAACTCTGCTGATAACCTGGTAAATGCAAGAATTTGTAATTAGCTAATCAGTGTGCTATATGGACTTCCTTTTTTTCTTTTGACAGATGGTCCATGGCCAGATCTGGTGATGTTCTCTCTCACAAGATTTGATCACAGATATATTTAAATATGCCATCCACGCATGAGGATTCCAGTAAAATGTCCTTAATAGTCTAAAATAGGATCTCAGCTATTGACTACAACACCCCCCCCCCCCAAAAAAAAAAAAAAACCTAGCAGCTCCTTATACAAGCATAAGGATGAAAATCAATTACCTCATCAGTTGGTGCCAAATTATGCGTAAAGCAATGTGTTAGTTCAAAAGTGTCTACTTTAAAAATTAATGACAGCTGCATGAAAGAAATATCTTAAGTGCAAGTGACAAAGTGGTAACGGATAACTCATCGCATAAAGGTTATGTGAAAGGTTATACTGACTGCAATTAGTATCTGACATAGTGAGGGTATAAAACATGAGAATTTGCTCCTCAGAAAAAAGAAGGAAATTAAGTGCAAGCTCTAACCTCCAGTGCTTTGTTAAGATCTTCCCGTGAGTGAGCAGCAGAAATACATATGCGTGCTCTGGCCAAAAGTAAAGGGGTTGCTGGAAAACCAACAATCACTACGGCCACCTACAATAGCGGCACATGAAGTAAATTCCAAGATAAGAACAAATGTAAATTTAAACAATAACCAGTCTGTTAAACAATGAGCCTGAAATGACAAGAAATTGTACATTCTGTTTGAGACATTCCCGTGAAAAAGCAGGTATTTTTGCAGGATTGTAGAGCATGATGGGCATCACAGGAGAATCATTGTCCCCAAGGACTTCAAAACCCATCTTCTGCAGTTCTGATCGGAAAAAATTGCTATTTTCACGAATGCGTGCCAGTTTCTGAGCCCCTACAATAACAAAGTAGCTCTAAAGATCAGTACACAATTTTTATTACCCCGGTATTCAGCTGCCATTAGAATGATAAACAAAGTGCAAAATAGGAGTGAATTTTGATAGTCAAAGTTTCTGACCTCTACTAGAACCATCTTCACCAAGTATAACCTTGATAGCAGAAATGATTTGTTGGGCAGCTGGAGGTGATATTGATGTGGCATACAGATGAGCTGGGCAAGTGTACTTCAAAAATTCAATAAGTTCCTGAAATTGGTGGTAAATGTCAAAATCAACGATTACAAAATAACATCAGATTAACCTCCAGCTAATCAGTTGGAAAAGAAAAATAGTTGAAAGAAAATCAGCCAAGTAGTCCACTAGCAGTGTAAGGGAATGCTATGTTGCAAAAGAATAGGCGAAAGGCTCAAAATACAAAGCTAGAGACATATCTGCCTCAATGGAATGTTTAGCATCAGATTAGGTTGCTAAGTTTGACACAGTTTTGATTCATTTTTTTTCTGATAAGGTAAAGATATTGAAAATTAGGTTTTCTGGAGAAGATAGGAAACAGAATAAAAAGGAATGACCAATGAAGATAATCTGTAACAGATCTAGACCTCCAAGTAACATGTAGAGGGAATTCCATACCAGTTAAAGATTGAGGGAATCTAAACAGAAAACAAAAGAGTTGCTTTCATTTTGTTTTCTGTTCTTTCATGGGGATACAGGACAAAAGAAAGTTGTTTATTCAATCTTATATTAAAAAATCTGAAAGATAATTATCTTATTGTTGCCTCATTGAGTCTTCACTAACATGAAGTCTGTCAGCAGAAGTGTCAACAATTTACAGATAGGACAAATGATGCAAGTGTCTGACACTGTAAAAGCAGTAGCATGAATATCTTTGGTTTCACGATTCCACCCTATTTGTCATACTTCCATACACTTCAACTAACTATCAGAAACAGAGAATTTATCTATAGACAATGAAAAAGCGAGTCAGCTAGCACCATTATATGATTGGCATTAAGGAAACATACTTTGGATCCAGCAATATAACCCCCACATGAACCAAATGACTTTGTGAAAGTTCCCATCATAATGTCCACATCAGCCGTGTCAACTCCCAAGAGCTCACAGACCCCCCTTCCTGTTTTTCCAACAGCTCCAATGCTGTGAGCCTCGTCCAAATAAACATATGCCTGCAATGAGAAAAATACATCACGAACAAAGTCATGAGAAAATTAAACCAAATGGAGTCTCCTAAGGCCTACGAAAGAAAATTAGTCCCTCAAATAAAAGAGAGCTTCGTATAAAATTGAGACAATTATTTTCATACCAATGAAGAAGTACAAGCCTAGCTCTTCGAGCAATTATCAATGACTAAAAACATAGTAATACTGAGCACTACCTTGTATTTCTTGCATATGGCAACAATCTCCGGAAGCTGGCATAGCTCCCCTTCCATGCTGTATATGCCCTCCACTATAACAACTATCTTCTTCCACGGCCTGTGTGTTCTGGGTTGTCCCTCAGCAATATGTTCTCTTAAAACCTTCTCCAAGTGAGAAGGTGCTAAAGAATTGAGGGCAAAGCAAAGCATTAATATGAAATACGATGAACTCACGGTATAAAAATGGTATGGTTGAAAGGATAAAGCCCAAGTTGCAGAAACTTACTGTTATGTTGAAAAACACGAATAGTAGCTCCAGACCCTCGAGCACCATTTACAATAGAGTTGTGGTTGAGAGAGTCGCTGATAATCAAACCTCCCTGTTTGACAAAATTAAAAGATTAAATGACCAAATTAAAAGATAAATATAATCACAAATAAAACACAAGAATTAACTTTTAGAAACTATTTGTACCTTCCCAATCAAAACAGGAAGTATGGCTGAATTTGTTACATAACCCATGCCTGTAACGATGGCAGCTGGCTTGCCAACAAAATTAGCCACACATTCTTCCAATTCCGTATGGATGCTTGTGGTACCTGAGAAGACAAATTTTAGAAGCAGAGTTCCCTACTCAGGGTGACACAGCAGCAACTTACACAAAATCATGCCTACCTCCGTCTACGCGGGCACTGCAAGTGCTTGCAGAAAACTTTTTCAAAGACTCAATGACACGAGGTGTACAATATTCATCAGATGCAGCAAAACCAAGGTAATTGTATGAACCCAAGTTTAGGCACCTTGAAACTTTTGTGGTCCGCCTGCACAATGTGCCAGTGCATGGATTGTAAGAGTAAATATAGAAACATCAACTGCTCCTAAACAGTTAGGACTAATTTGGATATCGTATATAAACAACATATAAGGAGCCCTACAGCACCAGTCACTATAGAAGTCAAAGTAACTTTACCTCTATAGTTCTCTAATAGTAGTACAAAAGAATAATGGGAGAAATAGCAATACCGAGTAGAACAATTTACAGAATGTTTAAATAAAATTAATTAAACTGAATGATCCATGCTCACTTTAGTGTCTTGTTATTGTCATTGGACACACGCTCCACCACATCGAACCAAGCATCAGGAGGACTACATATTGGCCGTCCAAAACAATCCTACAAGTAATGATAATATAAAGCATAGAAACCAAAAGTCAATGCTTGCACATCAATGAATAACCAATAGCTAAACTTTTGGTCCAACAATTTGTTTTTCTCTTGGATGCATTGATAAGATCCAGGAATTAACGATTCAGAAGTGATGAAAGAATACGAGATCTAAGGTGTTGGCAATTCAAAAAGGTACACAACCAATAAAACTACGCTGATAATAGAGTTTTCAACCTCTTTTACTTTATGAAGTCCTCCGGTATTACTTATAAATCCATTCTCTATTTCACATAAGGAACTACACCTAAATATTCTAGCCGGGCAGTTTGCGGTGACTATTTGAGTTCCGGATAAGAACCCTTCCAACCCATTGGTTATTCATTCGCCCCATTAACTTACTTGAAACATTCCACTTCTCAAATCCCTCTTGCAATTACCAAGTTTGCAGAAATCGATGCAATTTCACAGCTAAAGTTTGCAAGCGAATACATGATAATTACAGCAAAGAAGTCAAATGGAAGCTTTCAAAATCATGCCCAATAGGCATATATAAATACTAGCCATCAGTGGGGCATGTTGGTTCTCCCAATTAATTCCCCTAAGCATAATGCATACAAATTATGCATGAAAGTGTCGAAAACATTCTGGAATCAGGAGCAGTTACCTGAATGCGATGATACAATCGGCGGATGTAGAAATCTTCAAGTCCTAAGCAGATCGGAGCATATCCCTAACATTTCAACACTTCAAAATTCAAGCTCATTCCCATAATAAAAAAATTGACGATACACAAGCGCGTAAGTTACCTGAAGATTGCTGGCCTTCCACCAATCAAAGATTTTTCTGAAGAAATCACGGAATTGGCCAAAGGCGAAGAGCAGGCCATAGCTGAAGTAAGTTGTCAAGGCGGTCAAATATGGAATGGTGATCATATTTGGATCGGATCTGAATAAGCAGAATCCGAGATCTCTGATGAGAGAGAAAAAGGAAGAGAGAGAAAGAGGGAGTGGAGAAAGGACAAGGGGAGAGAGGAGGCGGGAGCTGGAAGAAGGAACAAGGGAGAGGATTGGGTTTGAGTTTGACCAAATCCAATCCCCTCTTTTTTTCTGTTGAAATTGCTTTGCTCTCTGATTTTTTTTTTCAAAACAAAAAGAAATCTTGACTCTTGCTTTCTATATTGACGAATTTGGAAGTGGTGTGTTTTGCTGTGATGATTGTACCTTCCTTTTTATTGGTGAAGCGACGGAAAGGGAAACGAAAATTGAAGGGAAAAAGAAAAGGAAATTTCAAAGCCCACCAATTCTGAATGTTTGTTTTCAAGTTTGGAAGAATGAATGGAACAATGACAAATGTTTTCTCGTGGTAGTGTTACCAATATGACAGCCCATTTGCTCTCTCTTTTCCTTTGTCCCCATCATTTCATGTTTTACTGTTTCCTTTTTTGCTTCTTATATTTTTTTCCATTTGAAAATACTATGATCTCCACTTCTTCGTCATGAAAAATGGGGTTTTTAGTGCTCGAGTTTTTCTTCTTCTTAGGTTTCGATCCTCATAATGTAGGGCAAAGCATATTTAAGTTTTAATTGGACAATATAGTTGATTTTGATTCAATCATTAGCATAATTTGACCGAGAAAAGAATATATTAATTCTCTATTTTAATTTATGTGATATATTTCGCTTTTGATATTCAAACTTGTATAGGGTAAAATATGTTCATACTAAATGTTCGCATGGGAAAGCGACACGTGGAGCCGAAGATATAAGACAATCAGGTTTGAAGGCAACGATCTCGAAGAGAATGGTATTCATAAAGGCGAATTAAATACCTGTCATCCAGTAGCATTTAATGGGGAATAGTCTATAGCATTTATGAGCACGTGATTTTTGCTTCACGGAAATTACTCCAAAAGAAATCGAGAAATGAAGCAAGTTGCCTTCGGGTATAATTTTGAGAATTCGCGTGACATTTTTGGTAATTATTTTGTCCGTAAATGTTTACCTTGTTAGAGTTAATTGAAAAAATACAAAAATACATGTCGCATGCATATTTAGGATTTAATTATGCATTTAGGAATTAATTAAACCATCATTTGGCTCTAAAAGGAAAATCACAAAAAAATATACATTTTTATTCTATTCGTTGTCATTGTGTGATTTTATTTTAAGGTTTTAATTTGTGTGTTAATTGTTGTAAGTGTTAATTAATATTTGTGTAGTTTTATTTTTGATTTTACAATTTAATTAGGAATTGTGTTTAAATTAGAAAATTAAAAGAAGAAAAAGAAAAGTTGAAAAAATGAAGAAAAAAACTCGGATTGGGCCAAAAATTCAAATAGAAATCAGGCCCAAATCGATACATTGACGCAGTTCACATGACCGGGTCTCTCAAAAGAACCAGACGACGTCGTTTAGATGCTCTCAATCTGAGTCGTTGATCGAACTGATCGAACGGTCCAGTGCGACTCCCGTATAAGTCAAAACGACGTCGCATAGGCGTCTTAGATCCGAGCCATCCATCTCCATTGATCTGACGGCTCCGAGGCCTCCCAGATACCCAATCCATTCCAGCCCGGGTTGACCCAGTCTCCACTTAACCAAACGACACTGTTTCCACTCAAGCAAATGATCCAGGCCGTCGATCTCGTTTGATCAAACGACCAGAATTAAAAACCCCACCCACTATATAAGTCTAAAACACCTACCCAGCCCCCCATAGCCAAACCCCCCTCTTCGTCTCTGAGTTTAGAGACTTGAACCCCTCCTGAAACCCTAGCCGCCACCTTTTCCTTCGCCTGAAAACCCGGCGGCGTCGGCTCCGATGCCCGCCAAAATTACACCCCTGAACCACCATGATCCCCTCTCTCCAAATCCACACTCAGCTTACCTCGAATCTTTCTCGAACGTCTCGAATCTTCATTTGAAGGTTCGAGCAAAAACCTGATCTACACCAACCGACCCCAAATTCACAACAGTCACTCCCCTGGCCTCACTCGTAACCAAACCAAGCTTGGTTTGGTTCGAATCTAGGTAGAGACCTTCGAGCCCCAAATCGGACCGTATGAACCCTAGAACTCAAAACCATGGGGGTCTGTCCAGTTTAAAGGAAGAATTGGGGTCTAATAGACCTTAATCGAGGTGTTCTCAGTTGAGGACGCTTCAATTAAAGTCCGTTCGACCTCAAAGAGGCCGAGTCCAGTTCGAGCATGGGTCATTTTTGTTCTTAAGCTTCCGAGGTAATTTCTCATTTCTTTCCTTCTGTTTGTGTGCTATTTGTGTTTGTTTACATGTTAGTTTAATTTGTTTGATTTTTCTATCATTTTTCTTTTAATTCTGTTTGTCTTCATAAGACCTTTTATCTGGTTGATTCTTTTGTTTGTATGTTAGTTGTACCTATCGTGATGGACTACGTGTTTAATCTGATTAATATCGTCAAGTGGTTCATATAGGTGCCCTGTTGAGTCTAATTATGTGTCGATTAATTGTTATCTGTTATAGCGTGTAATCGAATGTTTAAATATCGTCGTTTAGTTTGATTAAAAGAAGGAGGAAGCATGACAATAGTTTATCTCTTTGACTCATTCTAGCGTTTGTCATTTCTGCTTCTTTTCTGTTCTTATGTGATTGAGTTGAAGTTGTTGAATGTATCCAATTGCTTCTTTGAACCAAACTGGCTCGCTTATTTTAAGGCCACATGAACCTCATTCCCTAATCCTTTCTGCCTGAAGTCATTTTGTGTGTTTGGATAGGATTGAATTGGTCATAGCTGTATAATCTGATAGTCAGTAATCAGTGATTAGTTGAATTTAGAGGGGTTTATATACTGACTATTAAGAGTTAGGGCATAACAGTAATCTTCAGGGGGTTAAGGGTAATTTTGGCATTTGACAGGGTTTTATCAGAATTAACTTAAGTGTCTGTCAAGTGGTTAATTAAAATACTATTAATTTAATGACAATGGGGAACAAGACATAAGAGCATGGCAGTTTAAAATGAATACTCTAATAAACCCATAACTCTTGATTAGAACAATAGGACAAACATGGGGAACAATATAGTTGGCATCAAGAAAAGACACTTAGGCATGGGAAGTTAAGGGGTATGAGCAGAGTTAAGGTCTGAAGGTATCAAGGCAGCCTGGTGCTTGCCTACTTTGCCTATAAATAGGCTCATTTAGAACAAAATAGGGGCTGGTTTTTTTTATCCTCAGAAGCTAGAGAAAAACAAGAGTGTTGAGGCTGGAGAATAAACCTAAAACTCTAGGGAAATAGAGGGCATATAGGATGTGCTATTATCTTTCTAAGTCAGTGATAGAGTACACAATCGAATGGCTGAACCTTGTAATCTAAGAATTTGAAGCATGAATACAAAAGTGAAGGGTTGAAGTCTTAAATTCTTTACAATTGCCTACTTACTTGTATACACATCAGAACACTTCTTTCATTAGAGTCATGTAGATGTTTGTTTATGTATAACTGGACATGCTTATTCTATAGTAGTTTAGTTGTAAAACTTCTGCCCCCCTGTATGTTTTTAGTTAATAAAGACTAATGATGTAGTAGTAATGTTTTGTCATTTCAGTCTATTTTGTTTAAAAGTATGTTCCAAATACACATCAGGTCGTAGGTTGATTACTCAATAGTTTAAACTATTACAGTTAACAAATTGCTTATCTAAATTCGTAAGAACATGTTCAATTAGATACCATTGGTTAATTTCAGCATCTAAGTTGGTTTAGGATAAAAAATTAGATTTTTCCAGTTCATTCATTCCAGTAGAATGTCACTTTAAATTGGCAGAAATTTGTTAACAAAATGACACCATTTTTTTAGTTTGGCAAATTATGAATATGTGTAGAAACCATTAACTAGGCCCAATTTGAAGTAGGATAGCCCAGGTCCAGTTTTACCCCTTATACGTCGGACATGGGCCCATAACTGTCAAACACACTGCTCTTACTATGTTCATTTTAGATTTAACGAATCATGTTTGAAACTTAACTATAATAACTCGTATGTATGTAAATAAAGTAGGACCTTTTCTTCATTTATTTTAGAGACAAACGAAATAGAAAACATAGTCACTATAGGATGACCTTTAAAATAAAATGAGGCGCGCCTCGCCAAATAAATTACAAATAGCGGGGCCCTCAATAAACATATACAATAATTGGTTAGACTTCGGAGTTGGCCATTTAGTGAAATTTCACGACCTCTTCCTAAAATAACAATACGTTAGTCTCTTTAGGACGCACCTTAATTAATCTTACCTTCTTAAATACGGGTGTGCATTTATGTAACCCAAATCCAAATCTCAACGGAGTCGAGACGTGTCGATAGCCTCGGGTATATTGATTGTGACGAGGTTCGAGATACGTTTTCACGACGTTGCAATTCTTTGTAAAAATAACAACAATAATAATAGAAGCGGTAAAATAATCATAATTTGCACTAAGTACATAATTGTTAAAATCAGATAAATAAGCCGGATATAATAGTTGAGTGACCGTGCTAGAACCACGGGACTCGGGAATACCTAACACCTTCTCCCGGGTTAACAGAATTCCTTATCCGGATATCTGGTGCGCAGAATATAATTTAGAGTCAATTTCTTTCCTCGATTCGGGATTAAAACCGGTGACTTGGGACACTCTAAATCTCCCAAGTGGCGACTCTGAAATAATTAAACAAATCTCGTTCGATTGTCCTTTAATTGGAAAAAACTCCCTTCCGCGCCCCTTCTTGCGGGGCGCGGGTGAAAAAGAAGGTGTGACAGCTCTAGCGACTCTGCTGGGGATCGAACCCAGAATCTCTGGTTCAGGGTTCAAGAATTCTAGCTTGGAATAATTGTTATAATTGGTTTTGTTTATTGTCTGATTTTTACATGTTTGGGCCTAATGTGCTAAATGCTGCTTTTACCGCTTTGATATTATCTGAACTATATATAAACTGTGCTGACACCCTTCTCTTCTTACCTCCAGGGATGTGCTTGCTGGCCGAGACTCCCTATTCTGTTAGTGTCATACCTTGAAATAAGAAAGAGGCCGGACAAGTTACAAAGCCGGACGATCCCGTGGGTCCCCGGTACGTAGCCCCCTCCTCGACTCGAGTTGTCCGCTCGGGTACACAGTCTAGAACAAATACCCAGGTTATGAACCTAGAATAACTCAGCTTCATGTCGGATCCCTAGTAGGAGCATTTGTTTGCATCATGTGCATTTGACTTTGGAGGCTCAATACAGGGGTTGGTTTTGTCTAGGACAGGTATACCAAACATGAAATGACTATCCTGAGGCATCTTACTTGCTTCTACTTGTGCATTTATTTGCTTCGGACTTGCGTGCTGACTGATTTTTTTGAGGAAAGAGAGATAGAGATACGAGGGTTAAAAAGAGTTAAATCGCCTGTTTTGAAAACTAGTGTCCAAATAGTGTCGAAACTCTACCAAATTTTTGAGAAAATGAAAAAGAGAAGAAAGAAAAAAAAGAAAAAAAAGAAAAAAAAGAGTTTTGTTTATGAAAAAATATTTTTTATTTTTATTTGTCAATAAAAAAGAGTCTTGTTTTCAAAAGAAGTTTGTTTTATCGGCCCGGACTACGCCGGTTTGATTCTCACTGGATGTGAGATACGTAGGCAACCCTCATCGGGTCCAACTTCCCCTTTTAAATGTCAACATAAATAAGTTTGGTGACGCCGTTTTTGGCAAGAATAGACGAATGTTCCCGAAAGGGGCACCGGAAGGCTGACTTTGCATAAATGGCCACTTTTAGTCATTTTGGATTGTTTGACCGGTTGACTCGCCCAGCTTTAAAATCTTCGTTCCCAAAGTGTTGAAAAGTCGTGTGCGGAACCGGATCTTCCTTGGAATCTGTGGAAAATTAAACTATATATATATATAGTCAATTTGGTGAGTCAAATAAATTTTATTTCTTAATCACCTTAATAAATGTGCAGGATGAACACGATGCAAAATGAACCTTTTTCAATAATGACTAAAATCTCTTTCAAGTTGCGGCGATGGTGGGATGATTTAGGTGGTGAAGGGCAAGAAGAGTTCAAGAAATATCTAAAATGTCTCACGGGTTTATTGGAAATCCAGCCTCGGGGGGATATCATAAGAGCTTTGGTCACCTACTAGGATCCGGCGCACAGTGTCTTCCACTTCTCCGATTTTGAACTCACCCCGACTTTAGAGGAAATAGCCGGGTACATCGAAAATGCTGAAGTTCCGTTGAGGGAAAAATACATGGTTGATCCAAGAGCTGTCACTGTGCATCGGTTCTTAAATTCGTTAAAAATACCTAGGACGGTCCACAATCCAGATTTGGCCGCAGGTTTTTGTAATCCACACTTCATATACGACAGATACGATCATGTCGGGGGATTCAACAACCCGGACAACAAGTTATGCAGCAAGGGTAACCGTCAGAAGTGGGACGGGCATAGACGAGTGGCTTTTATGGGAACCTTTTTGGGCCTTTTGGTATTCCCAAGGAAAGACGGAAACATTGATCTAAAAATAGCCGGGGTCGTCAGTACTTTGCCCATTCAAGACAAAAGCACTCTGGCACCTATGATAGTATCTGATATCTTCAGAGCTCTCATGGCCTGCAAAACCAGAGGGAGTTTCTTCGAGGGGTGTAACTTATTGCTACAAATATGGATGACTAAGCATCTCTGCCACCGTTCCCAGCTTTTGAGTTATGGTTCCTCAAAGAAAACGTGCATAGAAGAGTTCTACACAAAAATCCAGGGGGCCAGTCTACCCGAGGGGGTTACAGCATGGACATTATTCTTTCAGACCCTCACCGCCAGCCAAATACAGTGGACACTAGGATGGTTGCCTGTGTATGAGGTCATCCACATGCCAGCATCTAGGGCCCACTTTCTACTGATGGGGCTCAAGAGCATTCAGCCTTACGCACCATATAGGGTTTTGAGACAGCTCGGGAGATGCCAAACAGTGCCTCGGGAAGAAGATCTTAGTGCTCAAGTAATTGAGATTAGCCCCGATAGACATTTCCCTGAAGCAAGAGTTCGTCAGATCTGGAGTGAATGCCAATATTTAAAAGCAGATACTTGCGTGCAGGATCAGGCCAAAGGCGAAGTGGCGCCGGGATACCTTGCTTGGTACAGGAGAGAACTTGAGCACGAAAGGCCAACCAAAAAACCTCACATTTAAGAGTTTGTTGAGGCGTCACAAGAACCGTGGGACTGGTTGACCAAAGAGCGCGAATACCGGGCCGAAGTAGGCAAGCTAAAACAACAGATCAAGGATCTGAAATTTGAGAACAAGGTGCAAGTTGTTGCCGATGAGGGAGAGAAGAACAGGTTATCCCAAGCAAATGAGGCTCTCAAGGCTCAGATCCGACAAATGAGGATAGATGCTAACAATCAGCAAATGAGTCGGTCGGATGAAAGATTGATTTACGGACAAAAGAAGGAAATCGGTGAGGGCCGGGATGATTTGAAGAAATCTGAGGGTACCATAGCGCAACTCCAGGTACAATGGTCAAAGAGAACGAAAGAGCACACACAGTACCTGCAGCAGGCAAGGAAAGATTATGAAAAGACCATTGTCGGTCTAAAAAGGAAGGTGGCCACCCTAGAGAGCAAGGCGGCTAAACAAGCCAAGGCTTTTGAAATCGAGAGTAAACATTGTTGTAATCTGATGGCCTCAATGGAAGGTGAAATACAGCAGTTACAGAAACAATATCTGCATGATTCTCGGGTTTTGAAGGTTAGAGGGGATCGGATAGAACGCCTACACCTAGAGAAATATCAAACCAGAAACAAGATTCTGACTATTGCTCGTGCTATCACCTGGAAATGTCGAGAGTGTGAAGAAATGACCCGCACTACCTTCATGTCAGCAGTAATGATTTTCGCCAAGCGGACAATGTACGAGCTGGAGCAACTTGAAAGGGATCTCACACCTAAGCCCGTGGCAAGGCCGAATGATGTCTTGCGGGCACCAACTTTTGGAGCCTTAATGTATTTATAGTTCGAGCCAGTGTTTTGTTTTAGAGTCTGTTGTCTGTCTGTATATTCTCTTTTCATCAAAATATGGTAGTACTTTTTTATTTTTATTTTTATTTGGTTTTACCTTAGGTTTGTTCTTTCCAAAAAATGTTTAGTTTGTATTATAATGTTTCAGTAAAGAAAATGGAATATTCCCAAAATTTGCTTTCACGGTTATGTGGCAGAACTACGCCTGGTTTGATTCATGCGGGGACATGATACGTAGACAATCCACATAAGATTCGACCACCCCTAAAAAGAAAAAGAGAGAAGAAGCAAAGTGAGTAAAAGAAAGGAAAGAGGGACATAAAAAAGAGGTAAAGAAAGTAAGTCGGAATGACGCATGCGGTCAAAACAAAGACATGATAGAAATGGTTATACTGCTTAGGAACATTGCATCCCCAACGTGAAATTGCAATATGTGTTAAGCTCTAACGCTAACAAGTTTGTTGTTTCCAGTTTCGAAACAGTTAGCTCGTTAGAACGTTCTGGCAGAGTACCATTACCACACAAGATCTAAAGGGCCCGTTCTGAGAAGTATGTCTGGTTCGGACAAAAGTGTTAAGGAGGAAAAGACAGAGATGCAAATGATGAAAGAGGAGGTAGACAGGTTGAGACAAGAGATAGCGGGGATGCACCTAGCCTGGGCTAGGGGACAAACGTCACCAACCCTTCCCCATACTCCTACCCTCTTACCGGCTCGGACTCCGGAACACCCTCCCACTGGTCCATCAACGAGCTTCCTCATTGCCCAATACTATCAAGGGGAAACTTCCTATAATCCCCAAGCTCCACCACCCAAAAAAAACCCTCCTCCGCCAACTGTCCCTGTCTTCGGGGCACCTCCACCAGCCACACTGCAAAGATCCTCCAGTGAGCCGTTGTTTCAGGCTCACGATAACCAGTATTATCCCCCTAAACCAACCTTTAAAGCACCCGAGCCATACACTTACACCCCTCACCTCCAACTCCCGGCAGAAACTGAGAGGCCGACTAAGAATCTGGAGCAGGATGAAGTGCTTCGTAAAATGAAAAGCTTGGAGAAATCCTTCAGGAGTATGCATGGGTTGGGCGACCAAGTTAGTGTGGCCTACAAAGATCTGTGTCCTTTCCCCGATGTTCAATTGTCGGCAGGTTTTAAGATGCCAAAGTTTGATCTATACTAGGGACATAGTGATCCCATGACATATCTACGAGGTTTCTGTAGTAAGATGAGAGGAGCAGGTGGAAATGATGAGCTCCTGATAGCTTATTTTGGTCAAAGTTTAAGCGGGTCCGCACTCTAATGGTACACGAGGCAGGATCCTAGCAGGTGGTATACCTGGGATGATCTAGCACAAGCATTTGCAGGTCACTTCCAGTATAACCTTGAGATCATCCCGGACCGTCTCACACTATTAAAACTTGAGAAAAAGCCTGGAGAGAGCTTCAGGGAATTTGGATTCCGTTGGAGGGAACAAGCAGCGAGAGTCGATCCGCCAATGAGGGAAGGTGAAATGGTGGACTACTTCTTACAAACTTTGGAGCCAACTTACTTTGGTTACCTGGTGACGTCAGTTGGTAAATCTTTTAATGAAGTAGTAAAAATGGGCGGCATGGTTGAAGAGGGACTCAGATCCAACAAGATAATGAGTTATTCAGCAATCAAGGCCACAACTCAGGCTATCCAAAGCGGCACGGGGGGTGCACTCGGGAAAAAGAAGAGAGAGAAAGTCGCAATAGTCTAAGCATGTACTTGGTCCAAATCCAAAGGTCTTTCCCCTCGCTGCCAACCCAGACCCCATTACCCAAACTATCCGCACACTCCATATAACCCTCCACAACCCTATTACCCACCACAAGAGCCACATTTCACCGTCCATCACGCTCAAACTTACACCCAGCCTCCGGCTCGCCCGCAATGGCATGCACCGGCTCCCCAACATACATATACACCTCCCCAACACACATATCCACCTCCACAAAACACATATTCACCACCAAGGGCCTACAGGAAGCCTTCAGGACCAAGTTTCCGCGGAAATCAGGCTTTCAGGAACGAAAGGATGCAGAGGCCGAGAACATTCACTCCGTTGGGAGAAACCTATACTACTCTGTTCCACAAGTTGAGGTAGATAGGCCTATTAAGTCCTGTTGAACCCAAATTGTCAAATCCCCTTCCCAGAAATCTGGACCACTCAGTGAGCTGCGAATATTGTTTGGGGGCTCCCGGTCATGATACTGAGAAGTGTTGGAAGTTGAAGACTGCCGTACAAGATCTTATTGACACAAATAGGATCGAGGTGCAGGCACCAGAGTCACCAAACATCAATGAAAACCCGTTACTGGTGCACCATGAGGCCCATATGATCGAACTAGTGCACAAAGGAGGGAAACCCAAAAAGCCCTCACAAATGGTAATGATGATTTGTGTCAGTCCAAACGAAAAGTCGACCAGTGGAAAGGCAGTGGTACAGATGGGAAAGGAAGATGACAAGCCATTTGTGGTAGTAAGGAAAGGTTCGTCTGTTGCTGCAAAGAAGCCAGAGTCAGTCAGGGTAGTGCTGCAGGGAGTATCAAGCACACCAGTGTTGGTAGTGAAGGGGGCCCGCGTAGAACTAGTTGTTATCAGGCCAGTAATGCAATTGACGATAACAAGTGAGAAAGCTGTGCCATGGAGCTACAGTCAAGTGACAGTGATGCATAAGGGGAAGGAGGTTATGGAAAAAATATGTGAGGACCAAGGGTTAACTCGTTCGGGAAAGTGTTTTGTTCTCGCAGAATTAAGAAGGGCCAATCCTGTAACAATAAAGAAGCCAGTGACGGAAGAAGAAGCAAAGGAGTTTTTGAAGAAGATGAAGGCACATGACTACTCAATTATAGAGCAGTTGAGGAAGACCCCGACCCAGATTTTGTTGCTATCCTTATTGATCCATTCAAGTGATCATTGTCGGGCATTAATGAAGATTCTAAATGAAGCCCATGTCCCGGACAAGCTCTCAGTGAACCATTTGGAGAAAATAGCGCACAAAATCTTTGAGGTAAACCGAGTGACATTCTCTGACGATGAGTTGCTGATAGAGGGTACAGAACACAACAGGGCACTCTACCTGACGGTGAAATGCGAAGATTCGGTGGTCACTCGAGTACTGATCGATAATGGGTCAAGTGCCAATATCTGTCCTTTGGCCACTCTGAACAAACTGAAGGTGGGTGATGATAGGATTCACAAGAACATCGTCTGCGTCCGAGGTTTTGATGGGGGAGGGACTGACACAGTGGGTGATATCATACTAGAGTTGACCATTGGTCCGGTCGAGTTCACCATGGAATTTCAAGTGATAGATGTGACAGTGTCGTATAATCTTCTATTGGGACGACCCTGGATCCACGCAGCCAAAGTTGTGCCTTCTACACTGCATCAGATGGTCAAATTTGAATGGGATAAACAAGAGATCGTGGTACACGGGGATGACGGTACACATGCCGCCAGTGACGCCATTGTGTCCTTCATAGAAAACGACGATGACAAGGGCCCATGGGTTTATCAGGTTTTTGACGCAGTCTCAATAGACAAAATTCTTGAGGGTGAGGGCCTTCCTCTTCCCAGAATCGCAGCTGCAACTTTCATGATAGCCTCGGAGATGTTGAATAACGGGTTTGTACCAGGAAAAAGGTTTGGGGATTGATTTGTAGGGAATGGTCCAGCCAGTTTCTTTACCCAAGAACCTGGATACTTTTGGGTTGGGATTCAAGCCTACCGCAGCGGATGTAAAGCGGGCCCGCAAGATGAAGAAAAGAGTCTGGGTCCTTCCTAAGCCAATCCCACGACTGTCCAGATCATTTGTCAAAGCAAGGTACAGAAAGTTACCAGTCTCGGAAATTCTTGGACCCTTGATCGGGCCAGATGGAGATTTGAATGAGGGCTTTGAGAGAATGTTCACAGATGTCAACATGATAGAGGCTGGAGAGGGTTCCAGTAAGGCAGGCATACAGTTTGTTGAGCCTAGGGCCAATGTCTACAATTGGACAGCTACTCCTCTTCCTACTTGGAGGGAGTCCTGGTAGTTGGCTCTGATTTTCCTTTTTGTTTTCTGGATTATTCCAGGGTTGTAATCCAGATTCTCTTTTATTATTATTATTGCTCAACAAAGTGTGAAACCTTGTTATCCCATGATTCAATAAAATGAAAAGTTTCTTCTTCATTCCTTATTTTATTTTTATTTTTAATTTTTGTTTCTTTATTTTCTTTTTCTGAACAGTTCTTTTCATACTGGTCTTAACGATATGGCATGCACAACGGATCTTCAACCTAGTCTAAAAGATCAATCTGATTCCGAACTAACCATACAAGAGGTCGATTATGATAATGAATCAGAATACGATGAGGATGAATCCTTCGAAGAAATAAACAGGGAGCTAAGCCAGTTTGAAGAAAAATCCAGGCCCAACTTAAATGACATAGAAGCCATCAATTTAGGGGATGCAGTCGATGTTAGGGAAACTAAAATAAGCATCCACATTGCACCAAATATCAGGGAAGAATTAATCAAAACACTTATTGAATTCAAAGATGTATTTGCCTGGTCGTATGACGACATGCCGGGGTTAAGCACGGATTTAGTGGTCCATAAATTGCCTACTGACCCGGTATGCCCTCCCGTCAAGAAGAAATTGAGAAAGTTCAAGACGGATATGAGTGTGAAGATTAAAGAGGAAGTAACCAAGCAACTGCAAGCGAAGGTTATTTGTGTCACTCGATATCCTGATTGGTTGGCTAATGTGGTGCCGGTGCCAAAGAAATATGGGAAGATCAGGGTGTGTGTTGATTACCGCAACCTGAATAGGGCAAGCCCAAAGGAAAACTTTCCTTTACCCAACATCCATATTTTGATCGACAATTGTGCCGGACGTGAGATCAGATCTTTTGTAGATTGCTATGTTGGGTATCATCAGATTCTGATGGATGAAGAAGATGCGGAAAAGACGACATTCATTACGCCGTGGGGAACTTATTGCTACCGGGTGATGCCATTTGGTTTGAAGAATGCTGGGGCAATGTACATGAGAGCAATGACTACTATGTTTTATGACATGATCCACAAAGAAATCGAGGTGTACGTGGACGATGTGATCATAAAGTCCAAGCATCAGGAAGACCATGTAGCAAACCTAAGGAAGTTTTTTCAAAGACTTTGAAGGTATGATATTAAGCTCAACCCGACTAAATGTGCCTTTGGTGTTCCATCTGGAAAGCTGTTGGGATTCATCGTCAGTCGGCGAGGTATTGAACTGGACCCGTCAAAGATCAAATCTATCCAAAATTTGCCACCGCCGAAGAACAAGAGAGAAGTAATGAGTCCGTTGGGAAGATTGAACTATATCAGCAGGTTTATTGCACAACTCACAGCAACTTGTGAGCCCATTTTTCGACTACTGAAGAAAGATGTTGCGGTAGATTGGACGGCGGAATGTTAGGAAGCATTTGACCAAATCAAAGGATATTTATCAAATCCACCTGTGTTGGTTCCACCTGAGCCGGGAATACCGTTAATCCTCTATCTGACGGTCCTGGAGAATTCATTTGGTTGCGTATTGGGGCAACACAACATTACAGGAAGGAAGGAGCAAGCCATCTATTATCTCAGCAAGAAGTTTACAGTATATGAGGTTAAGTACACTTAACTCGAGAAGACATGTTGCGCCCTAACTTGGGTGGCTCAGAAATTGAAGCACTATTTGTCCTCATATACTACTTATCTCATTTCCCGCTTGGATCCACTAAAGTATATTTTCCAAAAGCCTATGCCTATAGGGAGGTTAGCAAAATGGCAAATATTACTCACGGAGTTTGACATTGTCTATGTGACGAGGACGACCATGAAAGCCGAAGCGCAGGCCGATCACTTGGCTGAGAATCCTGTTGATGAAGAATACGAGCCGTTGAGTACGTATTTTCCTGACGAGGAAGTAATGCATATAGATGAGTTGGAATTACCTGAGGAACCAGGTTGGAAGCTTTTCTTTGATGGAGTCGCAAATGCGAAGGGAGTTGGAATAGGAGCGGTACTTATTTCTGAAATCGGACGTCATTATCCTGTTACAGCTCAGCTACGTTTCTATTGTACCAACAACATGGCTGAGTATGAGGCATGCATTTTGGGTCTGCGACTAGCTACAAACATGGATGTCCAGGACTTTTTGGTCTTGGGAGACTCGGACCTCCTGGTACATCAGATTCAGGGTGAATAGGAAACACAGGATTTGAAGCTAATACCATATCGACAATGTTTGCATGATCTGAGCAAGTGATTTCGATCAGTGGAGTTCAGACACATCCCAAGAGTTCATAATGAGGTTGCCGATACATTGCCCACTTTAGCATCGATGCTACACCACCCAGATAAAATTCATGTTGACCCGTTGCACATTCAGGTTCGTGATCAGCATGCTTATTGAAACATGGTAGAGGAAGAAGTGGATGGCGAGCCATGGTTTTATGACATAAAGGAGTACCTCAGGATGGGGATATACCCGGAACAGGCCACCAGAGATCAAAAAAAATCCATTCGGCGATTGTCAAGTGGATTCTTTCTCAGTGGAGGAGTGTTGTACAAAAGAACCCCAGATTTGGGATTGCTGAGATGCATAGATGCCAGTCAAGCCACGACAGTTATGACAGAGGTACATGCTGGAGTTTGTGGGACACATATGAGCGGATATGTATTGGCGAAGAAGATTCTTCGAGCAAGGTACTATTGGCTCACTATGGAGCGCGATTGTATTAGCTTCATGCGAAAATGCCATCAATGTTAGATACACGGAGATCTGATTCATTCTCCGCTGACAGAATTGCATACAATGTCAGCGCCATGGCCATTTGTTGCCTGGGGCATGGATGTCATTGGACCTATTGAGCCGACGGCTACCAACGGTCACAGGTTCATTCTGGTGACCATAGACTATTTCACTAAGTGGGTTGAAGCTAAGACTTTCAAGTCGGTAACCAAGAAGGCAGTGGTGGATTTTGTTCACTCCCATATCATCTGTAGATTTGGGGTCCCAAACGTGATCATCACGGATAATGGTGCTAATCGTAACAGCAATTTGATGAAAGATGTATGTCAACAGTTTAAGATTACACACCGTAATTCCACACCATATCGTCCCAAGGTGAATGGAGCAGTTGAAGCAGCCAACAAAAACATCAAGAAGATACTGAGGAAGATGGTAGAAGGATCCAGACAATGGCATGAAAAATTACCATTTGCATTGTTGGGTTATCGCACCATTGTCCGTACTTCAGTAGGGGCAACTCCTTATTTATTGGTATATGGAACTGAAGCAGTAATACTGGCGGAAGTTGAAATTCCATCCCTTCGAATTATCGCTGAGGCTGAGATTGATGATGACGAGTGGGTCAAAACCCGTTTGGAGCAGTTGAACTTGATTGATGAAAATAGATTGGCAGCTGTGTGTCATGGCCAGTTATATCAAAAGAGAATGGCGAGAGCCTACAACAAGAAGGTGCGCCCCAGAAAATTTGAGGTGGGGCAGCATGTGTTGAAATGAATCCTGCCACATCAGGCCGAAGCAAAAGGCAAGTTCGCCCCGAATTGGCAAGGACCGTTCATTATAACCAGAGTGTTGTACAATGGCGTTTTATGTTTAACAGATATCAACGGGAAATGCGTCGACATGGCTATCAACTCCAACGCAGTTAAGAGATATTATGTATGATTTTTTTTATTGTAATTGATGTTTGTTTGTGGTTGGCATTTATCGGAGAATGAAATGACGGAGGCAATTCTTTCTTCTATCCAAACACTTTAACCTGTGCTTCCCCTTTTGAGCCTTATTTATTCTTTTATATCCCTCTTTTAGAATCAGTAATTAAAATGAAAGAAAAAGAAAACGAAAAATAATGATGATAAAGAAAAAGTCACAAGAAAATAAAGGCATGAGAACTATGTTTGACCTGATTCCTCAAAAAAGGATACGTAGGCGCCTCACGGCTCGGTCATAGTGTAACAAAAAAAAAGAATCCCCAAGCAAAAAAACTGGGGCAGAAGTTGTATTTATAATTTTGGGAAAGAAAGTTTAATTCCAAGAGTTGTAATGTTTTACCCGTCAAAATTATTTTGAGCCTTTGATACCCCTTTTCTTTTGGCCATACACAAAAACCCATATTGATATCCAAAAAAGACCTCCCGATCAGTATCCGAGAAGTGCCAAGTCATGCATAACACTCTAATCCCCAGCAGAGAAGAGGATCATAAATTGGAAATGAACTGATAACCGAAAAGAATCCCCAACAGAGAGAGTCATATCGACAGCACTCCAATCCCCAGCTGAAAAATAAAATAAAATGAGAGTCTTATCGGTGAAAACTTTCACAGGCACCATAAGGCGACGAAAGATGAGAGAAATAAAATGAGAGTTTTATCAGTGAAAACCTTCACAGACACCATAAGACAACGGGATATGAGAGAAACGAGAGAGTCTTATTAGTGAAAACCCCTCGAAGGGCACTATGAGGCGACAAGACAAGATTGGCGGGAAGGATCCACATTTGGCAAAGAGTTGAATGCCTGTTTATCCCCAGCAACATGAGGTCGTCCGAAGGGTTGATTGATACAAATAGACTGGGTTGATTAATCCGGAATGCACGACATGATCGTTGGGATCAGTTATATCATTCAGATAAGTTCTTTTCTTTCCTTTTCCCCAGCATTTGTTCAGAAAGATTTCTTCCTTTTCTATTTTTTTGAAATCATCACTTTTTCATTTCTTGGTTTAAAAGACTTTACCTCCCCAGCAGTTTTTTTTGAAAAAGATTTTCAGAGCTTACTACCAGTTGCCAAAATGGTGCAAAACAAAATGTGAATAGGACATGTCGAAGATAAGGCGACAAAGTGAAAAGAAGTTGGTCGCAAGACCAAATGATGAATGAGGCTAGATCGCAAGAGGACCAAATTTCTAGGGGAAGTTGGAGAAAAATGGAAAAGCAACAGTTAAAAGGTTATGAGGATCCCCAGCAGATTTGTGATATACAGGAACAACTCCGACAGATTCTCGACCAAGTCCCGCAATGATCGGACAACACATGGCAGGGAAGAAGGAGAAAAGAAAAACCATCCCCAGCAGGAATATCATCCCCAGCAAATAATATCATCCCCAACAAGTTTTGTAATAAAACGCAAAGCAGGGAAAGGGAGAAAAGAAAAACCATCCCCAGCAGAAATGACACAACCGCTCACCATGTTTTAAACTAACAAATTCTCTTTGATTTGAAGCAGGTAAAGGAAATGGCATTGATGGCGGAAAGGCATGCCACAAGGAAGATTATCAAACTGGGGCATAAAATTTTCCTTTCATTTTGAAAAGTTTCTGGAAGGCAGGTACCCATTTGGGGAAGAAGAAAGATAACACCAGTCTCATGGGAAGTGGTCTTGAACCAGCGTTATCCCCAACATACCAAGTTTTAATGAAGGAAGTTGTATTCCCAGCGGATAGAACAAAGGGATGAAACTGGTGTTCAGAAAAGCAAAAGGCTAGTGTCATTCCCAGCAGGCTTCAGAAGAGTGGAGCACCAGTTTTGAAGGAATGAAAATCCCCCAGCAATGTTATCCTCAACAGAGTTATCCCCAGTTGATAATATGTTTATCCCCAGCAATGTTGAGAGAAAATAAAAAATTTGAAGAAAGGAGATTCCCCCAGCAGTATCATCCCCAACAGGTAAGTAAATAATTCCCAGCAGTGTTATCCCTAGAGGTTTCGAGGGAAGACAACACGAGAAGCAGTTCTGTAAGAAGGTAATTCAGGAAGAAGGAAATGGTTCACCCATAGGAGACGCATTTCCTCCTAAGTTTATTTTTTACCCATAGGAGACGCATTTCCTCCTAAGTTTTTTTTACCTATAGGAGACGCACTTCCTCCTAAGTTTATTTTTCCCATAGGAGACGCACTTCCTCCTAAGTTTATTTTTACCCATAGGAGACACATTTCCTCCTAAGTTTATTTTTACCCCTAGGAGACGCATTTTCTCCTAAGTTTTTTTTTACCCATAGGAGATGCATTTCCTCCTAAGTTTATTTTTACCCATAGGAGACGCATTTCCTCCTAAGTTTATTTTTACCCCTAGGAGACGCATTTCCTCATAAATTTTTTTTACCCATAGGAGACGCACTTCCTCCTAAGTTTATTTTTCCCATAAGAGACACATTTCCTCCTAGGTTTATTTTTACCCATAGGAGATGCATTTCCTCCTAAGTTTATTTTTACCCATAGGAGATGCATTTCCTCCTAAGTTTATTTTTTACCCATAGGAGACGCACTTCCTAAGTCAATAGTTCAGTCATAGGAGACACAATTCCTAGTTTTAGTCACTAAAGTTTTCACTCATAGGAAACGCACTTCCTGGTCTTGGTCATTTAAATTCACCCTTAGGAAACACACCTCCTAGTCTTGACCATTTTAATTCATCTTTAGGAGACACACTTCTTAAGTTTGGCTCATTCAGGTTTTAGGTTAGCAGACGCATCTGCTAGTCAGAGTTTTTAGTTTTACTCGTAGGAGACGCACATCCTAGTCTAGTCTTTAGTTTACTCTCATCATTGCATCAATAGTAGAAGTGGTTTACAATTTGGCTAACAACTCACAAATATTCCTAGTACAAACTGGGGCAAAAATTTCGTTTGTTTTTGTTTACTTTGGTTGCAGGAGCCCGCCTGGAGAACAGATGAATACATTTCAGTCTTTACATTTCAAGTGTTGAAGTTGGGAACCCGCTCATATAACAGAGGAATACATTTCAGTCTTTACATTTTAAGTGTTAAAGTTGGGAGTTCGCCCATATAATAGAGGAGTACATTTAAGTTGGAAGTCAGGAGCCCGCCTGTATAACAGAGGAATGCATTTCAAGATCAAGTCAGAAGCCAGTAATACGGAGGGTTACAACAAAAATACCCCCAGCATGAATCCCAACAGAAATTAGAAGGAAGACCACAAGTCGAGCCCGAAGTAGAGAAACAGCGGAGGAAACACAAATCAACGAGACATCAAGGCAACGAGAGACACAAGAACAAGACTGAAGATCTAAATAAGATTTTGTAATGCATAGACTATAGTTTAGTCTAGCTTCTTGTTTTCTTTCAGCATGGTGTAATAAGGAGGTCAGTAAGTAGCGACAGCAGCAGCAACAACAGTAACAGTAAATCCACAGCTCCATGGTAGTCCCAGCTACCAAAACTTCCCGAACTACATTAACTTGATTCCCCTTTAGCCATGGATATGTAGGAAACCTTTGAAGCAAAGGTTCGGTTAAATTTTTTTAAAAAAATGCTTCACACGGAGTATTCCAACGGGCAAAAATCGCTCGTATCCGCTCACTTTATCTTTGCACGAAAACTCTTTGTGTTTTCGGACAAAGAGGGGTAGCTATGAGCACGTGATTTTTGCTTCACGGAAATTACTCCAAAAGAAATCGAGAAATGAAGCAAGTTGCCTTCGGGTACAATTTTGAGAATCCGCGTGATATTTTTGGTAATTATTTTGTCCGTAAATGTTTACCTTGTTATAGTTAATTGAAAAAATACAAAAATACATGTTGCATGCATATTTAGGATTTAATTATGCATTTAGGAATTAATTAAACCATCATTTGGCTCTAAAAGGAAAATCACAAAAAAATATACCTTTTTATTCTATTCGTTGTCATTGTGTGATTTTATTTTAAGGTTTTAATTTGTGCGTTAATTGTTGTAAGTGTTAATTAATATTTGTGTAGTTTTATTTTTGATTTTACAATTTAATTAGGAATTGTGTTTAAATTAGAAAATTAAAAGAAGAAAAAGAAAAGTTGAAAAAATGAAAAAAAAAAACTCGGATTGGGCAAAAAATTCAAATAGAAATCAGGCCCAAATCGATACATTGACCCAGTCCACATGACCGGGTCTCTCAGAAGAACCAGACGATGTCGTTTAGATGCTCTCAATCTGAGCCGTTGATCGAACTGATCGAACGGTCTAGTGCGACTCCCGTATAAGTCCAAACGACGCCGTATAGGCGTCTTAGATCCGAGCCATCCATCTCCATTGATCTAACGGCTCCGAGGCCTCCCAGATACCCGATCCATTCCAGCTCGGGTCGACCCAGTCTCCACTTAACCAAACGATACTGTTTCCACTCAAGCAAATGATCCAGGCCGTCGATCTCGTTTGATCAAACGGCCAGAATTAAAACCCCCACCCACTATATAAGCCTAAAACACCTACCCAGCCCCCCATAGCCAAACCCCCCTCATCGTCTCTGAGTTCAGAGACTTGAACCCCTCCTGAAACCCTAGCCGCCACCTTTTCCTTCGCCTGAAAACCCGGCGGTGTCGGTTCCGATGCCCGCCAAAATTACACCCTTGAACCACCATGATCCCCTCTCTCCAAATCCACCCTCAGCTTACCTCGAATTTTCCCCGAACGTCTCGAATTTTCATTTGAAGGTTCGAGCAAAAACCTGATCTACACCAACCGACCCCAAATTCACACCAGTCACTCCCTTGGCCTCACTCGTAACCAAACCAAGCTTGGTTTGGTTCGAATCTAGGTAGAGACCTTCGAGCCCCAAATCGGACCGTATGAACCCTAGAACTCAAAACCATGGGGGTCTGTCCAGTTTAAAGGAAGAATTGGGGTCTAATAGACCTTAATCGAGGTGTTCTCAGTTGAGGACACTTCAATTAAAGTCCGTTCGACCTCAAAGAGGCTGAGTCCAGTTCGAGCATG
The DNA here is from genome assembly GCF_000393655.2 of Nicotiana sylvestris. Classification (NCBI taxonomy): domain Eukaryota; kingdom Viridiplantae; phylum Streptophyta; class Magnoliopsida; order Solanales; family Solanaceae; genus Nicotiana; species Nicotiana sylvestris. Next base: position 163,301,741 of record NC_091059.1, read on the forward strand.
AGTCATTTTTGTTCTTAAGCTTCCGAGGTAATTTCTCCTTTCTTTCCTTCTGTTTGTGTGCTATTTGTGTTTGTTTACATATTAGTTTAATTTGTTTGATTTTTCTATCATTTTTCTTTTAATTCTGTCCGTCTTCATAAGACCTTTTATCTGATCGATTCTTTTGTTTGTCTGTTAGTTGTACCTATCGTGATGGACTACGTGTTTAATCTGATTAATATCATCAAGTGGTTCATATAGGTGCCCTGTTGAGTCTAATTATGTATCGATTAATTGTTATCTGTTATAACGTGTAATCGAATGTTTAAGTATCGTCGTTTAGTTTGATTAAAAGAAGGAAGAAGCATGACAATAGTTTATCTCTTTGACTCATTCGAGTGTTTGTCATTTCTGCTTCTTTTCTGTTCTTATGTGATTGAGTTGAAGTTGTTGAATGTATCCAATTGCTTCTTTGAACCAAACTGGCTCGCTTATTTTAAGGCCACATGAACCTCATTCCCTCATCCCTTCTGCCTGAAATCATTTTGTGTGTTTGGATAGGATTGAATTGGTCATAGCTGTATAATCTGATAGTCAGTAATCAGTGATTAGTTGAATTTAGAGGGGTTTATATACTAACTATTAAGAGTTAGGGCATAACAGTAATTTTCAGGGGGTTAAGGGTAATTTTGGCATTTGACAAGGTTTTATCAGTATTAACTTAATGGTTTGTCAAGTGGTTAATTAAAATACTATTAATTTAATGACAATGCGGAACAAGACATAAGAGCATGACAGTTTAAAATGAATACCCTAATAAACCCATAACTCTTGATTAGAACAATATGACAAGCATGGGGAACAATATAGTTGGCATCAAGAAAAGACACTTAGGCATGGGAAGTTAAGGGGTATGAGCAGAGTTAAGGTCTGAAGGTATCAAGGCAGCCTGGTGCTTGCCTACTTTGCCTATAAATAGGCTCATTTAGAACAAAATAGGGGCTGGTTTTTTTGATCCTCATAAGCCAGAGAAAAACAAGAGTGTTGAGGTTGGAGATTAAACCTAAAACTCTAGAGAAATAGAGGGCATATAGGCTGTGCTATTATCTTGCTAAGTCAGTGATAGAGTACACAATCGAATGGCTGAACCTTGTAATCTGAGAATTTGAAGCATGAATACAAAAGTGAAGGGTTGAAGTCTTAAATTCTTTATAGTTGTCTACTTACTTGTATACACATCAGAACACTTCTTTCATTAGAGTCATGTAGGTGTTTGTTTATGTATAACTGGGCATGCCTATTCTATAGTAGTTTAGTTGTAAAACTTCTGCCCCCTGTATGCTTTTAGTTAATAAAGACTAATGATGTAGTAGTAATGTTCTGTCATTTCAGTCTATTTTGTTTAAAAGCATGTTCCAAATACACATTAGGCCGTAGGTTGATTACTCAATAGTTTAAACTATTTCAGTTAACAAATTGCTTATCTAAATTCGTAAGAACATGTTCAATTAGATACCATTGGTTAATTTCAGCATCTAAGTTGGTTTAGGATAAAAAATTAGATTTTTCAGGTTCATTCATTCCAGTAGAATGTCACTTTAAATTGGCAGAAATTTGTTAACAAAATGACACCATTTTTTAGTTTGGCAAATTATGAATATGTGTAGAAACCATTAACTAGGCCCAATTTGAAGTAGGATGGCCCAGGTCCGGTTTTACCCCTTATACGTCGGACCTGGGCCCATAACTGTCAAACAGACTGCTCTTACTATGTTCATTTTAGATTTAACGAATCATGTTCGAAACTTAACTATAATAACTCGTAAGTATGTAAATAAAGTAGGACCTTTTCTTCATTTATTTTAGAGACAAACGAAATAGAAAACATAGTCACTATAGGACGACCTTTAAAATAAAATGAGGCGCGCCTCGCCAAATAAATTACAAATCGTGGGGCCCTCAATAAACATATACAATAATTGGTTAGACTTCGAAGTTGGCCGTTTAGTGAATTTTCATGGCCTCTTCCTAAAATAACAATACGTTAGTCTCTTTAGGACGCACCTTAATTAATCTTACCTTCTTAAATACGGGTGTGCATTTATGTAACCCAAATCCAAATCTCAACGGAGTCGAGACGTGTCGATAGCCTCGGGTATATTGATTGTGACGAGGTTCGAGATACGTTTTCACGACGTTGCAATTCTTTGTAAAAATAACAACAATAATAATAGAAGCGGTAAAATAATCATAATTTGCACTAAGTACATAATTGTTAAAATAAGATAAATAAGCCGGATATAACAGTTGAGTGACCATGCTAGAACCACGGGACTCGGGAATACCTAACACCTTCTCCCGGGTTAACAGAATTCCTTATCCGGATATCTGGTGCGCAGAATATTATTTAGAGTCAATTTCTTTCCTCGATTCGGGATTAAAACCGGTGACTTGGGACACCCTAAATCTCCCAAGTAGCGACTCTGAAATAATTAAACAAATCCCGTTCGATTGTCCTTTAATTGGAAAAAACTCCCTTCCGCGCCCCGCAAGGCGCGGGTGAAAAAGGAGGTGTGACAGCATTAAATGCACGGTCCGTTAGAGAGAGTATGATATTCACTGCCCACTGTTACACATTCTTTATTGACCCTCATAATTATTATATAAGAGGGGCTTGATCCTAAAACCTTGTTCTCTAGGTGTAACTATAAATAGTGAGCTCTACAAACATTTTACAATGAAATTTTTTATCATATTGACACGAGAATAATTATAACTTATAGTATTTTTTATATAATTTTTGAATATCTAAATTTTAATTTTAAAATACTAAGGTTAACTAATTCAATTTAATTTTAAAAATTTGCTAAAGTAACTCTCAATAAGTAAAGCGTGTCATATAAATTTGTAACATAGAATATTAATTAATATGAACAACAATTTGGCTTGCGTAAAGAGAGATTAGAGAGAAAAGTATGTGTAGAGTTTTTTCACTACATATGATGATTTATATAGGGTAATAAAATTAAATTATTTGTGCAGTTAAACCCTTGTAATATATATACATGTAACTCTTAATAGGCTTTTTATTTTCTTTGTTTAACACTCCTATTGAATGCGGAATATATATGTCATGTATACCCAACTTGTTACAAATCTGATATACCGGATGATTTCTAAAAGCTCGAGTAAGGTATTAACAATTAATCATTCGAACTAACAAATTTAAGCGTAATAGTTTGGGTTTGCGACCTCTTTGTGGCAATTTACTTCAATGTGTTAGTTATCTCGTGAAATAATTGATTCGACGCAATATATAACATTATCTGATTATCGGACCATAGTTTGATAGGACAAAGTTCTTAATATACCTAACTCCTCAAACAACTGTTTCAACCACGTTAATTCACATGGGGACAAGGTCATGGCCCTATCAAAAAGAAAAAGTTTAAAAATTAGAGGTAATTGTGGATAGCGAGAATTGAACTAAATGAGGTACGAATGTTTTGAATTCCTTGACTATTGAGTTATGCTTTTGGATATAATATATAGAGGTACAAAATAAAATTTTTCTTATATATACTGTGTAATTTTCCGGCGAAAGAGGTTCGATTGAATCTCGTTCTGCCGCCCTAAATCCACCTATGCGATTAACTATATATTTCTCAAAAGTGTTTTTTGAAAAAGTTTTATTAAGGAGAGACTATTTTTTTTGCTTATTAGAAACTGCTTCTGTTTCTACTCAAAAGTATTTTTTTTCCTTTAAAAAGTTTGGCCAAATACCTGCACTTTAAAAAAAGGCACTTTTAACCGAAAAAAAGCTTGGCCAAACCGGCTATAAGTCGGCCTTGATATGCCCAACAACTTCTATATAATAATTGTTCTACGGTCCTAGTATAGGAGGCTCCTCTACTAATTGCACCTTTAAGATATTTCACAATTCGAAGTACACAATTCCAATGAGTCTCAGTTGTTGACTTCATAATTTAATCTGATTCGCAATACTCATAAGAAAATATATGTACAATCTGATATCAACGGTATCTCTTGACTAAAGGCCATTTAGATGATGAATTAGAAAGAACAATCCCACCACAAAATATCATATAAAATAAAAAATTATACTATTATATAACATTCTCTCATTATTATTACGGCGTAAAAATGTATACTACTATTTATTGAGAATTAATTCTTACAACTAGCATGTAAGGAGTAGTAATAAGTCAATTTCAAAATTGAATATGCAGATTCGGGTTAATTTCCCTATTGGACTAAAGATAAAGAAAAAGGGAAAGGAAAGAATGTTGAGTTGCCAATGGAGTAGCTTCAGTAGAGTATGCTACAGCTCACCATTTTCTTTGCAACAATTCAATATTAAGGCGTTAAACTTGAACAGACATTATTGTCTTACCAAATCATCTATGGAGGATTCCAGTTCCCAGGTTTCGCCATCGCCCTTTCAATTTCTCACAAAGAAGCCTTACGAGCCTCCTCAATGGGCCTCTCATCTTAGCCCCCTTCCTTCTCACACTTTTTCCCTTGGACATGTAAGATAACAATCTATCTCTATTCGTCGGTTGTTATTTGTTTCGTTTATGCGTAGGAGAGAATTAATCATTCTGTTGTTTTTTTAAAATTGTGTGATTGTGCGTAGTTTCCGACTCCAATTCACAAGTGGAACCTGCCTAATTTGCCCAAGGACACTGAGGTTTGGTTAAAGGTAACTTTTCCCCCCATTTTAGCCTACCTCATTTGAAAATAAGGATGGACCAAGACAAACAGAGTAGTATTTTCTATGCACTAAAAAATAGGAAGAAATGTTTAAGCTATTTAACTATTATGTTTGATCCTTTCCTGTTAAAGCAACGAGACAATTTTATAAAAGGAAAATTTTGCTCTGAGGTTTTTCTGATGTCTTACTAGGCAAGCATATTGTTGTCTGCTTCGACCAACTCAGGACTCGGAAAAAAGTTGCAGTATAGAAGACTTTTTTGCAATTTTGGTTTAGCCGTGTACTGCTTGAAGCAAGTTCTTCTGATGTAGTCCCTCATACTAACATTTGCGACAGAATCTCTTTAATCTACCGCAGAATGCTAAAGTATGACATGGAGTCCTCCAAATTTCACTTAGGTCCTTACTGGGGGGAAAAAAGTTATTTTTAGGTAAAAAGAAAATTTAAAAAGAGGAGTGAGGTCTCAGAACTATATTTGATAACAGAAATTTCTTTCCATTTTTTTTATTGGAGTGATTACCCAACATTTTATATGTAACATCTGAGCACCTACTTTATGTGTTTGTTGAACTGAAAATTACTGTAGACTAGGGAGTAGAGTAATAAATGTGGTATCTTCGTGCAAGTAATGAAGAATGGCATAATCTAAAAAATTGAAATATTTTGTGAAGTTATTTGCAGTGGCATTAGACATGAGTCCTCTTTTAAATGTGTGTGTATGATGTTTGCCTGTATGGTAAAAAGCGGGAAACAAAATAAAAGGAAATCGTTAAAGGACACGACTATACACCATACTGAGAAATATCACAATCAATTAAGAAGCTGAGTGAAGTGAGAGCATCACATCAACCTATGTGCTGTCAAGTATACACTGCAGCTTGATTGTCTGGATATTTTGCTCGTTGTTGGGTCAGTACTAAGAGGTACTACTAGACCATTGATCATTTTTAAGATAGATGGTAAAGTTTCCTCTAAATTTTTTTTATAGTATATCTAAAGTATGAGTTCTTGGTCTATAGGGAGCCTGAGGATGGTTTTTCTTTTGTGCTATTGTTTCTCTCATGTGCTCTGGTTACCTTTTTCACTGTACCACTATTCCAGATTTATTCTAACATGAACGAATTTCGACTTTACAGCGTGATGATATATCAGGAATGCAATTGAGTGGAAACAAGGTCAGGAAGCTGGAGTTCTTGTTGGGAGATGCTGTGGCACAGGGGGCTGACTGCATAGTGACTATAGGTGGCATACAAAGTAATCACTGTCGTGCTACTGCTGTCGCTGCCAAGTACTTAAACCTTGACTGTTATCTCATCTTACGCACTTCAAAGGTATACCTTAGTTGTTCTTTTGGTATTTTGTTTGATTCCTACATCTGCCGCAAGTCATCACTTCATGTTTATGTGAATAACTTCTTTAGCTTTGTCACAGTTACTTGTGGATAAAGATCCTGGATTGATAGGGAACCTCCTTGTTGAGCGATTAGTTGGAGCGCACATCGATCTTGTCTCAAAAGAAGAATATGCAAAAGTTGGCAGTGAGGTCTATACTTTATTAATCCATACAAATTTTACTTGTATTTATAGTTATTTTCTTGCGTTACATTTGAGTTTTATAAAGATTTTTTTGTGCACCTTTTTCACTGAAGCACTCCCCTTGATTGGCTTTGGGCCTAGCTGACACTTGCCCCTTTCTTTTCAAACACTGGTCTGTGTAGAGGTATTTTGCATCACTGACTCATTTTGTGTCCTCTTTTTCCCACTAACACCTGGTACTAACACCTGGTACTCACGAAGTTAAATTTCAACTTGAAGCGTCAAAGAGTTTTCTCTCTTCCTTCTTCCTTCATAGATTCTGGTCTCCTTTTCCTCTCCTCCTCTGCCCCTCACCGAAGGAAAAAATTTACGCCCCGGAACTTTTCCTCTTTCCATTGATATATGGATTCCATTGAGGAGTTCTTTCACTATTCAGGCGCTGTCGACTAGTGCTAGTCGATGCAAGAATATGAAGCCACACATACCACGTGAAATCAGTAATCTGTGTGATAAAATAAAAATAGAAATAAGTTGCTGATTAATTGGTGAGCTGAGAACTAGTGTTGTCCTCCAATTTCGGGATGTGCTCTTGATTTTCCAAATGGAACTAGTATTTGAACCTTGTACAATTTTCAGTTGTACGGATGCTAAGTCTGTCCCATAGTAGCCTCAAGCTGATAGGTCTTATCTTCAATAGTACTGATCCTAATGTGTGTTACATCTCAGGCTCTTACCAAATTATTGAAGGAAGAGCTGTTAAATGAAGGAAGAAAGCCGTATGTCATCCCTGTTGGTGGATCCAATTCTTTAGGAACCTGGTGAGGCTCCTTTTCTTATGCAACTGGCTTGTTTCCTATGTCTGATAAATCCTAGGCCTACGTCCTTTCTTTTTCCTAATTTTCAGCATTTCACTTGCACCTTGAGATGTGCATTGGGTACTTTGAGAATCGCGTTTTATCCAAAAGTTCTTAATGATAACCTTCAGGTCTGAGTTTAGAGCTCCCTCACTGCGTTTGCCTTAATTTGAACTTCAATATGTGGTCAATTTCCCTTTTCATTGTGAAGCCTTCAAGAGTGAATATCTTTTCCATCTTGTGGTCCCTAATTGAGCCATAGCCTGCGGTATTAGTTTACTTCTGGTGCAAACGTTGACTCTACTTAAATCAGTATGCAACTCCATTTGCGGTGTGGCATACAGGATACCTACCTGTGTCACCTTTTTTTTTTTTATAAGAAGGATACCTTCCTATGTCACTAGCCTTGTTTCATTGAGTTTTTTTCTGTAAAGATAGTTGTCATCCTGCATTAAGTGGCTACATAAACTGTTATAGCGAATATCTATCCATCCTTCAGAAAATCATTCAATTTTTCCTTTTGACAAAGACAGAGTTTCTCTACAATCCTCAAAGTTTAACCTACAATATGTCAAGGGAAGACAGATAAGCTATGGTTCAGAAGGTTAATTTTGAGGTTTCCCCAGCTCGTTTTAAACAAAAGATAGCTTATATAAATACAGACTCTATCTTTCTGGAGCTATTTGTGGAAGAGTAGTGAGTGATGTTTAACAAACTAGAAAAGAGAGAAAGAGCATTAATGTCATATATGCATGTTATACGATGTTTTCTCATATAGAAGCCTTTTTACATTCTGCCTGCCTTGTATTCTTTTTTTTTTTGGTTGGGGGGGGGGGGTTAATTTTCTCCAGCTTCTCCCACAACCCTTATGTTTCGTTCTATTAGAATTGCAGTACTGGAGCAAATAAATGATTCTTATATGTTCGATTCATTGCTTGAATATTTGGAAGCCACGAGCCTTGGTTAGACTCAGTAATTATACTGTCTTCGCGCCTTCTATGTAGATAGTGTTACTAGTTTGGCTTGCTTTAACCGGTCCAAAATGAAAAGCTGCTCATTACCTGCCAAAAAATAGGTGTACTTGACGCTGTTGAAATTATCCAAACCCATCTAAGCTCTTACACCTGCTCGTTTTTCAAACCTATAAGATTAAGGCTTAGGTACCCGAAAAATGCTAGACCTACTGAGGCAGAGCAGAGAATTGTTATATGTTGTGCTAGAAGGCCAACAGTGGTATAAAGTTCAACCTCCTGTAAGGCGCTGCCAGCAGAAAGAAGAAAACTTAATATTGCATGATGTTGGACAGCAAGTGCTCTCAATTTCATATTGGACCGCAAATGCTGTCAGTTTCATATTCTCATATCTCATATTTAGCCTTCTTGTGTCTTTGTTGTTCAGTTCAGCTTCTGGTTCCATCTCAATATTTTTTTATTTTTTTTTCGTGTGTGTGTCTTCACAAAGACACTAATATTTGGAAGAATATTTGAGTTTCCATTGATACTGGCTGTTAATTATAGAACTCCACAGGGAGCTTAATCCCGTGTTGTAGTGATACGTAGAAGGGCCTACCTGGGACCTGAAATGAAGACCATGCTAGAAAATATGAAGTATAATCAAACATTTCATGTTCCTCTTACCAGATGAAACCTCCGCTGGCCGCTTGGAATTGAACAGTCAAATAATCTTATGGATTATTACATTAGCATTTTTCAGCTGCTCGTCAATATTCCTATTATCCTTTTCAACCCTAATATGATGACACTAGGTTAGCCAGGATGACTTATTTTCTTGATTGACAGAGCTATCAGCCCTTCAGAAGCTAGTAGCCCAGTTAGAATACATGCCAAGGTTCTGCCTTCTCTATGCTGATATTACTATCTTCCATAGAGTTACAGATACATGTTTAAAGAAAAGATCGAAGGATCAGCGTTAGTAGTTGAAGAACCAAGAGTTCCATCCTTTAATTTATTAGTAAGCACCTCAAATGCCTAAATTAGTACTTGGACTGAATTACGCTCAGACCATCAGGTTGCCATCCTTAAGTAATGGATAGTGATGGTACACATTCTAAACTATACACGGCTGAGTAAATTTTGCTCTAAAGGTTTGCCCTACGTCATGAAGAAATACAAAATCTGTGTCTTAGCTTCACCATTTTGATAAGTGTGACTATTTTTGCAGGGGCTATATTGAAGCAATCCGGGAAGTTGAGCAACAACTTCAGCACTCGAGCAGTGAATGGAAATTCGATGACATTGTTGTAGCTTGTGGCAGGTTTTGCACCTCCTCTGCATATTTTTATGATTTAGTATGCTATACATGGATTGTTGCATTAAAAATCGTCCATGTATGGAATCACTAAAAAGCAACACTTGCTAAAAGTATGGTTGAAAAGTTTGTCGAGGAGTCCCATAATAAGTAGGAATATGCTATGAGCTTAGAGAATGACCGAGACTTGTATTCCTAGTAAGGATAGTATACTCAATTGACCAATGACATGCCTTGACTGTAGTTAGACACACACATACTTCCTCTCTTGTTTGGTATTTCTATTACTGAGTGGCTTTGGTAGTTGTTCCTTAATGCATCAGTACATGTCAGTATGTTTGATATATGTTTTGAGTGTCTCTATGGTATCTGTGGAGGATCTTAGCTTCTTGATCCTGGCATCACGACACCCTATGGGATGTTGTAGGGGGCTCATTACCTTCTGGGACTATGGTCTTTTTGTTTTTATACAAATTGCAATTATCTTGCTTAAGGAGCTTTTGAATTGTTAACAGATTCTCCGTGGACATTGGTTCCGCCCACTTTTGTGGTGAGGCTCAATTTTGCCCTGCCTCCTAATAACCTGTTTTCCTATCAAAGCGTATGATGTGAGAGTATCTACCTCTGGAAACCAGATTGAATTCTCTAACATTTGCGTTGCATCTCTACATGCATAATTGAGTCTCCCTGTGCCAGGTGCTCTAAAAAGAGCAAAAGATTCTCCATTGACATTGCCACCAGCTTTTTGGTGCCTTCTAGTAGACCCTTTATCTATTAATACATTTGAGTCGAAAACATATTATTGAGAACCTGATTGAACCTGAAGAAATTTCCTTTCGCACTTCTAGGTGCCTCAGTTGTGCATCTCTAGTAGAATTTCTGGTTTATTTTGATATTTACTCTTCTTCGGGGAATGCTCGTACTCAATGAGTAACTCAACTTCCTAAAAATGATCTTTTGTTTTGTCTGGAGTTACATTATGGTGAAAGTCAATGATTTATCTTACAGTGTTCTAACATCAGTGCCATGTCTCCATGGTTTTCAGTGGGGGTACGGTCGCTGGTTTGTCCATTGCATCCAGGCTCAGTGGCTTAAAAGCAAAAGTAAATTGTTTTTGTCTTTATTTAAATTGCTCTCATCTTCAGACACAGCAAATGTCACTAATAAGTGGTTCGAGTTTGTAGGTTAATGCATTTTGTGTTTGTGACGATCCGGATTATTTTTATGAATATGTTCAAGGCCTACTTGATGGAATTAATGCAGGCGTTAGCTCACGTGACATTGTTAGCATTCAAAATGTAAGGAATTCATTGTTTTCTTCTTTCTTTAAGCATACCTGTTTTACATTCATCAATTTAATTGTGTAACTTCTTGAGGTAGTAATTTCATGATAAAACAATGTGACCTATTGATTGTAATTCATGGATATTTTGGTCTTTGTAACTGTAAGTGTTCTCTCTTCCCATGCTATACATTTTACATAGCTTATGACGTTTAACATGGATGGCTATGCTCAAAATAAAGGACTTCTTTCTGAATACCCTTCATGGCCAAAACTTTGATTGATAATTTTCCCTGCTAATAATGGTGTCTTCAAAATCTTATCATAAATCATTTATGTCCGCATCCATCTTGCTCAAGAGGAACTATGGAAATTCTGCATATGATGTCTTAGTCTAGTTCTCTGAGGAACTCCATGGTATCAACAAGTCTTGTATCTACACTTTGGTTTTTTAACAGGCGAAAGGCCTTGGGTATGCTATGAGCACAGCTGACGAGCTTAAATTTGTGAAGCAAGTTGCTGAAGCCACAGGTGTTATTCTCGACCCTGTCTACAGGTATGGCCAAGTGTGCCTTCTCATTCTTTCTTTATGCTCATATGGCAAGTGAGCATTCAACGGACTGTCTACACAATTCGCTTGTAGTCTGTAAAATCCATTGCACAAGCATGTTTTTAATCTAAAAACTGTCTGTTCTTATGAATGCACTAAATTTTGGAATGGTTGGAGAATAAATCTTTCGCTATGGAGCCCGTAATAGGGGAATCCTGGGTTATTTGGTAATGGAACATGGTTTATTGATATTGATTTTGTAAACTTGTCTGTATTGAAGTATGTTGTTGGCTTGCTATAGTGATTCTTTAAGAGGAGAAATGTAGTAAGATTCACTAGATGCCGAGTGTAACAGAAGGTTTTCGGCCTTTTTATCTTTAAACAACTAGTATACACCTGTTTTAAAGTTGAATTGAACCTTGCACTTGAATTATACGTAAATCGAGGGAGAACAGTGAGACTGAGTGATACACAACTCAAATTACTGATATTGATTCTTGATTGTCTATTTGTGAGGATGCCTTAGCTTGTTGACACATTCTTTTGATTGTTCATTGTTACAGTGGTAAAGCAGCTTATGGAATGATAAAAGACATGAACGAGAATCCAACAAAGTGGGAGGGAAGAAAGATTCTCTTCATACATACAGGTGGCCTACTGGGATTATATGACAAAGCTGATGAAATGGCCTCATTAATGGGAAAATGGCGTAAGATGGATATCAATGAATCTACCCCAAGACAAGAAGGCATCGGCAAAATGTTCTAAATCGTGAAAGAGGTGATGCCAAATTGTGTTGTCAACATGTACAGGATGAGCATCAGCATTTCTAGATTTTTTTACTCGAATAAAAGAAAGTGCTTTGTGCCACTTGTACGAATGGTTGAATTATGGATATGATTTATCTCTTGAAAGCTTGAATAATTGGAGTTAAATGGCGGATGTGAAAGTAGAGGGCCCATGACTAGAAGTTTTGGCAGCTAAAAGATGTGGTTAACTATGTTATCTGGATTTTAAAGGACTTTGTCGCTGCTAGTCAATTCGAAAGGGTAATCCCTGATGCCAAAGGACCGCTGAAAATGATATAGGAACCACTAATGCAAGGCGGGTGGGAGGTAATAGGTACCTGGGGAATTAGTTGAGGTACGTGTCATAATAATAATTAATAATAATAAAAATAATAAAATACATTGTTTTAAACAAGTTGATAGGGGATAAACAACTGAGAAATCTTGAGATAGTCAAGAGATCATGCTATTCAATTCGTTCTGCATCAATGGAGATATTTTGAAAGTTGAGAGTTATTTTCTTGGGGTCCATATTATGTATCGCAAACCTTATAATTGAAACCAACTTTGTGAGGTTTAACCTGTGTGATGTTGGCAAAATCAAGCAATACATCTAACAAAATCAATACAACTCGTAACGTTCAAGTTAACGTAAGGAATTTTGAAAATCTTCATTAAGATTAATGTACTATTATCCAAATCACAGGTTTTCTTTGGTTCGCAAGAGAAGGGTAAGCTCCAGCCAGGGGCGGCTCAATGGTAAAGTCACTCAAGCAATTGCTTGAGGCCCCACATCTAGGGGGGCCGAAATTTTATGATACTGTATTAAATAATTGATTTGTATTCGATAAAATTTTAAAAAAATATTTAGTATATAAAAAAAGTATATCTTTCATAAACAAGGAAACTATGAGACCGATAGATATAATTTGGGAATAGGAATAATAACTTACATGTGAATTTATTTTTTGCCTCTTTATATATTATCATTATTATCACATGACTCACATTAATTTTTATTACTTTCTCAACACTGATGGGGCCTTCAAACATGAATGTAACAAATCAGGTATTGGAGGAGTCTTTAGAAACCATAAGGGAAACTGAAGGGTTTCAAAAGATAGACAATGCTCATTCTCCTATACACTCAAAACTCCAAGCAATCCATGAAGGAATAAGAATAGCAACTATTTATGACTTGTTTCCACTAGAAATAGAAACAGACTCCACTGAAGTCATCAATGCATTAAACCAAGACCACTTTGCCATGACTAATACTATTCATTCATGCAGGTTATTGATGCTCCAGCAGAACGACCTGTTCCTACGGCATAACTTTCGTGAAGGAAACCAAATAGCACACCTATTGGCAACAGATGCATGTAAAGATGCTTTTTGGCAACCATGTAAGGATACAGCAAAACTACATCCAACTCCGCCTCATTTTGTGACCTCACAACTAGCAAAGGATCTGGATGTTGTCCACCACTACAAGAAGTCACTAGACATTTCGGCTTGTAATAGACTAAAACTTCTAGGAAACCAAAATGTCACAAACATTGGTTCACCAAGTTGTGACAAGTTTTACTTTCGAAGTGTATGTACCAAGAACAACTTCTAGTCTTTATATAATATAACTATCCGTATTATCAAAAAAAAAAACTTTTATTACTTTCTCTTTAAACTGATTTTTAATTAATCTTTTATATTCCTTTTAGCCTTTCTAGACGTATAAGTCCATTGTCTCATAAAATATTCTGTCAAATATGATAGTAGAAAGCAACTGCGAACTCTTTGACTATTTGTTAAACCATGTTCAAATGTTCTATACTTTTCTTATTACTCTCCATCTAAAATTTATTATTTTTTGATATCTTTTGTTTGAAAGTATATGTATTGTCTTTTCTAATTTATTTCTAATATGTCAACAAGATAATATGAATTCACATATTAAAAATGCTAAAAAAAAGAGGGAAGAATTGAAACTTTAATACAATTCCTAAAAATAAGAACAATTTATGGTAGATAAACAAATCACTAATATAACTGACTTAGAAGAGAATGGAATCCAAGAAGAAGAAGAAGTTGGTGAGAGTTTAACAAAGATATTTTAGAAAATCAAGAAATCCTAAAAGAATTGAATAATAATCTTAGAAAGTAGAAATATATATATAATCCTAATTAAGAAATCGATTATTGTTATTATAATTTTACATCTCAAAAAGCTACAAAAATAGATTTCAAAATAAAATTTTATTAAATGAGTTTTTAAGTATGGATAAACTTAGGGCCCTCGTTGAAGTTTAGGTTTAGATCCCGGATACCGTTGAGCCGCCTCTGACTCCAGTGAACGAGATACAGAAACAATAAAACCATCAAACTGTTCTCAATTTATATAAATGTCGTTTGTGGCACCATTTATTTCACTCTAACTAAGATCAAAACCGAAATCGTTATACAAATACAATCTAATTACCTCCAATTTGATTAAAACAAATAAACCAGAAATGCGAATATGAAAATGGATATCGCAGTTGCTAACAATCGTTAATAAGAAATCGAGCTACAGTTTATTAAAAGCGTATATGCACCAAAGATGTGAAAAATATCACTATGAAATCACTTACTATAAAGTAATTACAAAAAATAATAGGGATAATTTCTCATAAATACAACTCATACACCTGACTTGCAACATAATAGCCTAGATACCACTTTACAAATCTATAACCCAAAAATAATAGGCTCCCGAAAGGCAACTTATTTTACACAATCAACTACGGTTATTGCTCCCTCTTTATACAATCAGTTGTTTTCATTCTCTTGATTTCCTTTGATTATTAAGCATTTGATAAAAAAATGCAAATCAGTCACAATACAACTTAAAAATCCTGAATAATACATACTATCTTATGGTAAGAAATTCAAACACTTTTATGTGCAATTGCTGAAGCAATCCAACAGGATAAAAGAAAAATAAAAACTTAGTAAATGAATGGTAGATTCCCTCCAACGCGTACAAAATCTTTTTCATATAGCACATACACGAAAAAGAAGAAGAGAAAGAAGTGTCAAACTTCCGTAGAGGCCTCTTACACATTGACAATGTATATACATCCTTATAAACTGAAAAAATATATAATTATATAACATTATACACAAATATACACATTTATACACAATTATACAATACTGTATATGTGTATATAAACACCACTTATGCAATATTTCCACTAGAAAATATAGAATGTCCAACACTACACTTACTGTAAATAATGTATTAACTTGTATAAACATGTATAATAGTGTATAAGAGGTGTTTGTGTATACATATACAATTATACACTATTATACAGTGTTGATACAAGCTGCTACATAGTTATGATTTTTTATCCAAGCCTCGAGTTGTAGTAGAAGGTATTGGATGATTCAACTCGTCAATAGGTTAACAATTTTGCACCAACGATTCGGAATTCAACACACAGATAAGATACATTCAATTTCAGATTCGAGACTTCAGGGTCATAATAATAATGACCAGAACTTCAAACTTCAAAATCTTCCAAAATTAGTGGTTATTTTTTTGGTGCAAACCAAGTTTGAGAGCTATTTATTTTCAGACTGTGTGTATTTTTATTTTTCTTTAAAAAACTTCAATATTCTTTTGCTTGCCACCATGGACGACGGAGTAGGAGCCCGAGCCTTCTTCGAGCCGTTGATGGCAGAACTGCGTAGGGAGTAGGGAAGGGGGAATAACGGGGGCTAGGTTAAGAAAGGATGAGGATCTATGTGGGTTATAAAGAAAGAAGCGAGATGCGGTGAAAGAGAATTTGGTGTGCTTGGAATGAAGAAAGAAGAAAATAATAAAAACCGTAAAAGTGTGTCTTTAATAATGGGCTAAATGCTGAAAAATTTCTTTCAAGTTATGTATAACATGGGCTAAATAGGGTAAGAGCTTCAAATCTGGGTCATTTTCGGTTGGACTGTTAAGCCAAGTGATAAGGGCCGTAATTCTTTCAAAATAATAATTATTACTAATCGATACTCCCTCCGGTCCACAATAAGTGATCAATTTACTTTTTTATTTTGGTCTAAAATAAGTGTCCATTTATATAATCAAGAAAGAATTCAATTTGTTTTTACAAAATTACCCTTATGTATATATGCCTCAAAAGTTTTTTTACTCCCTCACATTAAATATTTAATTAAGGGTAGTTTAGTCATACTATGTATTTTTATATAGAATTTAGTATTTTCTTAATAGGCGTGTCAAAAGAAAATTTGTCACTTATTGTGGACCGCAGAGAGTAACTTGGTAAATTCAACAACAACACAACAAATTAGTGTAATCCCATAAGTGGGGTATGACAGTGGCAAAACTAAGAATTTTGTGAAGGGTGTTCAAATTTGAAAGAAGTGAATTTTTTTTTAACAAAGGGTATTCAATATATGTTATATACTTCTAAAACATAATAATTTAAATATACACAAAATATAATTTTTTGACGAAAGGTGATAATTGATCACATTATGGCCACTGACTGAGGTGGGGAGAAGTTAATGTGTATGCAACTTATCCCAATTTTATAAAAATAAAGAGGTTGTTTTTCATAGAATCTAATAATGAATCTAATACTACTGATCAAATTACACAGAACATGTTTGTAAAAAATAAAATAAGATTGTCGTGTATATAGACTCTTTTCGTCAGGCTGTTTACTGATCTCCACGTACAGCAAAAAATAATTCAGATTAGGAAAACAAGCGTCGGCAAATCCTTCACGTCAGTTGTGTTGTAGAGTATATTAAAAGCAGCAGGTGGGGAACTCTTCCCTTTTTCCAAACCGCCACTGCGCACTACGTGTCACTCCCATATTTACCCATCCCCTAATCACACTCTTATTTATTCCCCATTTTCTCCGATCAATCACCACTCTATACTTTTCCCCAATTCCCTTACAGAGCAGTTTGCAGAAAACAGAGGAAAAAATGGTAGTAACAACGACGTCAATTAGTGACTCAAACGAGAACTTGCACTGTACATTTGCGTCAAGATATGTACAAGAATCTTTGCCTAAGTTCAAGATCCCAGGCAGGTCCATGCCTAAGGAAGCCGCTTTTCAGATTGTTAACGATGAGCTTATGTTGGACGGTAATCCCAGGTTGAATTTAGCCTCCTTTGTTAGCACGTGGATGGAGCCCGAGTGCGACAAGCTTATCATGTCTTCCATTAATAAGAACTACGTTGACATGGATGAGTACCCTGTTACTACTGAACTTCAGGTCAGTAATTTATTCCCTTTCTTTCTGCACTCTCTGATACTTCTTAGTCGTACCTTATATGGTGATGTTTGCCTGGACACGGGTAATTTGACATATATATTGTATTAACTGTAGTGTTGTATTAGTTGAAAAGTCAGTTTGATTAGTAAAATCATATCAAAGTTAAAATTTAGATACTTTCAGGTATTTGAACACTGAAAGTTAATAGTAGTAGTAGTAATTAGTCCCTCCGTTTCATTTTCATTTTATGTGGCAGGTAGTTGACAGGCATGGAATTTTTTTTAAAAAGATAAATATCTTGGAACTTGTGATCTTAAATTTGAGATGAGATTTCATAAAAGCATGCCATTTTAGGGTAAATAAGTAGTTTAAAGGTAAGTAGTAAATTTTTTCCAAATATTGAAATGTATCATTTTCTTAAACATGCTAACCACAAAAAACTGGAATAAAGGGTGTATATAGTAAGGGGATTGTGTTAAATATGTTGAACGTCCACATACAAAGAGTGTGGATAAATTGCAATGAAAGGAGAGTAGTACTTTTTCTTCTTGATGCATACCTTTTTGTTTGTTATATTTTCAAGTCAATAATTTTGATATTCAGAATGCTTCAATTTTCGTCTCCTTGCAGAATCGGTGTGTTAACATGTTAGCACATCTTTTCCATGCTCCAGTTGGTGACGATGAAACCGCAATAGGAGTTGGTACAGTGGGTTCATCAGAGGCAATCATGCTTGCTGGCCTTGCTTTCAAACGCAAATGGCAGGCGAGAAGAAAAGCAGAAGGCAAACCTTTCGATAAGCCTAATATAGTGACTGGAGCTAATGTACAGGTGATTCAAACTTTTAGTCAAACTTCCGTTTTGTAGTTATAACTCTCTTGCTTGTGCTTTTTGGATGACTTGTTAATTTCTGTAACTCCAATTGGACTTCTCTCTTTATTCTTGTAGATGTATTTTTCGGACTAAATGTCATCAGATGGAAGTAGCTTCATTTAAACAAATATTTTGTGTCAATTGTCAATACTGGTCCCTTGATCACCCGTTGAGTACAAGCTTAACTACTGAAACCCCATTAGTCCTGTAGAACTCCGTGATTACTATAGTTGAGTTTCGCTGTTATTTGTTGTCTGTAATTCTGCTGAAAATTTTCTGTCTGAATTTATGGGGTATAGGTCTGCTGGGAAAAATTTGCAAGGTACTTTGAGGTTGAATTGAAGGAGGTAAAATTAAAAGAAGGATACTATGTAATGGACCCTGCTAAAGCAGTAGAGTTGGTAGATGAGAATACAATATGTGTTGCTGCAATTCTTGGTTCCACTCTGACTGGGGAATTTGAGGATGTAAAGCTCCTTAACGAGTTGCTTGTAAAAAAGAACAAGGAAACTGGATGGGATACGCCGATCCATGTTGATGCTGCCAGTGGAGGATTTATTGCTCCTTTCTTGTGGCCAGATCTTGAATGGGATTTCCGCTTGCCTTTGGTGAAAAGTATAAACGTCAGTGGTCACAAGTATGGACTTGTATATGCTGGTGTTGGGTGGGTAATATGGCGGAGCAAGGAAGATTTGCCCGAGGAGCTTGTGTTTCATATAAATTACCTCGGATCTGATCAGCCTACTTTTACTCTCAACTTCTCTAAAGGTAATATCAAATGATGTTCATATGCAATGTGATTAAATAAGTAATGCTTTGTCGTTTCAGGCAGTTTTTGACGTTCGTTGATGTTAAGCTTTAATGCTTTATCTTCCAATTTCAGGTTCCTATCAAATAATTGCCCAGTATTATCAGTTAATAAGGCTTGGCTTTCAGGTAATTACTGAGATCCTCTGTTTCTCTAAGCCTGTAGATAATTACCTGGATTGTATTTATTATAAGTTAAAGCTGAGTTCTTTTTGAAAGCAAATTTTTAATCTCATTTGTTTAGTCCTATAAAATTAAAATTCTATCGCCACTGCAGAATATCTGTGAATTCAGAAAAATAAAAGTTACTCAGGAATAGTTAGTGGAAGAAACCAGTGGAAGTTTGTTAGTTTTCAAACTGATATTTGTGAACCAAAAGATATATAACCTGCCATCAATCACATCGTTCGCCTTGAAACTTTTGCTTCACGACTGTTGCTTAATCAAGATGAAATTTTTAAACCTTTTGGTTCTGATCTTCAAGGGTTATAAGAGCATCATGGAGAATTGCATGGCAAATGCAAAAGTACTAACGGAGGGAATCACAAAAATGGGCCGGTTTGATATCGTCTCTAAGGATGTAGGCGTGCCTGTAGTAGCATTTTCTCTGAGGGATAGCAGCAAATATACAGTGTTTGAAGTGTCTGAGCATCTTAGAAGATTCGGATGGATTGTCCCAGCATACACCATGCCACCAGACGCTGAACACATTGCTGTTCTGCGTGTTGTGGTTAGAGAGGATTTCAGCCACAGCTTAGCTGAGAGACTAGTATCCGACATTGAGAATGTTCTGAAAGAGTTAGATACACATCCACCTCCCTTACCCACAAAGGCTGCCCGTGTCACTGCAGAGGAAGTGCATAATGATAAGGGTGATGGGCTTCATCAGTTTCACACAGATATTGTAGAGACTCAGAAAGACATACTCAAGCATTGGAGGAAAATAGCAGGGAAGAAGACCAGCGGGGTCTGTTAATTCAGTTATAACAGAGATTGCTTTTGTGATGTTCCTAGCTGTACAACCTCTAGTCACACTTGGTTTATTCGGCACCTCTTCGATTATGCCATGTAGTATGTCTGTCGTGGTAGCTCCTTCCATGCACCTATGTAGTTTTTTGGTACTGTAAGTGCTTTCGTGATCTTTCTATATATGTTAGTATAAGTATATTTTGGGTTGCTGTACTGGGAATGAAAGTTCCCAAAAGCCAAATTAAATGATGGTCGCTTATATGAGTAAGAAGACGCTCCTATTATTGGTGTAAGTGATTTCCTTCACATGTTATCTTTGGCTTGGCTGTCTCTCCTTCAAGGAGATGACTATTCAAACCTCAATGTATGTGCTTAATGAAAATTCCATGAACATGTTCCCTTATCGGTTCTTTGAAGTGTCCACTATAATTATTAGGATAAGGTGCCTTATCGTGTGCAGGATCCCTTTTGTGATCCCTACCTGGCCGAGTTGAGGTCGAAGCTCTTTGTTAATTTTTTTACATCTTGTTACAATATACAACCAGAAGGCCTAACGAATGTTAACTAATTAACCTAATTGCTTGGTGATTTCGTCTACTAACTTGGATAACAATTTATAAAGCTTAAATTGTAAATCACACCCCGAGGAATGCTTGGATCATGGTATACTGCCTACATCCCTTAGGGTATGGCCCTTTTCCAAACTCTATTTAAACGTGGGATATTTCATACATTAGGTTGCATTTTTTTTAAGAAAAAAAAATTGTAAGTGTGCATGCGACTTGTCAACATGACATGTGACAAACATCGAGAGAAGTGACTGTATAGGGTAAAATCGATGCATATTAAATACTCGAATAATAGAGTGAAATATGGAATCGAAGACATATGGAAGACGAAGCAAGTGGAAGCCAAGGCCAAGGACATTAACTTCGGTTGGCATCGGGCAGACCCCAAAGTGAACATTGATAACGAGGACAAACAAATATTCGTCACCCGATGACATTCAATGAAGAATATTCCTCAATATTAAATACACAATCCGTTACAAAGAGTTTTGATATTCATAGTCTGCCGTTATATATTCATCAATGCCCCCCATAATTATCATTTAAGAGGGGTTTGATCCTAGGACCTTGTTCCCTAGGTGTAACTATAAATAGTGACTTCAACAGGCATTATAAGACACAAAAAATTCCGACAAACTTATGCTACACATTATTCTAAGCTCAATAATACTTTATTCTCTGTCTATCAATATTCTTAGTACTATCTTCGGAAGCGTTGTCCCGGAACCAAGCTGCTTGTTGTCTTATCTCGATTTCAATGCTAAGTCTTACAATTTGTTTAATTTATTTATCATTTTGGGATCAAATTGATTCGTTTGTCTATAAATCACGTTATAAATTCAACTGTACCATTTTACGAGTAAATAGCTTGGCGCCCATCGTGGGGCTTAGACAGTTGCGTAATTGAGTTGATCCTTGCATCTATTACTAATATGCTTGATTCTTTGTTTCTTAGCAAAAAAATCGTAAAAGATGGCAACTAACGATAACAACATCGTACACAACATTGAGGCTCAAGAAAATCAGCCTCAACACGGGGATTCGATCAGTGATACCCACAACAAGGAGGACGTAGCCACGCCGGTTCATGGGGGCAATATCCATGGCACGTACGAGAGGCAACTCCTAATGATGCTAAAGACAAGCACGTTGCGGAAACGGTGAGAATCCTGAGAGGACAACAAAAGGCTATTATGGGCCATCTCTCATGGCAAGACCAGACCATAACAGAATTGAGGCAAGCGCTGTCGGATGCTTCCAACAACGTGAATGGAAGAGGTCCAGTGCCTCCTGGTGATCCCACAAACCAAACAACACAAAAGGTCGATAACAACACTCCGAGGGGTGAGGTTGGCTTCGACGGGGCCGTGATCGAGGGTGGATCTGGTAACAACAACGATAATGTTCCCTTTAAAATCGAGCTCATGCAATTTATGTGGGAAATAAATGCCAAAATGAATCAAATTCCGGTCGCACCGCCAGTGTTGAATGGAGCAGACTCAAAGAAATATACCCAGTTACCGTTCAAACCAAGCACAACACAAGAGTTAATCCCGAAGCGGTTCAAAATTCCAAACGTACCAAAATATGATGGGACTTCAGATTCTCAGGAGCACATCGCCTATACAACGGCGGTGAAAGAAAACGACTTAGCTCCGCACGTGATTAAGTCGGTCTTGCTGAAGAAGTTTGGGGAAACCCACATGTAGACATGTGATTTTTGACCTAGATTTTTTATATTTTAGCATGTAAATATTTAATTTAGGCTTAATATCAGTATTTCAACTAATTTTTACTCTTTTACTTTATTTTATTACAAAAAAAATAATTACAAAAAAAATAATTTCATTAATGTTTTGTAGTCATTTTTAATCTTGGAAAATACCAAAATAGGTTTGTTTTAACGGTTAGTCTTATTTTAATAGTTATTTTATTTAAGTAGGATTAATTAGTAAATGATGTAATATTTTTAGTCTTGTTCACGGAGAAAGAATAAAAATTGGGCTCAAACAACCCATTTTTAAGCCTAATTTTCGGACCTAGCCCATAATTCCTAGGCCCATACCCCTAACCTAAAAAACCCTATAAAACAAACAAGACCTAATTTCCTAGACCCTAGGACCTAAGAGACAACAATCAGCCGCAATACACTTTATGAAAATCAGCCGAAAATACAACAAAAGAAAAACGCCTAAGACGCCAAGGAACCTAAGGACGTAAGAAAAAAGATCTGAAAGACATCCTTAGAACAGATGCGCCGTTTTCCACATAATAGACCCCCCCAGCATTGCACCTTCTTCTTCAGCGTTTGAAAGGTAGGACCCTAGCTTCTTCTTCTTGAACCAAAAACAAGATCCCTAACACACAGAACCTTAAGTCGTTTATCTGATATGGGGAGGACCTAAAAAAACCTAACAAAAAGAAGAACTCTGGATTCCTGAACAAACCAGGCAGCACACAAAGAGAGAAAAACCGAGCAGCCATTTTTCTTGGCAGATCTTCCTAAAAATGAGTAGCTTTGGTTTTCCATCATGATTTCAGTTTTTTAGTTTGATTTAATTCGAAAAATCAGAAAAAAGAGATTCAATTCCTGTTTTGACTTTTTGTTTGTGGAAATTGATTGAGAGGCTATTGAGGCCGGAGTTTCTGTCGCCGTTCATGTCCGATTGAGTTTACGATTTGGGTGTGTCGTTATTCTCAGTTTCTTCTACTTTGTTAAAAGAGTTTCAACTAAACAGAATCGGAAGGAATATGAAATGCTTGGATTTCTGTTTGGTCTAATTAACGTGGTAGATTGAGGCGAGGTTATTTCAGCCCGCGTCCCGTTTTGATTTACAATTCTAGAATTTCTGTTTGAGATTTTTTCAGGTTCGTCTTTCGGTTTTTCTTGCTCCGTTTTTTGGTGTGATTCAATGAACACCTTGACGTTTGGCTAATTGAAATTGTTTGAAATGTCTTTGATATGTTCGAATCTGAATTTCGCAAGTTCTGTGTTCTTATTTGTTTCTTTCTAGCATTATAAATTGGTAATTGCCGGAGTATTTCATCACATTTGATTGTGAAGCTGTTGGGATATATAATTGTTGCTATAATGTGCTTAACTGTTCGGAGTAATTCTTAATTGTTGCACAATTAATCTTGCAAATAATGTGCTTCTACCATTGTTATCTTGAGTTTGGATTACTTCTAGTGAGAATAAGTTCTTGTTTTAGTAATGTAAGCACGTGATTTTTGCCCTATATGAGAATTACTCCCAAAAAATTCAAAAATAAAATGATTTTTCTTTGGTGTACAATTTTGTGATATTTTGAAGAATTATTTGTATTTGTCTGTGCGTGTTTATTCGCTAAATTAATAAAAAATACAAAAATATGTCGCATTTTGCATGTAGGATTTAATTCTACAATTGTTAGTAATTAAAATTGTTTTACAAAAATTAAAAATTACAAAAATAGGCATCGTTTGCATTTTTAGCATTTAATGTCCAAATATACAATTTTATGCTTAATTAATACTTAATTGTGCGTTAATTGTTATTGGGAGTTAATTTGCGCCTTTATAACTTAATTTAGTTCTTAATAATAGTTTAAGTATTTTTATAATTTAGTTTTAGAAAAATAAAAGAAGAAAAGAGAGCGAAAATATAAAGAAAGTCGGAATTGGGCCTCTTCTTCAATTTCAAGCTATAGGCCCAAAAAATGGCCCAATCTTCCCTACGACCCAGTCCATTTCGAACTGGGTCGACCCAGTCCATTAACCCAACACCCCTTCTTCATTTTTGTCCAACACAAAACAAAACCAAAAAAAAATAAAAAAATAAAAAGTGAATTATCACTATTAATAGTTTTATTTTTTGTTTTTTTATATATATAAAAAAATCCGAAAATATTTTATTTTATTTATTATTTTTATTTTAAAATATATATATATATATATATATATATATATATATATATAGTAATTTCGGAAATGATTTTAAAAAAATAAAAAATAAAAAAATAAAAAAATGTAAAAGAATGTAGAAAATTTAAAAAAAAAGTAAAAAGTTTTAAAAAATTTAAAAGTAAAAGAAGGTTGGAATTAAAAAATAAATATAAAGATATCTGAAAATTTAAAAAATTTAAAGTAATTGAAAGTAGCATTTTTAAAAGAAAAAGAAAAGATAGTGGTTTATTTTTTAAAGAAAAGTTAAATAAAGTGAGATTCTCTTTTAAAAAAATAAAAAGTGGGATTTTAAATAAGATAAAGTAATTAAAGTTGGAATTTTAAAAATAAAAGTAAATAAAGGTGGGATTTCTTTTTCTAAAAAAATAAAAGCAATTTGTAAGTGGGATTTCTTTTAATTAAAAAAATAATAAAATAATAAAAAACAAATCTGAAAATTTCGAAAATTTTGCTATAAATAGAAGAGAAAATTTAGGAAGAAGGGTGGAAAAAAAGAGAGGAAAAACTAGATAGAGAGAAGAAAAAAAGAGGGGGCGGAGTGAGAAGTATACACCCGATATACATTCTGTATACACTGAATATACAGGGGCAGAATTCATTTTGGAGAGTTTTGAAGTTGAAAAAAAATAGTTACTGCTTCATTGCCTCGCTTAAGATCTGAAATAGTCAGAACCTTCCTGCCTTTTACTTCTTCACTATACTTGGAGTCGTTTATAGTCTCCTGGGTTTTCTGCTATTCCTACTGTACTGGTTTGCGATGTTGCTGAATCTGCTGTTGCTGTGTTATTACTGCTGCTGACTTCTCCTTCTTTTGTTCTTGTACTGCTGTTTCCAGGTACACATTTGTACAATCTCGGCTTGAAGCAAAAAATGAAATATTAATCAGGCTTTGTTCCTGTTGAATTCCTCCTGTTTAGATTTGTGGTTGAATATAATTTTTCTTTCTTCGTATAAAGATGTAGTTGAATGATTAATGAATAATGAGGTTGCATATGTATACTTTCTTCATCTAATAATGTTAGTTTAAATTACGGAGAATAATTAATCTGTTTTGATATTATGGTCAATCTCATGTTCTAGTATTATTGAATAACAGAATATAAAATGAAAGCAGTTTTTCTTTGTACAAACTCGATCGCAATTTTCCATTCGCATTAGCCGTAAACTAATAACTAATAAGTTACGTTTTTCAGCATGTAAATAATTAAGAGATTTTCTTTTAGTTTAGAGACGAACTTAATAGAAAATATAGTCATTGTAGGTTTATCCTGTAAAAATAAAAATGAGACGAGCCTCGCCAAATAAAACGTATAGATTGCGGGGCCCTCACAAAATGTATGGTTTAATTAGAATTCGGAAGGACCGTTTAGCGAATTTCACGGTCTTCCCCAAAATAATAACGCGATAGTCTCTTTAGGCGCGTGTTTAATATTTTACTTTCTTAAGCCTGGGTGTGCATTTCATGTGACCCGAATCCAAATCCCAAAACATCAAATAAAATGTGTTCCGGATTGTGGGTGCATTTCATGTAACGCAGTCCAAAGACGTGTTTTAAGCGATGTTCATATTTCTTTTAAAAACAATAATAATAAAGCGGTTAAAAGATAAAATTTGCACATAAGTTCATATTTGTATAAAATCAGACAATCAAGCCGAATATAACAGTTGAGCGACCGTGCTAGAACCACGGAACTCGGGAATGCCTAACACCTTCTCCCGGGTTAACAGAATTCCTTATCCGGATTTCTGGTACGCAGACTGTAATATGGAGTCATTCTTTTCCTCGATTCGGGATTAAAATTGGTGACTTGGGACACCCTAAATCTCCCAAGTGGCGACTCTGAAATAAATAAACCAATCCCGTCTCGATTGTCCTTTAATTGGAAAAACTCCCTTGCACCCTCGCGGGTGCGGAAAAAGGAGGTGTGACAGCTCTGGCGACTCTGCTGGGGACTTAAAGCCCAGAACCACTGGTTCAGGGTTAGAAATTCGAGCTTAAAATAACTGTTATAGTTGGCTTTATTTATTATCTGATTTTTACATGTTTATGCTTAATATGCTAAATGATGCTTTTACCGCTTTAATATTATCTGAATTGTGTATAAAACTGCTACGAAACTCTTCTTCTTTCTGAGTCTTCTAAATTTATGGTGTACACGTGCGCGTGACCCACCTTTCTGTTAGAAGTCATACCAAATAAGACGAAGTTGGGACAAGTAACTAGGCCGGGCAGACTTTCGTGCTCCCGGTACGTTGCCCCCATTTCGGCTCAAGCTGTCCACTTGGGTAAGCCAGGGCTAGAACAATATGCCTCAGGTTTTTTTTCACTTAGAATAACTCAGCTTCATGCCGGATCCCTAGTAGGAACGTTTGTTTGCATCACGTGCATTTGACTTTGGAGGCTCAACACAGGGGTTGGGTCTGTCTAGGACAGGTGTACCAAAAAATGAAAATGACCATCCTGATGCATCTTACTTGCTGCTATTTGCGCATTTATTTGATTCGGACTTTTGTGTTGACTGACTTTTGAATATCAGGAATAATATTTTGAAATTGAAAAAAATAGCGGTTAGGGAATTGATTGTTTATTTTTGAAAAAAAAAACAATGCCCAAATAACTGTCAAAACTCTGCCGAAATTTTGAGAAAATGAAAAAAAAATATTTTATTAGTTTGTTTTATTAAAAGCAAAGGAAAAATAGAAAGAAAAAAAAAGAGTCGTTGTTCTGTCTTGTTTTTAAAAAACAAATTAGAAAAAAAATAGTTTGTCTTGCCATAAAAAAAAATGAAAATGAAAAAAAGTCTTGTTTTAAAATGAGTTTTTATTTATTTATTTGTTTAGATACCAAAATAAAAATAACTAATAAAATAAAAAGAGTCGCGTCGAAAGTGGTTTTATTATTTGTTGCAAATATGTATATATATAAAAATCCAAAAAAGTTGTTCTTTATTTCCAAAAAATGTATATATATCTTTATTTGTTGCAAAAATATTTGTCGTGCCAAAAGTCTAGAAAAGTTTTTTTTAGACTCTCAATTTTCAAAACAAAAAAAAAATCCAAATTTTTTTTTTCCGTTATTGACTTCTTTAGAAAGTCTTTTTAATTATTAAAATATATATATATATATATATATATAATAAAATAAAATAAATTCGAAAATATTTTCCTTCTTCTTTAAAAATTGAAAAGAAAATTCAAAATTCAAAAAATATTTTTTTTAGAAAGCGTTTCTTTTATTAAAGGTAAAATTCCAAAAAAAAAATATTTTTTCTTTCTTCTTAGAATAAGAAAAAAAAATATCTTCCTTTTACTTTTGAAATTCTCAAAGTTCAAATCAAAAGAAAAGGAATTCTTAGAAATCTTTCTTTCAAAAAGAAAATCAATCAAAAATCCAAAAAAAAATATAAAAATACTTCCTTTCTTCTTTTAAAGCAGTTCTTTTACAAAAAAAAATCATAATTTAAAATCAGTTTATTTACTTTATTCATGACCGGCCCGAACTACGCGGGTTTGATTCTCACCGGATGTGAGATACGTAGGCAACCCTCATCGGGTCCAACCCCCATTTTTGCTAAAATAGCCAAAAACCAATAAATAAATAAAAAACATGTCAAAATTTTAATTTTTTTTCATAAATAAGTCGGGCAGTGTCCAGCCTCCACTTTTTGCTAAAACAAAATAGCCAAAAAAAAAATATGTCGAATTTTAAGAGTCATAAAGAAGTCGGGTGACGTTGTTTTATCAAGACATAGCCGAATGTTCCCGAATGGGACGCCAGAAGGCCGACTTTGCATAAACAACCACCTTTTGGGTCATGTTTAGGATTTTGGTCTAGTTGACCCACACAGCCTTAAAAATCTTCGTCCCCGAGGCGCTGAAGGGCCGTGTTTGCAACACCAGGTTTTTATTGTAATTTAAAAAAAATAAAAAAAAATAGTCGGCGGTCAGGTGAATACCGTTTGAATTTTGTCATAATAAGCCGAGCCAGCTTCGGCCGCGTCTTAAACCGTTCTTGCCGAAATAGCCTCAGAGTATCTTTCAGTTGTCGAAAGGCTATTTTCGTAAAAGAACGGACAAGTGTGTAAAGTGTCATAAAATAATCCTCTCCGGCCTCAAAATTTGGACGGGGCCACATTTGCAAAAATAACCGTTTGGTTGCATTTGTCAAACGGAGAAAGGAAGCTGGCCGTTTGTTTTGGAGTTTGTAAAACTTTTGATTATAATATGTGGGTCGTTTGATTTTCTAGTTTGTAGGTCATTTTTAAACCTTTGAAACCCAATATGAAAATTGAAAAAAAAATGATTAGTATTGCTTATCTTTTATTGGTCCGAACTACGCAAGGTCTGATTCATGCAGGGGCATGATATGTAGGCAATCTCTATAAGATTCGACCACCACAATAAAATATATATAATAAAATAAAATAAAATATAAGTGAATAAAATTTTCAAGAAAACTGGGACGACACAAGCAGTCGAGCAAATGCATAATAGAAAGGGGATATTTGTCTAGGAGCATTGCATCTCAACGTGTAATTATATATGTGTTAAATTCTCAAAACTAACAAGTTTGTTCATTTCCAGAATTCAAGCAGTTAGTTTCTCTAAAGAGTATACTGGCATATTATCATTATCACACGAGATCAAAAGGACGAATACCCGAAAGTATGTCTATCCCAGATGTTGACACAGGTATTGAGCTAGAGGAGATGGATGTCGGGAAAATGAAAGAAGAGATGTTTAAACTCAAACAGCAAATGGCTGAAATGTACCAGGCTTGGTCTACAGGGCAGTTACCCCTATCTTACCCAACTAACCCTGCTCCATCAATGACCCAAACTCAGGATAATATTACCACTGAATTATCCCCAAATTTCCCCATTTACCAACACTACCGAGGAACCACCTCTCAAACACCGCAGTCTCCACCTCCAAAACCAGTTTCATACTTTCCTCCACCTGTGACTCCTGTTTTCGTAGCACCTCCCCCGGCTACATTCCACAAATCTCCTAGTGAGCCTACATTCCAGGCCCAGGACAACCAATATTACCCCCCGGAGCCCACCCTCAAAGCCTCCGAAATCCATTCAACTGCTCCTCGTTTTGATATCCCAACCGAAATTGACAAGCCAGCCAAAAATGCTGAACAAGAAGAAATGTTCAGGAAGGTCAAAAGTCTAGAACAATCATTCCGAGACATGCAGGGATTAGGTGGGCAAGTCAGTGTAGCTTACAAGGATTTGTGCTTGTTCCCAAATGTACAATTACCAGTTGGTTTCAAGATGCCTAAATTTGACCTATACGATGGGCACGGCGACCCAGTAGCCCACTTAAGGGGTTTCTGTAGCAAGATGCGAGGAGCTGGGGGAAAGGATGAATTATTGATGGCTTACTTCAGTCAAAGTCTAAGCGGATCAGCTTTGGAGTGGTATACACGCCAGGACCATGGGAGATGGTACACCTGGGATGACCTGGCACAGGCATTCACATACCATTTCCAATACAATCTGGAAATCATCCCAGATAGATTATCTTTGACAAAATTTGAGAAGAAACATAATGAAAGTTTCAGAGAGTATGGTTTTCGGTGGAGAGAACAGGCAGCAAGAGTGGATCCTCCTATGAAGGAGAGTGAAATGGTAGACTACTTCCTCCAAGCCTTGGAACCAACTTACTATGCCCATTTGGTTTCAGCGGTAGGGAAATCATTCAACGAGGTAGTGAAGATGGGAGGTATGGTGGAAGAAGGCCTCAAGACAAATAAAATTATGAGCTATTCAGCAATTAAGGCAGCTACTCAAGCTATTCAAGGCAGGGTAGGAGAAATCGGAAGAAAGAAGAGAGAGGAAGCAGCGGTAGTTGGTTCAGGAATTTGGTCGGGACCCAGAGGTTCACCGCCTTACTATAATCAACAACGACCTCGCCAATCAACTTACCACCACAATTCATCCCAACACTACTATCACCTTACAGAGCCCCATTCTTCCATTAACCAAGCCCAAACATATACTCAGCCTCCGGTTCGCTCGCAATGGCGCGCACCGGCTCCCCAGAACACACATACACCACTGCAAAACACCTATTCACCACCAAGAGCCTACAAGAACCCTCCAGGGGTAGGTTTCCGGGGAAATCAGGCTTTCAGAAATGAAAAAATACAAAGAACATTCACTGAGTTAGGGGAAACCTATACTGCCGTGTTCCACAAATTAAGGCAGTTAGGCTTGTTGAGTCCTGTTGAGCCCAGATTGCCAAATCCCTTTCCCAAAAATATGGACCACTCGGTAAGCTGTGAGTATTGTTCGGGGGCTCTCGGTCATGATACCGAGAAATGTTGGAAGTTGAAACATGCAGTACAAAATCTTATTGACACCAACAAGATTGAGGTTCAGACACCAGAGGCACCCAACATCAATCAGAACCCGTTGCCGGCACAACTTGAAACCCACATGATTGAGCTAATGCACGAAGGAGGGAAGCTAAAGAAACCCTCACAAACAGTGATGATGATCCGTGTCGGTTCAAAATAAATGTTAACCAGTGGGAAAACGGTGGTATAGTTGGAAAAGGTGGATAACAAGCCAGTTATGGTGTTGGGAAAAGGGTCCAATGAGGCAGATGTACAGTTTGTGGGGTTGAAAGCAAAAATCAACAATTGAATGGCTACTCCTCTTCCTATACGAAGGGAGTCTTGGTAGTGGGCTCTGATTTTCTTTTTTGTTGTCTGGATTATTCCAGGGTTGTAATCCAAATCTTTCTTGTGCTCGCCAAAGTGTGAAACCTTGCTATCCCGTATTTTAATAAAGTGAAAGTTTTTTTCCCTCATTCCTTATTTTGTTTTAATTTTTCTTCTTATTTTTGTCTTCTGAACAGTTCTCTTTCTACTGATTCTAATGACATGGCATGCACGACGGATCTTCAACCTAGTCTAAAAAAAGAAATCAATCAATCTGATTTCGAACTTATAGTACAAGATTGTGATGATAAGTCGGAATACGATGAGGACTAAGCCTTCAGAAAAATTAACAGAGAGTTGAGCCAAGTTGAAAAAAAAAAAGAGCCCAACTCAAATGACACGGAAGCCGTCAATCTAGGGGATGCGGATGACATCAGGGAAGCTAAGATAAGCATCCACATGGAACCAAACATCAGGGAAGAACTAATCAAAGCACTTACTGAATTCAAAACATTTTGCATGGTCATACGACGACATGCCGGGCTTAAGCACCAATCTAGTGGTTCAAAAATTGCCCACTGACCCGGCATTACCCCCCGTCCAGCAAAATTCAGGAAGATCAAAACCAACGTGAGTGGGAAGATTAAGGAAGAAGTGACCAAACAGCTGAATACTAAGGTTATTCGGGCCGCTCGATATCCTGATTGGTGGGCTAATGTGGTGCCAAAAAAAAAAAAAAAAAAGGAAAATCCGAGGTATGTGTTGATCATCGCAATCTAAACAGAGCAAGCCCGACGCTTTATGATCCACAGATATCGAAGGGAAATGCGTCGACATGGCTATCAATTCTGACGCAGTTAAGAGATATTATGATTTCTGGTAATTGTAATTGTTGTTTGTTTGTACTTAGCATTTATCAGAGAATGAAATGACGGAGGCAATTCTTTCTTCTATCCAAACACTTTGACCTTTGCTTCCCCTTTTGAGCCTTATTTACTCTTTCATACCCCTCTTTTGGAATCTGTAATGAAAACGAAAAAAGTAATGATAATAAGAACAAAAGAAAAGTCAAGAAAAAAAACAAAGGAATGGGAACTACGTTTGACCTGATTCCTCAAAGAAGGATACGTAGGCGCCTCACGGCTCGGTCATAGTGTAACATAGTGTGCATAAGGTAACATATTGTGACAAAATAAAAATCCCCAAGCAAGAAAAACTGGGGCAGAAGTTGGCGCTTGTAATTTTGGCAAGAAAGTTTGATTCCAAGAGTTGTACTATTTTACCCCTAAAAATTATTTTTGAACTTTTGATACCCCCTTCTCCTTTCAGCCATACACAAAAATCCCTATTGATGTCCAAAAAAGACCTCCCGATCAGTATCTGAGAAGTGCTAAGTCAATGCAAATGGAAGTCGGGAATAACACTCTGATCCCCAGCAAAGAAGAAGATCATAAGCTGGAACTGAATTGATAGCCGAAAGAATCCCCAACAGAGAGAGTCATATCGGCAACACTCCAATTCCCAGCTGAAAAATAAAATAAAATGAGAGAGTCTTATCGGTGAAAACCTTCACAGGCACCATAAGGCGACAGGAGTTGAGAGAAATGAGAGAGTCTTATTAGTGAAAACCCCTCGAAGGGCACTATGAGGCGACAAAACAAGATTGGCGGGAAGGATCCGCAAAGAGTTGAGTGCCTGTTTATCCCCAGCAACATGAGGCCGTCTGGAAGGTTGATTGATACAAATAGACTGGGTTGATTAATCCGGAATGCGCGACATGATCGTTGGAATCGGTTATATCATTCAGATAAGTTCTTTTCTTTCCTTTTCCCTAGCATTTGTTCAGAAAGACTTCTTCTTTTTTCTATTTTTTGAAATCATCACTTTTTCATTTCTTGGTTTAAAAGACTTACCTTCCCAGCAGTTTGTTTTTGAAAAGGATTTTCAGAGCTTACTACCAGTTGCCAAAATGATGCAAAGCAAAATGCGAATAGGACACGCCAAAGATAAGGCGATAAAGAGAAAAGAAGTTGGTCGCAAGACCAAATGATGAAAGGGGCCTAGATCCCAATAGGACCAAATTTCCAGGGGAAGTTGGAGAAAAACAGGAAAACAACAGTTGAGAAAATTGTGGACCTAATTCCAAGAGGGCCCCCGACAGATCATCGAGATGTAGGAGCATCCCCAACAGATTTTCGACCAAGTTCCAAGAGGGTCGGACAACATAGAGTGGGGAAGGGAGAAAGGGAAAAAACCATCCCAGTAGGAGTATCATAACCAACCGGGTTTTTAAACTAACAAATTTTGTTTGGTTTGAAACAGGTAAATGGAATGGCAGTGAAGACCATAAGGGAAAATGCAAACTGGGGCAGAAAATTTTCTTTTCAGTTAGAAAATTTTCTGGAAATCAGGTACCCATTTGGGGAAGAATAAAGATAGCACCAAGGAAGTGGTCTTTGAACCAGGGTTTCCCCCAACATAATAAGCTTCCAATGGAGGAAGTTGATCCCCAGCAGACAAAACAAAGAGATGACATTTGTGCTCAGAAAAGCAAAGAGCCATTATCCTCCCCAGCAGCTTCCAGAAGAATGAAGCATCGATTTGAAGGGATAAAATTCCCCAGCAGCGTTATCCTCAACAACGTTATCCCAAGAAGATAACACTTTTATCCCCAGCAGTGTTAAAAAAAAAATTGAATTTGAAGGAAGGAAAGAAAGGAGACTCCCCCAGTGGTATTATCCCCAGCAATCAGGCATCCACCTGGAGAACAAGGATGAGTAGTTGAAGTATTAGTAATCAGGCATCCACCTGGAGAACAAGGAAGAGCAATGAAATATCAGAAATCAGGCGTCCACCTGGAGAACAAGGAAGAGCAATGAAAGAAACAGCAATCAGGCATCCACCTGGAGAACAAGGATGAGTAGTTGAAGTATTAGTAATCAGGCATCCACCTGGAGAACAAGGAAGAGCAATGAAATATCAGAAATCAGGCGTCCACCTGGAGAACAAGGAAGAGCAATGAAAGAAACAACAATCAGGCGTCCACCTGGAGAACAAGGATGAAGAAAAGAAATAGCAATCATCTGGAGAACAAGGATGAAGAATTGAATTAACAGTCAGGCGTCCACGTGGAGAACAAGGAAGAACAGTTGAAATATCAGAAGTCAGGCGTCCACCTGGAGAACAAGGAAAAGCATCAAAACTGGGGCAGAAGATTTTCTGCCATGGTCGAAAATTTTCTCAGAAGAACAAGGAAATCAATTCAAGTTTTAAGAGATAGCAAGACAACAAGATTTGGAGAAAAACAGTCGGAGGTAAGACAATTCCAAGATGTTGAAAATGGGATCATCCGCCCTCGAATAGGATATTTGGGTTCATCCACCCTCGAATAGGATATTTTGGGATCATCCGCCCTCGAATAGGATATTCTGGGTTCATCCGCCCTCGAATAGGATATTCTGGGTTCATCCGCCCTCGAATAGGATATTCTGGGTTCATCCGCCCTCGAATAGGATATTCTGGGTTCATCCGCCCTCGAATAGGATATTCTGGGTTCATCCGCCCTCGAATAGGATATTCTGGGTTCATCCGCCCTCGAATAGGATATTCTGGGTTCATCCGCCCTCGAATAGGATATTTTGGGTTCATCCGCCCTCGAATAGGATATTTTGGGTTCATCCGCCCTCGAATAGGATATTTTGGGTTCATCCGCCCTCGAATAGGATATTCTGGGTTCATCCGCCCTTGAATAGGATATTCTGGGTTCATCCGCCCTCGAATAGGATATTTGGGTTCATCCGCCCTCGAATAGGATATTTTGGGTTCATCCGCCCTCGAATAGGATATTTTGGGTTCATCCGCCCTCGAATAGGATATTTTGGGTTCATCCTCCATCGAATAGGATATTTGGGTTCATCCGCCCTCGAATAGGATATTTGGGTTCATCCGCCCTCGAATAGGATATTTGGGTTCATCCGCCCTCGAATAGGATATTTTGGGTTCATCCGCCCTCGAATAGGATATTTTGGGTTCATCCGCCCTCGAATAGGATATTTTGGGTTCATCCGCCCTCGAATAGGATATTTTGGGTTCATCCGCCCTCGAATAGGATATTTTGGGTTCATCCGCCCTCGAATAGGATATTTGGGTTCATC
The DNA here is from genome assembly GCF_000393655.2 of Nicotiana sylvestris. Lineage (NCBI taxonomy): Eukaryota > Viridiplantae > Streptophyta > Magnoliopsida > Solanales > Solanaceae > Nicotiana > Nicotiana sylvestris. The sequence continues at coordinate 163,337,008 of NC_091059.1, forward strand.
CGCCATCGAATAGGATATTTGGGTTCATCCGCCCTCGAATAGGATATTTGGGTTCATCCGCCCTCGAATAGGATATTTTGGGTTCATCCGCCCTCGAATAGGATATTTTGGGTTCATCCGCCCTCGAATAGGATATTTTGGGTTCATCCGCCCTCGAATAGGATATTTGGGTTCATCCGCCCTCGAATAGGATATTTGGGTTCATCCGCCCTCGAATAGGATATTTGGGTTCATCCGCCCTCGAATAGGATATTTGGGTTCATCCGCCCTCGAACAGGATATTTTGGGTTCATCCGCCCTCGAACAGGATATTTTGGGTTCATCCGCCCTCGAACAGGATATTTGGGTTCATCCGCCCTCGAACAGGATATTTTGGGTTCATCCGCCCTCGAACAGGATATATGGGTTCATCCACCCTCGAATAGGATATTTTGGGTTCATCCGCCCTCGAATAGGATATTTTGGGTTCATCCGCCCTCGAATAGGATATTTTGGGTTCATCCGCCCTCGAATAGGATATTTTGGGTTCATCCGCCCTCGAATAGGATATTTGGGTTCATCCGCCCTCGAATAGGATATTTTGGGTTCATCCGCCCTCGAATAGGATATTTCGGGTTCATCCGCCCTCGAATAGGATTTTATTTTTTAAAGCCCTCGAATAGGATATTTTGGGTTCATCCGCCCTCGAATAGGATATTTTGGGTTCATCCGCCCTCGAATAGGATATTTTGGGTTCATCCGCCCTCGAATAGGATATTTTGGGTTCATCCGCCCTCGAATAGGATATTTGGGTTCATCCGCCCTCGAATAGGATATTTGGGTTCATCCGCCCTCGAATAGGATATTTGGGTTCATCCGCCCTCGAATAGGATATTTGGGTTCATCCGCCCTCGAATAGGATATTTTGGGTTCATCCGCCCTCGAATAGGATATTTTGGGTTCATCCGCCCTCGAATAGGATATTTTGGGTTCATCCGCCCTCGAATAGGATTCTAAGCTCAATAATACTTTATTCTCTGTCTATCAATATTCTTAGTACTATCTTCGGAAGCGTTGTCCCGGAACCAAGCTGCTTGTTGTCTTATCTCGATTTCAATGCTAAGTCTTACAATTTGTTTAATTTATTTATCATTTTGGGATCAAATTGATTCGTTTGTCTATAAATCACGTTATAAATTCAACTGTACCATTTTACGAGTAAATAGCTTGGCGCCCATCGTGGGGCTTAGACAGTTGCGTAATTGAGTTGATCCTTGCATCTATTACTAATCTGCTTGATTCTTTGTTTCTTAGCAAAAAAATCGTAAAAGATGGCAACTAACGATAACAACATCGTACACAACATTGAGGCTCAAGAAAATCAGCCTCAACACGGGGATTCGATCAGTGATACCCACAACAAGGAGGACGTAGCCACGCCGGTTCATGGGGGCAATATCCATGGCACGTACGGGAGGCAACTCCTAATGATGCTAAAGACAAGCACGTTGCGGAAACGGTGAGAATCCTGAGAGGACAACAAAAGGCTATTATGGGCCATCTCTCATGGCAAGACCAGACCATAACAGAATTGAGGCAAGCGCTGTCGGATGCTTCCAACAACGTGAATGGAAGAGGTCCAGTGCCTCCTGGTGATCCCACAAACCAAACAACACAAAAGGTCGATAACAACACTCCGAGGGGTGAGGTTGGCTTCGACGGGGCCGTGATCGAGGGTGGATCTGGTAACAACAACGATAATGTTCCCTTTAAAATCGAGCTCATGCAATTTATGTGGGAAATAAATGCCAAAATGAATCAAATTCCGGACGCACCGCCAGTGTTGAATGGAGCAGACTCAAAGAAACATACCCAGTTACCGTTCAAACCAAGCACAACACAAGAGTTAATCCCGAAGCGGTTCAAAATTCCAAACGTACCAAAATATGATGGGACTTCAGATTCTCAGGAGCACATCGCCTATACAACGGCGGTGAAAGAAAACGACTTAGCTCCGCACGTGATTAAGTCGGTCTTGCTGAAGAAGTTTGGGGAAACCCACATGTAGACATGTGATTTTTGACCTAGATTTTTTATATTTTAGCATGTAAATATTTAATTTAGGCTTAATATCAGTATTTCAACTAATTTTTACTCTTTTACTTTATTTTATTACAAGAAAAATAATTACAAAAAAAATAATTTCATTAATGTTTTGTAGTCATTTTTAATCTTGGAAAATACCAAAATAGGTTTGTTTTAACGGTTAGTCTTATTTTAATAGTTATTTTATTTAAGTAGGATTAATTAGTAAATGATGTAATATTTTTAGTCTTGTTCACGGAGAAAGAATAAAAATTGGGCTCAAACAACCCATTTTTAAGCCTAATTTTCGGACCTAGCCCATAATTCCTAGGCCCATACCCCTAACCTAAAAAACCCTATAAAACAAACAAGACCTAATTTCCTAGACCCTAGGACCTAAGAGACAACAATCAGCCGCAATACACTTTATGAAAATCAGCCGAAAATACAACAAAAGAAAAACGCCTAAGACGCCAAGGAACCTAAGGACGTAAGAAAAAAGATCTGAAAGACATCCTTAGAACAGATGCGCCGTTTTCCACATAATAGACCCCCCCAGCATTGCACCTTCTTCTTCAGCGTTTGAAAGGTAGGACCCTAGCTTCTTCTTCTTGAACCAAAAACAAGATCCCTAACACACAGAACCTTAAGTCGTTTATCTGATATGGGGAGGACCTAAAAAAACCTAACAAAAAGAAGAACTCTGGATTCTTGAACAAACCAGGCAGCACACAAAGAGAGAAAAACCGAGCAGCCATTTTTCTTGGCAGATCTTCCTAAAAATGAGTAGCTTTGGTTTTCCATCATGATTTCAGTTTTTTAGTTTGATTTAATTCGAAAAATCAGAAAAAAGAGATTCAATTCCTGTTTTGACTTTTTGTTTGTGGAAATTGATTGAGAGGCTATTGAGGCCGGAGTTTCTGTCGCCGTTCATGTCCGATTGAGTTTACGATTTGGGTGTGTCGTTATTCTCAGTTTCTTCTACTTTGTTAAAAGAGTTTCAACTAAACAGAATCGGAAGGAATATGAAATGCTTGGATTTCTGTTTGGTCTAATTAACGTGGTAGATTGAGGCGAGGTTATTTCAGCCCGCGTCCCGTTTTGATTTACAATTCTAGAATTTCTGTTTGAGATTTTTTCAGGTTCGTCTTTCGGTTTTTCTTGCTCCGTTTTTTGGTGTGATTCAATGAACACCTTGACGTTTGGCTAATTGAAATTGTTTGAAATGTCTTTGATATGTTCGAATCTGAATTTCGCAAGTTCTGTGTTCTTATTTGTTTCTTTCTAGCATTATAAATTGGTAATTGCCGGAGTATTTCATCACATTTGATTGTGAAGCTGTTGGGATATATAATTGTTGCTATAATGTGCTTAACTGTTCAGAGTAATTCTTAATTGTTGCACAATTAATCTTGCAAATAATGTGCTTCTACCATTGTTATCTTGAGTTTGGATTACTTCTAGTGAGAATAAGTTCTTGTTTTAGTAATGTAAGCACGTGATTTTTGCCCTATATGAGAATTACTCCCAAAAAATTCAAAAATAAAATGATTTTTCTTTGGTGTACAATTTTGTGATATTTTGAAGAATTATTTGTATTTGTCTGTGCGTGTTTATTCGCTAAATTAATAAAAAATACAAAAATATGTCGCATTTTGCATGTAGGATTTAATTCTACAATTGTTAGTAATTAAAATTGTTTTACAAAAATTAAAAATTACAAAAATAGGCATCGTTTGCATTTTTAGCATTTAATGTCCAAATATACAATTTTATGCTTAATTAATACTTAATTGTGCGTTAATTGTTATTGGGAGTTAATTTGCGCCTTTATAACTTAATTTAGTTCTTAATAATAGTTTAAGTATTTTTATAATTTAGTTTTAGAAAAATAAAAGAAGAAAAGAGAGCGAAAATATAAAGAAAGTCGGAATTGGGCCTCTTCTTCAATTTCAAGCTATAGGCCCAAAAAATGGCCCAATCTTCCCTACGACCCAGTCCATTTCGAACTGGGTCGACCCAGTCCATTAACCCAACACCCCTTCTTCATTTTTGTCCAACACAAAACAAAACCAAAAAAAAAATAAAAAAATAAAAAGTGAATTATCACTATTAATAGTTTTATTTTTTGTTTTTTTATATATATAAAAAAATCCGAAAATATTTTATTTTATTTATTATTTTTATTTTAAAAAATATATATATATATATATATATATATAGTAATTTCGGAAATGATTTTAAAAAAATAAAAAATAAAAAAATAAAAAAATGTAAAAGAATGTAGAAAATTTAAAAAAAAAAGTAAAAAGTTTTAAAAAATTTAAAAGTAAAAGAAGGTTGGAATTAAAAAATAAATATAAAGATATCTGAAAATTTAAAAAATTTAAAGTAATTGAAAGTAGCATTTTTAAAAGAAAAAGAAAAGATAGTGGTTTATTTTTTAAAGAAAAGTTAAATAAAGTGAGATTCTCTTTTAAAAAAAATAAAAAGTGGGATTTTAAATAAGATAAAGTAATTAAAGTTGGAATTTTAAAAATAAAAGTAAATAAAGGTGGGATTTCTTTTTCTAAAAAAATAAAAGCAATTTGTAAGTGGGATTTCTTTTAATTAAAAAAATAATAAAATAATAAAAAACAAATCTGAAAATTTCGAAAATTTTGCTATAAATAGAAGAGAAAATTTAGGAAGAAGGGTGGAAAAAAAGAGAGGAAAAACTAGATAGAGAGAAGAAAAAAAGAGGGGGCGGAGTGAGAAGTATACACCCGATATACATTCTGTATACACTGAATATACAGGGGCAGAATTCATTTTGGAGAGTTTTGAAGTTGAAAAAAAATAGTTACTGCTTCATTGCCTCGCTTAAGATCTGAAATAGTCAGAACCTTCCTGCCTTTTACTTCTTCACTATACTTGGAGTCGTTTATAGTCTCCTGGGTTTTCTGCTATTCCTACTGTACTGGTTTGCGATGTTGCTGAATCTGCTGTTGCTGTGTTATTACTGCTGCTGACTTCTCCTTCTTTTGTTCTTGTACTGCTGTTTCCAGGTACACATTTGTACAATCTCGGCTTGAAGCAAAAAATGAAATATTAATCAGGCTTTGTTCCTGTTGAATTCCTCCTGTTTAGATTTGTGGTTGAATATAATTTTTCTTTCTTCGTATAAAGATGTAGTTGAATGATTAATGAATAATGAGGTTGCATATGTATACTTTCTTCATCTAATAATGTTAGTTTAAATTACGGAGAATAATTAATCTGTTTTGATATTATGGTCAATCTCATGTTCTAGTATTATTGAATAACAGAATATAAAATGAAAGCAGTTTTTCTTTGTACAAACTCGATCGCAATTTTCCATTCGCATTAGCCGTAAACTAATAACTAATAAGTTACGTTTTTCAGCATGTAAATAATTAAGAGATTTTCTTTTAGTTTAGAGACGAACTTAATAGAAAATATAGTCATTGTAGGTTTATCCTGTAAAAATAAAAATGAGACGAGCCTCGCCAAATAAAACGTATAGATTGCGGGGCCCTCACAAAATGTATGGTTTAATTAGAATTCGGAAGGACCGTTTAGCGAATTTCACGGTCTTCCCCAAAATAATAACGCGATAGTCTCTTTAGGCGCGTGTTTAATATTTTACTTTCTTAAGCCTGGGTGTGCATTTCATGTGACCCGAATCCAAATCCCAAAACATCAAATAAAACGTGTTCCGGATTGTGGGTGCATTTCATGTAACGCAGTCCAAAGACGTGTTTTAAGCGATGTTCATATTTCTTTTAAAAACAATAATAATAAAGCGGTTAAAAGATAAAATTTGCACATAAGTTCATATTTGTATAAAATCAGACAATCAAGCCGAATATAACAGTTGAGCGACCGTGCTAGAACCACGGAACTCGGGAATGCCTAACACCTTCTCCCGGGTTAACAGAATTCCTTATCCGGATTTCTGGTACGCAGACTGTAATATGGAGTCATTCTTTTCCTCGATTCGGGATTAAAATTGGTGACTTGGGACACCCTAAATCTCCCAAGTGGCGACTCTGAAATAAATAAACCAATCCCGTCTCGATTGTCCTTTAATTGGAAAAACTCCCTTGCACCCTCGCGGGTGCGGAAAAAGGAGGTGTGACAAGTAAGAGTAAGGAAAATGCCTTAAGTTATTGGTCAATTGAAAAATAGTTTTCTTTGTTTTGGCTTCCATTAAAACGCTTCCCTTTTAGCCCAGATTAAAAAAAATAGAATGCTTTCCTGTTTAAGTAGTTTCAGATACTCGACTATCCCTTGTTAGTTGCACAATGTTGGAAAGAAGTGTACTAGCTCTATAAATTTAGCATAGTTTAATTAAGCAAATACCCAAAATTATTACATTCATAGCTTGCTTTAGACACATTTAATATATCATCGTGATTGTGGACATGTTCGCGTGACATGATTTTTGACGCGCCAAACAAACGAGTACATGTGCGCGTGACCTATTTTGAGATAAATTCTTAATTAAAAAGGGCAAATGCATATAAGTTCTAAAATGGGTAATTAAACAATTTTAATAAACCAAGTATGATCAAACCGACCGTGCTAGAACTACGGAACTTGGGAATGCCTAACACCTTCTCCCGGGTTAACAGAATTCCTTACCTAGATTTCTGTATTTCGCGGACCATAAATAGAGTCAATTTCCCCGATTCGAGATTTTAAACCGGTGACTTGGGACACCATAAATTATCCCAAGTGGCGACTCTAAAAATAAATAAATAATTCCATTTTGATTGTCACTTAAATTGGAAAAAACTCCCTTATGCCCCTTTTCGGGGTAGGAAAAAGGAGGTGTGACAGCTCTGGCGACTCTGCTGGGGAAAAGAACCCAAAATCTCTGGTTCAGGGTTCAAAAATTCGAGCTTGTGTTGTGATTTTTACTTGGCTTTATTTATTGTTCATATTACCTTATTTGTGGACCTAATGTGCTAACTGCTGCTTATTTACCGCTTTGATATTATTTGAATTGTATTAAACCGTCTTTTTACGCCTCCCGTCTGAGTCTTCTAAAAAAGGGTACATACGTTCGCGTGGCCCACTTTTTTGTTAGAAGTTATACTAAATAGAGCTAGGCTGGGCCAGCAACAAGGCCAGGTAGACTTTCGTGCTCCCGGTACGTTGCCCCCACCTCGGCTCGAGTTGTCCGCTCGGGTAAGCCAGGCCTAGAACACAACCCCAGGTTTAAACCTAGAATAACATAACCTCATGCCAGATCCCTAGTAGGAACGTTTGTTGCATCACGTGCATGTGACTTAGGGGACTCAACACAGGGGTTGGGTCCATCTAGGACATGTGTACCCAATAATAAAAAACCATCCTAATGCATCCTATGTGCTACATGTTGCATTTCTTTAAGGTCAAAAGGGTCATTTGGTGGACCAATGATAACTGAGAGTAAATGAGAAAAAAAAGAGGGTGAAGTGTGAAAATAAAGCAAGTAGGCCCTGTTATGTTTTTCTTTGACATTTTTTAAAGAAAAGAAAAAAAATATGAAAAATCCATAAAGATTTTGCACTTTCCCATCATTTTCCAAAAATATAAAAAAAATCAAAAAAAAAGGGAAAAGAAAATCCAAAAAGAGTTTACATGTTTCATCACTTTTCAAAAAAAGATGACAAATATATTTTCTCTAAATTAGTTATTTTTTTAATTCTTGCCCGTATCTAATTTTTTCGAACTACGCGAACCTGATTCTCGTCTCTCGGGACGGGATACGTAGGCAACCTACATAGGGTTCGATCGAATCATTTTTTAATTTTTTTAAAAAAAATTAAAAAAGAAGAAGAAGAAAGAAAATAGATGAAATTATGGGATGTGAGAAAGGAGAGGAGAGAAAAGAGTGATAAGTAGAAGAAAAAAAGAGGAAGGAAAATGAGCAAGCCAAGCGGTGCTAGAAAAGAAAGAAAAAAGAAGATTGAAATGAACAAAATTGGGATGATGCCAAGTGACCTTGTGACCCTCGAAGTCATTCTAGAACCGTTAATTGTTGCTAAGTGCATTGCACGCACTGTGATATTTTTAGCTGTTAAATGCCCTAATGCTGAAAAGATAACCCCATTTCGTTCCTTTTATCTTCATTGAAAGAGGGTGGTTGGTTTGTGGTTCTTAAGTAACTCACCCATACAACACAAAGTCAAAGAGCAAGGTAACCATGACTAGCAAAGACTTGGACACAGGGGTTATTGATCCGTCTAAGAGAATTGTTGAATCAGAATCTGAGTTGAAAGAAGAAGTCTTAAGGTTGAAAAGATAGATGGCCGAAATATACCAAGCTTGGATTAGTGGGCGTCCTCCACCTTCAGTTCTCGCTAACTACACTGAAAACCTTGTCACCATTCCGGCACTGTCACAAATCCAGCTTCCTACTGCTACTGATATCTACCTGCAACCTTTTCACACTCCACCCGCCAAAACCATCTCATATCCCGCTCCTTTGACCACTCTTGTTTTTGTAGCTTCTCCACCAACTGCTTTTCTTCGATCCTCTAGCGAGACTGTGTTCAAAGTACCTGATGCACAATACTATGCTCCAGAACCAACTTTCAAGGTCTCGGATCCATACTCTCACGCTCCTCATTTTGAGCCTCTCAGTAAAACTGAAAAGTCTGCTAAGACGGTGGAGCAAGATGAGATATCCAGGAAGGTGAAAACCTTAGAGAAGTCTTTAATAAACATGGAAGGGATATAGAGCTAGGTGAGTGTGCCTTACAAAGACTTGTGCTTGTTTCCTGACATCCAACTACTTGCTGGGTTTAAGATGCCAAAGTTTGATTTGTATGACAGACGTGGAGATCTCGTGGCCCATCTGAAGGGTTATTGTAGTGAAATGAGAAGTGTTTGCGGGAAAGATGAATTGTTGATGGCATATTTCAGTGAGAGTTTGAGTGGGAAATCCTCGGAGTGGTATACTCCTCAAGATGTAGGTAAATGGGATGCATGAGGTGACATGACCCAAGATTTTGTTCAGCATTATCAGTACAATGTGGACATTATCCCAGATCAATCTTCCCTATCTAAGATGGAAAAGAAACCCGAAGAAAATTTTAGGGAGTTTTGGTTCAGATGGAACGAACAAGTTGTTCGGGTCAGTCCTCTGATTGATAGAAAAGATGTTGCTGAGCCCCGCCAACAACAAAATCCAGTGGGCATTCCTGCTAAACACTTTCAGCCTCAATACCGACCCCATGAACATCCCCAAGCTCCACATAATCCATCCCAGTATTATCCTTCGAACAACATCCGGCCATCTGTCCAACCACTAGGTCACTCCCTAGGGCGAGCACCAGCATCCCGAAATTCTCGTGTGCCTTCGCAGCACTTTCGATCATCCAACAACCCTAGAAAACTGTGAATGGAGGGAAACAAAGGCAAAGAAATAGTTTCACGCCAATCGGAGAATCCTATACAAGCCTATTTGAAAAGTTAAAACACTCTGGCCTGATTGAGCCGCTCCTTGGCTATACTCCGAACCCATATGCAAAAGGTTTTGATCCTACTGTACGGTGCATGTACCACTCTAATGTCCAAGGTCATAGCATTGAAGATTGTCGTGCTTTGAAAAAGGAAATAGAAAGAATGATTCAAGAAAGGATAATTGTGATCCAGGACAGTGACACTCAGCATATCGGGCATAATCCTTTACCTGCACATGATGATGCACACTTTGTGGGGATGATGCATGGTGATAGGGAGCATGAGAATTCTCTTGGGAACTTGCTGACTGAAGTTAATGATATTGAAATTGGTAATGGTCTTGGTAATATTAATGTGGAACTCAGTGGCTAAGATGTCGAGCTTGGTAATTGGAAAGACACTCCTTTCTTGGTTAGCCGAGAGGGAGTCTTGGTGGTTTATGTTGTTGTCATTTCTGTTGTCCGGGTTATTTCAGGGTTGTAATCCGGATATTGTCTTACGACTCAAACCCTTTTACCCTTTTAATTTTTCCTAGTTTGTTTAGTCGTAGTAGCTCGTTTAGTGTTGTCTAGTTTTGTTCCGGGGTTGTAACCCCAGTTTATTTTACTTGTTTTGTTGTTCAAACCCTTTCACCATCTGTCTAATGCAATTTTATGTCTTTTGTTATTCTAGTCATTTTTTGTTTAGTTCTCTTCTCCTTTTATAGTTCTTTTCATGCTGACTCTAGTGACATGACATGCATGCATAATTCTAGGCATGGTTTTAAAAGTTTGTCTAATCATGAAGAATGAAATAAATTTGAAGACGATAGGGGCACTTGAGGGAAATAAGTACAGATTCGAACATTTTGAGATCATTTGAAGCCCGAACTGTGTGAAACTGGGGCAGATAATTTAGGAAGTTAATGGGGTGACAAGAATTTGTTACAAGAGAGTGCGTCCCAACAATTTGAAACGAGCAACTTTGAATTCGAGTGCATCTCAAGTAACAAGATAAAGCGAAGGGATTTTGCTCCAAACCGACGTAGGACATTCATTGTGAAGAAGAAATTACCCAATGAGAGTTCTATATTTGACAATGCAAAAAAAAAATGGAAAGCATATCAGTATCAATGCTGAAGCCGCAAAAGAAATATTATGCATGATCTTCAATTTTCATCCTCAAGTTGCATGTGTTGTACTTGGCATTTTCAGGGATTGGGAGGCCCTCTTTCAGCTACCCAAACACTTATATCATTCGATACCCTTTTGAGTCCGTACTGATTTCTTTGACCTTCCCTCATTTGGAATCAAGTTAGAGTCATACGAAAAAATAAAAGTTCATGTCCCCATAGGTTTATTTTAGAAAGTTCATTCCAAAAAAGAAAAAAAAAAGAAGAGAAAAAATAGAGATAAAGAAGAAAGGGAAAAAAAGAAAAAAAAGAAAAAGGAAAAAGAAAAATAGCCATAAAAAGAAAGTATCTTTGTGAACTACGTTTGACCTGATTCTTGTCACCACAAGATACGTAGCCAGCCTTACGGTTCAGTCATACCAAATAAAATATTTCATAATCCCACAAAGTCGATAGTGGGGCAGTCTTTCTTAGAAATTCCATCTCAAAAAGAAAAAAAAGAGAGAGTCAAATTCCTTGTTTCAAAATTGGGGCAAAAGTTTTCAAAATGGATTCAAAAAGTTGTAAATAAATTAGCCCTGTTATCTTAGTTGTTTTGAACCTTTGTGATATCCTTCCTTTCTAACCCTATCCAAAAGCCACATTACAGTCCAAAAAGACCTCCCAGATAATCTTTGAGAGTGCTAAGTTAGACAGGCCAGGAGCGTATGATGTTTTTACTATGGTTAATGCCTTGTCATCTACAGAATCGGAGGAAAGAAGAAGAAAAGAAAAAAATGAGAGAGTCTTATCGGTGAAAACCTTCATAGGCACTATAAGGCGACCGTAAGTTGAGAGAAAGAACAAAATGAGCGAGGCTTGATGGTGAAAACCCTTCAGGCACTACAAGTTGAATAAGGATTGTGAATTAGATTGGATAATCGAAGCGGTGAAGCCCAGTTTCATGGTTTAGGGGTATAATAAGAGTTGAACATCAGACTTGCTTGACAGATTAGGCCACAGGTGCATGTCATGGTCATTAGAGTTGGTATCCACATCTGATCAGTTTCTACTTTGTAGTTTTCTTGTTAGGAATTATCTCTTTTCCATTGTCCTTACTATGTTCCTTTTGTCTTGTTTACTTCCTCTTCCTGAGTCAGTTTAGTCAGAACAAGTGAGAAATAACTTCAAAAATTGCCACCAGCTTTCCAATTGCTCAAAACGGGATCTGGCTAGCACATCAAAGTGGCATAAGTCAGGAAAGAACAACATGGCACTGAGTTGGTAATAATCAACGTGCTTTGGGATTCATGTGAAATACAAAGGTTTGGTATATGTCAATTCATGAACAATGCAACAGATCGAGGATGTTGGGTGAACGGATCAAAGGTATTTTCTGTGATATGGTTGACAAAGAAAGTGGTTAACCAATGACAATCAAGGTCTTCCAAGCAAAAATCAAAGTTATTATGGCAAGTGAAGGAGCAATAGACCTCAAGGCCGAGGCCAGTGGGTTAAGTCGGGAAAGATTATTATGCGCACTGTCACACCTCCTTTTTGCGCGCCCGCCCCGAAGGGTAAAAATGCGCGAGGGAGTTTTTCCAATTTAAGTGACAATATTCGAAATGAGATTATTTATTTTAATTCAGAGTCGCCACTTGGGAAAGGTTTGGCTTTTGGTGTCCCAAGTCACCGGTTTATCTTGAATCCCAAATCGAGGAAATTTTCGACTTTTCCAAATGAAGTCTGCGAACCAGAAATTCTAAGTAAGGAATTCTGTTGACCCGAGGGAAGGTGTTAGGCACCCTCGAATCCCGTGGTTCTAGCACGGTCGCTTAAATTGTTATAATGGCTAAATATCTGATTTAAATACATGTTGTGACTTATGTGCTTTTATTAAGTTTAAACCGCTTTTATTATTATCATTTATTTTATAGAATTGCAACGTCGTGAAAATGCATCTCGAACCACGTCACAATCAATGCACCCGTAGTTGTTAACACATTTCGACTCCGTTGAGATTTGAATTTGGGTCACATAAATGCGCACCCGAATTTAAGAATGTAATTTAATTAAGTCGCGCCTAAAAAGTCTAACGCGTTATTATCTTTGGGGAAGGCAGTGGAATTCACTAAACAGTCCATCCCAAATTCTAAGTATTTATTATGACCAATTATTGAGGGCCCCGCAATTTGCCTTTTTATTCGGCGAGGCTCGTCTCATTATTTTAGAAGGGTACCCTACAATGACTACGTCTTTACTACATTTATCTTTAAAAATAGAAAAGAGGAAAAGAGTATGCGCTAATTCAATTGCATGCTTTTGGCCAAACTCCGGATATCCTGTTAATCATCTAATTAGTTATTTACGAGATAAAAAATTACATACCTCGTGGAACATGCTTTTAATTTGATAAAATTACATACAAGCTGATGGAACACTACACTTACTCCAAACATTTCTTGAGTTGATTTTAAATAAACTCTTTTGGGCTAGATTAAGGGAAATAACTTCTAAACATTGTTACTAATGAGATTCGAACGTGATCCTACATACTTCCTAACGAGACCCGATAAAAGAAACTAAAAATAAAAACAGAATTGCGTTGTATAAAGTCAGAAGTATTCTATCCTATGCGTATTATAGCAGAAAGGAATCTAGTCGGTCACTATGTCAACTATCCATGCATTCTATGGATTGTACAATTACATACTTTGTACAAACAACTATTAACCCAAACACAAAAAAAAGACTAAAACTCAGTTAAGTATCAATTAACTATCCTTTCATGCTTTTGAATTACAAACTAGTCAATTATACAAGCCCATCAATATACCATGAGTATTACAACAGATATTTAAACTTCTTCAACATCTTTCATTTCATGCTTTCAAACTGTTTCAGTTACACCAATATGGGACTCGAAATGTGTACCTGGAATGCTGAAATGCAGAGGAGAAGAAGAAAGAGATGGGAAAATCAGCAGCAGCAGGGCACAAAGTAACAGCAGCAGACAAAGTAACAACAGCAAACAGAACAACACAGCAGAATAGGCTTGAGTGCAAGAATGCAACTATAGCCGATAGAAAAAGTAGCCAAATGACAGCAGCACACAATGGAGTAGAATCAGAACTCCAGGCAGACCAAAACCAATAATAAACCAATGAAAACACTCAACCAATAAACTCGATTGGAACTTCAAAGAATCAGAATTGATTGAAAAGGCTGAAAACAAATGAAGCCCAAACAACAAATAGGAAGAAACAATTTCTAATTTTTCTGTGTGTTTTTCTCTCTTGTGTATGTTTCTGTATCTATCTAACAATCAAGTCTCGAAAAATCTGAGTTCAGTCTAAAATCTGTCTTCCTTTTCTTTTCAAAATTCAGTCTCAAAAATCAGTCTCAGTCCCCTTACTAAAGGAAGTTCTGCCTCCTTTTATCCTAAACTCAGGCCATTTTGAACAGCCTATAAGGCCATCAGAAACCCCCCCTCCATGTGGTCTGTTCTCTTTCCAGTTTCCACTCAACTATTTAAATATAACCCTTCCCATGATATTCCCCTGCCAGCCTTTAGTTAGATATGGTTTATTATTTCTGAACTAAATCAGGGCGTGGGCAGCCTGACTATGCCCTGACAGCACATGCTGTCAAGTTATTTTTCATTTCAAAAGGGCCTTTATGCACATGTTGTGCACAAATGCACATGCCACCAATTCAGACTGCAACTAAACAAACCAAATCCTTTATATTTCTGATTCAAATTAACAACTATAAGTAGCTATACTCGATTCTCAATTTGATTTAAACAATGTTCAGCAATGAAACAGATTAAGTTGTTATCATTCAAATAGTTGAAACTATTTGACGACACGTATCGAATCGACTATACTGATTATAACATATACAATCAAAGCCAAGGATTGGAATCAAACAGTATTGCACTGTCAAAAACAGAAATTAACTTGGGAATTGATTACTCAAACAGTTTCAATTCAGTTGATTATGCAGTTTACATACACACACATTATCAGTAAATGAGGAAAAATTTTACCAAATACAGAGGTCCGGGCAAGATGGGCAAAAACAGTTGGTAAAATTCAAAACACAAATTAAAACAAGACGTTTGGCCATACAAACAGACCTTTAACAAACACATGAACTGAATAAAGAAAAGAAAAACAAACTTACCTTAAAGTCCTTGAAAGAAAAATCAGAAAACCAGCTCGTGTTTGAATAGACCCTTCTTAGGGTTGAACGGACTTTAATCGAAGTGTTCTCAACTGAGAACACTTCGATTAAGGTCCATTAGACCCTAATCACTTTAGCTCAAACGGACACAGACCAGGCTTGGGGTTTCTGGGGTTCATAGATGGTAGATTTGGGATTTGGGTTTCCATGGTTAGATTCGGACCAAACCAAGCATGGTTTGGTCACGAGGGAGGTTCGGGGAATGTCTGGTGTGAAGCTGGGGTACATCAGTGTAAGTCAAGGTTCTGCTCGAATCTTCAAATGAAGATTCGAGACGATGGGGGAAGGTTCGAGATCAATGGTTTGCAGATCTATGTTCAGGGTGTCAAGCTGGTCCTAGGGTGTTAAGGTAGGGGTCACCGGCGTCCATGCCGCCGGGTTTTTGGTGAGGGGAAAGGGGGGCGGCTCTAGGGTTCCGGGGTTGGGTCTGTTGGAAGGGATGAGGACGAAGGAGGGATATTTGGATAGGGGGTGGGGGTACGAGTGGAAAGCTTATATATGGGGTGGATGACCAGATCTCGGCCGTTACATCAATAGAGATCAACGACCTGGATCTGGAGGTTTAAGTGAAACGATGTCGTTTGCTTTCATACTGGGGTGGATCAGGCCGGGTTTCATTGGGTCGGGTCTGATAACGGGTAAAGGAGATGGGACGAGGGCTGTTAGATCAGCCCGGCTTGAACGGCTGAGATTAGACAGCCTTATACGACGTCGTTTGGGTAAAGGATTGGCCTGATCTGGGCCGTTCCCCTGAATCAATCAACGACTCAAAAGGATGACGCCTATACGGCGTCGTTTAGGGCATCTCGCAGAAGGCCTTGTTGGACTGGGTCATTTGTATGAGTTTGGGCCTGATTTCATTTGAAATTATGGCCCAAATCCAATGTTTTCCTTCTTACAACTTAAAAAATAAAATTCCTAATAAAATCATACCAATATTAATTAATACTCAAAACAATAATTATAACTCACATTGACATTTATTTAAAATAAAATCACTTAATGACAACAAAAAATAGAATAAAAGACGCATATTTTTTACGATTTCCTTTTAAAACCAATTACGGTTCAACTACACACGACACATTTTTTGTATTTTGTTTTCAATAAAAATAAAAATGGGCAAAAATCACAAACAATTAACAAAGTGCCGCGTAAAAATCCAAAATTGTACAGCAAGACCATTTGCTATTATTTTTATT
The DNA here is from genome assembly GCF_000393655.2 of Nicotiana sylvestris. Lineage (NCBI taxonomy): Eukaryota > Viridiplantae > Streptophyta > Magnoliopsida > Solanales > Solanaceae > Nicotiana > Nicotiana sylvestris. The sequence continues at coordinate 163,353,070 of NC_091059.1, forward strand.
TCTTTTGGAGTGATTGTCGCGTAAACAAAAATCATGTGCTCACAGCTGCCCTCTTTGTTCGAAAACATGAAGAGTTTTCGTGCAAAGATAAAGTGAGCGGATATGAGCGATTTTTGCCTATCGAAAAACTCCGTGTGAAGCACTTTTTTTTGAAAGATTTGACCGAGTCTTTGCTTCAAAAACTTCCTACATATCCTGGGCTAAACAGGAATCAGGTCAATGTAGTTCGGGAAATTTTGGCAGCTGGAACTACCATGGGATTGCAATGCTTGCTGTTACTGCTGTCGCTGTTGTCACTGTTGCTTTACTGACCACCTTATTACAACTAAAGAAAAATTGAAACTGAACTAAATAGTTATATGCATGTCAACTGCTAGTTACAAGATTCCTATCTATGATTCTTTTGCAACTTGATCTTGGGCCTTAGCTGATTTTGCTTGGAGACTTCGATCCGAATCTTGATGCTTGCGAGTTGTAGGTGCTTGTTTATCTCTGGGATACTGAGTGAGATGTGATTGGCAGAGTTCGGGACCTTGATCAGGTCTTGGAGCGATCCGCCTTCAATTTTTCCGGTATCTCGGGACATCTTCTTCTTCTTCCCCCCTTTTATTCTGGGTTGAGACTCATCTCGTGGGTCGTCTCGATCCATGCGCCTCGAGGTTAGACCTGCGGGGAAAAAACAAACGAACGAAATTTTCTGCCCCAGTTTCACTAGGAAAATTTCGTGAGTTATTTGCCAGGAAGTTCATAGAATTGATGAAAGAATTGGAAAATTTCAGTTTCCAAGATGCCAATTTCGGGATTGGATCAACGATACGGTCACAAGATATGAATGCTCAGTTTAGGGTTGGAGCCCTAAGGCTGGCGGGATGGAAATAGTTCAGTTCAGGGTTGGAGCCCTAATGCCGACTAGCTGGAGAGAAGTTCAGTTTAGGGTTGGGGCCCTAATGCTGACTGGATGGACAAAAGTTCAGTTTAGGGTTTTAAAAACCCTAAAGCTGACTGAATGGGAAAGTTCAGTTTAGGGTTTAAAAACCCTAATGCTGACTGAAAGAAAAAGTTCAGTTTAGGGTTTAAAACCCTAAATTGACTAAGAGGAAAAAGTTCACCTAATGCTGACTAAAGGAAAAGAGTTCAGTTTAGGGTTTAAAACCCTAACGCTGACTAACTGGAAAAAGTTCAGTTTAGGGTTTAAAACCCTAACGCTGACTAACTGGAAAAAGTTCAGTTTAGGGTTTAAAACCCTAATGCTGACTAAATGGAAAAGAGTTCAGTTTAGGGTTTAAAACCCTAATGCTGACTAAAGGAAAAAGTTCAGTTTAGGGTTTAAAACCCTAATGCTGACTGGAAAGAGTTCAGTTTAGGGTTTAAAACCCTAATGCTGACTAAAGGAAAAGTTCAGTTTAGGGTTTAAAACCCTAATGCTGACTAAAGAAAAAGTTCAATTTAGGGTTTAAAACCCTAATGCTGACTAAAGGAAAAAGTTCAGTTTAGGGTTTAAAACCCTAATGCTGACTGAATGGAAAAAGTTCAGTTTAGGGTTTAAAACCCTAATGCTGACTAAAGGAAAAGTTCAGTTTAGGGTTTAAAACCCTAATGCTGACTAAATGGAAAAGAGTTCAGTTTAGGGTTTAAAACCCTAATGCTGACTAAAGGAAAAGTTCAGTTTAGGGTTTAAAACCCTAATGCTGAATGGAAAGAGTTCAGTTTAGGGTTTAAAACCCTAATGCTGACTAAAGGAAAAGTTCAATAATGCTGACTAAAGGAAAAAGTTTAGTTTAGGGTTTAAAACCCTAATGCTGACTAAAGGAAAAAGTTCAGTTTAGGGTTTAAAACCCTAATGCTGACTGGAAAGAGTTCAGTTTAGGGTTTAAAACCCTAATGTTGACTAAAGAAAAAGTTCAGTTTAGGGTTTAAAACCCTAATGCTGACTAAAGGAAAAAGTTCAGTTTAGGGTTTAAAACCCTAATGTTGACTGAATGGAAAAAGTTCAGTTTAGGGTTTAAAACCCTAATGCTGACTAAAGGAAAGAGTTCAGTTTAGGGTTTAAAACCCTAATGCTGACTAAAGAAAAAAGTTCAGTTTAGGGTTTAAAACCCTAATGCTGACTAAAGGAAAAGAGTTAAGTTTAGGGTTTAAAACCCTAATGCTGACTAAAGGAAAAGTTCAGTTTAGGGTTTAAAACCCTAATGCTGACTAAAGGAAAAAGTTCAGTTTAGAGTTTAAAACCCTAATGCTGACTAAAGGAAAAGAGTTCAGTTTAGGGTTTAAAACCCTAATGCTGACTGAATGGACAAATTCAGTTTAGGGTTTAAAACCCTAATGCTGACTGGCTGGGGACAAAGTTCGAGGATACTAACTGACCTCTTTTTTTTGAATTTTCTTATTTTAGTAGAAGATAAAAGGGAATCTCGTGGAAACTTACCTTTCGAGTGGATTCCTTATTGCTAAACTGTTTCTTGTACCCATGTACCTTCTTCTTTGGGTGACACCTGCTTCTTGCACGGTTGTCTTGGATTATACCTGTTTCAACTTTTCAGACAAAGAACAATTGTTAGTTCGGAAATGGCGGTTGGTTCGGTGACCTTGATCGTTCCAGTTGCTTTGTTGCGTCCTTATTTCTGTTGCAAAGTCCTGCCATTGATTGGACTCAAATGGCGAAATCCTTTAGACTACTCAGGCTTGTATTTCCAGATTCTGTGATGATTTGCCTCGTAAGGCTCTTTTTTTTCTTTTTTTTTTGTGTCCCGTTTTGCTTGGAGATTCTCAACGGGGATTTTATTGGGGATATTCTGTGGGGATTTGTACAAGGCGGACTTGTCGGGGATTTGTTGCAAAGCGGACTTGCCAGGATTTGCTGGGAAAGCTCGCTGGGGAATTTTTACAAAGGGAGGCTCTGTGGGGATTTGTACAAAGGGAAGTTCTGTGGGGGATTTGTACAAGGCGGACTTGCTGGGATTGTTTTTTTAAATGCAGTCAAACATCATGATCCATCGGGTTTGGATGATCTTACCAACGAAACGGGGCATTTCCTTTGCGAAATGGCATTCCGTGAAACCAAACCTGCCACATGTCCTTTCCGGTATATCTAGAGATTTAGGGTTAAAAATGAAAGGGATTTGAAGAAAAACAAATAAAGGAGAAAGCAAACTTCAGAAAAGAAGTGTCCCTTTCGGGACGAAAAAGACTTATCTGAGGAAAACAATGCTGACTTTAAATGGACATGACATGCTCTTTGGACTGGACGCCTGACCTTCAATGAACTTGCATTTCCTCCCGAACCAAAATGGGTTTGTGTTTCAAACCGGTGGAACTTTGCCGAAATATCCTTGGGTAGAGTCGTTCTTTCGGCCAACAGCGCCCTTTGCGGGTTTTCGCTAGCTGACCTCTCTCGTTTCTCTCCTTGCTGTCGCTTGATAGCACTCTTTACGAGTTTTTACTAAACAAGCTCTCTCATTTTGCTTTCTCTACTCCCGTCGCCTCGCGGTGCCCGTAGGTTTTCACCGTCGAGACTCTCTCATTTTATTTCTCTCAATTTAGAGTGTGCCGGTCTCTATTCATGACGCTTCTTGGCTTCCCGCTACCTTTGGTAATTGATCTGAAGGGTTGTGTTTGGTAAAGAGAGGTAGATGATACTACGACTTTTAAACCGTTTGACATGCCCCGGTTTCAATTTCAGGGTAAATGGGATTTTATTGTTGGTGTGACTGAACCTCAGGGAGAGGCTGCCTACGTATCCTTTCAGAATCAAGTCAAACATAGTTCAGGCCTCAAATCAATGTTTTTTTTTTGTAACCGGCTCAAAGGCCTGTAGAGAGAGTTGATAGTGGGAACAAAACCTTCAGCATTTCAAATATTGTAGGACCACTGGGACGTCACTCAAACATAGTATCTTTTGACTGCGTCTGCATTTACTGCTGTTTCGGGATCATTTCCTTCAATGTCACCTAGGTACAATGCTCCTCTCGGCAATATCTTCCTGATGATGTATGAGCCTTTCCAATTTGGAGCAAATTTCCCTTTTGCTTCCTGGTGATGTGGCAGAATACGCCTCAGTACCAGCTGACCTACTTCGAAATTCCTGGGTCGGACTTTCTTGTTGTAAGCACGGGCCATTCTTCGTTGGTACAACTGTCCGTGACAAACCGCGGCCATTCGCTTTTCATCAATCAAAGTCAATTGCTCTAACCGAGTCTTGACCCACTCGCTGTCCTCGATTTCTGCTTCAACAATGGTTCGAAGCGAAGGGATTTCTACTTCCGCTGGTATCACAGCCTCGGTCCCATAAACCAAAAGATAAGGAGTTGCTCCTACTGACGTGCGTACCGTAGTGCGATACCCCAACAATGCAAATGGTAACTGCTCATGCCACTATCGGGAACTCTGGATCGTTTTCCTCAAAATCTTCTTGATGTTTTTGTTTGCCGCTTCTACAGCGCCATTGGCCTTTGGCCGATAAGGAGTAGAATTCCTATGCGTTATTTTGAATTGCTCGCATACATCTCCCATCAAGTGACTGTTCAAGTTTGCTGCGTTATCTGTAATGATAGTCGCAGGAATACCGAAACGACAGATAAGATTTGAGTGTACAAAATCCACTACAGCTTTTTTAGTGACCGACTTGAGAGTGACAGCCTCTACCCATTTTGTGAAGTAGTCGATGGCAACCAGTATAAATCTGTGTCCATTTGAAGCCTTTGGCTCGATTGGTCCAATGACGTCCATGCCCCATGCAACAAATGGCCAAGGTGCAGACATGGGATGCAATTCCGTGGGAGGTGCATGAATCAAATCACCGTGCACCTGACACTGATGACACTTCCGAACAAAACTAAAGCAGTCCTTTTCCATGGTTATCCAATAATAACCTGCTCGAAGGATTTTCTTTGCCAAGACGTACCCGTTCATGTGGGGTCCGCACACTCCTGCGTGTACTTCGTGCATGATCTTTCTTGCCTCCTCGGTGTCGACACATCTTAGTAGGTTGAGGTCCGGGGTCCTCTTGTACAACAATTCACCGCTCAGAAAGAAACCGCTTGCATGCCGCCTAATGGTTCTCTTTTGATCTCCAGTAGCATGCTCGGGGTATTCTTGTGTCTTCAAGAACCTCCTGATATCATGGTACCAAGGCTGCGTATCTGATCCTGCCTCGATTATATTGCAGTAACCGTGTTTTTCCCTGATTTGGATTTCCAAAGGATCCACATGGGCGTTGCCCGGGTAGGGTAGCATTGAAGCCAGAGTAGCAAGTACATCCGCTAGTTCATTGTGACATCTTGGGATATACCTGAACTCTATTGATTTAAAACGCTTGCCGAGGTCCTCCACGTGCTGTCGGTAAGGGATAAGCTTGACATTCCGAGTTTCCCATTCACCTTGGGCTTGCCGGATAATCAGGTCAGAATCTCCCATGATCAGTAAGTCTTCGACATCCTGATCGATCGCCATATGCATGCCCATGATGCAGGCTTCATACTCAGCTGTATTGTTTGTGCAAAAGAAACGCAGTCTAGCTGTGGCTGGATAATGCTGACCGGAGGGTGAGATCAAAATTGCCCCAATCCCTACACTTTTGGCATTTACAACTCCATCAAAAAACATCTTCCAAATATGAGCGTTCTCCGAGACCACTTCTACAGTGTTTATTTCTTCATCTGGAAAGTAGGTACTCAATGGCTGGTATTCCTCATCGACTGGATTTTCGGCCAAATGATCTGCTAGCGCCTGGGCTTTCATTGCCGTGCGAGTGACATAGACTATGTCGAATTCAGTAAGCAAGATTTGCCACTTGGCCAGTTTTCCAGTAGGCATCGGTTTCTGAAATATATACTTCAAAGGATCCAACCTGCTTATGAGAAAAGTAGTGTGAGCTTGGAGATAATGTCTCAGTTTCTGAGCCACCCACGTTAAAGCGCAACACATTCTTTCCAACAGAGTATACTTGGCCTCGTAGCCGGTGAATTTCTTGCTCAAGTAGTAGATCGCTTGTTCTTTCTTTCCGGTTATGTCATGTTGCCCGAGGACGCAACCGAAAGAGTTTTCCAAGACTGTCAGATACAAGAACAGAGGTCTCCCTGGCTCTGGAGGGACCAAAACTGGGGGATTCGAAAGATATTCTTTGACTTTATCAAAGGCTTCTTGACACTCAACCGTCCATTTGATCGCCGCATCTTTCTTTAACAGCTTGAATATGGGCTCACACGTGCTTGTCAGCTGGGCAATAATTCGACTGATGTAGTTCAACCTGCCCAACAAACTCATCACGTCTTTCTTCGTTCTTGGGGGAGGTAGATCCCTGATAGATTTTATCTTTGTTGGATCTAATTCGATACCTGTCCTGCTCACTATGAAGCCCAAAAGCTTTCCCGATGGAACTCCGAAAGCACATTTGGCTGGGTTCAGCTTCAAGTCATATTTCCTCAGTCTCTCAAAGAACTTTCTCAAGTCTTGGATGTGATTATCCTGCGTCCTGGACTTGACTATCACGTCGTCCACGTACACCTCTATTTCTTGATGCATCATGTCATGAAAAATGGCGGTCATGGCCATCATGTAAGTAGCCCCAGCATTCTTCAGACCAAATGGCATGACCCGATAACAGTAGGTGCCCCAAGGCATGGTGAAGGCAGTTTTCTTAGCGTCTTCTTCATCCATCAATACCTGATGATATCCAGCGTAACAATCTACGAAAGACTGTATCTCGTGTTTGGCGCAATTATCAACGAGGATGTGGATGTTGGGCAGTGGGAAATTATCTTTGGGACTTGCTCTATTCAGATCTCGGTAATCTACACATACCCGAGTTTTCCCGTCTTTTTTCGGTACTGGAACCACATTTGCCAACCATGTTGTATACTGGACTACCCGAATCACTCCCGTTTTCAGTTGTTTGGTGATCTCCTCTTTAATCTTGTCACTGATCTCAGTTTTGAACTTTCGTTGCTTTTGTTGAACTGGAGGACAATCAGGGTGAATTGGCAATTTATGAACCACTAGATCGACACCTAATCTCGGCATGTCATCGTATGACCAAGCAAACACATCTTTAAATTCAAAAAGAAGTTAAATTATCGCATCTCGCGTTTCCTTGTCCGTGTGAATGCTTATTTTGGTCTCTCGGATTTCTTCAGGAGTTCCTAAATTAACCGGTTCGATGTCATTCAGATTTGGCTTAGGTTTATTCTCAAAATGTTCCAACTCTCGGTTTATTTCTCTAAAAGCCTCTTCTTCATCATATTCTGGTTCTGAGTTCATTAATTCACAATTAAATAGCTCGTTGTGATCTGGGCGTGAAGTCCGCAAGCATGTCATATTTAAAGCCGCATTATTATAACTGAAAGGAAAGATAAAAGGAAAATAACAAAAATCAGAACAAAAAAAAATGGGAAAGCAATGATGATTTTTTTTATTTTCTTTGGGAAGTTGGAAGACAACAATGTTTACAACTTAGGAATTCAAAACAACATTTGAAAGGAAGAAAACGTTCAAGTTATGTCCTGGAGATAACTTGTGACACAGGAAAGGTGGCAGGATAGGTCTACCCGGACTTCCGTCTAGTCGGGAATGGCGTGGCCTCCCAGTTTCGAAGTTTGGTGTTCGGCCCCACGTACAGCATCTCAGCAGTGCTTGTGCCTTCACCTGGTTGAACCATGTGAGTCTCGTAGAGCATTTCTCTCATTGCCCCACATATCTCCTCGATTTCCTCAACCGTGAAGATCTCATCGTCTTCTTCTTCGGTGTACCTTGGCATGATGAAAGTTTCATATAAATCCGGCACTGGTCGAGGTAATTTCCAACCCTCATTTTTCCTTTTCTTTGCCCACTCTTCATCTCCTGGAGTGGGTTTGAAACCTAGTCCAAAAGGTTTCTTGATGGTCGACAAGGTGACGGGTTCTGTTATTCCCTGAAGGGTTCGTCCAAGCCCTTTCCTTGGCCTAAATCCGTGCCGGATCATCTCTTTGGCCACCATAACCGTGGCGTTAGAAAAGAAAGGTTGGGGGCAAGGTATTCCCTCTTCATGCTGTTCTGCTAGTACAATCTCGAAAGCTTGATAGACCGTATGTTCGCTCCCTTCTCTTGGTTCAAGATATGGGATGGATGGGTCCCGATAAATAGCATGATCGTCTTCTCCATGGACCACGATCTCTCGGTCTTCGTACTCAAACTTCACCATCTGGTGAAGAGTGGAAGGCACAGCTCCTGCCGCATGGATCCAAGGTCTGCCGAGGAGAAAATTGTAGGATGTATCCATGTCGAGCACCTGGAAGGTTACTTCAAACTCGACTGGTCCTATGACCAACAACAGGTCTATTTCCCCCATGGTATCTCTCTTGATGCCGTCGAAAGCCCTTACGCAGACATTATTGGGTCGGATTCTTCCGGTCCCAATTTCCATTCTTTGTAGCGTGGAGAGCGGGCAAATGTCAACACCTGAACCTCCGTCCAACATCACCCTCTTGACATAGTAGTCTTCGCATTTAACTGTTAGATGCAGGGCTTTGTTGTGAGCTGCTCCCTCTGGAGGTAAGTCATTCTTGCTGAAAGAGATCTGGTTAATGGCGAAGAACCTCTCCGTCATCCGTTCCAGTTGTTCAACTGAGGTTTCAACTGGTACGTATGCTTCATTCAAGGTCTTGAGCAAGATCTTTTGGTGCTCGGCCGACCTCATCAATAGCGATAGCATGGACATTTGCTCGGGGCATTGGCGTAGTTGGTCTACCACTTCGTAGTCTGGCATTTTCATTTGTTGGAAGAAAACTTCTGCTTCTTCAACGCTTACAGGCTTCTTTGGTGGGAAGCGTCTCCGGGTGGCGTTGTTCAGTTCTTGGGTGTTTGAATACCTTCCAATGAGAGTACTTTCTGGAAGTTCCCCCGTGACTTCTTTACCTTTGTATGTTACCAACGTCCTCTGATAGTTCCACGGTACTGTGGACGGGTTTGTCATCGGCTTTTGTGGCACGCGTCCGATAACCACTGGCTCATTCAGCCGAGGTGGTTGAATCGTCCCCCGGACCACATAGGCCCCTTTTGGTACGTACATAGGTTTTGCCTTTTTGACCTCGAAGCTCTGCGACTTCTCTGCTCGACCTCGTGGGATGTAAAGAACTCCATCCTTTACCGGTACCGCTTTCTTCTCCACCTTTTTTTCCGGCTCACACTTTACAGTATTGGCCTTTTCCCCTTTTTCTGGTTTCTGGGCTGTTTCAGGCTTTTTCCCTGCGTCGACAATGGCGATTATAACTTTCAAAGCAGGGTCAAATTCTTTGTCTTCGCAAATCATCCCGATCAGCGGCTCGTTATTATGAGCAGGTAATGGATTGTTAGTCACATTTGGGACCTCGTCGTCCCTTAGCACTATTTTCCCTTGCTCTATTAAATTCTCGACCACTCTTTTCAATGACCAGCAGTCATTTGTATCGTGCACCTCGGCCCCTGAATGATAGGCGCATCTGACTCTAGCTTTGTAAGAAGGTGACGTCGGGTTTTGCCTTGTTTGATGGACTGGTTGCAGGAAACCCAACTGGACTAGCTTTGGGAACAAAGTAGAGTATGGTTCACCGATGGGCGTGAAAGTCCGCCTTCTAGGTGGCTCCTGAGGGCGGAAGTTATTCTGCGGAGGTTGTGGGTTATAGTGGTTGCGGTAAGGAGGCTGATTTATGGGAGGTGGAGCTTGGCCTCGGTTGGCTTGTTGCGGCGGATGGACATAAGGCTGGGCATTTATGACCATATAGGGTTGATGAGCATATGCCAGATTTGAGTGGGGGTAGTAGTGTTGTGTGGTTCTTTCCGGAAAACGGGGTCGGGGATTACGATATTCCCTTGTTCCTGAGGCTGCCATGGCCGTTTCTTCCTTTTTCTTCCCTCTTTCCATTCCTCCGGACCCGCTTTGGACGGCTTGGGAAGTCTCCCTTATGGCTGCTTGACTCAAAATCCTACCCGTTTTCAGACCATTCTCCACCATCTCTCCAATCTTAATCGCTTCTGCGAACGGCTTTCCCATGGCTGACATCATGTTTTGGAAATAGTCAGACTCTTGAGCCTGGAGAAAGGTAGTGACCATTTCCACTTCATCCATGGGAGGCTTCACCCTCGACGCCTGCTCGCGCCACTTAATAGCATACTCTCTGAAGCTTTCTGAAGGTTTCTTCTTCAAGTTCGACAGAGAATTTTGGTCTGGTGCGATGTCGATGTTATACTAGAATTGTCTCACAAATCTCTAGCGAGATCATCCCAGACATGCCATCGGGACATGTCCTAGTCCATGTACCATTCCGAGGCTATTCCTACCAGACTTTCCCCGAAATATGCCATTAGCAATTCCTCTTTTCCGCCAGCTCCCCTTAATTGGTTGCAATATTTCTTGAGGTGAGCAATGGGGTCACCGTGCCCGTCGTACTTCTCAAACTTTGGGGTCTTGAAACCCACTGATAGGTGTACGTGAGGGAACATGCATAGGTCGGCGTAAGAGACGCTCTTCTGTCCGCTCAATCCTTGCATATTCTTCAAACTCTATTCAAGGCTTCTCATTCTTTTGGCCATCTCATTTTGTTCCGCAATTCTGAGGTTCTGATCCTGCCCAGGTGCAAGCTCGCACTGAGGCTGTGGAGGATTAGTGCTGGTAGCGAACCTAGTTGGTTCAATCGAGAAAGATGGGGCTTGGAATGTAAACGAGGACGAGTCAAAAGTCGTCTTGTATACAGCAGGTTGTGCCGTGATCGGGCAAGGTGGTGCAGTAAAGATATTGGTGTTTACATCCGTCGTTGACACTCAAGGATGAGACTCAGAGGGCGATCCAGCAGAGAAGGCTGAAATGGCTGGGTATCCGAATGGAGTAGCAGGATAACTTATGGGGATATTAGAAGCCCCGCTTGTCCTGGAGAATAACTCAGGGAATCCAGGGACGATGCTTGGTGGCTCTTTTCCATTATTCCAGTCATCAAGCATTTCCAGCATGCGAAGCCGCAAGATTCTATTTTCCTCCGCAGTTGCGGATTCGGGCGTGAGGACGGCCGAGATAGAACTTTCCTCGGAAACAGGGATTGTTGGCAATGGAATCTCTGAAGACATTTCTACACTTACTTTTGACCTTGTGAAGTAAGTATGAGCACTGCCTCCTGTCTTAACAATAGGTAATTGAACACTCCCTTTCGATCTCGTGAAATACGGGTGCGAGGCCAGACTTTCACCAAACCAACCACCTTTTCCAAAAACCTGGAAGGAACTCAATGACAAACGAACGGTTAATTCGAATCAAATAACAGATAGGCAATCTCACGTTGGGGCATGATGCACCTATACAGTTAAATGGATTCCTACATGTTTGCGATGAAAGCATGTGTCATTCCGGCATTCTTTTAGGCCTTTTATTATTTTCCCTTTTTTTTCAATTTTTCTCTTTGGTTAAACCGCGACCGGATCCGATGAGGATTGCCTACGTATCACGATGTCACGTGAATCAGATCATTACGTAGTTCAAAAACACAAATGAGCGTAAAAGAAGCAACCTTTTTATTGTTGAAACGGTCTATTACAAACTACATTTTGCAAAAGAAAGAGCAAACATTGAAAATAAACCTAGACTTAAATAGACTAAAACAAACTAATCGGAAAAACAGGCAGAAGATGCTTGACTTATGAGTACATTATGGTTTTGAACATTGGTGCCCGCGGGGCATCATTCTGCCTCGCCGCGGTCCTAGGTGTGAGATCCCTCTCAAGCTGCTCCAGCTCATGCATGGTCTGCTTGACATAACTCATCAATGCCGAGAGGACGGTAACGCTGGTCATGTTCTCACATCGTAGACATCGTCTGGTGATGGCATGGGCAATGGCCTTGATCCTATATCCGGTTTGCTTCTTCTCTATGAGTAGGCGTTTTATCTGATCGCTACACATCTTGAATACCTGAGCATCCTGTATATGCTGATTCTTCAGTCGCCGTACTTCTAACTTCATCTGGGCTAACAAGTCGTACCAGTATTTGCTCTCAATTTGGAAATCCTTGGCCTGATTAGCTGCTTTGATCTCAAGTGTAGCCATTTCTCTCTTCATTTTAGTAACAGTTTTCTCGTGGTCGCCTTTCAATTGATTCAAGTATCGGCGATGTTTATCTGCTCTTGTATCCCACTGTGCCTTGAGCTCTGCTATGACATTTTTAGATTTCTCCAAACCCTCTTGCCATTCCCTGACTTCACTTTTTAGCCTTTTTATTAACTGCTCGTTTGATCGACGCCTTGGCTGTTTATCCGCATCCATCCTTATCTGTTTGATCTGGGCTCTAAGCATTTCGTTTTCCTGAATTAACCTGTTCCGCTCTCCCAGATCGGTAGCAACTTGCACGTTGTGCTCATATTTCAAGCTTTCCACTTGTTGCTTTAACCTGCTGATTTCGGCGCAATAGCCTCTTTATTTTGCTAACCAATCCCACTGCCTTTGCGACGATTCGGCGAAATTCAGGATATGGGGTCTCTTAGCCGGCCTTTCATGCTCAAGTTCCCTTCTATACCATGCAAGGTAACCTGGCGCTGTCTCACCTTTGGCTCGATCCCGCACGCAAGTATCTGATTTCAAATATTGACACTCACTCCAGATTTGGCGAATTTTCGCTTCTGGAAACTGTCCGTCAGGACTTATCTCAATTGTTTGAGCGCTAAGATCTTCCTCATGCGGTACTGTCTGGCATCTTCCGAGCTGTCTCAAAACTCGGCAGGGCGCGTAAGGTTGAATGCTCTTAAGCCCCATTAGTAAGAAATGAGTTCTAGTCGTTGGCATATATATGACTTCGTCAACAGGCAACCATCCCAGTGTCCACTGTATTTGGCTAGCAGTAAGAGCTTGAAAGAATGAGGTCCATGCCATAACTCCTTTGGGCAGACTGATCTCTTTGGTTCTCATGTAAAATTCTTCTACGCAAGTTTTCTCTGAGGAACCATGGCTCAAGAGCTCGGAACGATGGCAAAGGTGTTCAGTCATCCACATTTGTAGCAGCAAGTTACAACCTTCGAAGAAATTCCCCCGGCTTTGCAGGCTGTGAGAGCTCGAAAGATATCAGATACTATCATAGGCGCGAGAGCGCTATTGTTTTGAGTGAGCAAAGTACTGACTACCCCAGATATTTTCAGATCAATATTCCCGTCTTTCCTCGAAAATATCAGAAGGCCCAAAAACATCATCATGAAAGCTACCCGTCTGTGCTTGTCCCACTTCTGACGAATACCTTTGCTACACAGTTTGTTGATCGGATTGTTGAATCCTCTTTCATGACCGTACCTGTCATATATGAAGCATGGAGTACAAAAACCGGCAGCCAGATCCGGGTTGTGGACCGTCCTGGGTATCTTTAGTGAATCTAAGAACCGATGCACTGTGACGACCCTTGGGGCGACCAGGTATTTATGCTTTAATGGAAGTTCAGCATTTCCGATGTACCCAGCCATTTCTTCCAGAGTTGGGGTGAGTTCAAAATCGGAGAAATGGAAAACATTGTGCGCCGGGTCCCAGTAGGTGACCAAAGCTCTTATGATATCCCCTCGAGGCAGGATTTCCAGTAAACCCGTGAGACCTTTCAGATATTTCTTGACCTCGTCTTGTCCTTCAACACCTAGATCATTCCACCATAGCCGCAACTTGACAGGGATTTTAGTCGTTATCGAAAAGTGTTCATTTTGCATTGTGCTCATCCTGCACATTTATTTAGGGTGATTTATAAAAAAAACCCTTTATTAGACTCAAAAATTAAAAATTATCTAGATCCCTTTTTTTTTAAAAGATTTTTTTTTGCAAAATGGGAGGTTGGACCCGATGAGAGTTGCCTACGTATCTCACACCGTGTGAGAATCAAACCGGCGTAGTTCGGTTCATCGTGAATAGAGAAAATCAATTAAACCCAGAAAGCAAGAATATGTGTTTTTTTATTTTCTTTTGAAAAGAGATAAAGACTAAAGATTTTTTTTTAAGGAAATATTTGGACTATTAGTCTGAATTTATAAAAGAGGTACTACGAAAGAAACAACATTTTTTTTTTTGAATTATGAATTTTCCATTTTTTTTCTTTTTACCTTTAAATAAATACCTTTTTTTTTATTTTGATGGTGATTAAAAAGAAAATTTTTATATTTTTTTTAATAAATCAAACTAGAAGACAAATTTTGTTTTTATTCTTTATTTTTTAGAAAAATTTCGGCGAGGTTTTGACACTACTTGGACATTGGTTTTATTTTTCCAAAAATAAGTAATTATCTCCCTACGCTGCTATTTTTCCCCTTTTTAGAAACCGGTCAGCATGCGGAACTGAAGCAAATAAATGCGCAAAACAAATAGGATGCAGCAGGATGGTCTTTTCATTTCAGGTTGCCTGTCCTAGACGGACCCAACCCCTGTGTTGAGCCCCCTAAGTCAAATGCAACATGATGCAAATAAGCGTTCCTACTAGGGATCCGGCATGAAGTTTCGTTATACTAGGTTTATAACCTGGGTATTTGTTCTAGACTGTGTACCCGAGCGGACAACTCGAGTCGAGGAGGGGGCTACGTACCGGGGACCCACGAGATCGTCCGGCTTTGTAACTTGTCCGACCTCTTTCTTATTTCAGGTATCGACACTAACAGAATAGGGAGTCTCGACCAGCGAGCTTCTCCCCGGAGGTAAGAAGAGAAGGGTTTCAGCACAGTTTATATACAGTTCAGATAATATCAAAGCGGTAAAAGACAACATTTAGCACGTTATGCAAAAACATGTAATAAAGATCAGATAATAAAGCCAAATATAACAATTATTCTAAGCTCGAATTCTTGAACCCTGAACCAATGGTTCTGGGTTAAAAATTTCCCCAGCAGAGTCGCCAGAGCTGTCACACCTCCTTTTTGCGCGCCCGCCCCGAAGGGTAAAAATGCGCGAGGGAGTTTTTCCAATTTAAGTGACAATATTCGAAATGAGATTATTTATTTTAATTCAGAGTCGCCACTTGGGAAAGGTTTGGATTTTGGTGTCCCAAGTCACCGGTTTATCTTGAATCCCAAATCGAGGAAATTTTCGACTTTTCCAAATGAAGTCTGCGAACCAGAAATTCTAAGTAAGGAATTTTGTTGACCCGAGGGAAGGTATTAGGCACCCTCGAATCCCGTGGTTCTAGCACGGTCGCTTAAATTGTTATAATGGCTAAATATCTGATTTAAATACATGTTATGACTCATGTGCTTTTATTAAGTTTAAGACCGCTTTTATTATTATCATTTTTTTAGAATTGCAACGTCGTGAAAATGCATATCGAACCACGTCACAATCAATGCACCCGTAGTTGTTCCACACATTTCGACTCCGTCGAGATTTGGATTTGGGTCACATCAATGTGCACCCGAATTTAAGAATGTAATTTGATTAAGTCGCGCCTAAAGAGCCTAACGCGTTATTATCTTTAGGGAAGGAGTGAATTTTACTACACAGTCCATCCCAAATCCTATGTGCTTATTATGATCAATTATTGAGGGCCCCGCAATGTGTATCTTTATTTGACGAGGCTCGTCTCATTATTTTTTTTAGGGATATCCTAAAGTGACTACATTTCTATTATGTTTGTCTCTAAAAATAGAAAAGAGGAAAAGAGTATGCGCTAATTCAATTGCATGCTTTTGGCCAAACTCCGGATATCCTGTTAATCATCTGATTAGTTATTTACGAGATAAAGAATGCCATACCTCGTGGAACATGCTTTTAATTTGATAAAATTACATACAAGCTGATGGAACACTACACTTACTCCAAACATTTCTTGAGTTGATTTTAAATAAACTCTTTTGGGCTAGATTAAGGGAAATAACTTCTAAACATTGTTACTAATGGGATTCGAACGTGATCCTACATACTGCCTAACGGGACCCGATAAAAGAAACTAAAAATAAAAACATAATTGCGTTGTATAAAGTCAGAAGTATTCTATCCTATGCGTATTATAGCAGAAAGGAATCTAGTCGGTCACTATGTCAACTATCCATGCATTCTATGGATTGTACAATTACATACTTTGTACAAACAACTATAAACCCAAACACAAAAAAAGACTAAAACTCAGTTAAGTATCAATTAACTATCCTTTCATGCTTTTGAATTACAAACTAGTCAATTATACAAGCCCATCAATATACCATGAGTATTACAATAGATATTTAAACTTCTTCAACATCTTTCATTTCATGCTTTCAAACTGTTTCAGTTACACCAATATGGGACTCAAAATGTGTACCTGGAATGCTGAAATGCAGAGGAGAAGAAGAAAGAGATGGGAAAATCAGCAGCAGCAGGGCACAAAGTAACAGCAGCAGACAAAGTAACAACAACAAACAGAACAACACAACAGAATAGGCTTGAGTGCAAGAATGCAACTATAGCCAATAGAAAAAGTAGCCAAATGACAGCAGCACACAATGGAGTAGAATCAGAACTCCAGGCAGACCAAAACAAATAATAAACCAATGAAAACACTCAACCAATAAACTCGATTGGAACTTCAAAGAATCAGAATTGATTGAAAAGGCTGAAAATAAATGAAGCCCAAACAACAAATAGGAAGAAATAGTTTCTGATTTTTCTGTGTGTTTTTCTCTCTTGTGTATGTATCTGTATCTATCTAACAATCAAGTCTCGAAAAATCTGAGTTCAGTCTAAAATCTGTCTTCCTTTTCTTTTCAAAATTTAGTCTCAAAATTCAGTCTCAGTCCCCTTACTAATGGAAGTTCTGCCTCCTTTTATCCTAAACTCAGGCCATTTTGAACAGCCTGTAAGGCCATCAGAAACCCCCTCCATGTGGTTTGTTCTCTTTCCAGTTTCCACTCAACTATTTAAATATAGCCCTTCCCATGATATTCCCCTGCCAACCTTTAGTTAGATATGTTTTATTATTTCTGAACTAAATCAGGGCGTGGGCAGCCTGACTATGCCCTGACATCACATGCTGTCAAGTTATTTTTCTTTTCAAAAGGGCCTTTATGCACATGCTGTGCACAAATGCACATGCCACCAATTCAGACTGCAACTAAACAAACCAAATCCTTTATATTTCTGATTCAAATTAACAACTATAAGTAGCTATACTCGATTCACAATTTGATTTAAACAATGTTCAGCAATGAAACAGATCAAGTTGTTATCATTCAAACAGTTGAAACTATTTGACGACACGTATCGAATCGACTATACTGATTATAACATATACAATCAAAGCCAAGGATTGGAATCAAACAGTATTGCACCAAGGGTTCAGATTGCACTGTCAAAACAGAAATTAACTTGGAAATTGATTACTCAAACAGTTTCAATTCAGTTGATTATGCAGTTTACATACACACACATTATCAGTGAATGAGGAAAAATTTGACCAAATACAGAGGTCCGGGCAAGGTGGGCAAAAACAGTTGGTAAAATTCAAAAGACAAATTAAAACAAGACGTTTGGCCATACAAACAGACCTTTAACAAACACATGAACTGAATAAAGAAAAGAAAAACAAACTTACCTTAAAGTCCTTGAAAGAAAAATCAGAAAACCAGCTCGTGTTTGAATAGACCCTTCTTAGGGTTGAACGGACTTTAATCGAAGTGTTCTCAACTGAGAAAACTTCGATTAAGGTCCATTAGACCCTAATCACTTTAGCTCAAACGGACACAGACCAGGCCTGGGGTTTCTAGGGTTCATAGATGGTAGATTTGGGATTTGGGTTTCCATGGTTAGATTCGGACCAAACCAAGCATGGTTTGGTCACGAGGGAGGTTCAGGGACTGTTTGGTGTGAAGCTGGGGTACATCGGTATAAGTCAAGGTTCTGCTCGATCTTCGAATGAAGATTCGAGACGATGGGGGAAGGTTCGAGATCAATGGTTTACAGATCTATGTTCAGGGTGTCAAGGTGGTCCTAGGGTGTTAAGGTGGGGGTCACCGGCGTCCATGCCGCCGGGTTTTTGGTGAGGGGAAAGGGGGCGGCTCTAGGGTTCCGGGGTTGGGTCTGTTGGAAGGGATGAGGACGAAGGAGGGGTATTTGGATAGGGGGTGGGGTACGAGTGGAAAGCTTATATATGGGGTGGATGGCCGGATCTCAGCCGTTAGATCAATCGAGATCAACGGCCTGGATCTGGAGGTTTAAGTGAAACGATGTCGTTTGCTTTCATACTGGGGTGGATCAGGCCGGGTTTCATTGGGTCGGGTCTGATAACGGGTAAAGGAGATGGGACGAGGGCTGTTAGATCATCCCGGCTTGAACGGATGAGATTAGACGGACTTATACGACGTCGTTTGGGTAAAGGATTGGCCTGATCTGGGTCGTTCCCCTGAATCAATCAACAGCTCAAAAGGATGACGCCTATACGACGTTGTTTGGGGCATCTCGCAGAAGGCATGGTTGGACTGGGTCATTTGTATGAGTTTGGGCCTGATTTCATTTGAAATTATGGCCCAAATCCAATGTTTTCCTTCTTACAACTTAAAAAATAAAATTCCTAATAAAATCATACCAATATTAATTAATACTCAAAACAATAATTATCACTCACATTGACATTTAATTAAACTAAAATCACTTAATGACAACAAAAAATAGATTAAAAGACGCATATTTTTTACAATTTTCCTTTTAAAACCAATTACGGTTCAACTACACACGACACATTTTTGTATTTTGTTTTCAATAAAAATAAAAATGGGCAAAAATCACAAACAATTAACAAAGTGTCGCGTAAAAATCCAAAATTGTACAGTAAGACCATTTGCTTTTATTTTTATTTCTTTTGGAGTGATTGTCGCGTAAACAAAATCACGTGCTCACACGCACTGAGTGGGTGGCAATTGACATACTTTGGGATTCATGTGAAGCATAAAGGTTCAATATATGTCAATGCATAAGCACAATGCAATAGATGAATGGTATTGGGTTTGAACGGATCAGAGGTATTTTCTGTGATAAGGGTGACAAAGAAAGTGGTTAGTCAATAAACAAGCAAGGTCTTTCGAGTTGAAATCACAATTATCATGGGAAGTGAAGGAGCAATCGTCCTCAAAGTCAAGGCCGCAAACCAACCACCATATTTAAACTCAAAAAGTTTTATTTGATTGAAACATGGGCAGGAAATTTTATTTGTTCCAGAGAAACCCTCCATGAGGAAAGCAGGTGCCAGCTAGGCTCGGCAGTAAGTTTCTAGTATCCTCCTGGATAACGAGATTTAGTAAGTTTTGAGATCCTTGCAAGTGACAAGGTCCGACGAGAGTTTTACTTTTGGGAAGTATAATTTAGCATTTAAGCTTTTCACTTTTGAGATGAGACTTGGTTTGAAATTTTTCAGGAAAAAGGAATTTAGCTTAGAACTTATTTTGATAACAAGAATTGGTTAACACTCACAGATGTTCCCAATATCAAACCGGGGCAGAGAAAGTTCTTTTGTTTTATTTGTTTTGTTGTAATCAGGCGCCCACCTAGAGAACAAGGGAAAACAGCTCACGTTTCAAATGAAAGCGGTTCAATTTCAGCAATCAGGCGCCTTGTAGAACAAGGGAAAACAGCTCAAGTTTCAACGGAAATCGGGTCAAGTTTAGCAATCAGGCGCCCACCTGGAGAACAAGGGAAGATAGATCAAATTTCAAGGGAAAGCAATTCAATGAAAAGTTGTGCAAGTGTTGGAAATCAGGCACCCACCTGAAGAATAAGGAGAAGTAGTTCAAGTGTCAAGGAAAAACATTTGCAAGAGTTGGAAATCAGGCACCCACCTGGAGAACAAGGAGAAGCAGTTCAAGTCTCAAGGAAAACAACGCAAATGTTGGTAATCAGACACACACCTGGACAACAAAGGGAAAGCAACAATGTTCAAAGGAAGACGATTCAAGTTCAGCAATCAGGAGCCCACTTGGAGAACAAGGGAAAACAACTCAAGTTTCAGGGAAAAGCGGTTCAAGTTCAGCAATCAGGTACCCACCTAGAGAACAAGGGAAAACATTTCAAGTTTCAAAGGAAGATAGTTCAAGTTTAGCAATCAGGCGCCTACCTAAAGAACAAGGGAAAACAACTCAAATTTCAAGGGAAAGCGGGTCAAGTTCAACAGTCAGACGCCCACCTGGAAAATAAGGGAAAACAATTCAAGTTTCAGAGGAAAGGAAGACGATTCAAGTTCAGCAATCAGACACCCACCTGAAGAACAAGGGAATGTAGATTAAGTTTTAAGGAACAACAATTCAAGATCCGCAATCACGCACCCACCTGGAGAACAAAGTGAAAACAACAATGTTCAAAGGAATACGGTTCAAGTTCAGCAATTAGGAGCCCACCCGGAGAACAAGGGAAAACAAGTCAAGTTTCGAGGGAAAAATAGTGCAAGTGTTGGAAATCAGGCGCCTACCTGGAGAACAAGGGAAAGCAGTTCAAGTTTCAGGGGAAAGGAAAGCCGTTCAAGATCAGCAATCAGGCGCCCACCTGGAGAATAAGGAGAAACAGTTCAAGTCTCAAGGAAAAACATATGCAAGTGTTGGAAATCAGGCACCCACCTAGAGAACAAGGAGAAGCAGTTCAACTCTCAAGGAAAAACAGTGCAAGTGTTGAAAATCAGGCGTCCACCTGGAGAACAAGGAGAAACATTTCAAGTCTTAAGGAAAAACATGCGCAAGTTTTGGGAATCAGGCACCCACCTGGAGAACAAGGAAAAACAGTTCAAGTTTCGAGGGAAAATAGTTCAAATTTCGAGGAAGACAGTTCAAGTGTTAAGGGAAGGCAGTCCAAGTTTCAAAGGAAGACAGTTCAAGTGTTGGAAATCAGGCACCCACCTGGAAAACAAGGGAATTCACTTCAGAATGCAATTCAAGTCAGCAACAAAAGAAGCTCGTGGCAAAAATGCGAGTCAACAGTCCGAGATGATCAACGGAAGTTAGTCACAATCCAGAATAAATAAATAAAAAAAGAAAAGCAAGAAGTGAATCCAAATGCAGAAGTTGATGAAAGATGTGAGTTGCTCAAGACATGACTTAAGTCACAAGCATGGTATGTCCGGTTTTGATCAGAAAAGCTGAAGAAGAATGAACTAGCACCTGCAACTAGCAAACGTCAAGGTTCAAATCCAAAGTCTGCATGAAGAACCATTCAAGACTCAAGATCAAGCTTCAGAAGACTTATAGATAGGAATCTTGTAACTCATAGTTAACAGGCTTAGTTAGTCTTTTTTATTTTTTTGATTTAGATGTAATAACAGGACCACAGACCGGAACCTCGATGGAACGGCACCTCGATCGGCTCTCCACCTCGGTATACTCCATCATCTCACCTACTTCTGAACTACACGTGGCCCGATTCCTTTATAGCCGAGGATATGCATGCAACTTAGATACTAGGGCCCGGTCACATTCTCCTTCCTCTTAGTTTTTGGTCTCTCTAAATAAGGGTCGGGTCAAAAAACCTGTCTAGTCATTCTTTGTCTGAAAATACTTCGTATTTCCAGTCAAAGAGGGGCAGCTATAGACATGTGATTTTTGACCCTCCCCAAGATTTTTTATATTTTAGCATGTAAATATTTAATTTAGGCTTAATATCGCTATTTCAACTAATTTTGACTCTTTTACTTTATTTTATTACAAGAAAATGAAAATTACAAAAAAAATAGTTTCATTAATGTTTTGTAGTCATTTTTAATATTGGAAAATACCAAAAATAGGTTTATTTTAACGGTTAGTCTTATTTTAATAGTTATTTTATTTAAGTAGGATTAATTAGTAAATGATGTAGTATTTTTAGTCTTGTTCACGGAGAAAGAATAAAAATTAGGCTTAAACAACCCATTTTTAAGCCTATTTTTCGGACCTAGCCCATAATTCCTAGGACCATACCCCCTAACGTAAAAACCCTATAAAATAAACAAGACCTAATTTCCTAGACCCTAGGACCTAAGAGACAACAATCAACCGCAATATACTTTATGAAAATCAGCCAAAAATACAACAAAAGAAAAATGCCTAAGAGACCCAGGAACCTAAGGGACCTAAGGAAAAAGATCTAAAAGATATCCTTAGAACAGATGCACCGTTTTCCACACAATAGACCCCCCTAGCATTGCACCTTCTTCTTTAGCGTTTGAAAGACAGGACCCCTAGCTTCTTCTTCTCGAACACAAAACAAGATTCCTAACTCACAAAACCTTAAGCCGTTTCTCTGATTTGTAGAGGACCTAAAAAACCTAACAATAAGAAGAATTCTGGATTCTCGAACAAACTAGGCAGCGTACAAAGAGAGAAAAAATGAGCAGCCATTTTTCTTGGCAGATCTTCCTAAAAATGAGTAGCTTTGGTTTTCCATCTTGATTTTAGTTTTTAGTTTGATTTAATTCGAAAAATCAAAAAAAAAGTGATTCAATTCCTGCTTTGAGAGGCTATTGAGGTCGGAGTTTCTGCCGCCGTTCATTTCCGATTGAGTTTATGATTTGGGTATGTCGTTATTCTCAGTTTCTTCTACTTTGTTAAAAGAGTTTCAACTAAACAGAATCAGAAGGAACTTGAAATGCTTGGATTTCTGTTTTGTCTAATTAACGTGGTAGATTGAGGCGAGGTTATTTCACCCCGCGGCCCGTTTTGATTTTCGATTCTAGAATTTCTGTTTGAGATTGTTTCAGGTTCATCTCTCCATTTTTCTTGCTTCATTTTTTGGTGTGATTCAATAAATACCTTGATGTTTGGCTGATTGAAATTGTGTAAAATGCCTTTGATATGTTCGAATCTGAATTTCGCAAGTTCTGTGTTCTTGATTTGTTTCTTTCTAGCATTATAAATTGATAATTGCCGGAGTATTTCATCACATTCGATTGTCAAGCTGTTGGTATATATAATTGTTGCTATAATGTGCTTAATTGTTCGGAGAAGTTCTTAATTGTTGCACAATTAATCTTGCGAATAATGTGCTTCTAACATTGTTATCTTGAGTTTGGATTACTTCTAGTGAGAAGAAGTTCTTGTTTTAGTAAGAGTAAGGAAAATGCCTTAAGTTGTCGGGCAATTGAAAAACAGTTTTCTTTGTTTTGGATTCCATTAAAACGCTTCCCTTTTAGCCCAGATTAAAAAAATAGAATGCTTTCCTGTTTAAGTAGTTTCAGATACTCAACTATCCCTTGTTAGTTGCGCAATGTTGGAAAGAAGTGTAATAGCTCTATAAATTAGCATAGTTTAATTAAACAAATACCCAAAATTATTACATTCATAGCTTGCTTTAGACACGTTTAATATATCATCGTGATTGTGTACACGTTCACGTGATATAATTACAATCTTAAAAACAAAACCGGAGTATGTGTTTGCGCAACTTTGACCAAACTTTCTTATTAATTAACAAAGCATTATTAATTGTGGACACGTTTGCATGGCATGATTTTTGACGTGCCAAACAAATGGGTACACGTGCGCGTGGCCTATTTTGAGATAACTTCTAAATTAAAAAGGGCAAATGCATATAGGCTCTAAAATGGGTAATTAAACAATTTTAATAAGCCAAGTATGATCAAAGTGATCATGCTAGAACCACAGAACTCGGGAATGCCTAACACTTTCTCCCGGGTTAACAGAATTCCTTACCCGGATTTTTACATTTCCCGAACCATAAATAGAATCAATTTCCTCGATTCGGGATTTAAACCGGTGACTTGGGACACCATAAATTATTCCAAGTGGCGACTCTGAAAATAAATAAATAATCCTGTTTCGATTGTCACTTAAATTGGAAAAAACTCCCTTATGCCCCTTTTCGGGGTAGGAAAAGTAAGTGTGACACCACACGAAAGGGGCCCTGACATGGTATGCACTTTTACCCGAGCACTCAATAGATTCCTTTGAGATGCTCACAAATTCTTTCATCAAGGCCCATGTCGGGGCCAGGAAGGTGCAGGTCCGAAAGGTCGACATATTCAGAATTGCACAAGGAGATTCTGAATTACTGCGAGCGTTCATGACTAGGTTTTAAAGAAAAGGATGTTGCTACCGGTCGTTCCAGATGAATGGGCAGCTGAGGCATTCACTAAAGGATTGAACCCAAGGAGCTCCGACGCTTCTCGAAAATTGAAAGAAAGCATGTTCGAGTTTCAGGTAACCACATGGGCAGATGTTCACAACCGTTATGAATCAAAGATAATAATAGAAGATGAACAACTCGATTTCCCAGTATCAACCAAGGGTCGGGATCGAGAAAATAACAAGGATAAGTTGAAGGATGATTTGGACGTAGATTGGCAATCTTCTAAGGGCGGATTTTTGCCCTACGAAAGGGCCTAAGGAAACGGCAGAGGTTTTCGGTCGATGGACATGTTCGCTCCCAATAGGAGAACTGATTGTGGCCGGAATAACAGGTCATTGCAGGACAAAGAGATATCAAGCTCCCTGGATTCCACCTACCCCAGACTATCCGAGTATAATTTCAATATCAGCATGGTAAAGCTGGTATCGGTGATGAGGAATATTAAGGAAGCGCGAGTCCTGATGCCTATGAGATCTAATCCTAGTTAGAGGGATCATAATTTATGGTGGAGTATTATAGGACTAACAACCACCGAACTAGGGACTGCCGACATCTGCGAGAGGAGGTGGCGATGTTGCTGAAAAATGGCCATCTTAGAGAATTCTTAAGCGACCGGGATACAAATAACTATGGCCGCAATCGGGATAATGCAAATCCCTCGATGATAGGAAAAGATACTCCTCGACTAACGAAAAATATGATTTTCGGGGGGACCAAGATCAATGATGTAACCTTTTCAGCAACAAAAAAGACAAAGGTGTCGATGACTCATAGCACGAGACTCCAGGAAGTCACCGAAGACAATATCAATGGAGAGTACTGGAGCAAGCCAATTTAATCGAAAGTATCGTTCTGTCCACAAAGGTCCTTGCAGGGTTTAACTTAGCATGCGTGACAACCCGATGGGAGATCATGTTGCCCACGAACGCTGAAGGGGTCATGACAACTATCATGTTTGAAGTAGTAGATGGCGACATAGGCTAGAATATAATTCTTGGCAGGCCTTGGCTACACGAGATGAAGGTCGTGCTATCAACATACCATCAACTTTTGAAATTCCCAACTCCACAGGGAATCAAACAAATAAGAGGAGATCAATCGGCGGTAAGGGAGATGAACGCAATCTCGATTTCCAGTAGTAAAGGAAGGAACATGGGGTATAGCAATTACAGGAACTGATACTCTCTCCCAAACCAAACGAAATCGACAATGGGGAGGAGTTGTCAGAATCTTATCAGGTACCAAAGTATTTCCAGGTACCGGAATAAATGAACGCAACCAAGTCTACGGTGGAAGAACTAGAACAAGTCGCATTGTCCGAAAAGTTCTTAGAGAGGAAATTCCACTTGGGGACATGATTAAACCCCAAACTCAGGTCAGGATTTATAGAATTTTTTAAAATTAATATCGATTGTTTTGCATGGTCACAAGCGGATATGATAGGTATTTCGCTAGAGGTGTCCGTGTGCAAGTTAAGCCTGGACCCCAACATCCCTTCGATTAGGTAGAAGAAGCGCCCTATTGCCGAGGTCACAAATAGATTTGTCAATGAAGAGGTAATTTGATTGCTTGATATCGGTTCGATCCGGAAGGTAAGTATCCAGAATGGCTAGCTAACATAGTAGTAATTCCAAAAAAGAATAATAAGTTTTGCATGTGCGTAGATTATAAGGATCTGAATAAGGCGTGCCTGAAAGACTCGTTCCTATAGCCAAACATTGATCAAATGATTGATGCAACAGCTAGTCACGAGTTGATGAGTTTCATCGTTGCCTACTTAAGGTACAACCAAATCAAAATCAACCCAGAGGATCAGGAAAAAAATTCATTCATAACGAACTTTGGCACATATTGCTACAATATGATGCCTTTCGGGCTTAAGAATGACGGAGCCACTTATCAGAGGCCCGTGAACAAAATGATAGAAAAGCAAATAGGGAAAACCATGGAAGTTTACATGGATGATATGGTGGTTACGTCTTTGAACGTAAGTGACCATCTGAAACACCTCCAAGAAAATTTTGACATCCTATGGAATCACAACATGAAGCTTAACCCCGAAAAGTGTGCATTCAGAGTCAGCTCCGGTAAGTTTTTGGGTTTCCTGGTATCGCAAAGGGGCATCAAAGTCAATCCTGACAAGATTAAAGCCATCCAGGACATTCCTGACCAGCTGACAAATATGAAAGAATTCCAAAGTTTAACTGGAAGACTGGCTGCTTTAAGCAAGTTCATTTACCGGTCTTCGGAAAAATGCCATCACTTCTTCTCACTTCTGAAGAAGAAGAACAACTTCGAATGAACTCTGGAATGCCAATAGGCCCTAAAAGATCTAAAAAGGTATTTATCAAGCCCTCCGTTACTATCAAAACCGGAGGAAGGTGAACAGTTACTAATTTGCTTAGCAGTCTCGGACATAGCGGTAAATGTCGTTCTAGTCCGAGAAGATGAAGGTACATAATCTCCTATATATTACATTATTAGAATTTAAACGGGAGCAGAAACTCGTTACCCGCACCTCAAAAAAACTAGCCTTAGCTTTTGTAATCACTGCTCGAAAGCTTAAGTCTTATTTTCAATGCCACCCGATAGCCGTGGTGACAACCTTTCTCCTATGGAATATCCTTCATAAACCTGAATTATCAGGTCGATTGGTCAAGTGGGTAGTCGAGATGAGTGAATTTGACATCGAGTATAAAACCATGACTGCGATTAAATCACAAGTTTTGGCCGACCTTGTGGCCAATATCAGTCCCGAATTGCAGCTTTTGGCCACCAAAGAAGTGGTGATGGTGTCGGAAATGACATCAGGAGTTTGGACCTTGTTCACAGATAGAGCTTCCAACGTGAAGGGGTATGGGCTCAGGGTAGTATTAATTAGCCCTCGGGAGAAACCCTGAGGTAGGCCATAATAACTGTTCCCTTGACTAACAGTGAAGCAAAGTATGAGGCTTGATTGCAGGACTTGAACTGGCCCGGGGACTAGACTCCGAGGTCATTAAAATCAAATACGATTTCCAATTGGTGGTAAATCAGGTATATGGAATCTTCGACACCAAAGAGGAATGCATGCAAAAATATATGTTGACAGTTCAAACTCTACTCGCAGGGTTCAGGGAATGGTCGATCACCCACATTTGAGAGAAGAAAACGCAGAAGCAGATGCATTGGCCAATCTGGGCTCATCCAAAGAAATGAAGGGATCAGATTTTGGGACGGTCGTACAGCTCATGCACTCGGTATTAGATATGGATTATTATTAAGAAGTAAACACAATCAACTTGGTCTGGGACTGGAGAAATAAAATCATCAACTACTTTGAGGACGACAAACTGCCCGAGGACCCGAAGGCATCCCGGGCACTCCGCACCAAAGCAGCTCACTATGACGTCTAGGGAGATCAGTTGTATAGAAAGTCGTTCCAAGGCCCGTTGGCCTGGTGTTTAGGAGCCTCCGAGGCTAATTACATCATGAGAGAGGTTCACAAAGGAATCTGTGAAAATAATTCAGGTGCAGGTTCATTGGTGTTAAAATTAGTTACAACAGGATACTATTGGCCCTGGATGGAACAAGATTCTAAGGCATTCACTTAGAAATGTGACAAGTGTCAATGCCATGCGCCACTAGTGCACCAACCGGCATAGCTACTACACTCGGTATTGTCCCCATGGCCATTCATGATATGGGGAATGGATATAGTTGGTCCGCTACCACCGGCTCCTGGTAAGGCAAGGTTTCTTTTGATTTTAACTTATTATTTCTTTAAGTGGGTTGAAGTAGGTCCTTACCAGAAAATCGGTGAGCACGAAGTGGTTGATTTCCTATGGGAGAACATAATTTGCAGGTTCGGAATACCAAAGGATATAGCCTGCGACAATGGGCCACATTTCATAGGCGCAAAGGTCACAAAATACCTTGAGTATTTGAAAATCAAAAGAATCACATCTTCACCATACCACCCGAGCACGAATGGCCAAACGGAGTCGACAAACAAAGTAATTATTCAAAACCTCAAAAAGAGATTGGAAGCAGCCAAAGGCAAATGGTCTGAAGAGTTACCAGGAGTGCTATGGGCATATCGGACAACGGCCAAGTCAAGCACGGAAGAGATACCTTTATCTATCGTATACGGAGTAGAATCCCTGATCCGGTGGAAGTGGGAGAACCTACCATGAGATACTTCAGGGCGGACAAAGAAACAAATATTAAAGCATTGCTAGTCAAATTGGAGCTGCTTGACGACGTAGGGACTTGGTGCACATAAGGATGGTGGCCCAGAAACAAAGGATGGGAAGATACTCTAATGGAAGAATCAATCTCCATTATTTCAAAGTGGGAGACTTGGTCTTAAGAAAAGTGACTCAAAACACCTGAGAGCTCAACGTAAGGAAGTTGGGTCCGACGTGGGAAGGCCCCTACCAGGTTTCAACTATCATTGGGAAATGATCATATGAACTGAAAAGTCAAGACGGAATAAAATTGATGAGCAACTGGAATGTGGCACACCTCAAAAGATACTATTGCTGACGAGCACCGCCTACACTGAAAGTATGTGCTGCACTATTTTTCCTTTCGTCTAGTTTTTGTCCCAATTGGGTTTTTTTGGTAAAGTTTTTAACGAGGAAGCAACGGAAAGCATACTACGGAGGAAGCATCGTCAGCAGAAATAAGAGCTTTAAATGACAAGGCATGGAAACAACAAACTACTACGGGATGGCTAGATAGCCTTTGGCTCGATAGCAAAGTTCCTAACGGGAACAAAGCTTGATATCGGACCAAAGGCTATTCGACCATTCACGAGTGATCCTTCCCTACAAGCCACTAGGGGTGGTTAGATAATCTTTAGCTCGGTAGCAAAGTTCCTAATCGGAAAAGAAGTTTGCTATTGGAATAAAGATTATCCAACTATTCACTAGTGGAATCCGAAGGAGCAACACTTCTAGTGTTTCAATTTGCATTCGAACACTGGGGGGAATGATATGAGAATATAGCAACCTAATTTCCACAAAAATCGGGGATTACAAAATTCAGGAACAAAAATATCTCATCAGAACCGGATACTGCGCAGCCAGTCCCGTAGAAATAAGTTGTACAAATTAGCCACAAGTAATGGCAATTTCATTTTCGGCAAAACGAATGCTTATGTACTTTTGAAGATAGAAGGAATAAAATAAAGTCCTTTTAGTTTTATCTTGTTTCTTGTCCAAACGATGAATTAACTTTATCATTTGAAAGTTAATTAAGTACTTCAAGTTAGGGGTGGGCATAAAATCCGAAAAACCGAATTCCGAACCGAACCAAATTAATTTGGTATTTTGGTTTCAGTTTTTTCGGTATTTCGGTCTAATTCGATACTGGATTTTCGGTATTTCAGTTCGGTTTTCAGTTTTATAATTGAACTATTTCGGTAAACCGAAATACCGAAATTTGGTAATAAATCATACACTCATACAACCCAAATCCCCAAACCCAATTACCTATTTTATAGGCTCACACGGCCACACCCAGCCGCGTCTTACTCCCACCCAGGCCCATCTCCCGAAACTCCCAACCCAAGCCCAAGCCCAATCAAATAATCGATTAGACGATTACCCAAGTCAGACACTCAGAGTCTCAGACTCAGTTAATACACTAGGGCTGGGAGATATCATCGAGAATTCGAAATAGGGTTTGCTTAATGCTTCAGTACTTAGGAGATATCATCGAGAACGAGAAGAAGAAGACGAGAATCGACTGCGACTCTAGGATATCAGTCTGCGAGTCGAGTTACGACCAGTCGACATTCAAGCTCGAGTATCATCTCACCTTCACCAGTTAACTTCACTACTTTTGTAAGTTTTGTAAGTCTCATCTCATTCTCATGATCTCATCCCAGTACTCGACTACTCTCTGAGGTTTGTTTTGAGTTTTAATTTTCTGATTTTCTACATC
This sequence comes from Nicotiana sylvestris, assembly GCF_000393655.2. Taxonomy (NCBI): domain Eukaryota; kingdom Viridiplantae; phylum Streptophyta; class Magnoliopsida; order Solanales; family Solanaceae; genus Nicotiana; species Nicotiana sylvestris. Next base: position 163,383,010 of record NC_091059.1, read on the forward strand.
AAACTATTTTAGGGTTATAGGCGGCGATTTCCAGCTCGATTCGATTCCTCACTCCTCACAAATTCCGGGCAAACGAAGTGTCGAAGACGCTATTGTCCTGTTCCAGTGTTCCGAGCTCGATTCAATTTCAATTTCAAAGGTATGTTTCGCTTTCTTTTGGTTGTATTGCTGATTGAATGAACTGCTGTTGTCTTGTTCCAGTGTTCCGAGCTCGATTCAATTTCAATTTCAAAGGTATGTTTCGCTTTCTTTTGGTTGTATTGCTGATTGAATGAACTGTTGTTCCGAGCTTTTCCCTTTAGTAGGAAAATATCTTATGTATCACGTTCATACTCTTTAATTCATTTGCTTGTATAATAACAGTTGTGAGTACACGACTATGTGTTAGGATTACCATATGATTACCTTGTTTAGGTCTGATTTTTAGAACTTTACCATATCATATGAGCAACTAACAATAGCAGACTGCTCTCTTTGAAAATCATGAAATACAATATCTTCTAGTATGTTGGCTTCTAGAATTTGAAGAAAAGATTTAGTCACTCTCTTATTCTTTAACCCAGGATCATTTGTTGAACAATAGAGTCATTGAAACCTTCAACTTTTTTTGACTTTGGGCTATGAACTACTTGAACTACTGGGAAGTTATGTTTGTATTTGTTTAATTTTGTAAGGTAGCAAGGTACTTAATTTGTTGATTGTTATTGATAGCAAGGTAGTTATTAGTTAATTTGTTGATTGTTAATTTATGTTTATATTTGTTTAATTTTGTATAGATGGAAGATACAAGTAAAGTAAGTGATGTTGGTTCTAGTGAAAGTTTACCAATTACGGTAGATAGTAACACCAACACCATTGATACTCAAGATTCCAAGAAAAGGAAAGCAATGCAACCTAGGTCTGACGTTTGGAACCATTTTGATAAATTTGAGGTTAATGGGGTTGGGAAAGCACGGTGTCGATATTGTAAACAAGCTTATGCTGCTAATTCATCTAAGAATGGAACAACAGGATTGAAGAATCATTTGCTTAGATGCAAAGAATACCCACTTAAAATTGCAGAAGATAATAGTCAAACAAAGATAAATTTTCAATCTTGCCAAAATGATGAAGGATCAATTTGGAAATTTGATCAAAAAGTGGTTAGGAGGGCCTTAATTGAGATGATAGTTACTTCATTACAAAGAATAAATTATATGTGTTTGACAGCCCACTTCATTGATAGGGATTGGAAGTTGCATAAAAGAATACTTAATTTTTGCCCTATCACTAGTCATAAGGGTGAAGAGATGGCTAAAGCTATTAGGGATTGTTTGCTTGAATGGAAATTAGACAAGGTTTTCACTATTACTGTGGACAATGCTTCTTCAAATGATGTCACTGTCAAAGAATTGTCTAAACAGTTAGATATGTGGAAAACTAATATGATGAGTGGTAAACATCTTCATGTGAGATGCATGGCTCATATACTAAATCTAATTGTGCAAGATGGTTTGAAAGAACTTGATGCTTCTGTGACACGTGTTAGAAATATTGTGAGGTATGTGAGATCTTCGCCTGCAAGGACCTTAAAGTTTAAACAGTGTTGTGCACATGTAAAGGTAGAATGTACCAAAACGTTGTGTTTGGATGTTCCTACCAGGTGGAATTCCACCTATTTGATGTTGGATACAGCACAACACTTTGAAAAAGCCTTTGACAAGTTGCATCTTTTTGATGATGGATTTTCTGCATATCAATGTTCTCATCTTTGTGAAGATGGTGGTAATGCAGGTCCTCTTGAATCTGATGATTGGGTGAATGTGAGGAATGTGATAGAGTTTCTTGCAAGATTTCACGAGCTAACTAAAAAAGTTTCAGGTTCACGTTATGTCACTTGTAATTCTCATTTTGAGGATGTATCTGAACTTTATTGTCATTTGAAAATGTGTTTAGCTAGTGAGGATGGGCTTTTGAGAAATATGGCTGAGCAAATGCAAGAAAAGTTCAAGAAGTATTGGGGTGATCCTGAAAAGATGCATAAAATAATTTTTATTGCTTCCGTCTTGGATCCACGTAACAAATTAGAATATGTTGAGGGATCACTTGAAGAAATTTTTGGGGAGGAAAAAGGGAAGAAAATAAATGCTGAGGTGTATGCTTATATGAATTCTTTGTTTGGAGAGTATCTAAAAAAGTATTCAACCGAATCTTGTCTTCAATCTCCATCTAGTTCTACTTCATCTAACAACACATCTAATACACCTAGTAGGAGTGTTATAAGTGCATCAAAAATAAGGACTAAGCTTAGCTTAAAGAAACAAAAGGAAGACAATGGAAGTGGGGGTGCTAAATCGGAGTTGGATAAATACATTAGTGAAGAACAAGAGCCTTTTAGTGAAGAATTTGATATCTTGAGTTGGTGGAAAACACATGCTCCTAGATTTCCTATTCTTTCGGAGTTGGCTCGTGATGTGTTGGCAATTCCAATTTCTAGTGTGGCGTCGGAATGCGCGTTTAGCACTGGTGGCCGTATTCTTGATTCATTTAGGAGTTCATTGACTACTAAATGTGTGCAAGCTCTTATTTGTGTTCAAGATTGGATTAGAGAAGAGAAGAATCCTATTAGTGTTGAAAAAGACTTGAAGTATCTTGAGGAACTCGAGCTTGATAAGCTTTAATATTTTGTGTGTATTTTAATTCAAAATAATATATCATGCTTTTTCATTTGTATGACATATTTGGTCGTATTATCTTTAGATATGGAAAATAATGGAAGCACTACTAGCATTGTTTGATGTATAGTTGCAACTTGCATCTTGAGTGGTAAGTTTAATACTCTATTTGTTTGGTGATAATGATATACTTAATAGTTTGTAGTTTTGTTTTATTATCATCAAACTATAATATTCTAACTTATGATTTATATTTTTTTTAGGTTCAAGTGCAATCATGCCCTGTGCTACTGCTCAACGCTCCGATATTTGGGAATACTTTGTGGTGAAAGAAGATAACGGAGAAGTTCGCAAAGTAGAGTGCAAACATTGCTCTCTCTGTTTTTGTTGCACTATGTTTAACTGTTTAAGACTTTAAGTGTTAAGACTGTTAAGACTTAAGACTTAAGACTGTTGCAGTTGCAGACTTGCAGTTGCAGTTGGCCAGTTCAGTTGCCATGTGTTTAAGTGTTAAGACTGTTTTTATTGGACTGTGTTTTTATTGCACTATGTTTAAGTGTTAACTGTTAACTGTTAAGTTGATTGCCAGATCTGGCGTGCAAGTTAGCATCTGCAGTTGTGCAAGTTTGCATCTGTAGTTTAAGTGTTCAGTTGCCATGTGTTTAAGTGTTAAGACTATTTTTGTTGGACGGTGTTTTTATTGCAATGTGTTTAAGTGTTAACTATTAAGTTGATTGCCAGATCTGGCGTGCAAGTTTGCATCTGCGGTTGTGCCAGATTGTGCCAGATTGTGAAGTTGTTGTCTGCAGAATAATATGTTATTCTTGTTTCAGGCTTTCAGCCATGAGCCATGTGCAGTTGTGCAAACACTTTAGAATTTCGATTGTGCAAACACTGCATTTGTGATTCCTCTTCCAATTGTGCATGTGCAGTTGTGCACTGTTAGGTTAGGCGTTAGCATTTAGCAATTTAGCATTGATTATTCATTGATTGTTAAACCCAAACCGTACCAAAACAAAATAGTAAATACCGAACCGTACCGAAATATTTTGGTATGGTATTTGGTATACACAATTGATAAACCGAATACCGAAATACCTAACCGAAATTCTTACATACCGAACCGAAATACCGAACGCCCACCCCTACTTCAAGTGTTAGTGCCAGAATAAACAGAAGACGTCCTTTTTAATAGCACCGTAAACATAAGAGGACCCTCTCTTATGAAACCCTTGCAATAAAGGTTTGGTCCCGGAAGAGTTTATACCCGGAACCCAAATACTATCGAGAAAAAATGCACCTGAAGCCTTGCACAATTCGATGCAAAAAAGAAGAAGTTAACTTTACATGATGCTTAAAAAGAAAACTACTTTATATATTAAACATTCCAAGTAGCACAAGTACAAAAGTATGAAAAGAAATCAAAATACTAAACTACTACACCCTTAGAATTTTGGGGAAGAGAAGCATATGCGCCCCAAGGAGAAATAGGTGGATCTGGCGTCGGCTCGGGATCTTGGGCTCCATTATTATCCTCTTCAAGTTCCTCCTCGGTTCCCAAGAACTCGGAACCGGAACTAGAAGTGTTAGTTTCATCGGGACAAGCCGGGGGACGCCTTCGAGCGGTTGACTCCAGCTCCCGGGCCTTGATAATTTCGCCATCATAATCAATGATGCCCGCTTTGGCCTCTTCCAAGGTTTTTCTCCTCATACTATACATAGACTATGTTTTGTCAATAGTGAAGGAATCCACTTGGCACTAGAGTTTTGATTTAAGCCAATCAACCTCGATCGAAAGGCTATCCCGCTCGGATCTCGTGGCCGTAAGGCTGAGATGAAGGTCACAGATAGTTGTTATATGAACCTTATTGTGTTCCATGACCCTCTTATACTTATCCTCCATCTGGTCACGCTTCTCTCAGCAGTAGCAGTATATTCAGCTTTGGAGTTTAAGGCTACCTCCAAGTTATTTAATCTCTTAGTGGAGGTAGCCTCGCGCTCGGCAGCAACAAGTACAGGATTTTGGACCTCAGACCATTTAGCCTTGGCTTTTTAAAATTATACATTTCACTAGGAGGTTTCTTGGATAAAAGCCATCACTTCCTGCTCGCATTGCTACAACCAAGCCTCCAACTCACCGGCTTCAGCAGCTTGTGTTTCCAGTGCCGGGAGGCGAGCAACAACTTGGTCCCTTTCGTCCAACACTTGATCTTGCTTGGACGTAAGCTTTTCTTTATCAATGATCAATTTCTGAAGGCCCTCGGAAGCAAGGAAGTTGGCATGCAAAGCAAAAACCCAAGTTATAAATCATAACAAATCAAGAGAAACATAGACAGTAAAAAGAATGAGTATCATGTCGATGCTGCATTGTGCATGGTATTATTATCATACACTCCCCAGAAAGAGAGTGTATTTTCTTATTGTCTGTAATTGGCTAGTTCCACCAGTCAAAACAACAGATGGCACTCGGTAGAGACCGAGAGGGAGACACTCCTATCTATAGAGGGGCAAATAGTTGTTCCTCAAATTCCCATGGTCTGGGGACTGGGGATGAGGGACATCCTCCTCTCAGGTGTCTGTGGTAGGTGGAGGTGATATAGCAGTTGCTGGTGACAAAGGTATGACCGGCGTGGAAGGAGATGAAGCTGATGGTATTTTGGGTTGAGAAGCAGATGCGGCAAAGGCAGTATTGGTTGTAGGTTGCTCACCAGCCAAAGACGGAAGAGGCCTGGTACTCAGCCTCATAGTACCGAGAGCAACAACTAGAACTGGAAAGGGAGAATGCCAATTCTCAACTAAGTCATACTCTCCCCAGAGCGCTTGGGCATCGTCCTCAATTGAGGTTATAAGCTCTTCATATTAAGCATCTTGTTGAGCCAATGAAGGTCGTTGTGTCATTTTGCAGGGAAGCCCCTTCATCAATGGCTTCCCCATCATCATCAAACACCACAGCGATTGCGGTTGGCGAGGGCATGATTTTCTTCACCTTTTTATTTTTGCCATCGGCCGAGGAAGAGCGTCGACTTTTTGGTTGCTTGCTCTCCGGCTGGGGAATCTGAGAGAAAGCACTTGCAGCGAAGGCGGATCCAGTAGCGCTTGTTCGGATGAAGGCCTCCTTCAACAACCTCGCAGCCTCTACGGGATTAGCCAAAACATCCTCCTCTGGGATGGTAACAGAGCCCTACGAAAAATATGAATTCAATGAAAAAAGAAGTTAACCAATTTTCTTATACCAAAAATGAGATGAAGACAAGAGCACTTTCACGAGACAACTTACCATGATTTTTGGGCTTCCACCCATATTTTGGGGCCAGTTCTTTCCACCGGTGGATCTTAGGCGTGGTAATATCCGAGTTCTTCCGAACCCATTGGTCCAAGCCTTCAACCCTTGGTAGTGTCTACCGAGTTGATGAAATAATATAAAGGGTTAGTAACAACATGAAACAACCTTTTTCTTGAGAGAAGATAGACAATGAACTTGCGTGTATGAGTTCAGGACTCAGGAAAGATGGAGTTATGTCTGGGATGATATCTCTGGTGGCAACAACAACAAATTGCTCCATCCATCAACGGACGTTGTCGTCATCCATGTTGGTGAGCAAAGCATGGTGGCCATGATTGCTAAAATTTATAATTCCCCCACAGAAAATCTTAGGGGAATAGAGATCCATTATGCGAGCCAAGTGAACTCTTCCTTTGTATCCTGTCACATCCGCCGTAGAAATGCTATCTGTGACGACCCGACCAGTCGTCTCATGAGTTACCACTCTGTTTTTCCTATTTTTAGCTTCTTTATGCTTCATTGTCCGTATCTTGTGTAATAAAGTTGAGTTGGAGTGGTTTTGATAAGAAATGAAACACTTAGTCTCTTTTAAGAAGGCTTAAGTTGGAAAAGTCAACCGGGTGTTGACTTATGTTTTAGAAGGCTCGGAAGTAAGTTCCGATGGTTCGGTTAGCTTCGGGAGGTGATTTGTGACCTAGGAGCGCGATCGAAATGGGTTTTGGAGTTGTAGAGAAGATTTAGGCTTGAATTGGCGAAATTGATATTTCGGCAAATTCCGGTTGATAGGCGAGATTTTGATATAGGGGTCGGAATAGAATTCTGAGAGTTGCAGTAGCTTCATTGTGTCATTTGAGATGTGTGTGCAAAATTTCAGGCCATTGGGACTAGATTTGATAGACCTTTTGATCGAAATCATAATTTAAGAGTTCTTGGAGTTCTTAGGCTTGAATCCTATGTTAAATTGGTGATTTGATGTTGTTGTGAGCGTTCGAAGTTTTGAGCAAGTTTGAACAATGTCATGGGATGTGTTGATGCAATTGGTTTGAAGTTCTGGGAGTTCCGGGTAGGTTCCAGGATGTTTTAGTGCAAAAATCATAGTTGTAGCAGGTCTACAGGGGTTGCAGGCCCCGGAACTCACTCACGCGGTCCGCACAAAAATAAGTGCGCCCGCGTTTAGTGCTGTGCGGATCACACAAAAACGGGCGCGATAGGCGTCGCGCGGACCACACAAAAGCGGGCGTGGGCGCGGTAGGCATCGCGTGGACCGCACAAAAACGGCCGCGGCCGCGGTAGCTGAAACCTGAGGGGTACCTATAAATACGAGGTTTTGGGTTTTATTTAATATTTTAACCTAGAGAGCTCGGATTTTGGCGATTTTTCGAAGGTTTTTCAAGAAATTCATCGGGGTAAGTGATTTTAACTCAGATTTGGCTAGAATACATAAATCTATCACTGAATTCATCATTTAATTCGTGATTTGAGATGGAATTTGGAAAGAAAAATGTGAAACCTTTCAAAAATGTAAAATGATGATTTGAAGGACCAAATGGTATCGGAATTGGATAATTTTGGTATGGTTAGACTCAGGAGAGTATGAGTATTCTGAAAATGTAAATTTTACCCGATTCCGAGATGTGGGCCCGGGGCTCGGGTTTTGCTAATTTTGAGATTTTTGATATTTTTCGAATGTTTTCGCTTGGGCTTTGTTCCCTTAGCATATTGTGACGTATTCGTTCTGATTTTGGATAGATTCGACGCGCGTGGAGGCCAATTCGAAGGGCGAAGACATCGCGAGCTAGAGAATTAATCAGTTCGAGGTGAGTAATGGTTGTAAATGATGTCCTGAGGGTTTGAAACCCCGGATTGCACATCGTAGTGCTATATTGAGGCAAGATACGCACTAGATGATGAGCGTAGGGTCTTTCACTATTGGGGATTGTGACTTGGTCCATCCCGATTGATGATTTTACCGAATATTTGACTGAAATTCAATTGTTATCGTCATTATTTGGGCTGATTTCCATATTTGGGCTTCGTGCCAACTATTTGAACCCTTCGGGGATTTTTATCACTGTTTCCTCACTGGTTGACTTATTATTTGAACTCAGTCCTGTTGATATCTACTGTTTTACAAACTCAGCCACTTTTACTTAGATTTAAAACTTAAATGATACTTCTACATCATGTTTTGGGCTGAGAACTACTGTTTTACTAATACCCAAGGGGCTTATGATGATTTTTGGACTGAGTGAGGCCGAGGGCCATATGTGAGGATATGTTGAGTGATATGAGGCTGAGGGCCTGACTTACTATTTATGCCACACGGTGGCTTTAGTGATGTGAGGCAGAGTGCCGAGTGATGATGCCACGAGGTGGCTTGATATAGAGCTTGGGCCGTAAGGGGCCCCTCTAGAGTATGCACACCCATAGTGAGCGCGGGTACCCATTGTTCTAAGTGATTAATGCTATGCCTGACGGACTGATATGAGTGATTGCGAGGTAGCCCGATGGGCTGATACTATTCTGAGAGTGAGCCCGAGGGGCTGATACTATTCTGAGTGATTGATACTGAGCCCGATGGGCTGATACTGTACTGAGAGTGAGCCCGAGGGGCTGATACTATGTTGAGCGATCGGATTCCGTACTTTGTAGACCTATAGCAGATTCTGTAGTAGCTCATGACTTGTGACACCCCGGTTTGGGCTGTGTCGGGATGGTTTTTGCGGTTGTTATCGTTAAATTCCGCAATTTATGAGTATTATATTATATGTTATTACTATTTATGATGATTAACTGTTTAAAAGAGGTGTTCCATTTTAGTCTGGCTGGCCTTATCTTCACGAGAGGCGCCATCACGACCGGGTTCGGGGGTTGGGTCGGGACAAGTTGGTATCAGAGCCTAGGTTACTTAGGTCTCACAAGTCATGAGCAGGTTTAGTAGAGTCTCGTGGATCAGTACGGAGACGTCTGTGTTTATCCTCGAGAGGTTGCAGAACCTTTAGGAAAAACTTCATATTCTTGAAACTCTTATCGTGCGAATTTATTGATCCGAAAGCTAGACTTCTGTTATTCGATTCTCTCGCAGATGGCGAGAACTCGCGCTACCGAACGAGGTGGACGATCACCAGTGCCACCCACTGAGGCCACTAGAGGCCGTGGACGCTGTCGTGGACGTGGCAGAGACAGAGCAGCGAGGGCAGCACCTGTTGACCCACCAGCTACCCAGGCTCTGGATCAGGCTCCAGCTATGGATGCTCCAGCAACACCAGTTCAGGCACCAGTTGTTCCTATCGTGGTTCCGGGTCTTTAAGAGGCCTTTGCACATATCTTATAAATTTGTACTGGCCTGGGTCAGGTAGTTTCAACCACTACAGCAGCAGCTACTTCACAGGCTGGGGGAGTCAATCATACCCTCACTGCTCGCACACATGAGCAGGTAGTGCAGGGACTACAGACACCGAGGGAACCTCTAGATCAGCCGGTTGCACCAGCTCGGGAGTTTGTTGTGACAGTCATGCCGGATGAGGAGCAACTCCATCTTGAGAGGTTTGGTAGACTCCAACCTCCGTCATTCAGTGGTTCCGAGGGCGAGGATGCCCAGGGTTTTCTTGATAAGTGTCAGCGGATGCTCCATACAACATGGATTCTTGAGACTAGTGGTGTGGCATTTACCACCTTTCAGTTTACTGGGGCTGCCTTCACATGGTGGGAGGCGTATGAGAGGCGTATGCTGGTTAGAGCAGAGCCCCTTACTTGGCAGCAGTTCTCCACTCTCTTCTTGGAGAAGTATGTGTCGCGGTCCCACAGAGAGGAGCTGCGTAGACAGTTTGAGTGGTTGCGACAGGGGGATATGACTGTGTCACAGTATGAGTCGAGGTTTTCTGAGTTGGCTCGTCATGCCATTTGGATGGTTCCGACAGATCGTGAGAGGATCAGGAGATTTGTTGATGGCCTTAACTATCACCTCCGTATTCTTATAACCCGAGAGAGGGTGCTGGGTGCTACGTTTGAGGAGGTGGTCGATATCGCTCGTGAGATTGAGACGGTTCGTCGTCAGGATCGAGAGGAGAGGGAGGCTAAGAGGCCTCGAGGATCTGGCAGTTATAGTGGTGCTTCTCCGAGGGGCCAGTCTCAGCATGGTAGGGGCCGTTATTTCAGGCATGCTCAGTCAACCCGCCCAGAGTATCATGGGCATCTTCGGGTCATGGTCATCATAGATCTCAGCGGGGCCAGTCATCACTCAGTGCCCTTCCAGCCCAGAGTTCATCTCGTGCCCCGTCAGCTCAGGGTTCTTCTATGCCGAGTGCATCAGCTGGTCACTCTGGTGCGAGGGGTTCCCTTCAGTCCCCTTCTCCAACACCTGGGAGTTGTTTTGGGTGTGTAGAGTTTGGACATGTGTTGAGGCAGTGTCCTCGTCGTATTGCTAGTTCGTCCCAACAAAGGGGTCAGCCCTCGACTTCTGCTCCAGTTATTTCACCACCCGCCCAGCCAGCTAGGGGTGGAGGTCAGGAAGCTAGGGGTCGCCCTAGAGGGGGAGGTCGATCAGGGGGCGGTCAGGACCGTTTCTATGCACTCCCGGGCAGACCCGATGCCATTGCTTCGGATGTTGTCATTACAGGTATTGTTTCAGTCTGCCACAGAGATGCCCTTGTATTATTTGATCCCGGTTCCACCTTTTCTTATGTGTCATCATACTTTGCTCATTATTTGGGTACGCCCCGTGAGTTTCTTGCTTTACCTGTTCATGTATCTACCCCGGTGGGCGATACTGTTGTTGTAGACCGTGTGTACCGGTCATGTGTGGTGACTATTGGGGGTTTGGAGACCCGAGTAGATCTATTGCTATTGAGCATGGTGGATTTTGAAGTCATTTTGGGCATGTATTGGCTATCCTCGTGTCATGTTATTCTAGACTGTCATGCTAAGATAGTCACTTTGGCTATGCTAGGTGTACCGCGGATCGAGTGGCGTGGTGTGACTGATTATATCCCTAGTAGAGTGATCTCTTTCTTGAAGGCCCAGCGTATGGTTGGGAAGGGTTTCCTTTCATATCTAGCATTTGTAAGGGATTTTGGAGATGAGACTCCTAGTATTGATTCTGTTCCAGTTGTGAGGGATTTTCCCGATGTTTTTCCTGCAGACCTGTCGGGCATGCCACCGGACAGGGATATTGATTTTGGTATTAACCTGGTGTCGGGCACTCAGCCCATTTCTATTCCGCCGTATCGTATGGCACCAGTAGAGTTGAAGGAATTGAAAGAACAACTTCAGGAACTCCTAGATAAGGGGTTCATTTGGCCTAGTGTGTCACCTTGGGGTGCGCCCGTTCTGTTTGTGAAGAAGAAGGATGGCACAATGAGAATGTGCATAGATTATAGGCAATTGAACAAAGTAACAATTAAGAACAAGTATCCTTTGCCTCGCATTGACGATTTATTTGATCAGCTTCAGGGAGCGAGAGTGTTCTCCAAGATTGATCTACGTTCGGGCTATCACCAGTTGAAGATCAGGGATTCAGATATTCTTAAGACTGCTTTCAGGACTAGATATGGTCATTATGAGTTTCTTGTTATGTCTTTCGGGCTAACCAATGCCCCAGCAGTATTCATGCATTTGTTGAACAGCGTGTTCCGGCCTTATCTTGATTCGTTCGTTATAGTATTCATTGATGATATCCTAGTGTACTTGCGTAGTCAGGAGGAGCACACGGAGCATTTGAGAGTTGTGTTGCAGAGATTGAGGGAGGAGAAGTTTTATGCAATGTTCTCCAAGTGTGAGTGTTGGCTCAGTACAGTGGCTTTCTTGGGACACGTGGTGTCCAGCGAGGGTATTCAGGTTGACCCAAAGAAGATAGAGGCAGTTCAGAGTTGGCCTAGACCCTCCTCAGCCATAGAGATTCATAGCTTTCTTGGGTTAACAGGATATTATCGCCGGTTTGTTCAGGGATTTTCATCCATTGCATTGCCCTTGACCAAGTTGACTCAGAAGGGTGCTCCATTTGTATGGTCGGACGAGTGTGAGGAGAGCTTTCAGAAGCTCAAGACAGCCTTGACCACAACTCCAGTGTTGGTTTTGCCATCAACTTCAGGTTCATATACTGTGTATTGTGATGCTTAGAGAGTTGGGATTGGTTGTGTGTTGATGCAGGAGGGTAGAGTTATTGCTTATGCTTCTCGTCAGTTGAAGCCCCATGAGAAGAACTACCACGTTCATGATTTGGAGTTGGCTGCCATAGTTAATGCATTGAAGATTTGGAGGCATTACTTGTATGGCGTATCTTGTGAGGTGTTCACTGATCATCGCAGTCTTCAGCATTTGTTCAAGCAAAAATATCTTAATTTGAGGCAGCGGAGATGGTTGGAGTTGCTTAAGGATTATGATATCACTATTCTGTACCATCCGGGAAAGGCCAACGTGGTGGCCGATGCATTGAGCCGAAAGGCAGTGAGTATGGGGAGTTTGGCATATACTCCAGTTTTGGAGAGACCCCTTGCAGTTGATGTTCAGGCTTTGGCCAATCGGTTCGTGAGATTGGATATTTTGGAGCCCAGTCGGGAGTTGGCATGTGTGGTTTCTCGGTCTTCCTTATATGATCGTATCAGAGAACGCCAGTATGATGATCCGCATTTGCCTGTCCTTAAGGACAGAGTCCAGCATGATGATGCTAGAGATGTGACTGTCGGTGATGATGGTGTGTTGAGGATGCAGGGCCGGATTTGTGTGCCCAATGTGGATGGGCTTAGAGAGTTGATTCTGGAGGAGCCTCATAGCTCGCGATATTCCATTCATCCGGTTGCCACAAAGATGTATCAAGATTTGAGGCAGCACTATTGGTGGAGAAGAATGAAGAAAGATATCGTGGGATTTGTAGCTCGGTGTCTCAATTGTTAGCAGGTGAAATATGAGCATCAGAGACCGGGTGGCTTGCTTCAGCAGATGGTTATTCCCGAGTGGAAGTGGGAGAGGGTCGCCATGGATTTTGTGAGTGGTCTTCCTCGGACTTTGAAGAAGTTCGATGCTATTTGGGTGATTGTGGATCGGCTGACCAAGTCTGTGCACTTCATCCTTGTGTGTACTACCTATTCTTCAGAGCGGTTGGCAGGGATTTATATCCGGGAGACTTTTTGGTTGCATGGTGTTTCGGTCTCCATCATCTCATATAGAGGTACTCAGTTTACTTTGCAGTTTTAGAGAGCCGTGCAGAGAGAGTTGGGTACTTAGGTAGAGTTGAGCATAACATTTCATCCCCAGATAGATGGACAGTCCGAGCGTACTATTCAGATATTGGAGGACATGTTGCGTGCTTGTGTTATTGGCTTTGGAGGTTCATGGGATACGTTTCTACCACTTGCAGAGTTTGCTTACAACAATAGCTACCAGTCGAGTATTCAGATGGCTCCATATGAGGCTTTGTACGGGAGGCGGTGAAGATCTCCGGTTGGTTGGTTCGAGCTCGGCGAGGCTAGACTATTGGGGACAGATTTGGTTTAGGATGCCTTAGAGAAGGTGAAGGTGATTCAGGAGAGGCTTCGTGCAGCGCAGTCGCATCAGAAGAGTTATGCATACCGGGTTCGAGATGTGTCCTACATGGTCGGTGAGAAGGTCTTGCTGAAGGTTTCGCCCATGAAGGGTGTTATGAGGTTTGGGAAGAAAGTAAAGTTGAGTCCGCGGTTCATTGGGCCTTTTGAGGTGCTTCGGAGGATTGTGGACGTGGCTCATGAGCTTGCTTTGCCACCCAGCCTGTCGAGTGTGCATCCGGTATTTCATGTTTCTATATTCCGGAAATATATTGGGGATCTGTCTCATGTTTTGGACTTCAGCACGGTTCAGTTGGATGATGGTTTGACCTTTGATGTGGATCTAGTAGCTATTTTGGGTCGCCAGGTTCGGAAGTTGAGGTCAAAGGATATAACTTCAATGAAAGTGCAGTGGAGAGGTCGGCCCGTGGAGGAGGCTACCTGGGAGACCGAGCGGGAGATACGGAGCAGATATACTCATCTGTTTGAGGCTTCAGGTATGTTCCCTGACTCATTCGAGGACGAACGTTTGTTTAAGTTAGGGAGGATGTGATGACTTGGCCAGTCGTCTCATGAGTTACCGCTCCATTTTTCCTATTTTCAGCTTTTTTATGCTTCATTGTCCGTATCTTGTGTAATAGAGTTGAGTTGGAGTGGTTTTGATAAGAAATGAGACACTTAGTCTCTTTTAAGAAGGCTTAAGTTGGAAAAGTTAATCGGGTGTTGACTTATGTGTTAGAAGGCTCGGAAGTGAGTTCCGATGGTTCGGTTAGCTTCGGGAGGTGATTTGTGACCTAGGAGCGCGGTCAGAATGAGTTTTAGAGTTGTAGAGAAGATTTAGGCTTGAATTGGTGAAATTGATATTTCGGCAAATTCCGGTTGATAGGCGAGATTTTGATATAGGGGTCGGAATAGAATTCTGAGAGTTGCAATAGCTTCATTGTGTCATTTGGGATGTGTGTGCAAAATTTCAGGCCATTGAGACGAGATTTGATAGACCTTTTGATCGAAAGCATAATTTAAGAGTTCTTGGAGTTCTTAGGCTTGAATCCTATGTTAAATTGGTGATTTGATGTTGTTGTGAGCGTTCCGAAGTTTTGAGAAAGTTTGAACGATGTCATGGGATGTGTTGGTGCAATTGGTTTGAAGTTCTGGGAGTTCCAGGTAGGTTCCGGGATGTTTTAGTGCAAAAATCACAGCTGTAGCAGGTCTACAGGGGTTGCAGGCCCCGAAACTCACTCACGCGGTCCGCACAAAAATAAGTGCGCCCGCGTTGAGTGTTGTGCGGACCGCACAAAAGCGGGCACGGCCGCGGTAGGCATCGCGCGGACCGCACAAAGTGGGGCGCGGCCGCGGTGAAGGGCCGCGCGGACCGCACAAAAGCAGTCGCGGCCGCGGTCGTTTTGGTGTGGCCCGCGGCAGCTGAAACCTGAAGGGTACCTATAAATACGAGGTCTTGGGTTTTATTTAATATTTTAACCTAGAGAGCTCGGATTTTGGCGATATTTTGAAGGTTTTTCAAGAAATTCATCAGGGTAAATGATTTTAACTCAGATTTGGCTAGAATACATGAATCTATCCCTGAATTCATCATTTAATTCGTGATTTGAGATGGAATTTGGGAAGAAAAATGTGAAACCTTTCAAAAATGTAAAATGATGATTTGAAGGACCAAATGGTATCAGAATTGGATAATTTTGGTATGGTTAGACTCGGGAGGGTATGAGGATTCTGAAAATGTAAATTTTACCCGATTCCGAGACATGGGCCCGGGGCTCGGGTTTTGCTAATTTCGAGATTTTTGATATTTTTCGAATGTTTTCGCTTGGGCTTTGTTCCCTTAGCATATTGTGACGTATTCGTTCTGATTTTGGATAGATTCGACGTGCGTGGAGGCCAATTCGAGGGGCGAAGGCGTCGCGAGCTAGAGAATTAGCTAGTTCGAGGTGAGTAGTGGTTGTAAATAATGTCCTGAGGGTTTGAAACCCCGGATTGCATATCGTAGTGCTATATTGAGGCAAGATACGCGCTGGATGATGAGCGTAGGGTCTTTCACTACTGGGGATTGTGACTTGGTCCATCCCGATTGATGATTTTACCGAATATTTGACTGAAATTCAATTATTATCATCATGATTTGGGCTGATTACCATATTTGGGCTTCGTGCCAACTATTTGAACCCTTCGGGGATTTTTATCACTATTTCCTCACAACTTGACTTATTATTTGAACTCAGTCCTGTTGATATCTACTGTTTTACAAACTCAGCCACTTTTACTCAGATTTGAAACTTAAATGATACTTCTACATCATGTTTTGGGCTGAGAACTACTGTTTTACTAATGCCCAAGGGACTTATGATGATTTTCGGACTGAGTGAGGCCGAGGGCCATATGTGAGGATATGTTGAGTGATATGAGGCCAAGGGCCTAAGTTACTATTTATGCCACGCGGTGGCTTGAGTGATGTGAGGCCGAGTGCCGAGTGATGATGCCACGAGGTGGCTTGATATAGCGCTTGGGCTGTAAGGGGCCCCTCCGAAATCTGCACACCCACAGTGATCGTGGGTACCCATTGTTTTGAGTGATTGATGATATGCCCGAGGGGCTGATATGAGTGATTGCGAGGTAGCCCGAAGGGCTGATACTATTCTGAGAGTGAGCCCGAAGGGCTGATACTGTTCTGAGTGATTGATACTGAGCCCGAGGGGCTGATACTATACTGAGAGTGAGCCCGGGGGGCTGATACTATGCTGAGCGATTGATACTGTGCCTGAGGGGCGGATTTCTACTTGTTATTTACCTGTTAAATTACCGGTTTTACTTGTTTTAAAAAGAATATCATTTGATTTCTTCACTGATTTACTGATTTAAGTTAATTTTTTTACTGCTTGATATGGAATTGCTTTGTGCCTTTACGTGTTTTCATACTTTTAGCCATTATTTATAGTTATTACTCACTGAGTCGGAGTACTCACATTACTCCCTGTACCGTGTGTGCAGATTTAGGCATAGCAGAGTCCGCACCTGAGCGCTGATTCCGTCCAGGCTAGGCGGTGATTGGAGTTACGAGGTAGTTGTTGACGTCCGCAGCCCCTTGTCTCTCTTATCCTCTATCATTTATGTTTTCTTCAGACTGTTGTATCGGATTCCGTATTTTGTAGACCTATAGCAGATTCTGTAGTAGCTCATGACTTGTGACACCCCGGTTTGGGCTGTGTCGGGATGGTTCTTGCGGTTGTTATCGTTAAATTCCGCAATTTATGAGTATTATATTATATGTTATTACTGTTTATGATGATTAATTATTTAAAAGAGGTGTTCCGTTTTGGTCTGGCTGGCCTTGTCTTCACGAGAGGCGCCATCACGACCGGGTTCGGGGGTTGGGTCATGACACTATCGTTCGCCATACCGAAGGGCCCACCTGTGCCAAATAAATCTGGTATTTGTGGCACAACTCTAAAATTATGGGGTTAATTCCCTACTTAAAGAGAATGCTCCCAAAGTGAATGGGTACATGTAAACGTACATGAAGCTCTTCTCAAGGAAGGTTACTCACTCCACCAGTTCCAAAGCAATGATGTTCAGATTATGATAGTCACATTCCTCCTTCACAGCAGGAGTGCTGGAAGGACGGATGGAAGAAGAGTATATGCCAACAACACATGTACAAGAACTTGTAGAAGGAAACTTCTTTTCGAAGTCCTTGGCTATGTTGAGTCTTCTGGGAATGATGGTGCTCACCATAGGGGGTCAACATCAACGGTGTTTTTTTATTTTTGAGAAAACTTGAGTTCTTGTAAGAAGAAGTCATGATCAGCAGCAGATAATAAGAGTTGTTTGAAGAAGAAGAATAAAGAAGAGTGAAAGCTAGAAAGAGTTGAATGCAAAGAAGTTGAGAGAGTTTTTAGAATGGTGAACCGAAAAAGAAGAAGAATGAGGCGTATAAGTAAAGAAATAGGCGACTAAAATTGTGGCCATGATTACCTCAAGAACCGGCAAAAATATTACTAAATCGTGGAGTGACATGTGTTCGGGGTATTAAATGCAGAGAGACGTGCGTCTAATCAGGCGTCAGAAACATTTTAGAAGGGATCTCAAAATTTTCCTCCAAGAAAGGAATCTTCACCAACTTTCTGATGACAGGTGGACTATCTGTATATTGTAAAATCGATTCATATTAAATACTCGAATAATAGAGTGACACGTGGAATCGAAGACACACAAAAGACGAAGTAAGTGGAAGCCAAGACCGAGGACAACAACTTTAGTTGGCACCGGACAAACCCCGAAGGGAAAATTGCTAACGAGGACAAACAAACATCCGCCATCCAGTGACATTCAATAAACAATATTCCTCAGTATTAAATACACAATTCGTTACAGATAGTTTTGGGATTCATAGCATGCGTTATATATTCATCAATGACCTCCATAATTGTCATTTAAGAGGGGTTTGATCCTAGGACTTTGTATTCTAGGTGTAGCTATAAATAGTGACTTCAATAGTCTTTGTAAGACACGAAAAATTCTAACAAATTTATGCTACATATTATTCTAAGCTCAATAATACTTTATTCTTTGTTTATCAATATTCTTATTACTATCTTTGGAAGCCTTGCTCCCGGAACTAAGTTGTTTGTTGTCTTATCTCGATTCCAACGCTAAGTCTTGTATTTTATTTAATTTATTTATTATTTTGGGATCAAATTAATTCGTCTGTATATAAATCACGTTATAAATTTAACTGTATTATTTTACGGGTAAACGGTGAACTAGTAAAGTTTACTTATCAATTTTAAAATAGTGAGTGGACTTGATTTTAGATCTCTTAGACATGACAAACATGAGAAAAGTGATGTAGTAGTAAGTTGTACTTACTTGTTCAAATTGAAAAAAATAACGAGTTGATGTGATTTCTGATTCCTTCTTTCAAATTGAAAATAACAAGTTGATGTGATTTCAAATTCCTTCTTATGGGAAAGCGCATGTGAGAACTGAAAATAAACCCTATTAATTGCATTTCGCATTGTGAACGTTTATTATGCAACAATATTCTGTTGAGCAAATATACATTTCTTTGTCTTAGAAGATATTACACAGTTCCATTTTAATTTGATTGTACATGTTTCTATTTTAGTTTCCGTAGGCATTATTTGTTCTTAGCAGTAATTCTTTTGGGCTTAATTCGGTCTTTGCCCCCGCAAATTGGATTTTTTTTAGAAATAACCTAATTTATAATTGGTAACTGAAAAATATTATATTAAAAAGTTGATTATGGAGAATAGTATTTATCAAAACTTCAGGCGTGTCAAGGAGATTGTCCTTAATGATATTTCGCTCACACAGTGATGAATAAAATAGCGTATCCTCCAGGATTTAACAAGCTCTTTCGGTTAAAAAACTGGGAACAGAACTATCAGAAAATTCAAGAAAGAAACCTAGTATATAAAAGGAAGAAGATGATTTAGAAAGTGTATTTTTAGCTCTCCAAAGACATATAGGCGTTGCTCCAATGGCTAGTTTGACTCTATTAAATGTAAAATAATTTACTAAATAATAAGTACATGTAAATAATACTTCAAAGATAAAAGATTTTTCAAACCAAGATGGTACCCTTTGCGATATCACTAATTTTCCGGCAATCCCCCACATATCTCAAAAGGAATATAAAAAATAAATAGTAAACAAAGAAAGAAAGAAAGAAAGAAAGAAAGAAAGAAAGAAAGTATAATTTGCTGGGTTTTGGGTATAATAAAATTCATCTCGTGTCTTGTGGACTATGAACGAGATATAAATAAAATAAGATTTAACTTACAGAATAATTGGTGAAGTTGATGACTTCTATAAACCAAAAATTCTTTTTGTAAGCTAGGGATCTTATTCATCATATTACACCATCATAATTTCTGATGTTATCGCGATTTTGTGCTAATAAGCAATGAGCGCGCCTGATCTTCATGATGCTCTAGAAATTTTGTCACAAATTTCATAGGAGCGGCCGCACTCCACACTCATATAGGTCTATCCCACAAGTGTAATCTACAGCGCAATACACCACCTATAAAAGGTATGGATTATTGGATTACGGGTTCAATAACTCAACCTCACATTCCTTGCTGCCGTGCACTATATACACACACACACATCATAGACGGGACGTAATTTAATAGTGCATATTTGATCAACTAATGACTTGTTATTACCCATATGAACTTATTCCATAGGATCTCCAATCACATAAGTTAGGCTACCATCATTGTTGATACATATCAAATCGGCAAAAGTCTCATTCCCCTCGATGTTTCACTTATAAGTCAAGGATCGGCCAAATCCTCTTTTGACTACACATAATATGCATAAAAAAATCTCATCTCTATGCATTGCTTTATCACATTATGTCTCTATAGAATGTATATGCTCTTCCTATTGAAATATTTGTTTTCTTACAATGGCTATTGCACCTTGGCAATCACAATTCATCGACACAAATATTGTCGACTTAATTCCTAGTGGAATATTTACCAAGAGGTTGCTTAATCAGCTTTATTGTGAGGCAACTTCAATGCCATAACACCCCACCCGAACGTGACCACACAATCACTGGTGAGTTTTTTCTCATCTGAATCAAAGATTCAATATCATCATTGTATCCTTCTAACACAGTGAAGAATTTAAATATAGAATACTAACTCATAGTAATTCTTAAGTAAGACATAAAATCATCTCAAATGAAATGGAACTTGACTTTCATACAAGTGCCTTTTGAAACATCTTTCAGCACATATAAGAATTTTATTTTCCTTTTGGTATCTTCCATATTCTAATACAAAAGAAAAAAAGTTAAATATAAAATCAACTTTAACTTCTACAAGAATATCTCAAATTAGTAGAAAACATGTCATAATTCATCGATTTTTTCATCAAACAGACTAAAAGACCCGAAGCAAAATAATTTTTTAGAGCCAGAAATACAATATATATATTTTTTATCTTCCCATATAAATTTTCATGACAAAAAATCTTAATTTTGTAAGGCTTCATTATCATTTTAATATATAATTTTTCTACCCGTTTTCCTTCTTAAGATCATGCTATATAACTCTGGAAATCTCCGTCCCCCACATTTTTAAAAGTTTCAGGTTAAGGAGGTAATCCTTTCACAACTCATTAGGAGTTCCATTTTATAAATAATAAGCTAATAATATAGTTGCACACCGAAGATTATTCTTCTATTTAGCTACATCCTTATATTTAGAAGAATATACAAAGACATACCACACGCTATTATCATAACAATTTTTGAATCAATTGCGATATGGATGGAATTCACTTTGATAAAATACAAACAAATTGCACCGTGTACTATACAACCAAGATTTCAGTCCATATAAAATTATATACAATTTTTAAATAGGTGAGTGATTAACAATATAAAACTAAATCTCATATAGTTAAAGAGAACAAAAAGAATGAATAGCATTTCATCAACAACTATAGATGATTGGGAGAAAACATACCAAGTTACCAACATTGAACATCTGATGATTTACTCCAGATCATTGATACGATGAACATGCTAAGTCGAACAATTACAATCTTTACCTTCTTTGAAGAAAAGATGGATGAACACATATATACAGCCGAGTGAAATTAGAACAATGACTAGAATAGTTTGTTCACTGGAATATTGTAATTGATAGTCTCCATAATAACAGTGTAAAAATATCCTTTAAGATCATTGTTTTAAAAAGTTGATTATGTGTCACGACCCGAATTTTTCCCCTTCGGGGCCGTGATGGTGCCTAACATTAAACTCGCTAGGCAAGCCAACGTCACAGTTTACTGCACCTTTTTCCTTTATCTTTCAGATGTTTAAGACTTAACAATATGAACCAACAGAAATAAATGCGGAAGAAACAATTTAAAAGCTTAACTTTGAGCAATAACGAAATCCGAAATAACATCCACCCAGAACTGGAGTCACAACTCACGAACTGTCTACGATTAATACAAGTAATGGTATGAAAGAAAATATACATCTGTTTCGGAGGAGTGAAAAAAGAATACAGTAAAGGTAGAAGGGGACGCCAGGGCCTGCGGACACCTGCAGGACTACTTTGGGTCTCCTTAACTGAAGGCAGCACCCTCGAACTCTGATCAGCCACTAGCTCCAAAATCTGCACAGGAAGTGCAGAGTACAGTATCAGTACAACCGACCTCATGTACTGTTAAGTGTCGAGCCTAACCTCGACGAAGTAGTGACGAGGCTACGGCAGGGCATACAACATATACAACCTGCAACAGTTTATACTAAATGGAAAGGAGGTACATAATGTAAATAAACAATAACTGACATTAAATAATTTTGGAATCCAACTGTTCTACTAGTATTCAGCTATAACCAATCCTTAAGGGTGTTTCAACATCACGATAATAGACTTCAACAGATATAAACACATAACAATAACTGATGTGGCGTGCATCCCGATCCCATCATATAAACAACAACAACTGTGTCAATATTCTCCCTTATTCCTCCCTGTTGTGGCGTACAACCCGATCCCACCTTTCCACCCTTATTACTTCTCAACACATATCACCCTTATTCCTCATGTTGTGGCGCGCAATCCGATCCTACCTGTTCACCCCTATTACTCCTTGATGAGGCGTGTAACCCGATCCTACCAGACAATACTGTTGCGACGTGCGACCCGATCCCAATGTACAAATCAACACCAATCACAAAACAAAGACAAGTGTTTCACAGATTAAGCCAAATCCTCCAATGTACTTATGCCTCAATTCACACCATGAAATATCACTACGTTTATGCAATTTACCAGTGTAAACTACTCAACGAAACCAACCAAGGTGCACCATAAGGCACCAATAAGCCAATATAAGCCAATAGTGTAATAAAACGGGACCATGAAATAATTAGATACTTCAAATAAGAGAGCAACAATTAATATGAAGCAATTAAGCATGGATACATTTATTATCAAGTAACAGTTAAGGCATGGAAACTGTTTAAGAAGGTAACAATTAAGACATGAATTAGTATAATAGGAAACGGTGAAGGGAAACAACTAAACATGGTAATTTGGTGGCGCATATGTACTCATCACCACACCTATATGCCACACACATGGAATTTCATATAGCAAATAAGTCGGGGATTCATATTCCCTCAAGTCAAGGTTAGACTAAACACTTACTTCAAGCCAACGGGTAACTCAATATTCAATCACCGCTTTACCTCTCGATTCCACTACCAATCCGCGTGTATCTAGTCATAATTTACTTAATAACATCAATGAATGCTAAATAAACCAATTCTAATGCATGAATATAGATTTTTCAATGTTTTCCTCAAAAAGTCAAAAATCGACCCCGGGCTCGCTTGGTCAAGACTCGAAGTTCGAACCAAAACTCAACTACCCATTCACTCACGAACCCAAATATGCAATTAGTTTTGAAATTCGACCTCAAATTGAGGTGCAAATCTCCAAAATTTAAAAATCCTAATTTCTACCCAAAAACACCCAATTTCCCATGAAAACCCTAGATTTTGAGATGAAATCATGTAAAAAGATGAAGTAGATTGAAAGAAATGAGTTAGAAGTTGTTTACCTACGATTTGGGGGAGAAGTTTTCTTTGGAAAATCGCCTATGGGAGCTTAGGGTTTGAAAAATTGAAAGAATGAGTTGAAATCCCATCAAAATCCCACTTAACAGGTCGCAGATGTCACAATTGCGACAGGAGCTTCGCAATTGCGAAGCTTGCAAATCCGAAACATGCTTCACATTTGTGAACCTATTGCATTGTCTGCTCCCTCGCAATTGTGAGCAATTTGTCCCAATTGTGATAATTGGCCCTCCCTGATGACTTCACAATTGCGAAGGGGGGGATCGCAAATGCGATCAAGTGCTGGCCTAACTTCTTTGCAATTGCGATGAAGTCCTCAAAATTTCCATGCCTGTTAGGCTCGCAATTGCGATACCTGACCTCGCAGTTGCGAGATCAGAGCCTATAGTAAAAACACCAGCTGCAACAGAAATTTTCTAAGTCCAAACTCACTCTGTGGCCTATCTAAATGTCACGACCCTAAACCCAAACCCGGTCGTTATGGCGCGTCTCGTGAAGACAAGACCAGCCGACATAACACCCAATTCATTTTATACAATTAAGATAACACAATTTAAGTCATTAACATGCGAATAATCCCAAAATAAAAGTGAACTAGTACAATTTGCGGAAACCAACACAGCCCGACATCGGGGTGTCACCAGTCATGAGCATCTAAACATGTGTCCAAGAGTCTGAAAGAGTTTTTACAGTCTATTACAGAACTAGAAATAGAAAGTAAGATAGGAGGGAGAAATATTGGGCTGTGAACGCCGAGCAGCTACCTAGTGGACTCCAAATGGCCTGCTGGGAATAATCAACCCTAACTGGCGGGACTTGAAGCTCCTGAATCTACACATATGGTGCAGAGAGTAAAGTGAGTACTCCAACTCAGTGAGTAATAACAATAAATGAAGGCTGGGCGATAAGAAATCAAGTAAAACACAACAACATGTTATAAAAAGGCAGTGTAAAACCAATAAAAAGGCAATAAAACAATAAAATCTTATAAAAACACCTTAGTTCCGTATAAGCTTCCTTAAAACACTTTTTTAACAGTTAAACAAGTAAATGAAAAGCACCTAGAAAAGATAAACACACAAAATCCGTCCCTCGGGCACAATGTCAACAGAATAAGCCCCTTAGGCAATAACATGGAACAATACGAGCCCTTCAGGCTATATCACATATCACACTGGGTACCGGCGCTCACTAGGGGTGTACAAACTCTGGGAGGGGCCCCTTACGGCCCAAGCGCAATATCAAGCCATCTCGTGGCATAGTCAATAAGCTTTTGGCCTCATATCAAGACACCTCGTGGCATAACAACTCAGGCCCTCGGTCTTATAATCATAAATCAGTACAACACTACTGCGGCGTGCAACCCGATCCTTTAATAATCCTCACAATATAGGCCCTCGACCCTAGTCAGTCAGAAATCTCTAAAAGCCACTCGAGCACAGTAAACACATGATGCTAAGCCCAAAATATCATTTAAACTGTTTAAACAGAGTAAACATGGTTACGTTATGAAAATAGTAGAATATAGCATGACTGAGCACAAATATAAAATCAAAACAGTGAGGAAATAGCAGTAAAAATCCTCTAAGGGTCCAAACAGTTGGCACGAGGCCCAAATATGGCATGCAGCCCAAAACATGATGATAGCAAACAGTTTTTCAATAAAATACGCAGTAAAACAGTCATTCGGGATGGACTAAGTCACAATCCCCAACGGTGTACGACTCCACGTTCATCATCTAGCATGTGCGTCACCTAAATAAAGCACAACGATGTGAAATCCGGGGTTTCATACCCTCAGGACAACATTTACAATCATTACTCACCTCTATACGGTCCAAACTCTATCCCGAGATGTCTTTGCCTCTCGAATCGGCCTCCGGATGCTGCAAATCTAACCAAAATTAGTGCAAAACCATCAAATATTCTAAGGGAATAAAGCCCACTCGAAAGAAATCAAATTACAACACAAATCCCAAAATTGGCCAAACCCGACCCCTGGGGCCACGTCTCGGAATCTGATAATCATTACATCAATAGACTCCTTATTACTCCCCGAGTTCATTCATATCAAAATCACCAAAATCCAACCACAAATGATCCCTCAAATCCCTAATTTTAGGTCTCCAATTACAAGCCCTAGTTCTTTAATATTTAGGCTTAATTTCATGATTAATTAGATAGAAAACACATTAGAATTGAGTATTAAGTCCATAAATCTTACCTCCAAGTGTTCCCCCTTGATTCCCTCTTCAATCCCCTTCAAAAAGCTTCAAAATCGCCAAAAAATGGAGGAATTTAGGTTCAAAATCGCGTAAATGGGTCTTTTAAACATTTTGCACATACATTTCAATCCTTCTTCGCGTACGTGGTCAAAGCCTCGCATTCGTGAAGCACAACCTGACGTTGACCACATTTTCCTTCTTCACGAACGCGTCTCCCTTCTCGCGACCGTGAAGGCTCAGCTCCGCAACCCATCGCGAAGGCGGCTCCCCTCTCACGAATGCGTAGCTCAATGACCCCAGCCCTTTACGAACGCGGAACCTCCCTTGCGAACATGAAGGCCAAATCTTCAGCCTCACAAGCTAACCCTTTGCGGACACAAGGGCCCATTCACGAACGCGAAGGCCAACTGGTCTGCAACACACACAACAGTTTTTTACAATTTTCCACAACTTGAAATGATCCATTTGACCACCCGAAACTCACCCGAGGCCCTCAGTAACTCAACCAACCATGCCAGCATATCCTATAACATCATTCAAACTTGTTCCAACCTTCGGAACGCTCAAAACAACATCAAAATACCAAATTTGCATCGGATTCAAGCCTAAAAATTCTAAGAACTTCCAAATTTCGCTTTCGATCAAAAGGTCTATCAAACCACGTCCGAATGACCTGAAATTTTGCACACACATCCCAAATGACACAACGGACCTACTGCAACTCCCGGAATTCCATTCCGACCCCTATATCAAAATCTCACCTATCAATCGGAAAATACCAAAATTCCAATTTGGCCAATTCAAGCCTAAATCTACTCTAGACCTCCAAAATACATTCTGATCGCGCTCCTAAGTCCCAAATCACCTCCCAAAGCTATCCGAACCATCGAAACTCACATCCAAGCCCCTTAACACATAAGTCAGCATTCAGTTGACTTTTCCAACTTAAGCTTACTCAAAAGAGACTAAGTGTCTCAAACCTTACCAAGACCTCTCCGAACCCGAGCCAACCAACCCGATAACACATAATACAGCTGAACAAGGCAATAATAAGCAAAAATAGGGGAAATGGAGCGGTAATCATGAAACGACCGGCTGATTCATTACATCCTCCCCCTCTTAAACAAACGTTCGTCATCTAACGAGTCAAGAAACATACCTGAAGCCTCAAACAGGTGAGGATATCTGCTCCGCATCTCCCCCTTGGCCTCCTAGGTAGCCTCCTCCATGGGCTGACCTCTCCACTGCACTTTCACTGAAGCTATATCCTTTGACCTCAACTTTCGAACCTGACGCTCCAAAATAGCTACTGGCTCCACATCATAAGTCAAATCATCATCTAATTGAATTGTGCTGAAATCCAGAACATGAGACGAGTCCCCAATATACTTCCGGAGCATAGAAACATGAAATACCGGATGCACACTCGACAAGATGGGTGGCAAAGCAAGCTCATAAGCCACCTTCGCAATCCTCCGAAGCACCTCAAAAGGCCCAATGAACCGAGGACTCAATCCCAAATCTCATAACACCTTCATGGGTGAAACCTTCAACAGATCCTTCTCACCAACCATGTAGGATACATCCCGAACCTTTCTATCAGCATAACTCTTTTGTCTCGACTGCATTGTACGAAGCCTCTCCTGAATTACATTCACCTTTTCTAAAGCATACTGCACCAAGTCTGTCCCTAATAGCCTAGCCTCACCTGGCTCAAACTAACCGACTAGAGATCTACACCGCCTACCATACAAAGCCTCATATGGAGCCATTTGAATACTCAACTGGTAGTTGTTGTTATAAGCAAACTCTGCGAGCGGTAGGAACTGATCCCATTACCCTCCGAAATCAATGACACAAGCACACAACATGTCCTCCAATATCTAAATAGTGCGCTCGGTCTGCCCGTCCGTCTAAAGGTGAAAAGTTATGCTCAACTCAACCTGAGTACCCAACTCTCGATGCACAGACCTCCAAAACTGCAAAGTAAACTGAGTGCCCCTATCTGAAATGATGGAAACTGGGACACCATGCAAACGAACAATCTCTCGGATATAGATCTCTGCCAACCGCTCTGAAGAATAGGTAGTAAACACTGGAATGAAGTGGGCGGACTTGGTCAGCCGATCCACAATCACCCAAATAGCATCGAACTTCTTCAAAGTCCATAGGAGCCCAACTACAAAGTCCATGGTGATACGCTCCCACTTCCATTCTGGAATATCCATCCGCTGAAGCAAGCCACCCTGTCTCTGATACTCATATTTCACCTGCTGACAATTAAGATACCGAGCTATAAATCCCACGATGTCCTTCTTCATTCTCCTCTACTAATAATGTTGTCTCAGATCCTGATACATCTTTGTGGCACCTAGATGAATGGAATACCGTGAGCTGTAGGCCTCCTCCAAAATCAACTCTCGAAGCCCATCTACATTGGGCACACATATCTGTCCATGCATCCTCAACACCCCATCATCACCAATAGTCACATCTCTGGCATCATCGTGCTGAACTCTGTCCTTAAGGACAAGCAAATGAGGATCATCATACTGGCGCTCTCTGATGCGATCATAAGGAAGACCGAGAAATCACACAAGCCAATACCCGACTGGGCTCCGAAATATCTAACCTCACGAACCGATTGGCCAAGGCCTAAACATCAACTGCAAGAGGTCTCTCTACAACTGGAATATATGCCAAACTCTCCATACTCACCGCCTTCTGGATCAAAGCATCGGCCACCACATTGGCCTTCCTCAGATGGTACAAAATAGTAATATCATAATCCTTTAGCAGCTCCAACCATCTCCGCTGCCTCAAATTGAGATCCTTCTGCTTGAGCAAGTGTTGGAGGCTACGATGATTAGTAAACACCTCACAAGACACACCATACAAGTAATGCCTCCAAATCTTCAATGAATGAACTATGGCGGCCAACTCCAAATCATGAACAGGGTAAATCTTCTTATGGGGCTTCAACTGATGAGAAGCATAAGCAATAACTCTACCCTTCTGCATCAACACACACCCAATACCAACTCTCGAAGCATCACAATAAACGGTATATGAACCTGAAGCTGATGGCAAAACTAACACTGGAGTTGTGGTCAAGGCAGTCTTGAGCTTCTGAAAGCTCTTCTCACACTCGTTCGACCACCTGAATCGAGCACCCTTTTGAGTCAACTTGGTCAAAGGCGATGCGATAGATGAGAATCCCTAAACAAACCGACGGTAATACCCCGCCAAACCAAGAAAGTTGCAAATCTTTATGGCTGAGGACGGTCTGGGTCAACTCTGAACCGCCTCTATCTTCTTCGGATCAACCTGAATACCCTGGCAGGACACCACGTGCCCCAAGAATGCCACTGAACTGAGCCAAAACTCACACTTGGAGAACTTTGCATAAAGCTTCTCCTTCTTCAATCTCTGCAATACAACTCTCAAATGATCTGCATGCTCCTCTTGAATACATGAGTATACCAAAATATCATCAATGAAGACTATGACAAACGAGTCAAAATAAGGCCGGAACATGCTGTTCATCAAATGCATGAACGTTGCTGGGGCATTGGTCAGTCCAAAAGACATCACCAAGAACTCATAATGACCATATCGAGTCCTGAAAGCCGTCTTAAGAATATCCGAGCCCCTGATCTTCTACTGGTGATAACCTGAACGGAGATCAATCTTGGAGAACAGTCTCGCTCCCTAATGCTGGTCGAATAAATCATCAATGCGAGGCAAAGGATATTTATTCTTAACCGTTACTTTGTTCAACTACCTATAATCAATTCACATCCTCATAGTGCCATCCTTCTTCTTCACAAATAGAATCGGCGCACCCCAAGGCGACACACTAGATCGAATGGACCCCTTATCAAGGAGTTCCTGAAGCTATTCCTTTAACTCCTTAAACTCTGATGGTGCCATACGATACGGTGGAATAGAAATGGGCTGAGTGCCCGGCACTAGATCAATACCAAAATCAATATCCCTGTCCGGTGGCATGCCCGACAGGTCTGTAGGAAACACATCGGAAAAATCCCTCACAACTGGAATAGAATCAATACTCGAAGCTGAGAAGTGAGGCCATCAACGAACCTCCTAATCCTCTCTCTCTATAGGAACCAACCAACCAGCATGATGAGCTAACTCCGAGAACCTCATCTCATACTGCATCACAGTTATCTCTCCCTGACGCAACCACTCGAACTTCCTGCGCAGCTCCTCTCTACCAGACTGTGGCACATATTTCTTCAAAAAGAGAATGGAAAACTGCTGCCAGGTTATGGGTGCTACACCAACAGGCTTACGCCTCTCATAAGCCTCCCACCAAGTGAAGGCATCTCCAGAAAACTGAAAAGTAGTGAAAGCGACTCCACTGGTCTCCAGAATACCTGTTGTACGAAGAATCCTCTGACACTTGTCCAAGAAACCCTGGGCATCCTCGCCGTTTGCAACACTGAAAGTCGGAGGCTGAAGTCTACCAAACCTCTCCAACTTGCGCTACTTGTCCTCTGGCATGGCAGGAGCTACATAGTCCTGAGCAGCTGCAACCGACTGGGCTGGATGTGCCCCGGTGTCTGAAGTCCCTTCACGACCTGCTCGGGTGTGCGAGCGGCGGGAGTCTGAGTGCCTCCCCCGGCCTGAGAAGTAGTTGCGGCTGTAGTAACTGAGACCGCCTAAGCTAGGCCAGTGCATACCGATAAAATCTGAGCCAAGGCCTCCTGAAGACCCGGAATCACAATGGGCACAACTCTGGTGTTGCTGGAGTGTCCACAACCGGGGCCTGATCCTAAACTGGGGCGGCTGGTGGATCTGCAGGTGCTACCCTAGTTGTTGTGCGGGCTACACCCCTGCCCCTACCGTGACCTCGACTGCGTCCTCGGCCTCTAGTGGCCGCAGCTGGTGGTACTGGTGGCCGTCCATCCTGACCGGTAGTGCGAGTCCTCACCATCTGTGAGAGAATAGAATAATAGAAGTTTCATACTCGGATCAACAGATTCGCACGACAAGAATTTCAAGAATATAAAGGTTTTTCCTAAAGGTTCTGAAGCCTCTCGAGTATAAATACATACGTCTCCGTACCAATTCGCGAGACTCTACTAAACCTGCTCATGACTCGTGAGACCTATGTAACCTAGGCTCTGATACCAACTTGTCACGACCCTAAACCCAGACACGATCGTAATGGCGCCTCTCGTGAAGACAAGGCCAGCCGACACAACACCCATATCATTTTAAACAATTAAGATAACACAATTTAAGTCATTAGCATG
The DNA here is from genome assembly GCF_000393655.2 of Nicotiana sylvestris. Taxonomy (NCBI): domain Eukaryota; kingdom Viridiplantae; phylum Streptophyta; class Magnoliopsida; order Solanales; family Solanaceae; genus Nicotiana; species Nicotiana sylvestris. Next base: position 163,413,623 of record NC_091059.1, read on the forward strand.
CGAATAATCCCAAAATAAAAGAGAACTAGTACAATTTGCAGAAACCAACACAGCGTGACATCGGGGTGTCACCAGTCATGAACATCTAAACATATGTCTAAGAGTCTGAAAGAGTTTATACAGTCTATTACAGAACTCGAAACATAAAGTAAAATAGAAGGGAGAAACACAGGGCTTCAAACACCGAGCAACTACTTAGTAGACTCCGAATGGCCTACTGGGAACAATCAACCCTCACTGGCGGGACCTGAAGCTCCTGAATCTGCATACAGGGTGCAGGGAGTAAAGTGAGTACTCCAACTCAGTGAGTAATAACAATAAATGAAGACTGGGCAATAAGAAATCACATAAAACACAACAACATGCTATAAAAAGGCAGTGTAAAACCAATAAAAGGCAATAAAATGGTGAAATATTATAAAAACACCTTAGTTCTGTATAAGCTTCCTTAAAAACCTTTTTAACAGTTAAATTAGTAAATGAAAAGCAGTTAGAAAAGATAAACACATAAAATTCACCCCTCGGGCAATAACATGGAACAACACCAGCCCCTCGGGCTATATCACATATCACACTAGGTACCCGTGCTCACTGGGGTGTACAAACTCTGGGAAGGGCCCCTTACGGCCCAAGCGCAATATCAAGCCATCTCGTGGCATAATCAATAGGCTATCGGCCTCATATCAAGCCACCTCGTGGCATAACAACTCAGGCCCTCGGCCTTATAATCATAAATCAATACAACACTACTACGACGTGCAACCCGATCCCTTAATAATCCTCACAACACAGGCCCTCGACCCTACTCAGTCAGAAATATCTAAAGTAAAACATGATGCTCAACCCAAAATATCATTTAAAGTGTTTAAACAGAGTAAACATGGCTGAGTTATGAAAATAGTAGAATATAACATGACTTTGTACAGATATAATATCAAAACAGTGAGGAAATAACAGTAAAATCCTCTCTAAGGGTCCAAACAGTTGTCATGAGGCCCAAATATGTCATTCAGCCTAAAACATGAGGATAACAAACAATTTTCAATCAAATACGCAGTAAAACAGTCATTCGGGATGGACTAAGTCACAATCCTCAATGGTGTACGACACCACGCTCGTCATCTAGCGTGTGCGTCACCTCATTATAGCACAACGATGTGAAATCCGGGATTTCATACCCTCAGTACAACATTTACAATCATTACTCACCTCTATTCAGTCCAAACTCTAGCCCGAGATGCCTTTGCCTCTCGAATTAGCCTCCGGATGCTCCAAATCTAACCAAAATCAGTGCAAAACCATCAAAATATGCTAAGGGAACAAAGTTCACTCGAAAGTAATGAATTACAACACAAATCCCGATATTGGCCAAATCTGACCCCCGGGCCCACATCTCGGAACCCGATAAAAATTACATCAATATACTCCTTATCACTCCCCGAGTTCATTGATATCAAAATCACCAAAATCCAACCACAAATGATCCCCCAAATCCCTAATTTTAGGTCTCCAATTACAAACTCCAGTTCTTCAATATTTAGGCTTAATTCCATGATTAATTAGATAGAAAACAAATTAGAATTGAGTATTAAATCCATAAATCTTACCTCTAAGTGTTCCCTCTTGATTCCCTCTTCAATCCCCTTCAAAAAGCTTCAAAATCGCCCCAAAATGGAGGAACTTAGGTTCAAAATCGTGGAAATGTGTCTTTTAAACATTATGCACATACATTTCAATTCTTCTTCGCGAATGCGGTCAAAGCCTCGCGTTTGCGAAGCACAACCTGACGTTGACCATATTTTCCTTCTTCGCGAACGCGTCTCACTTCTCGCGAACGCGAAGGCTCAGCTCCACAACCCATTGCGAATGCGGCTCCCCCTTCACGAACGCGTAGCTCAATGACCCCAGCCCTTCGTGAACGCGGAACCTCCTTCGCGAACGTGAAGGCCAAATCTTCAGCCTCACAAGCTAACCATTCACGAACACGAGGGACCACTCGCAAACGTGAAGGCCAACTTGTCTGCAACACACACAACAATTTTCTACAATTTTCCACAACTTGAAATGATCCGTTTGACCACCCGAAACTCACCTGAGGCCCTTGGGACCTAAACCAACCATGCCAACATATCCCATAACATCATTCAAACTTGTTCCAACCTCCGGAATGCTCAAAACAATATCAAAACACCAAATTTGCATCGGTTTCAAGCCTAAAAATTCTAAGAACTTCCAAATTCCGCTTTCGATCAAAAGGTCTATCAAACCACGTCCGAATGACCTGAAATTTTGCACACACATCCCAAATGACACAACGGACCTACTGCAACTCGCGGAATTCTATTCCGACCCCTATATCAAAATCTCACCTATCAACCGGAAACGCCAAAATTCCAACTTCGCCAATTCAAGCCTAAATCTACTCCGGACCTCTAAAACCCATTCCGATCACACTCCTAAGTCCCAAATCACCTCCCGAAACTATCCGAACCATCGGAACTCACATCCAAGCCCCTTAACACATAAGTCAACATTCGGTTGACTTTTCCAACTTAAGCTAACTCAAAAGAGACTAAGTGTCTCAAACCTTACCAAGATCTCTCCGAACCCGAGCTAGCCAACCCCGATAACATATAATACAACTGAACAAGGCAATAATAAGCAGAAATGGGGGAAATGGACCGGTAACTCATGAAACGACCGGCCGGGTCGTTACACCAAAACTCACCCGAGCCCCCGGGGCTCCAAACCAAATATGCACGTAAGTCTAAAAATATCATATTGACTTGCTCGTGTGATTAAATCATCAAAATAACATCAACAACTACGAATTTAACCTCAAATTAATGAAATTCTTTAAGAACATTGAAAATATCATTTTCTCAACTAAGGGTCCGATTTATATCAAATCAACTCCAATTCCTATCAAATTTCACAGATTTGACTTAAATATTATCTTAAGCCTGTACCGGGCTCCAGAACAAAAATACGGGCCCGATACCATCAAGAACACACACCATTTCATTTTCAAAAGTCTTTATATTTCCTAGCAAATAATTTTCTTTAAGAATTCTTTTCTCGGGCTAGAGACCTCGGAATTTGATTCCGGGTATACGTCCAAGTCCCATATTTTACTACAAACCCTACAGGCCCGTCAAATCATGGGTTCGGGTCCGTTGACCAAAAATGTTAACCCAAATCAACGTTAATCAATTTTAAAGGCTAAATTCTATATTTCTCTTAAAGTTCACATAAAGCTTTCTGGAAATGCGTCCGGATTACGCACGCAAATCGAGGTGAGACAAAAGGAGGTTTTTAAGGTCTCGGAACACAGATTTGACTTCTAAAACAAGAGATGACCCTTTGGGTCATCACATTATGGAGAATATTAATCAAAGCTTGAGGTATGTCAAGGACACTAACCTTAAAGATATTTTGCCCACACAATGATGAATAAAATTAGGTGTATCCCCTAGGATTCAACAAGCTCTTCCAGTTATAAAACTAGAAACAAAACTAGCAGAAATTTCAAGAAAGAAACCCAACATATAGAAAGAAGAAGATGATTCAGAAAGTTATTTAAGAAAGTGTACCTTTAGCTCTCTAAAGACCATGTATATATAAGCATTGCTCCAATGGCTAGTTAACGGCTAAATAACGACTAGTTTGACTCTATTAAATGTAAAATATTTTACTAAATAATAAGTAGATATAAATAATACTTCAAAGAGAAAAGATTTTCCAAACCATGGACATTGCTTTTTGAGATATCACTAATTTTCAACAAAAAATAGCCATAGTTTCAGAAGTGTCGAAATTTAGCAAATATTTTGTGTAAAGATAATATATGAACAAAAACATTCTTAAAAATCTGGAAAAATTCCAGCATAATATGTTGGAGTTCGAATTTTTTACATATGAAATTCCAGCATAATGTGCTAGAATTTTATCATGTGCTGGAGTTCCAATATAATATACTGAAGGTTTATCCGTATGAGCTCCGTAATCCAGCATATTATGCTGGAATTTTCCGTATTTCAACTAAAATAATGGCTATTTTTCAATAACTTTGCAAGGCGCTGACTATTTTTTGATTACTAGTCCGAAAACTGGCTAGTCCATGCTATTTTCACCCGCAAATTTATGCTGAAATTAATTCCTTTGGCACGTCTCAGTCGATTAAGAGGACATAATTATTTAATTATATTCACTTACATCATAATAAAAATTATCTATTATTATTGCATTTTTTGTAATAAACTGTAAGTGATTACCATAGCACACAAAAAAATATACACCTAAAGAGCACCTCTATCTCATAACCATCTTTCAAGAGGGGTATTATAAATATAAATGCCTAAAACAGTTAATTTATAAAGGTTACTCGATTTTATTTTCCAGACTAATAATTTCACTAGTTATCTAAGATTACCTTGAATAATGTAATTTTTTAAAAAAGTTTACATTATCTACACTATTACACCATGATTTTTTTGCGACTTTATTTATTCTACACATGACGTGGAAAGTACGATTTAAAAGGATTTGACGTGTTTAGAAATTTATTTTACATACTATATATATTGTACGTCAATTATAGGTTATGTATATAAGCCCAAACATGGCGTATTAGAAAAGTCAGGCTTGTGTTCCAGCAATTTCGGTTAAGATACGACATGTAACTAGATCACTTTGTGACTGACTTTTCTCCTAGTATATGGAGCCTTTTGGGGATAAATTATATATGAAATCGAAGGCCTATGTATGTAGTTTCCATTGCATCAGACTGCACATCAATATGACTTCATAATAAAGAGTTATGAGCGTCCGAAGTAAGCTGCCACAACGTCACTGGAGTATTACGGCAAAAGCTGGCAGGTTACTAGGCCAACTTACATGCCAGTTTTCTCCCAATCCATAGGGAATTTAGTGATGATTCAAACATGATAGTTGGAGTTTGTTGAATCTAGTTTTCATAACATTAAGCCGTTTGTTGATACGACGTCGGAGTACGGAGAAATGAGGGTTCAAAGCAGGTTTACTCAAACTGCCAAAAAGCAGCTTAGTCACCTACTAGCTTAGTGAGGCGGTGGCTTTCTGTATTCAGTTTGTTCTCCAATTTTTCAGAACATATCCAACACATTTTAAGGTAAAATAAGTCCCCAAATATTCTCTCATGTTCTCCTTGTAAATTATCCAAAAAATTCAGTAACTTTGGGTAGAATAATTTATACAAGACTTGAGAGGCGTGGGGGTGTTCATGTTGTATCTCCTACTTAAGTTTTAAGGAGTTTTGTTTGTTGAAACCAATCTTAATTTGAAGGAAACCTTGCTGTAATATTTCAAGAACTAATTTTGATAAGGATTTGAAGCAAAGAAAGGCAAAAGTATGTGAGGTTTAACTTCTTTCTACATAGGCATGAGTTTTTTCAAGTCACAACTCATTTGCTTCATATGATTCTTGAGAAAATATTATTCAAGTATGAATCTTTCCTTGTTTTTCTTAAAATACGAGCCTTGATATTCAGCCATAATCTATTTAAAAAGCTCAACTTCAAGACTTTGTTGTATGTAAGGTTCACCTTTCTTCTTTGGAGGCATGAACTTGCCAAATACGATAAAATTGATCCCTATGAGACACTGAATCCGATTATGAGTTTTTCTTGTTTCTTGCTTAGTTGCGAGCTTTGAAACTCAGTTATAATCTATTTTAGAAGCTCAATTTCATGTCTTGGTTGTGTTTTGATGACCTATACTTTGTTGTAAGCTTATACCAGTTCACTAGAAATTCCCCGTACTCGAGCTCTGAGGTTCGCAATTGAGTGAGTGTTGGCTATTGCTTGAGGTGTGCAACCCATCGTGGTATATAATGGACTCTTTGAGGTCCGCAATTCTATCTGGCCAGGAGTTAGTTTGAGAATCTAAAAGGTCCATTTATGTACTATGATCAGCCCGCAAGTCCGCCACAATTCCGTTAAGCGATGACTATATATATGTGTGCATAGATAGTATGGATGTGTACGTGTTTAGACACATGTAGATGATGAACATAGCATGTTCCGTATATTGGTTTAGCACTCTATAATTATACATGAGATATACATTTAGACTATTAGACTCATATAAATATAGATATTAACTGTCAGACGCATAGCGTTCAGACGCACGAATGTTCAGACACATACGTTCAAACACATAGTGTTCAGACGCATGAATCTTTTCTTGTTTTTCTTAAGATATGAGCCTTGATATTCAGCTATAATCCATTTAAAAAGCTCAACTTCAAGACTTTGTTGTATATAAGGTTTACCTTTCTTATTTGGAGGCATGAACTTGCCAAATACGGTAAAATTGATCCCTATGAGACTCTGAATCTGATTATGAGTTTTCTTTGTTTCTTATTGAGTTGCAAGCTTTGAAACTCAATTATAATCTATTTTAGGAGCTCAATTTCATGTCTTGGTTGTAGTTGGATGGCCTATACTTTATTGCAAGCTTGTACCCAGTTCACTAAAAATTCCCCACACTTGAGCTTTGAGGTTCGCAATTGAGTGAGTGTTGGCCATTGCTTGAGGTGTGCAACCCATTGGTACATAATGGAATCTTTGAGGTCCTCAATTCTCTCTGGTCAGGAGTTAGTTTGAGGTTCGAAAAGGTCCATTTATGTACTATGATCAGTCGGCAAGTCCGCGACAGTTCTGTTAAGCGACGATTATGTATATATGTGTGCATAGATAATATGGATGTGTAAATGTTTGGACACATGTAGATGATGAATGTAGCATGTTCCATTTATTGGTTTAGCACTCTATAGTTATACATTTAGATTTTTAGACGTATATAAATATAGATAGTAACGTATATAAATATAGAGAGTAACCGTTCAGACGGTAGCATTCAGACGCAGAGCATTCAGACGTAGAGCGTTCAAACACATAACGTTCAGATGCATGATTGTTCAGACACATAACATTCAAACACATTGAGACCATTCATATGGATATACATGTTTGGGCGTGCATACGCCATTGAGTGAGATAGCGTTCAGGAACTTGTATAGATTATGATAGTGTGTATACAAATATGAGAGATACCACATATGTAGATCTGATATTACTAGTATGATAACAAATTCAGAAGTAAGTGATGCACTTCAGTTATATTTTGAGCTTCTTTATGTTACTCTTTATTTCAGTAAGGATGGCAGTTCTAGAGTATGCCATATGTTTCATATACATTCTCAGCCCTTCTGATATACTTCAATTACTTTCTTGTTTCTTGTATTGTCTTTCTAGGCTAACGTATAGACAGTTCAGAGAAGTGCTTGTATTCAGTTATATTATTACTGTCCATGATATTACTTAGTTTCTTTATGATTATATTTTCATCTTACATACCTAGTACATCGGTCGTACTGACGTCCCTTTCTCCTGGAGGACGCTGCATTTTCATACCCGCAGGTCTAGGTGGTTCGAGAAAAGATAGACATTAGTAGGACAACATGTAGCAGACTCGAAGGGACTCCTTTATTCCGAAGTTGTGAGTACAGTGGTATGTCTAGTTTAATATATAGGTATGGCGGGGCCTTGTCCCGTTCTTATCTTCATTAAGCAGTTATTCTTAGAAGGCTTGTAGACATGAATCATCTGATTTAGATATAATTTGTATAACAGTCATGTTAGGTCTTATCGACCATCCAGTTGTGTGAAATCCTAGTATATAGTATGTTTCTCCTTTAAAGCTTTATTTATGATTTTGGTAGTTTATATATGAGTATGAGATAGTAGGTTAGTGGTAATCGGTGGTTAGCTCCAGTTGCCCGTCGCGACCCTAGGATGGGGTCGTGACATACATATAAACTTAGGACATGTTTGTTCATAGATTTTTTTTCCTCTCTGATTTTTCAAAAAAAAAAAAAAAACGTGTTTGTCCATGAAATTTTGTATGTTTTTGGAGATTTTTCGAAAATGAGTTTTTCAAAAACCAAAAAGTGGGTTTGACAATTTTTTCAAATTTATCGGAAAAACTTTTTCACCATTCACAAAGCTGCAATATTTTTTCAAGTGAAATACATATCCAAACAAAAGTTCAAATTTCAAATACCATTTTTCAACTTAACTCCAAATACAACCTTTTTCAAAATTTACAATTTTATGTCCAAACGCCTGCTTGAACCCTTCCTTGCAAGTCTGGTAAATATATTCCAAAAATGCTGTCTACTCATCTCTTTTCCTTTTCTAGTATAGTACTACTACTATATTGTCGTTAATATGAAACTTTTATTCTTCCATTATAATTACCGATAAATATGGGAGCAATTCAAAAATAGTCAGATTTACAAGTGGTCATTCAAAAATAATTATAATTTTAAAAGTAATCGAAATTTAGCCACTTTTCATATAAAGATAAATCTGAATGAAAACATTGATGAAAATCCGAAAAATACTCCAGTATAATATATTGGAGTTCCAACATAAGTATACTGGAACTTCAGTATAATATACTAGAGTTCCAGTATAATATACCGGTCCAACATAATATATTGGAGATTGGAGCACCTCTCCGGTATATTATACTGGAACTTTCCGCGTGTTGGAATTCCAACATAATATGCTAGAAGTTCATACATGTGCACCGATCTCCAGTATATTATGCTGTAACTTTCTGTGTTGCAGCAAAATAGTGATTATTTTTCAATGACTTAGTAAACGCTAGCTATTTTTGAATGACCAATCCAAAAACTGACGACCCGTGCTATTTTTACCATAAATATGTGTGTCGGAGCATTACCATACCCATCAAAAGAAAGAAAACTGGAAACGATATAAAGTAATTACAATGATGGATTTCCCGCCAAAATTGCGCAGACAAATACCTAAAAGCCGTCTCCCGCCTACACCACCACTGATATTAGATCCACAAACAGTCAAGAGAGAGAGAGAATTGCAAACGAAAATCTATAGGTCCAGATACAGAGAGAGAATTGCAAACGAAAATCTGCAAAAAATGAGTGGAGTTGTAAGGAACAAAGTACAGAGGAAGTTCAAGATGCGGGGTTACTCTCTCAAAGTCGACGCTCTTTCCGAAGTCCTCTCTTTCCTTTCTCATTTTCCTTCCGATGCCCTTGACGACGCTCTTGAACTCCTTCTCGATGAGCTGCACCATCTCTCTTGTCCGTACATTAAAATTAACCCCCTTTTGTTTTCTTTTTTCCTTTTTTGTTTGTTCTACTTATTATTGTTCAATTTTTGCAGTGAAATCAGCGATTCTGGACAGAGAGCCGGTGCATAAAGTGGCGACTCTTTTATTGGAGGCAGAAGCCGCTGTTGAGGAGAACCCTAGCTCCAGTTCATCACCTGCTTCTGCCCTTCGTGTTACTGATGCTTTTATTGTTCCTAAATTCCGATACGATCCTGTTAAGAAGTTCTTTCACGAGTATGATACCCTACTCTTTTATCCATTTTTTTCTCTGTTGAGAAAGCAGTAATCTTTATACTAGAAAGGTTTGTTTTCTCATATTAACTCATGAAAGTTACTTGGTTTTTGACCGAGAACTCTATTGCATTATTTATAGCTTAGAAATAGGTAACACCTCTAACAGCCCCTTGCAAATCTGAAAGAAAAGGACTAAAATTTAGAGTTTTTTTTTAAGGGAAAATCGTGGAGAATTTTGTTGGGGATCAAACTGGGTTTGTTGTTGTTGTTGGAGAATTTTGTTAATCCAATATTATTGAAGTAACAGCATAAACTAGAAAATGTTTAATGTCTGACTTTAAAGAACTTTAACTGTTCCATTAGAATTTAATTGTAATTGGAACTGTTTCATTGGAAATTAATTAGAGTCTAAGACACCTTTTCCACTTGTTTAAGTTGATGTACTGAAAAGTTAGTTCTCTTTTTGAATTGGTATACAAGTTGAGGAAACCAAAAGCTTATATTTGATTTTTATTTTTTATTAGTAACTATTACAATAATTAGTTCAAATCTTGGTAAAACACAAGAATTTCAGTCCTACAATAACTGGATACAAAAGTATGTAGCACTGTTTTCTTCCAAGTTGCATGTTTTACTTAACTTTCTGTAAGATGTGTATAGTTAGAGCTCCTGTGCCTAATAATTTCAAGTTAAAACCAGAATTCCTTTTCTATGTGTAGGCACACAGGGCGGCTTCCCATTCATGGTGATGCCTCTGCAAAAGCCACCTTATATAAGGATAGATTCCTCTTATTATTCCAGAGGTTATCTCGTGATCCACGGTTTTCAACCCTTGCTTTTGATGCCCCTACTTCAGAGTATGGCAGCTGTGAGGTGAGTAGCAATCGTGATCCTAGTTTAGATTCACATCTCTCTAGATGGACTGCAGAGCTGTGGTTCTCAAGTTTCTGTGCAAAATGATGCTCACGGTAGGAAAATGTTTGTCTGCAGATATCTCCCATTCAATCTCTTGTTGGGCGAGTAGGGAGAAGATGGATAATGGGTGTAATATCTCAGTTGGAGGATGGTCATTTCTACTTGGAAGACCTTACTGCAGCTGTCGAAGTTAATTTATCGAGTGCAATATCCTTTTCAGACGTTTTTATCTCATTTCACTGCTCATAATAGTTGATACAAGAACTGTGCTACTGTTATGAAGTAGAAGGCTAATATACTTGAATCTGAATAGTTACCGCTCATTATTTTTTCTCTTCTGATGTTTAATCGCTACCATGTTTGTTTATTTCTTTGAGCTCTTTAGTGATCTTAGAAATTAATCCATTTGTTTATGCCAGATATGCTTCGTTTCCTAAAACCCTTGGTTGCAATTTTGCATTTGGAAATATCTCCTTTATTAGTCTTAATGTTTTATAATTTCACTTCTCGGTTATGTATGGATTATGCCTTACATGTGTTCCATCTTATAGTAGAAGGAAAGCAAAATGAATCTGTTTCCTATTTGTAGATAACAATGCTTAAAAGCTGTGTCTTACAGTTGCAGTATTTGCAATCACATGCTGTGTATCCATAACCTGCAGTACAAGATAACTACAGGTTTCTTTGCGGAAAATACAATAGTCCTGGCAGAAGGTGAAATGCAGTTGGATGGTGTTTTTCAGGTCCATTCTTGTACCAAATCTCTTTTTTGAAATATAAGTTTGAAACTGGATAAGTACTTCGAGAAGATGCCGATAAATATTCAGTAGCAACTAGCAACCTCAATTTTCATACTTTGTGGTGCATAGGCTCTGAGGGAGTTTCATTATCTCTCTTTTAGTTTCTTATCATCTGATGAACTAACTGCATGGGAAGTGAGATGAGCTCATTTAGAACCAATTTATATTCCTATTCCTACAAGTGAAGAATTCGATAAAGCTTGCCTAAGCTGACATGTTTTAATATTTTTATTCTGATGTGACTATTCACAAATTAGCAACTTTAGGCAATTATTGTACCAAAAGTGATATAAGCCACACATTAGTTTCAGTGCCAAAATTTTGGGCTGAGTTTTGGATATGTTAATATGAAGGTGGTTTAATTATACTGTAGCTAATTTTCTAAAAGTATCGTGCAGGTCAGGACATGTGGATTTCCTCCATTAGAGGACAGAGAAAAGTCCATGGCATTTTTTTCAGGACTAGACTTCTTTGGTGGTGGTATTCTTACCAAAGAGGAAACTGTATCCTTTGACTTGGTTCAATAATAGAAAAAATGAAAACACCATAGCAAATCTATTCATTGTAGCTAAAAGTGGATATGAAGCTTCCCTAACTTCTGCAACAGCTTAGACTTGCAGAGCTGGAGAAAAAAGCTGTGAATGACATGTTTGTTATACTATCTGATATCTGGCTGGACAATGAGGAGGTATATATGCTTCTTTTTTGCTCTTGTAACCCTCTCTTTCTTGTTTTAATACGTTTGGACTGCTTATGGTTGCGGGTTGCCTGATCCACGATTCTCGCCTATCCTTAGAGAAGACTTTGGGAAATCTGGAGACTATCCTCAATGGTTATGAAAATGTAGAGGTGGTTCCTTCTTTATTTGTCCTCATGGGAAATTTCTGCTCTCAGCCATTTAATCTCTCCTTCAAGTCGATCTCAAGTCTCAGGCAAGTGCAAACATAAAATTTAGTTGTATTACTGCTATGGTTATTTGTTGGTAAAGGAAGTGACAAATAAACATAATATTCACAGGGTTCAGTTTGGAAAGCTTGGGCAAATGATTGCCTCGCACCAACGACTAAAAGAGCATAGTCGATTTCTGTTTATCCCTGGTCCAGATGATGTAGGTGTGTTGATAAATCATCACCATTTGTCAGTTAAGCTTCTTTACCAACTTAATAAAATAATGCGAATTTTTCCTCGTGTCTCCAGGTCCTTCAACAGTCTTACCCAGATGTCCTTTGCCTAAATACTTAACTGAAGAACTTCAGAAATATGTTCCCAATGCAATATTCTCCAGTAACCCATGCAGGTATCCTTTGTTTGGTGCAAACTGAGTTTTTGATTAAACAGCAAGCGCTTAAACTTTTAGCCTTTTCTCAATTCTGTTAACAAGATCTTCCCTCATTTGCCCAATCAAAATGAGCATAATCAAAATCTTCAAGAAGTCATACAATCTGTCATGTTAATGTTGTGTGCATTCTGGGTGCTTTGGTACCACAAAAGATTGCATCTTCTGCTGAAATGTGACTATCATATTATTGATGAAGTGGTGCGTTTCTAACTTTTCATGTTGAAACAGAATCAAGTTTTATACCCAAGAAATTGTACTATTCCGCCAAGATTTGCTTTATAGAATGCGAAGGTCATGTCTGATACCCCCCTCAACAGAAGAAACCAGTGATCCATTTGAGCATGTAAGAGCAGTCTTCATATTCTTAATTTAGGATTTCTTTTGGCATCACAGATAATTGAAATTCAGGGTGCTCATTTTATTTTCTTGCAGCTTGTTGCAACGATAATACATCAGAGCCATCTCTGCCCCCTTCCTTTGGCAGGTCAACCCATTATCTGGAATTATGATCACAGTCTACACCTTTATCCAACCCCGCATACGGTACTTTCCTCTTTCTTGTGTATATAGAATCTGTAGAAAACGCAGTCTTCAAAATTTATTTCCATCAAACAATGTTTTTATGATGTGCACATATATGTTCCTATTTAAGCTGTGATGCTAAATCACCAATATCTACCCCGAACTTGAGAAATTACATAGAACTAGCAATTGAAGTATCAAGATTTGGTTTTACTTTGACACCTCAGAGGTTTTCCTAATTGCTGAAAAGCCGACTGCTTCCTTCTATTGGGACCTAACGTATAATACTGGAACATATCTGATTGCAGAATCATGACTGAAGTTATGATCTTGTTTCACAATGATCCACACGTGGTTAAATAGTTGAATAGGTTGTCTCAAGTTGAGAACTTCATTTATTATGACCTGAAACTGATAACAGGATAACCTGAACTAAATTTTAACTGATAAAAAATGATCTGATATTTTCTAACAGATAGTGTTGGCGGACAAAAGTGAGCAGAAGGCCTTCAGGTACACTGGAGTTACATGCTTTAATCCTGGTTCCTTCTCAACTGATGGCACATTTGTGGCATATCGGCCGTGCAATCAGGAAGTAGAACTCTCAGCATTGTAAGCATCAACTTCAAGCTGGCACCTTAGCTTTGTGATTAACTGGTTGGTGGCTAAAGTAGCCTCAATTGTCTTTTGAATCTTTCATTATCTTTTTCTGTCTATATGAGGGATTTCTGTATACTAATTTATTGTCTGTTAAGCCCATAGGATACTCATTCTTATAGGTTGTAGCTCATGTAAGCCAATTTACTATCAGTTGGTTATCAAAGTGACAAATAATCTTTCTTTGGATGAACATTTTTAGTTGATGTTATTTTAATCGATTCTTCTTCTAACCTTCCAAGTTAAAAGGCAGAGGATATCTCCATATGAAGTGTAAATTTGCAGAAACAGATTAGCGGAGGCGATTTTTATATTGAAAACGGAACAGTTTGTGAGGCTTGTACCAAGTCATATTAGTGTACTATGAGGTCAGGTACACTAGTGTAGATATTTTTGGGCGATTTGCAAGTCCTACCCTATATTTATGCCACTTTTTAACCTATACCCTATTTTTAAAAACTATTGATTTCGTAACCAACTAACAAAAAATCCGTAATAATATGACCATTATACCCCTTCCAAAACATATAAAAGATGCATCAAGCATACCAAATTCAAATTCTAGATTGCCTCCGTATCTCCTCCATCACTCCGTCTCTCCTCAGATTGCTTTTCGCAAACCAGATTTGAACCAGATTCAAATTCAAAATTACAAAATATATTGTAAGTATTCAAATTCATCTTCAGAATTCAAAATAGTTTTTGAATTATATGTTTTCTGATTGATTGATTGAAGTTGTTTGACGAACTTCACTGATATGCTGAATTTGTATTCTAAATCTGTTTGACGTTGAATTCTAACATTCTAATCTGACAAATATGCTAAAGTTTTCCACTACATAATATGCTAAATGTTTTGGTTTATTTGCTAAACAAGTTGAAGTTATTTAGTTAGCAAAACGAGGTGGCAAATAACACAACAAAGAAAAAATTATATTAAAAAAAGATAATATTGTGAGAATGAATCACGGGAATGATTATATGCGTGTTATCATTGTTTATTTGCTAAACAAGCTGAAGTTATTTAGTTCATATTTAAAAAATTCAGCAAAACGAGTCGAAGTTTTCCTCTTACACTGGGTAAAAAATAAAACATAAATTAAAATTTAATATTGTACAAAAACTTAAGCATTAGGTGCTGAATTTTTTTAGTTATTGTTGAAGTTTTCCTCCTACACTAGGTAAAAAAAAAAATAAAACATAAATTAAAATTACATATTGCACAAAAAATTTCAGCAAGACGAGCTGAAGTTTTCCTCCTATATTGGGTAAAAAAAAACATAAATTAAAATTATATATTGCACAAAAAACTTCAGCAAGAAGAGCTGAAGTTTTCCTCCTACACTTTGTAAAAAATAAAACATAAATTAAAATTACATATTGCACAAAAAACTTCAGCATATGTGCTGAAGTTTTTTTGTTAAATTTTAAAAACTTCAGCAAGAAGAGCTAAAGTTTTCTTCCTACATTGGGTAAAAAATAAAACATAAATTAAAAGTTAATATTGCACAGGTGCTGAAGTTTTTTAGTTAATATGTAAAAACTTCAGCAAATGGAGCTGAAGTTTTTCTCCTGCACTATGTTTTTTTCCATCATTTTTTGGAAAAACTTCGTACCAAAAAATGCTTATGTTTTCAGGAATATGTAAAACATTTTTCATATAATTTTTTGTATGTTGAAGTTTTTTTAGTTCATCTGCTAAAATGCTTAATATTTTGTCCTGCAATATGTAATTTCGGATAAGTTTTTGTTAATTGCTCTATTATTTTCTAAGTTTAAAAAGAATTTTTAGTTCATGCTTGAAAACTCAGCAAAGGGAGCTGAAGTTTTTTTCCCTAGATTCATGAATCCTGTCATACAACTTTTTCAAAAAAACTTCAACTAATGTGCTGAAGTTATTTAGTATATTTCTAAAAAATTCAGCACTTAATAAGATGAAGTTTTCTGTGCAGGATTCATTAATTATATCATACATCTTTTTTCAAAAAACTTCAGCAGAAGATGCTTAAGTGATTTAGTTCATTTGTAAGAACTTTACCACAAACAACCTAAAATTCTTCTGTTCACTTTCCTAGTATTTGCTACTAAACATGAATCTGCAGGATGAGTTCGATTTGCGTTGTTATAACTTTCAATGGGAGGTGGACTCCTGATTTCAAATACTTGGATCATGATACAAAACTTGTTCTACTTAATAAGCACATATCATTCAATACTTTCTTGAAGAAAATTAGTGAAGTTACAAATATTGATTCAACCAGATATTCACTAAAAGTATGGTTTGATATCAAACTAAATACAAGCAAAGGAATGCTTGTAACTTCAGATAAAGAACTCAGTACCTGTATACATTTGCTTACAACTGATTCAGCCTACAAGAATTGCCATTTCGTCATCGAAAAAACATAACCTTCCGAATCTGCAGCATTCAAACAATCTCTTACATATGCGATAGATTCAGAACCTTTTGCTGATTATCAACATGAAGTAGGACAACCAATAATGGAAGTAGACAACGAGCAACAACCTTCTAACATTATAGCTGCTTCAGAATATATAATGATGCAAGAATTACCCGCTCCTCCAATAAATTCATACCAGTTTATCAATGACCAAGAAGAAGAAGGATAACTAATAATGCAAATCGACAACCAACACACAATCCAACAAAGTTTTTTGTTACATTCTTCAATGATAAGCAACAACGAAGATGAAGTAAACATGGAGCTTATACCGATAACATCAGATAGAATTAAAGAAATTGTTGAAACTTCTAGTGCTTCTCATAAATCAAAAAAAAGAGTGAGGAGAAAGCTGAAAGAATCTCCATCATGTAAAATACTTAGGCACGATGCGTTGCCTGAAGAAGTAAGAGTCAGATCAATTTCTGAGAACAAACAAAACATGACTAAATTTTTCTGCAACTTGGAGATAAACCAGAAAGTTGAATTTACTAGTGTTAGATCATGTTCAAAGAGATACGAGCTGAAATGCATCGTGGACAAATGTGGTTGGAATGTGCGTGCTACCAGAATAAAAAATTTCACACTATTCAGGGTGATAAAATATGATAACAACCATGAATGCTCGATTGATGCAAGAAAATCAGATCAGAAGCATGTTACATCAAATTTTATAAGTGAACAAATTATAGAACATGTTCGAGACAAAAAGATAGAGGTTACACCAGCCTTTGTGGAAAACGAAATGAAAAAGAAATTTGGTATTGACATTGGTTATCACAAGGCATGACGCGCTATTCAAAAAGCTGTTGCTTGCATAAGGGCAACACCTGAAGAGAACTACCAGATTCTTCCTTCATACCTACACATGATGGCGCGCAAAAATCCAGGAACGTACACAAGTATAAAAAGAAATGGGCAGAATGGGTAAGCAAAACAATACTAACCATCAGCCTGAAGTTTCAAATGTTCCTATTTGAAAAACTTCACATTATGATTTATTTTTTTGTGTTTCACTGTACAGATTTGCTTACATGTTCGTTGCTCCTGCGGCATCACTAGCTGGTTGGTCCTACTGTAGACCCGTTATTGCAGTAGATGCAATGTTTTTAAAGTCAAAATATCGTGGTGCTCTATTTGTTGCTGTATCAAAGGATGCAAACAATCAAGTCTTTCCTCTATGTTTTGGTGTAGCAGATTCAGAAAACAATGAGGCATATATTTGGTTCTTCGGGGAAATGAGAAAAGCAATTCAAGTCCGTCGTGAACTGGGTTTTTTGTCAGATAGAAACCAATCGATCGCAAATAGGATTAGAAAAGTTTTTCCTGAAGCTCACCATGGTATCTGCCTCTATCACTTTGAGAAAAATTTAAAGCAAAGACATGCAAAATCCACGGTAATAAATCTTTTTCAAAGTGCTGCAAGGTCATACAAATGTGAGGATTTTAATCATTTAATATCCCAACTCAAAAGTATTGACAAGAAAACATACAATTACATAATGGAAGAACCTCCAGAGAGATGGGCTCGATCGTGGTTCCCACATCGACGTTATGATATGCTAACAACAAACATGGTAGAATCAATGAATTCCGTTTTACTAAAAGGGAGAGAAATGCCTATTTTAAGAATGTTAGATTTCATCCAAGAAAAGTTGGGAGAGTGGTTTTATGAATGGAGAAAAAAGGCAAATGAAACTTTTCACAGAGTATCAATATGGGCAAAAGAAGAGATGACAAAGAAGATGAACTTGGCTTGCAAAATGTTTGTGAGAATATTTATTAACTTCAACTTTTTATATCTGTTGTAGTGATTTATTGCTTACATTTAAAAAACTTCATACTATTTCTTTTGAAGCAACAATACACTAATATAGTTTATCTTAATTTTTTATTTCTTGTTAGGTGTTCAACCTTGATTCAATGTTGTTTAGCATAAATAGTGAAGGAATCGAATTCATAGTGGACTTAAAGAAGAGAACTTGTGACTGCCTGAAATTTCAACTTGATGAATTGACCTGTCCATATGCAATTGCTGCTATTAATAAGAGATATTTGCAGAAATCTGACTACTGCTCAAATTGGTATTCAAAGAAAACATGGTTGAAAATATATGAAGGACATGTGAATACCGTGGGAGATCAAAAATCATGGGATATACCACAAAATGTACAATCTGAGATCACAAAACCTCCCGATGTAGAGATTTTACAAGGAAGAAGACAAAAGAAGAGGCATATCCCTGCGACTAAATCAGTACCATTGAAGTCTACCAAATGCAGTCGATGTAAACAAGTTGGGCATAACAGAACAACTTGCTTGTCTTCTCCAGCACCTCATCCATATTCCAAGAAGCACACTGAAAAATACTCCAACCTTCAATAATCCTTGGGCTGAATTTAGACTCATTATTGTATGACATATTTGAAATGTGATTTTTTTCATAGGAATAAAAAAAGAAGCTCTTGGACTATTTTATATACTGCTAAAGTACAAATCACTCATTTTTGTTGCGCAGGCTTACAGATTTGGTTGCATTTTTAAAAAGTACGCAATGACTTCAGCGAGAAAAAACTTCAGGTTATAGTATGTGAAATACATATCCTTAACAAACACACACACGCACATACGCGTACAACACACAAAATAAATGCATGTACAAACAAAAGTTTCAGCATCTATCGACTGAAGTTATAGAAAATGAACTTAATAACTTCAGCATATTCTCTAATGGATATGCTGAAGTAAACAAAAACGTATAGCATAAAAACATAAAAAAAGATTACAAAAACTAAACATAAAAACCAACTAATTGCATTAACTTCACCAAATACCAACAATAACAAGGCTAATGAAACATAAAGCTAAGAAGAAAGAAGATGAGAATTACATTGATACATAAAGAGATGAGGACAACACACAAAGTACAAACAATAACTTCAACGTCTCTGGGCTGAAGTTATACAAAATGAACCTAATAACTTCAGCATATTCTCTAATGAATATGCTGAAGTAAACAAAAAAGCACAACATTAAAACATAAAAAAAGGATTACAAATACTAAGCATCATCACCAACGCCATTATCATCATCATCAAAGTACTCCTCAGTTTCTCTAAATATCTCATCATCATCAGTATCAGAGATAACTATAGGGTACTCAGGCAAAAGACCATAGAGTCCAACGAGATCATTCTTCAACTTGTTTAATTCATCACACAACTGACTTTGTTCAACGATTACTCTATTTATAAGAGAAAGAAGAGTCTTTAGGTTGTTTTGCAGCTTGGAATAGTCGTCCTCGATAGGAAACTTAAAACTATCAAACTGCTGCACAACCTTGTCAAACAAGGTTGAATAACCTCTACAGCTACATTCCAAGTTAAGCCTGTTCTGGAATGATTCATTGGCAAAAAACTGTGGTCTGATTCTCTCCTAATTAGCCTTTATTCGATCCCATAAAAGCATAAGATTAGACATCGGTTTGTTATTGTACCACTCACACTTCAAAGTCTCCCACTTCTGCATAATTTCATCCATATTAGGCTTCCTACTTCCGCTTGCACCAAACATTCTTTCTTTAACAAATTCTAAAACACTAAGGATGAATATAAATTTAAAGAAATATGATGAAGATTATGAACGACTATGAAATTTTCAAGTGAAGAGATTGTTAATATATACAAAGAGTTCACCTAATCAATTTAATATCTATAAATGTAAAAGTAACTTTTCAAGTATTTTTACTATTTTACGTTCAGAGAAATTGAATGAAACAAGATAAGTAAGTGGTAAAACAAGTATGTGGTAAATGCAAAAAGAAATGTAACTTAAGCCCTAATAAGCCCACAGTTTTTCTATAGTAAAGAAATAACTTCAGCCTAAAAAGTAACTTTTTGGATCATTTACTGTATGGTCAAACAAATTAAAATGAAAGATGAAGTAGGTGACAAAAGACAAAAAGTAGCTAGTAAATGCAAAAAAAAATGTATCAAGTTAAAAAATACCAAAACATGCTGAAGTTTTTGTCATAAGCTTTATTAAAAACTTCAGTCCAATGTGCTGAAGTTATTTAGTTCATTTATAAAAACTTCAGCACATCATAAGCTGAAGTTTTTCATCGTGGATTCAATAGTTTTGTCGTAAAGCTTTTTAAAAAACTTCAACCCAATGTGCTGAAGTTATTTAGTTCATTTCTAAAAACTTTAGCACTTGATAAGCTGAAGTTTTGTCCCGGATTCAATAATTTTTGTCGTAAAGCTTTTTCAAAAATTTCAGCCCAATGTGCTGAAGTTATTTAGTACATTTCTAAAAACTTCAGCTGCGATGACCTGACCAGTCGTCTCATGAGTTACCACTCCGTTTTTCCCCATTTCTGCTTCTGTATGCTTTGTTTATCCGTGTTATATGGTATTGGGTTGGTTGGATCGAATCCGGAATGGTTTTGGTAAGGTTTGAGAGACTTAGTCTCTAAAAGTAGCTTTAGAGTTAGAAAAGTCAACCGAGAGTTGACTTATTGGTAAACAACCTCGGAATGCAGATTTAATGGCTCGGATAGCGTCTTTAGGTGATTTGGGACTTAGAAGTGTATCCGGAATATTTTTATGATGTCCGGTGTAGAATTAGGTTTGAATTGGCGAAAGTTAATTTTTGGCGATTTTTGGTTGGCTGTGGAAAATAGGCTATCATGGTCGGAATGGAATTCCGACAGTTGGAACAGGTTCGTAATGTCATTTTGAATGTCTGCAAAATTTCAGGTCAATCGGGGTTGTTTTGGATAGTTTCGGCATCGTTGGTAGAATTTAAGAATTTCAAAGTTCATAGGCTTGAATTTGATGTGATTTTGGTATTTTGATGTTGTTTTTGGTGTTTCGAAGGATCGACTAAGTTCGAATGATGTTATGGGATGTGTTGGTATATTTGTTGAGATTTCCGAGGGCCTCGGGTGGATCTCGAAAGGTTAACGAATCAATTTAGACTAGAAGAAAAGCTGCTGTTTTTTTTAACAGCAGCATGAACAGTAACTCGGTGAACAGTACTCGGGTGAACAGTACTCAGGTGAACAGTAAAACGCGTGAGCAGTATTTAAATAAACCCTCAGCGATCATTAAACCCTTTTACACCATTTTTGAACGGGAAAAAAGCTTTGAGGCGATTTTGAAGAGAGAAAATCATTGTTCTTCATTGAGGTAAGTATTTTAGACCCTAAAACTAGATTATTTGTGATTAAGGAACAAAATATAAGTTTTTAATTCATGAAAATCAGTAGAAAAAGGTGGAGTAAGGACCTGAGATTATGAGACCTTCTAGGGATGATTTGAGGGGTCAAACGAACTCCGATTTTCGAGTTCTTTGTATATACGAACTCGTGAGATGATGAAGAACATTTTGGTATAAAGTTTGTCCAGTTCCGGGATGCGGTCCCGGGGGTTGGGTTTTGACAGATTTCGGGTTTTGTGCTTAAAATCGATATTTTTCAATTGGAATTCATTCGTTTAGCATAATTTGATGATAAAAATTTGAACTTGGTAGATTTGGAGCACTCGGAAGTAGGCTCATGTAACGATCCGACCGGTCGTTTTGAGCTTTTACACATTGATTGCCAGTTTTTGGGCATGACTTGCCCCGTGTGATGTACTATGACTTATGTAAATTGTTGGTTTTGGTTTGCAGGATAATCAGAATAAACTTAGAAGAATAGTTCCCAGTTTGAAGCTTGAAATTTGAAAGGTTTGACCAACATTTGACTTGTTTGTATATGATCTCGGTTTGAAATTTTTATGATTTGGCTAGCTCCGCTAGGTGATTTGGGGACTTAGGAGCGTGATCAGAATGCATTTTGAAAGTCCATGGAAGGTTTATGCTTGAATTGATAAAATTGAAATTTCGGCGTTTTCCGATTGATAGTTGAGATTTTGATATAGAGGTCAGAATGAAATCTCGATAGTTGCAGTAGCTTCGTGGTATCATTTGGGATGTGTGTGTAAAATTTCAGGTCATTCGGAGATGGTTTGGTTGGGTTTTTGATCAAAAACGTATTTCAGAAGATTTTGGAAACTTAGGCTTGAACCCGATGTGAATTGGTAGATTTGATGTCGTTTGAGGTATTTTAATGATTGGAACAAGTTTGAATAAGGTATTGGGTCATGTTTGTGCTTTTGGTTGAGGTCCCGGGGGCCTCGGAGTGATTTCGTATGGTTAACAGAGAAATTGGAATGGTGTTGCAGCTTCAGATTTGCTGATTCTGGTATTTTCGCACATGCGGTTTGTGGACCGTAGATGCGGGTGATTCATCGGATAAGCGAAAAAGGGTCAGATGGGCAGAGATCGCAGAAGCGATATGGTGACCGCATCTGCGATGTCGCAGATACGGGAGTTTAGTCGCAGAAACGGCTTTGGTCCCTTAAGTGTTTCCATAGAAGCAGAGGTTTAGACCGCAAATGCAGTACCGTAGAAGCAGATTTTTGACCGCAGATGCGGAAAGGGCTGGACATGGCATATATGTTATTTCATTTCGCGAGTTTGAGTTATTCCACCATTGTTGACTTCGACCTTGGAGCTTTTTGGGCTATTCTGAAGAGAGAAATCAAGAGACTTCGTGTGCCATATGGATTTGGAGAATTTGGATGGATTCATGTGCCATATGGATTTGGAGACGGGAAGTTCTCATATTCAGGATATGTTGTGGTTGGTTGTGAGTCGTGGGTATCGACACTGTTTATTGACTATCGGGGTTTGGAGACCCGAGAAAATCTTTTGTTGCTTGGTATGTTAGATTTTGGATGTGATATTGGTTCAGACTGGTTGTCTTCGTGTTATGTCATTCTAAACTATTGCGCTAAGGCGGCGCTGTTGGCTATGCTAGAAATTTCACGGATTGAGTGGCGAAGTTCGACGGATTCTGTCCTATTGGAGGGGTTTCATATTTCAAAGACCCAGCGAACGGCTGGGAAAGAGTGTCTTTCTTATTGGGGCTTTCGTGATGGATGTTAGTGCAGAGGCTTTTACCATTGATTCAGTTCCGATGACGAGGGACTTTTCGGATGTGTTTCTTATGGTCGGGCATGTCGTCGGACAAGGTTGTTGATTTCGGTATTGATTTGATGTCGAGCACCGTATCGTAAGGCACCGGTAGAGTTAAAGAGCAGCTCCAGGATTTTCGTGATAACGAGTTCGTTGGCAGGCCAATGTGGATGCGTGTTCTAATTTGAGCCGGCTTGGTTGGCTCCGAATTGTACTATTGAGGGAGGTGTTGATTCGACTGTTATTGAGTTTATTAGTAATCCGAGGAGATCTATGAGTTACCTTTCAGTGTTGCGAGGTGTTTTGATTTGTTGGTTATAGGCACATATGGTGCGGTTCGATTGGGGTTTCATAGTGGAAGTCGAGCGGGAAGAGTATTTGGGTGTTACTTGGTACATGGCGTATCGGTTATGCCCTTTCGGGTTTGTGTGGTGTATGTTATTTGCTTCACCATAGGTATGATGATTGCTTCGGTTCCAGACGTCAAATTATGCATGGTTGTCGATTTCGAGCATAGTGACTCAAGGTGTTTCATGTGGAGCAGTGTTTGGATAGGATTGTGTATTACAGCGAAGCTATGTGGAGACATGACCCTGGGGTTAGATTCGTGTGTTCTATTTCTATGATGCAAGACGGGTTCTCAGCCTTGTGTTGGGTGTGGCACTGGTGAGCTTGAGGTACAGCTCTTTCATTTGAGTTAGTTTCATGATGTGAGTATGCTCGGATTGTTGCTTATTGGTGCGCGGACTATGCAAGTTGTGGATTTAGTCTGTATTGATGTGTCATGTCACCAGAGTAATGGTATTGGATTAGATGAGATCGTTGGGTTCTTTAATGAATACAAAAAGATTCAATTTCAGCATGTTTGCAAGATAATATCAAGGTTCGGCTCAGAAATTTGCTACGGCCCTTGCCAATGGGGATGTGGCCTTACGAATGGTTGATCTGAGAAATGGTTATGGTTTATTGCATGTTTCATTTATCATTGGCAGTATATGGAAGTGTTGGAATGAGACTTTAGTTGATAAAAGGTTTTCTATCGATATTCGGTTGTTATGTGTAGCTACTGTGATTAGAAGTTATCGCTGCTAGTGTTTGAGTTATGTGGTATATCATGTGATTGCACCTAAGATAGCAGATATGGTTTGTTACGGCTTGTTTGGACTTATTCACAGTATAAATGTGAGATTCAGATCATATTGAGGATATTAGAAGCAGAAATGTGGTTCTAGGGTTTATGGACTAGGATGGATTGTGAAATTTCAGTTATATTGTGTTATCGAACCTATGGGAGATAGGGTAACGTGGGATCACCCCCGGGTATGTGCATGGTAAGATTATTCAGCGATTGGTTGGCTTTTGGAACAACTTGGGTCACGTTCGAGGACGAACGTATGTTTAAGTGGGGGAGGATGTAACGACTCGACCGGTCGTTTTGAGCTTTTGCACTTTGATCGCCAGTTTTCGGGCATGACTTACCCCGTGTGATGTATTATGATTTATGTAAATCGTTGGTTTTGGTTTGCAGGATAATCGGAATAAACTTGGAAGAACGATTCCTAGTTTGAAGCTTGAAATTTGAAAGGTTTGACCAATATTTGACTTGTTTGTATATGATCTTGGATTGAAATTTTTATGATTTGGCTAGCTCTGCTAGGTGATTTGGGGACTTAGGAGCTTGATCGGAATGCACTTTGGAAGTCCGTGGAAGGTTTAGGCTTGAATTGGCAAAATTGAGATTTCGGCGTTTTCCGGTTGATAGGTGATATTTTGATATAGAGGTCGGAATGAAATTACGAGGGTTGCAGTAGCTTCGTGGTGTCATTTCGGATGTATGTGTAAAATTTCAGGTCATTCGGACGTGGTTTGATTGGGTTTTTGATCAAAAGCGTATTTCGAAAGATTTTGGAAACTTAGGCTTGAATCCAATGTGAATTGGTAGATTTGATGTTGTTTGAGGTGTTTTGATGATTGGAACAAGTTTGAATAAGGTATTGGGTCATGTTTGTTCTTTTGGTTGAGGTCTCGGGGGCCTCGGGGTGATTTCGGATGGTTAACAGAGAAATTGGAATGGTGTTGCAGCTTCAGATTTGCTGTTCGCCGCAGATGCGGGTGATTCATCGCATAAGCGAAAAAGGGTCAGATGGGCAGAGACCGCAGAAGCGGTATGGTGACCGCATCTGCAATGTAGTAGATGCGGGAGTTTAGTCGCAGAAACGGCTTTGGTCCCTTATGTGTTTCCACAGAAGTGGAGGTTTAGACCGCAAATGCGGTACCACAGAAGAGGATTTTTGACCGCAGATGCAGAAAGGGCTGGCAGAGCATATATGTTATTTCTTTTCGCGAGTTTGAGTTATTCCACCATTGTTGACTTCAACCTTGGAGCTTTTTGGGCGATTCTGAAGAGAGAAATCAAGAGACTTCGTTAAGGTAAGAATTTTTGGACCTAAAAACACATTTCTATGGTAATATTTCAGGGATTAAGGCTAAAATTAAAAGAATTAAAAGGCTAAAAATGGAAGATTAGGGCTTGAGTTTAAGAGACCTTAAATTGAGGATTTGAGGGGTCATTTGAACTTCGATTTTGGTACTTTTGATATGTATAAACTCGTGGGGAGATAAGAAATCTAATGATGTGAAAATTCCTAAGTTTCGAGAAGTGGGCCCGGGGCTCGGGTTTTGCTAATTTCGGAATTTTTGGTATTTTTCGATTATTTTCGCTTGGGCTTTGTTCCCTTGGAATATTGTGACGTATTCATTCTGATTTTGGATAGATTCGACGCGCGTGGAGGCCGATTTGAGGGGCAAAGGCGTTGCAAGCTTGAGATTTAGCCGGTTCGAGGTGAGTAATGATTGTAAATGATGCTCTGAGGGTTTGAAACCCTGGATTTGCATATCGTAGTGCTATATTGAAGAGACACACGCTTGATGATGAGCGTGGGGTCGTGCACCATTGGGGATTTGTGACTTTGTCCGTCCCGATTGATAATTTGACCGCGTATTTGCCTGAAACTTATTTGCTAACTTCATGATTTGGGCTGACTGCCATATTTGAGCTTCGTGCCAACTATTTGAACCCTTCGAGGATTGTTGTTGATATTATCTCAGTGTTTTGGTTTTATACTTGAACTCAGTCATGTTATTTTCCACTATTTTCAAAACTCAGCCAAGTTTACTTGCTTTAACACTGGAAATGATATTTCAAATAATATTTTGAGTTGAGCATCATGTTTTACTATTTCCCGAGTGGGTTATGTGATTTTTGACTGAGTAAGGCCGATGGCCTGTGTTGTGAGGATATCTTTTGGGCCGGGCTGCACGCCGCAATAGTGATACACTGATCTGATTATGAGGCCGAGGGCCTGATATATGTAAACCACGAGGTGGCTTGTTGACATTGTTTATGAGGCTGAGGGCCTAAGATATATACGCCATGAGGTGGCTTGACTGATATGAGGTCGAGGGCCTAGATTTGATGCCACGAGATGACTTGATATTGCGCTTGGGCCGTAAGGGGACCCTGTCGGAGTCTGTACACCCCCAGTGAGCGCGGGTACCCATTGTGATGTGAGATATAGCCCGAGGGGCTGATGTTGTTCTATGTGATAGCCCGAGAGGCAGGTATTGTTCTATGCGATTGCCCGAGGGGCGGAGTTGTTGACATGGAGCCCGAGGGGCGAACCTTTATATGATTATCTTTCATATTTATTTGTCATCTTATCTGTTAAACTATGGTATATGTGCCCGAGGGGTGGATTTCTGTGCTTATCTGCACTAATTGTTTTGCACTCATTGCGTAATTGATGAAAAAGCCATTTTCAAAGAAGTTTAAGCTGAGCTAAAATGTTTTAAGAGATTTTACAGCTTCACTGCTTTCTTATTGGTTTTTGAACTACTTCTATACAACATCTTGATTGGCTTTACGTAATTTCTTGCCTTCAGTCTTTATTTACATTTGTTACTCACTGAGTTGGAGTACTCACTTTACTCCCTGCACCTTGTGTGCAGATTCAGGTATTTATGCACCCGGTAGCGGGTTTTGGCTAATCGGAGACAGAGTTATCGGAGTTTAGCAAGGTGGCTGCCGGCGTTTGTAGCACCGTTTTCTCCCTCTTCGTTCATTAGTCCTATTTTGTATATTTCAGACCTTTTAGTTGTATTTATACTCTAATAGATGCCCGTGACTTGTGACACCCCAGTTTGGGCTGTGTCGGGTTGTACTTCCGCTAATAATTATCATTAAATCATGTATAGACTGCTTATGTAATGTTTAACTATTTTAAAAAGGTTAATTAGGTTTAGTTGGCTTGCCTTGTCTTCACGAGAGGCGCCATCATGATCGGGTCGGGGTTTGGGTCGTGACAAGTTTGTATCAAAGCCAAGGTTACATAGGTCTCACGAGTCATGAGCAGGTTTAGTAGAGTCTTGCGGATCGGTACGGAGACGTTTGTATTTATCCTCGAGAGGCTGCAAAACCTTTAGGAAAAACTCCACATTCTTGAATTCTGGTCGTGCGTTCTTTGATTCAGCTTGAAATGTAACTCTTTGAATTCCCTCCACATGTTCGCATGCACGCATGAGCGCTCAGTATCAGATGTGCATTGATGGCTTGAGATTTCCTGATCGAGGGGCGATATGTGATCTCTGTGAGTTGATGTTGGGCCAGTCTGGAGGACTTGAGGCCGGATTTTGCCTATAGCTTGAGCACCGAGGTGCTGATTGTGTGAGCAAGTGTTTTTGAACTTATATGTTCGATAGTGTCCCTATTAGTGGGAGTGATTGCTGGATAACTATGTTAGTATAGCGAGATATATCCATATGATTTGGAAGCGACGAGAAGGGTCTGCTGGAGGATAGAAGAACTATTAGGTGCTTGAATTCCATCTTGATTTGAGGTATAGCACCGAGTTATAGGCCTGTGAAGAATCTTTTCATGTTTCCCAGCTGTGAGTGAAGTAAATTTCATGTTGCGGTATGAGTTCAGACTCAGGAAGACTAAGTGACTGCGTACAGTTTATGGCGGTGGAAGGTATACAAGAATGTTAGTTGGAGGCAAAACAGGTGGGTTATCTCCTACAGAGTGTTCTGAGGTCGTGTGATCCTTATGTTGTCTAGTAAAAGATCTCATTTACAAGTGAAGTATATGTGTTGAAATTTAAATTTGGATCGCTTAACTGAGTGGGCTTAATTGTTGCAAGAGTGAATACGAGATTTGGAGAAGAGTTAAAATTCTAGATGATCTGTGTTTTCACAAGCTTATAAAGGATTTGAGTTTAATCTCACTATGGTATTATGACATCAATAGAGTATAAGTGTTATGAGTTATTGAGTGTATTTTGATCTATGACTTCGAGCCAAGTGGGGGAGTCTGCTGTTGATTAGTTGATTGCACGGCTAGGTGCTATGTCGGTTCTAGTTTGAGGCGTTCGAGTGAATCAGTTATGGCCCGCGGAGATTGAGATCGAGGATGGTTCAAGTAAAGGAATTTTTTTAACAAAGGTTATATTATGCTTCATAGGGTAAGAAAATCACGGAAGGTCTGGAGTTGTTGTTAGTAAAAGATGATCGGTGCATGAAGCAGGAAACGACTTGGTTGTATTGGGATGAGGTTGCATTCTGCAATATCTGAAGTGCTAATGAGGCACAAGTTGTTCGGTCCTTTTGATCGGGCTAATTGCAGTTTGAGTAGAGTGGATTACTTGCGAGAATAGTTCCAATGTGTCCAAGATTCTATATGTAACATTTGGGTATTTTAAAGTTGTATATGTGGCTAGAGATTGAGTTTCATTGGAAGATGTCAGGACTTGTGGTATTTTCTATACTAATTATGGAATTCTATGTATCAGAATCAGGAAGGTAAATGTAGCGGATCTAGATTCGCAGGAAGTTTCCTCAGAGTAAAGTATTTTGAATGTGGTGCCTTTGGGAATAGTTAAGAGAGTATTCAGTGGATTATGGGTCTCAGAGTAGCGGCAAACGTGTTGCAGAGTAGCTTTTCGGGCTAGTTCAAGGTGAGTAATGATTTTAAATGCTGTTCTGAGGGTATGAAATCCCAGATTATACAACATTCGGCTTTGTTGAGGTGACACACACACTAGATGACGAGCGTGGGGTCGTGCACTGTTGGGGATTGTGACTTAGTCCATCCCGAATGACTATTTTTCTGTATATTTGGTTGCTAATTGTTTGATATTATTATACTTTGGGATAAATGCCATATTTGGGCTTCGTGCCAACTGCTTGAACCCTTAGGGGGATTGTTAATGATATTTTTCTCACTGTTTGATTTCGTACTTATGCTCAGTCATGCCAGATCTTTCAATCTTTTCAAAACTCAACTATGTTAATCTGTTTTAGAAACCTTAAATAATGTTTTAAAGATATTTTGAGCTGGGCTGCATATTTTTACTATTGCCCGAAGGGCTTATGAGATTTTGACTGAGTAAGGCCGAGGGCCTGTATTGTGAGGATACTTTTGGGTCGGGCTGCACACTGCAACAATGATACACTAATTATGATAATGAGGTCGAGGGCCTGAGATTGTACGCCACAAGGTGGCTTGATATTGATATGAGGCTGAGAGCCTATTTATGATGCCACAAGGTGGCTTCATATTGTGTTTGGGCCGTAAGGGCCTCCTCCAGGATTATGCACACCCATAGTAAGCGCGGGTACCCATTGTGACATGAGATATAGCCCGAGGGGATGGTATTTTTCTGTGATATTGCCCGAGGGGATGATTTGATGTTATTGTGCCTGAGGGGCAGTTCTTATGTGTTTACCATTCCTAGTTGTTTTTTCTATCTATTGTTGACTGCTTAAAAATGTGTTTTTATGAGATTTCATTGTTAAATTGTGTTACTGATTTTGTTATGCCTCTAATAGCTAAATGTTGTGTTTAACATGATTTTATATCGTTCAGTCTTCATTTATTCTTATTACTCACTGAGTTGGAAGTACTCACTTTACTCCCTGCACCTCTGTGTACAGATTCTGGCGCTACAGGTCCTGCTACTGAGGGTTGACAGTTCCAGTAGATCTTCAGAGTTTTACTAGGTAGCTGCTTGGCGATTCGCAGCCCAGTGCAACCTCCTTCTATCGTATTTCTTTTTCTGATTCAGTTATTTAGTAGTGGAGTACACTTTCAGACTGGTAGTATTGTTTTAGATGCTCATGACTGGTGACACCCCGGTGTCGGGCTGTGTTGGCTTTTATCTCCTCAAATTATACTGTTAAATGATTATTTTAGGATTTTATTTTTGATTAAAGACTTAGTAGTTATTATTTTAATTGCTTAAAGTGAATTGGAAGTGACTCGACTGGCCTTGTCTTCACGAGAGGCGCCATCACGACCGGGTTGGGTTTAGGGTCGTGACAAGTTGGTATCAGAGCCTAGGTTGCACAGGTCTCACGAGTCATGAGCAGGTTTAGTAGAGTCTCACAGATTGGTACAAAGACATTTGTATTTATCCTCGAGAGGCTGCAAAACCTTTAGGAAAACTTCACATTTTTGAATTCTTATCATGCATCCTTGATTCATCTTGAAATGTAACTCTTTGAATTCCTTCCACGTGTTTGTATGCGCGCATGAGTGCTCAGTATCAGATATGCATCGATGACTTGTGATTCCCTGATGAGGGGAGAGATGTTATCTTTGTGAGTTGATGTTGGGCCAGTCTGGAGGACTTGAGCCGGATTTTACCTATAGCTTGAGCCCTGAGCTGTTGATTTGCGTGAGCGCGTGCTTTTGGATCTATAGTTGTTGTTGTGTCCCTATTAAGGGAAGTAATGACTGGATAGCTATGTGATGAGGGGGGTGTCACTGCGAGATGTATTCATATGATTTGGAAGCGACGAGAAGGATCTGCTGGGGGATAGAAGAACTATTAGGTGCTTGATTTCTATCTTGATTTGAGGAATAGCACCGAGTTTTGGGGGTGTGAAGAATCTTTTCATGTTTCCTATCTAGGAGTGAAGTAAATTTCATGTCGCGGTATGAGTTCAGACTCAGGAAGATTAAGTGAATGCGTAATGTTATGACGATGGAAGGTATACAGAAATGCCAGTTTGAGGCAAAGCAGGTGGGTTATCTCCTACGGAGTGTTCTGAGGTTGTGTGATCCTTATGTTGTCTATTAGAAGATCTTATTTATAAGTGAAATATATGTGTTGCAATTTAAATTTGGGTCGCTTAAGAGAGTGGGTTTAACTGTTACGAGAGTGAATGCGAGATTTGCACAAGAGTTAAAGTACCAGATGGTATGTGTTTCACAAGCTTATGAAGGATTGAGTTTAGTCTCACTATGGTATTATGGCAGCAATAAAGTATATTCGTTATGAATTATTGAGTATGTTTTGATCTATGGCTTCGAGCCAAGTGGGGGAGTCTGCTATTGATTTGTTGATTGCACGATTATGTGCTATGTTGGTACCAGTTTGAGGCGTTCGGGAGAATCAGTTATGGCTTACAAAGATTTGAGACCGAGGATGGCTAGAGTAAAGGAAAAGTTTCGACTAAGGTAAGGTTATATCATGCTTCATAGCAGGGGCAGATCTAGCTCGTTGAGTACGGGTTCGACCGAACCCAGTCGCTTTGGTCCAATCCATGTATTTGCCTTAAAAAATCTATTGAATATATACAAATTATTAATTTAGAACCCAGTAACTTGAAAGGATTAGAACCTCGAACCCATAAGCTTCAAATCTTGGCTCCGCCTCTGCTTTATAGGTGTGTGAGAATCACGAAATGTCTTGAGTTGTTGATAAACAATGCTCGGTGTATAGAAAAGAAAGTGGCTTGGTTGCATCAAAGTGAGGTTACATTCTGCGGTGTCGGAGTGCAAATAAGGCACAGGTTGTTCGGTTCATTGGATCAGTCTAATTGCAGTTTGAGTAGAGTGGATGACTCTAGAGAATAGTTCTAATGTGTTCAAGATTTTACATGCATCGATTGGAGGATTTTCAAGTTGTACTTTTGGATAGAAACTGAGGTTTGCATTTGGAGGGTGTCAAGACTTGTGGTATTTCGATATCAATTAGGGAATTCTATATACATCAACATCATAAAGGTGAAGGCCACAAATTTAGATGCGCAAGAAGTCTCTTCAGAGTAAAGTGTTTCGAATGTGGTGCTATTAGGGATATTTAAGAGAGTATTCAGCGGGGTATGAACCTTAGACGGTGTGGCTTTATGCTTGGGTCTCATGTGGCGAGTCTGGGTTGAGGATTGTAGTGTTATAGCAAAAAGAAGTATCAAGTTGAAGGTAAATTAGAAGGAACCTGGATAAATGGGATAGCTTGGTAGTAGGCCAGATCGGTATGGTAAGGATATGATTAGTTCCTTGTGTGCTTACGAGGTAATGAGTTTCTACAGGTGTTTTGCGGCAATGCTCTTGGGTTTAGTGACATGCGTAGCTGGGTTGAGTTAGAAGGATTTAGTCCTGACAAGTTGGGTTTTGTGCAAAAGGGAGTCGGGGAGTTTTGATGATTTCTACCACTGATAGAGGTGTATATTTTCCACGAGCGTGAGGAGCATGGGATGTATAGTGATTTTCTTCTAGATAGGTTCAATGGAAAGTTCTATGTCACACCTCCTTTTTACAACACCCGAGTGGTATATAAGGAGTTTTTTCAATTTAAGTGACATTATTCGAAATGAGATTATTTATCTTTATCAGAGTCGCCACTTGGAATAAATTATGGTGTCCCAAGTCACCGTTCTAAATCCCAAATCGAGGAAATTTTGACTTTCCTTTTTGAAGTCTACGAACCAGAAATTCTAGATAAGGAATTCTGTTAACCCGGGAGAAGGTGTTAGGCATTCCTGGATTCCGTGGTTCTAGCACGGTCGCTTAGCAATTTATACTTGGCTTAGTTGTTTAACTACTCATTTTTAGGACCTATGTGCATTTACCTTTTTTACCGGTTTTAATTACTCGAACATTCATGATTATGGAACTATCTTGAAGACGAGTCACGTGTACGTATACTCATCTGGTTTGGCGCGTCAAGAATCATGTCACGTTAACGTGTCCATAATTAATAACGCTTTGTTAATATTTTTAAGAAAAATTGATTGAAGTTGCGCGAACGCATCCCTCGAGTCTTTTTAGAGTTAAATTTGCAATTATATTACGCGAACATATATATAATCGCAATACTAATCTAAATCGGGCCTAAAACAAAACTACGAGTATTATGATTATTTATTTTCCTAAAGTTTGGGATTGGGTTTGAAAGCTAAAGAACGGTACACATAACCTTTGCAAGAAAGCAGCTAGTCATTTATGAGCCTCAAACTCATAGCTTATTTAACTCTAATATTATTAGATTCATGACTATCAAATAGAGGCAAACATGATTGATACACAGTACCTAGCGCACTATATTCCTGAATCTTGCTACTTTGCAAGCTCTAAAACCAATATACTTAAAAAATTAGATCGATTTTTATGAGATTTGGCTTCTTTGCCTTGCTTCAAAATCCAGACAACTTCCAAAGAACCCAAAAAAATAAACAGTATGTTCCATTTCACCAAGAGAAACATGGTTTGGTTAGAACCCCAAAAAATTACAATTCAAAAAATGATTCTGCGCTTAAATAAAAAAAATAAAAAAATACCACATTTATATGTCCATTACCATCAATTGAGAAAATCATACCGGAAAGTCATTTCTTTGTACCGTAATACATATGTAGCAGTAGTGTTCATGAAACAGACCATCAAACTGTGACCATAGCAAAGTAATCCTCAACAATTTGCATAGTTCTACCACATATTCAACACTAAAAATCAAACTACCCCTATGCTCTATTGATTAGTATTTTTCCCTATTTTCAAATGAACCAAAATACTGTCATCTTCTTTAAGCACTGTATCTAAAAGGGTTGCACTTTTAAGTCCTACTTAGGGTGCTAAAATGCCACTGTATAAAGTTAACCCCTTTCAAATTGAACTATTACCAATTTAAATTCATTTTTTAACTATCTATTAAAGAATCCAAATCAACAGCACCCAAAATAATTACTTAAGAAATGTTATTGAAATCTTTAACAAACACAGTGAAGAAAACGCAACATGCCGGAACCAAGCAACGAAATACTTCGAACATTAAGACATGATCGTTGAATTGCTATAACAACATGAAGTTCAATCAAATTTCTGCTCACTCAAGCTTTAGCGTAGCTTAATAGAAGAAGTTGAAAAATAATAGTCCAAATAAAATAATCCAACTGAAATGGAGCTAGTAAACCTCCAACAATGGTTACTAATTTTCATTCAACAGGTTCAAATTTTTTGCAGTTGTAGAAAATACCTATTAGCAAAAATAGCTTGAAAATATCAAAAGAAGCTCTGAAATGGGAGAAGAGGTTCAGCGATAACAACAGCAGCTCCACAGACCAGCCAAGCAAATCTAAATCTCGACCGAAAATTGGACAGAAAACCCAAAATAAAGAAAGTTCGGAACCCAACCACAAACTTAAACTCGAAATTTAATCCAAAACCTTCTTTTAGAACCAAGAAACCAAGAAAAAGAAACAAGGCTAGAAAGTTTTTGTTTCTGGAATTTTTTTTTCTGGTTAAGATGAACTCGAATGAGGGCCGAAACTCAAACCATCTTTTTATATTCTTCTGAAAACAAAAGAAATAGACAAAAAAAGCTTGAAGAAGAATGATCACTAAACCCTAGAAATTTCGACTAGGCTGGTTTAAGATTTTCTGATATTTCTTCTTCTAATTTTCTCCTCTGATTTTCTCTGACCTTCCAAGAAAAGAAACTTACCTTATATATAACCTCAAAAATTCTCGAAGCTTCTGCCTCGGATCCGAAAAATTCCCTTGTTTGTGAACGATTTTAGGGACAAATGGAAGGCATGGATCGATTTTCATCTATCCATGGCTCCCATTCATCCAACAAATCGCTCAATAGTACAGAAATCGTGCCAATTTAAAGAGAATATTCGTTCTTTCTGACAAAAGACCGTTAGAATAAAATGACGTGGAGGGGAAGGGTCCCATTTGAGTGAACTCGCCTGAGTTTCAGGCGAGTTGGGGGCTGAATCGTTGAAGAAGAAGATGAACATTGGGGGGTGCGCCACATTCTCTGACTTGTTAGGGTTAAGGAATTTAGGGACAAAAATTATAAGAGGATTTTTATATTAAGAGGGAAACGGGTCAGGAGGGTCGGGTCATGTCTTTGGGTTGTGGCAGTAGAAAAATAGTTTGGGCTGGGGCTGAACCGAATTAAGCATCAAGAGTAGCCCAAACTCAAATTTAACAACTTTGTCTTTAATTAACCTTTTTATTTCTTTTCTTTTTCTTTTCCTTTCTTCTTTCTCTTTTTTTTATTAAAAAAATTAAAAATTAAAAATCCTAATATTTAAAAAAACCCTATATCATCTAAAATGTAAAATTAAACTAATTAACTAATTATAGAAATTGTAACCAATACTTAATTCTAAACTAAAAAAGGAAAATCAATAAACTAAAATTAAAGACAAAAAAAATGTGAAAATGAGCTATTTTTTGTAATTTTCAAATTTTATAAAATAAATAATTACTGATTAATTCTAAGAGTGTAAAAACAAATCCTAAATGCAATGCATTATATTTTTGATAGTTTTCATGATTTAAATAAAAATTAAACAAGCAAGAAAAAATGTAAACAATTAATAAAAATCGACAAAAATTCCCAAAAATGGCAAATAATTAATAGAAAATCTATTTTCTTAGATTTTGTAAGAGTATTTCATGTATGGCAAAAATACGTGCTCACAGCTGCCCCTCTTTACTCGGAGACACGAAGGGTTTTCGAGCAAAGATAAAATGAGCGATTATGAGAGATTTTTGCCCATTTGAAACTCCATGAGAAGCATTTTTGAAAAGAGTCTGATCGAACCTTGCTTCAAAGGTTGCCTACATATCCTTGACTATAAAGGAATCAGAGCAATGTAGTTCTGGAAGTTTTGGTAGCTGGAACTATCGGAAACTGTGATTTCACTGCCGTTTCTGCTTACTGAGCTCCTTATTTCACCAAAATGGAAAGTAAAAAGCTAAATTAGCTACGCCTATCAACTACGAGTTACAAGATTCCTATCTATAAATCTCTTGAAGCTTGATCTTGAGTCTTGGTTGGTTCTTGCTGCAGACTCCGATCTGAATCTTGATGCTCGTCAGCTATAGGTGCTGGTTCTTTCTTCAGTTGTGGATCAAAGTGGGACACGCGAAGCCTGTGACTTCAATCATATCTTGAGCAGTCCGCATCCTTCTCCACTCCAGCACTTTGAATTTATTGCTTTTGCTCTTTTTCTTTTTTTCTTTATTTTGGATTAAGACTCATTCTCTTGGTCGTCTCGAATCCTGTGCCTCGAGATGAAACCTTCTCAGACACCCAAAACAAACAAACGAACCAAATTTTTCTGCCCCAGTTTTCACTAGGAAAATTTCGTGAGTTATTTGCAACTAAAATCTAAATTAATTCTCCCTCTCCTTTTTTTGAAAGCAATAAAAATAAAAATTGTGTCTGTTTAAGAGGAAGAGATTAGGGAATGGAGCCCTATATCTAAAAATCTCAACTCAGGGATTGGAGCCCTAATGTTGGTAAAAGGCGACTAGGGAATGGAGGCCCTATGTCAAACAAAATCTCAACTCAGGGATTGGAGCCTTAATGTTGGTAAAAGGCGACTAGGGAATGAATGCCATATGTCTAAAAACTCAACTCAGGGATTGGAGCCCTAATGTTGGTAAAAGGCGACTAAGGAATGGAGGCCCTATGTCTAAAAAAATCTAAACTCAGGGATTGGAGCCTTAATGTTGGTAAAAGACGACTAGGGAACAGAGGCCCTATGTCTAAAAATTCAACTCAGGGATTGGAGCCCTAATGTTGGTAAAAGACGACTAGGGAATGGGGGCCTTATGTCTAAAAAATCTCAACTCAGGGATTGGAGCCCTAATGTTGGTAAAAGGAGACTAGGGAATGAAGGCCCTATGTCTAAAAATCTCAACTCAGGGATTGGAGCCCTAATGTTGGAAAAAGGTAACTAGAGAATGAAGGCCCTATGTCTAAAAAAATCTCAACTCAGGGATTGGAGCCCTAATGTTGGTTAAATGCGACTAGGGAATGGATGCCCTATGTCTAAAAACTCAACTCAGGGATTGGAGCCCTAATGTTGGCAAAAGGCGACTAGGGAATGGAGGCCCTATGTCTAAAAAATCTCAACTCAGGGATTGGAGCCCTAATGTTGGTAAAAGCGACTAGGGAATGGAGGCCATATGTCTAAAAAATCTCAACTCCGGGATTAGAGCCCTAATATTGGTAAAAGCATAAAAGATTGAGGTTGGGAGTCCCAAGCTAACATTTTTTTTCTTTTTTTCTTTTCTTTTTTTTTTCAATTTTCATTTTTCAGTAAAATGCGGGAAAAAAACTTGGAGTGAACTTCCCTTATTTGGAGTGGTTGGAGCGGCAAGCTGTTTCTAGCTCTTGCGCATCTTTTCCCTTTCGGTTGCACCTGCTTCTTGCATGGCTGCTTTGGGTTGCACCAGTTTCAACTTTTCATACAAAGAACAATTGTTAGTTTGAAACGGTGGTTTGTTTTATGGCCTTCATTGTTTTTGATCACTTGATCTTGGCTCAACTCTTTTGGTTGGAACCTCTGCTGCTTGCTGGCTTTCTGAAGATTGATCTCTATCCTAAAATCGAGGAGCTAAACTTTTCAAAATTTCTCGTGACGGCTTATAAGCTTTAGCCCTTTCATTTTATTCTGCCTCTAGGGGCTTTGACTTGGGATTTTTTTTCATTTTCAATAAACTCCTATTTCAAAGCATCAGTTATCATGGCCAGTCAGGATCGACTTGATGCACCCGCTGAGGCTGGGTACTTTTATTTGGACTTGGCTTTTATTAAGCAGAACCCTGTAAAAACAATCTTGCCACCTTTTCTTTACATTAGCTTT
This sequence comes from Nicotiana sylvestris, assembly GCF_000393655.2. Lineage (NCBI taxonomy): Eukaryota > Viridiplantae > Streptophyta > Magnoliopsida > Solanales > Solanaceae > Nicotiana > Nicotiana sylvestris. The sequence continues at coordinate 163,451,728 of NC_091059.1, forward strand.
GGAACAAAGTTAGACCGAAAGGGACTCAAGGAAAAGTAAACAAAGGACATGAAAATGAATTTAAGGAGAAGTGTCCCTTTCGGGGAAGAAGAAACGGACTTATCTGGGATGCATGCAGACTTCAATAGACATGACATGCTTCTTGGACTGGATACCTGATCCGCACAACTAATCCGACTTCCTACATACCCATTGCAACCCGTGTTTTTTAAACCGAGGAAACTTGCCAGGACCCTTTCAGTACCAGTGGTGGTGAGGGGTTCTTTCTTTTCGATCAAGGGCACCCTTTTCGGGTTTTTGCCAATCGGCCTCTCTTATTTCTCTTCTCACCATTGCCTTATAGTGCTCTTTTCCGAGTTTTCACTAATAAGATTCTCTCATTTTCAATTTCTCTACTCACCGTCGACTTATGGTGCCCGTGGTTTTTCACCAATAAGACTTTCTCATTTTATTTCTCTCATCTTGATTGCACCGGATCCAAAAGACCGCATTCTCCGATTTTGAAAAACCTTTTGCCGATTGATCGGAAGGACTTGAATCAGGTTTGGGTAAAAAGAACTTGGATCGAATTACAACTTTGGAACCGTTCGGGCGGGATGATCGCCAATTCATTATAACATCTGCCCCAGTTTCACTTTTTGGGGGAAATTGGATTTTTGTTTTGGTGTGACTGAACCCCAAAGAAAGGTTGCCTATGTATCCTTTCGGAATCAAGTCGAACGTAGTTTAGGGAACTTTATTGTTATTTTTTTACAAGCATCCTTGGGTTCCAAAGAGGGGAATGAAAGAAAAGTAACCGGCTCAAAAGGGTTAGCCAATGAGTGTTTGGGGTAGCGAGAATGAAAGCCTTCGTCATCCCAATCAGACAATGTTGTTATTGCAGAAAGATTAGACATAGTACCTCTTGACTGCATCTGCATTTACAGCTGCTTCAGGATCATTTCCTTCAATGTCTCCCAAGTACACTGCTCCTCTTAGAAATATCTTTCTAATGATGTATGGGCCTTTCCAATTGGGAGAAAATTTCCCTTTTGCCTCCTGATAATGGGGGAGAATATGCCTCAGAACGAGTTGCCCCACTTCAAAATTTCTAGGCCGCACTTTCTTGTTGTAGGCACGGGCCATTCTTTGTTGATACAACTGCTCGTGGCAAACTGCGACCATCCGCTTTTCATCAATCAGGGTCAACTGTTCCAAACGGGTTTTGACCCACTCACTGTCTTCGATTTTAGCTTCAACAATGATCCGGAGAGAAGGGATCTCGACTTCTGCGGGTATTATGGCTTCAGTGCCATAAACTAAAAGATACAAGGTTGCTTCAATTGATGTGCGCACAGTAGTGCGATAGCCCAACAATGCAAAGGGTAACTTTTCATGCCACTGCCTGGAACTTTGGATCATCTTTCTCAAAATCTTTTTGATGTTTTTGTTTGATGCTTCGACGACACCATTGGCTTTAGGGTGATAGGGGGTAGAATTCCGATGCGTTATCTTGAATTGTTCACATATCTCTCCCATCAAATGACTATTCAAGTTTGCAGCATTGTCCGTGATAATAGTTGTAGGGATACCAAAATGGCAGATAAGATTGGAGTGCACAAAATCTACCACAACTTTCTTGGTGACGGATTTGAGAGATTATTTCAACACATTTAGTAAAATAGTCGATGGCGACCAGTATGAATCTATGCCCATTTGAGGCTTTTAGCTCGATTGGCCCAATGACGTCCTTGCCCCAAGCAACAAATGGCCAAGGCGCTGACATGGGATACAATTCTGTAGGAGGTGCATGAATCAAATCACCGTGCACCTGTCACTGATGACACTTCCGAACAAAACTAAAGCAGTCTCTTTCCATGGTCATCCAGTAGTAGCATGCTCAGAGGATTTTCTTTTCCAAAACATACCCGTTCATGTGGGGTCCGCATACTCCTGCGTGCACTTCATAAATGATTCTTCTAGCCTCTTCGGCATCAACACATCTTAATAAGTTGAGATCCGGAGTCCTTTTGTACAAGACATAGCTGCTCAAGAAGAAACCACTTGCGTGCCGTCTAATGGTTCTCTTTTGGTCTCCACTGGCTTGCTCGGGGTATTCTTTGGTTTTCAAAAATCTTTTGATGTCATGATACCATGGCTGAACATTTGGTTCTACCTCAACCGTATTACAGTAGCCATGCCTTTCCCTGATTTGGATTTCCAAAGGATCAATGTGGGCATTGCCTGGGTATGGCTGCATCGAGGCCAAAGTGGCAAGTGCATCAGCTAGTTCATTGTGGCAACGAGGGATGTACCCGAACTCTATCGACTTGAATAGCTTGCCAAGTTCTTCCACATGTTGCTTATAAGGAATAACCTTGACATCTCGGGTTTCCCATTCTCCTTGAGCTTGTCGGATAATCAAATCTGAATCTCCCATGATTAACAGTTCTTCGACATCTTGGTCGATTTCCATGTTCATACCCATAATGCAAGCTTCATACTCAGCAGTGTTGTTTGTGTAGAAAAACCGAAGCCTGGCTGTGGCTGGATAATGTTGACCAGTGGGTTAGATCAAAATTGCCCAATTCTAACGCCTTTTGCATTTACCCTCTCCATCAAAGAACATTTTCCAAGAATTGGTGTCCTCGGATATTGCCTCAACTGAATTCACCTCTTCATCAGGGAAGTAGGTGTTTAAAGGTTGGTATTCATCATCAACTGGGTTTTCACCCAAGTGATCTACTGATGCCTGGGCTTTCATTGCCGTGCGAGTGACGTAGACTATGTCAAATTCAGTGAGAAAGATCTGCCACTTTGCTAACCTCCCAGTGGGCATTGGTTTCTGAAATATGTACTTTAAAGGGTCCAACATGGTAATGAGGTAGGTAGTGTAGGCCAGCAAGTAATGCCTTAGCTTCTGAGCAACCCAAGTTAAAGCGCAACAAGTTCTCTCCAACAAGGTATATTTGGCCTCGTAGCTTGTGAACTTTTTGCTCAAATAGTAGATTGCATGTTCCTTCCTCCCGGTCACATCATGTTGTCCGGGGACACATCAAAAATAATTCTCCAAGACTGTTAGATATAAGAAGAGGGTCCTTCCCGGTTCAGGCGGGACCAATATTGGCGGGTTCGACAAGTATTCTTTGATTTTATTAAAAGCTTCTTCGCACTCGCCTGTCCATTTAATTGCTGCATCTTTCTTTAACTGCTTGAAAATGGGTTCACATGTAGATGTCAATTGGGCAATGAATCAGCTGATGTAGTTCAATCTTCCGAACAGACTCATAACATCTTTCTTAGTTCTTGGAGGAGGCAGATCTTGGATGGACTTTATCTTGGTTGGGTCTAACTCGATGCCTCTCCAACTAACTATGAATCCCAAAAGTTTGCCAGATGGAACCCCGAATGCACATTTAGCTGAGTTTAGCTTCAGATCATATTTTCGCAGTCGCTCGAATTTTTTTCTCAAATCCCAAACATGGTCATCCTGGGTCTTGGACTTGATGATCACGTCGTCCACATACACCTCTATCTCTTGGTGCATCATATCATCAAAAATGGTGGTCATGGCCCTCATGTAGGTTGCCCCGGCATTCTTCAGACCAAAAGGCATGACCCTGTAGCAATAGGTTCCCCAATGTGTTGTAAATGCTGTCTTCTCCACATCTTCCTTGTCCATTAAGACCTGATGATACCCAGCGTAACAATCCACAAAAGATTGTATCTCATGTTTGGCACAATTGTCAATGAAGATGTGGATGTTTGGAAAAGGGAAATTGTCCTTAGGACTTGCTTTGTTCAGATCCCTGTAATCCACACACACTCGGGTTTTCCCATCTTTCTTTGGCACTGGAACTACATTGGCTAACCAAGTGGTGTATCGAACCACTCGGATCACCCCCGCTTTCAACTTTTTATGACCTCTTCTTTAATCTTGTCACTGATATACCACCAAATCAACACTGAGTCCTGGCATGCCGTCATATGACCAAGCAAACACATCTTTGAACTCAAACAAAAGTTGGACCAAAACATCCCTAGTTCTTTCATTTGTGTGAATGCTTATCATGGTATCTTGGACCTCTTCTGAACTACCCAAGTTTACCGGCTCAGTATCATTTAAGTTCGGCTTAGGTTTGTTCTCAAATTGCTCCAATTCTTGATTTATTTCCCTAAAAGCCTCTTCTTCATCATAATCTGGTTCTTGGTTCATTATTTCACAGTTAGACAATGTGTTTGGATCTGGGCATGAAGTCCGCAAGCATGTCATGTTATTTAAAGCCGCATTATTAGAACTGAAAGAAGAAATAAAGAGAAAAATAACAAAAGTCAGAAGGAATAAAGAAATATGAATGATGAAATATTGATTTCATTTCATTGAATTTGAAAATAACAGGGTTTACATTGGAAATAAAAAGATAGGAAACTAAAGAAAACATCCGAGTTACACCCTGGAATAACTCGTGATGCAGAAAAGGTGGCAGGACAGGTCTACCGGGACTCCCTCTTGATTGGGAATGGCGTAGCCTTCCAATTCTGTAGTTTGGCATTAGGTCCCATATACAACACCTCAGCGGTGCTTGAGACTTCCCCTGGTTGAACCATGTGGGCTTCATACAGTATCTTCCTCATGGCCCCACAGATTTCTTCGATTTTTTCGATCGTAAAGGCCTCATCTTCCTCTTCCTCATTGTATTTCGGTTTGATAAATGTTCTATACAGATGCGGCACTGGCTGAGGCAAGACCCAACCATCATTCTTTCTATCATCTGCCCATTTTACATCAGCTGGTGTGGGTCTGAAGCCTACCCCAAAGAACCTTTCACTGGCAGGCAGGGTGATAGGTTCAGCTATTCCTTGCAATGATTTCCCGAGCCCCTTCCCCAGTTTGAAGCCGCGCCTGATCATTTCCTTAGCGACCATGATTGATACATTGGAAAGAAAGGGTTGAGGGCAAGGTTTCCCTTCTTCGCACTGATCTGCGACCATGATTTCAAAGGCCTGATAGACTTTGTGCTCACTTCCCTCTCTTGCTTCAAGACATGGGACTGATGGGTCCTGATAAATTGATTGCTCATCTTCCCGTGGGCCACAATCTCTTGATCCTCATGCTCGAACTTCACCATCTGGTGAAGAATAGAGGGTACAGCCCCCGCTGCATGAATCCACAGCCTCCCCAAAAGAAAGTTGTAGGATGTGTCCATGTCCAGAACCTAGAAGGTTACTTCAAAGTCTACTGGGCCGATGGTCAGAATTAGATCAATCTCTCCTATTGTGTCCCTTTTGATACCATCGAAGGCACGTACACAGACATTGTTGGGTCAGATTCTTTCGGTACCGATTTCCATACGCTGCAGAGTTGAGAGTGGGCAAATGTCTACCCCAGAGCTTCCGTCCAACATAACCTTTTCACGTAGTACCCTTCGCATTTGATTGTCAGGTGCAGGGCTTTGTTATGTGCGGCCCCTTCTGTGGGCAAGTCATTTTTGTTGAAGGAGATCTGGTTGATTGTGAAAAATCTTTCTGCCATTCTCTCCAACTGCTCTACAGAAGTCTCAACAGGCACATATGCTTCGTTAAGGGTCTTGATCAATACCTTTTGATGTTCGGTAGAGTTCATCAATAGAGATAACAAGGAGACTTGTGCGGGAGATTTTTGAAGCTGGTCGATCACCTCATAAGCCGCCATTTTCATCGTTTGAAAGAAGGCCTCCGCTTCTTCGGCACTCACAGGCTTCTTAGATGGGAAGCACTTTCTAGTGGCGTTATTCACCTCTTCCTAATTGAACTACTTCTCGGCCGAGCTATTTTCCTGAACTTCTCCTGAGATTTCTTTGCCCTTATAGGTCACCACCGATTTGTTGTAATTCCATGGCACAACGACATGATCTGTCATGGGCTTCTGTGGTGCGCGACCAATAACCACGAGCTCACTCAGCCTTGGTGGATTAATTGGCCCCCACATCATATAAGCTATCTTGGGCACATATATTTGGGTTGTCTTGTTCAGATTGAATCTCCTAGGAGGACTCAAAGTCATCTGCTTTTCTTTGTGGCCTCAAGGGACATAGAGAACAACATCTTTGGGAGGCGTTGCCCCAGTTTCAACTTCAATTTTCTTCTCTGACTTTAGAGGGGTGGTTTTGTTCTTTTTCTCCCCTTTGTCTTGCTTCGGGGCAGCTTTTGATTTCTTTTCTACATCAGCGATGGCAATGATGGCCTTCAATGTTGGGTCAAATTCCTTATCCTCACAAATCATTCCGATTATCGGCCCGTTGTTGTGGGCCGACAGTGGGTTGTTAGTCATATTGGGAATATCTTCATCCCTTAGTACTATCTTCCTTTATTCTATCAAGTTCTCTACGGCTTTCTTCAGAGTTCAGCAATCATCCCTGTCGTGCCCTTCTGCCCCTAAGTGATAGGCGCATCGGGTACCAACTTTATAAACGAGTGATGTTGGGTTCTGTCTGGTTTGGGGAACGGGTTACAACAAACCCATCTGAACAAGTTTGGGGAATAAGCTGGAACAGGATTCACCGATGGGTGTGAAGTTTAGCCTCTTGGGTGGTTCACAAGGGTGGAAATTATTTTGTGGAGGCCAAGGGTTGTAGTGGTTTTGGTAAGGAGGCTGGTTACTAGGAAATGGAGCTTGGTTCCAGTTGGCTTGTTGTTGTGGCTAGAGATAAGGTTGAGCATTCATGACCGTGTATGGCTGAGGAGCATAGACCACATCTTGGTGGGGGTAATAGTGTTGTAGGGTCCTTTCTGAGAAAATGGATCCGGGAGTACGGTGTTTTCTTGCACCCGATGCTGCCATGGATGTTTCTTCCTTTTTCTTGCCTTTCGCTACTCCTCCAGACCCACCCTGAATGACTTGGGAGGTAGCTCTGATAGCGGATTGGCTTAGAATTCTACCTATTTTCAAACCATTTTCAATTATTTCACCAGTCTTGATGGCTTCAACGAACGATTTACCCATTGCGGACATTATTTTAGAAGTAGTCAGCTTCCTGGGCTTGGAGGAAAACTGTGACCATTTCAATCTCGTCCATCGGAGGCTTTACCCTGGAGGCCTGCTCCCGCCATTTAACTGCGTACTCTCGAAAGCTTTCCGAGGATTTTTTCTTTAAGTTTGTCAATGAGTTCCTATCTGGAGCAATATCAATATTGTACTGGAACTGCCTGATGAAATCTCTAGAAAGATCATCCTAGATATGCCAGTGAGATATATCTTGGTCCATGTACCACTCAAATGCGACACCAACCAGACTTTCTCTGAAATAGGCCATGAGGAGTTCTTCCTTTCCACCGGCTCCTCGTAGCTGGTTGCAATATCTCTTGAGATGAGCAATAGGATCACCGTGCCCATCATACTTCTCAAATTTTGGGGTTTTGAATCCCAATGGTAGATGCACTTGAGGGAACATACATAAGTCAGCATAAAATGCACTTTTCTGTCCATTCAAGCCTTGTATGCTTTTGAGACTCTGTTCCATACTCCTCATCTTCCTCGCAATCTCTTCTTGCTCAGGAGTTTTGGTGGTCTTTTCTTGCCCCATAGTGAACTCATATCGGGGTGGTTGAGAGTAAGTATAAGTGGGAAATTTTGCAGGTTCTAGTGGGAAAGATGGTGTTTGGAAGGTAAAGGATGATGGGTCAAAGCTGGGCCTGGGCAACGTAGGCTGTGTAGTAGCTGAGCATGGCAGAGAAGTGAAAATATTTGAAGCCGCTCCTGAAGCTAACACCTGGGGGCAAACCTCAGAAGGTGTTCCAACAAAGTGGGCCGAGATGGTAGGATATCCGACTGGGGTATTGGGGTGACTGATCGGGATATTGGAGGTTCCACCTACCCTAGGAAAAAGCTCGGGAAATCTGGGGATTACACTTGGTGGCTCTCTTCTGTTTGACCAGGCGTCCCACATTTCCATCATGCGGAGACGCAATAACCTGTTTTCCTCGGCAGCCGCCGATTCCAAAGTCGGGATGCCCGAGATTGGACTCTCATCCGTGATAAGAGCTGTTGGCAGAGTGATTTCTGAAGACTTTTCAATGCTACCTTTCGACCTCGTGAAGTATGGATGCAAAGACAGACTACCACAAAACCAACCACCTTACTATAGAACCTGGACTTGACAATAGACAACCAACTGGCTGGTTTGAAACAAATAACACAGAGAAAATCGCACATTGGGGTGTGATGCACCTATACAGTTAAACGTGTTTCTACATGTTTCGCAACGGTTGCATGTTTCGCAACGGTTGCATGTTTCATCCCAGTTTTGCTTATTTTCCCCAATTTTCTCTTCTTGCCTCATCGGTTATTCCTTATTTTCCTCTATTCTCTTTCCTTTCTCTCCTTTTTCTGTTTTTGGTTTTTCTTTGACTCTTTTTTCTTTCTTTTTGGTTTTTCTTATGGTTCTTTCCCTCTTTTATTTAAATTGTTTACAAAAATCATGACCGGATCCGATGAGGATTTCCTACGTATCATGGCGCCGCGCGAATCAGATCATAACGTAGTTCAAGAAGTAAATGCAAAAAATAAAAGGACAATTTTTGTGGGTTTTTTTTTCAAATTTTCATTAATACAACTTTACTGAATTACAAAAAGACTCGTAACATACCTTTTCTAGGACTTTAAGACTCAGGACATGCCTTTTTTAGGAATTGAAAACAGACTCAAAATATGAAAATACAGACTCGGAAAAAGGAAGAAAATACAATCAGGAAAACATCAGTTCCTCCAACCCTGCCCTAGGAACACCAACCGGTCTTGCAGCGGGCCTACTTGCCATGTCATCTTGGAGCCGATAGAGTTCTTCCATTATCTGACGGACAAAGATCATTATAGTGGCAAAAAACATGGATCTTGTCATGTCCTCACACGCACTGCATTTCATGGTGAAGTAGTCAGCAATCCTTCGAACCCTCTCTCTTATGATGCCCTTCTCTTGCAACAAACGGCCAATCTGACGGGATCTAGCCTCTAAGACCTGGGTGGCAGCGTGATTTTGCTCTTGTAAGCGCTGTAAGTCCTTTTCCAACCATGCCATCATGGCGTAATAATGTTCCCTCTCAGCTTTAAAATTCTTGGCTTGTTTAGCCATTTCACCTTCGAGGTTGCTAATCTCCTTTTCCCAACCTGTGACCCCTCTTTCATATCTTTCTTTCATCTATTGAACGAAAACTGCACGCCCTTTGGCATTTTAGCCAACCTCATTCGTGATTTTGCTAGTTCAGACTCAGCTTTCTACAAGTCATCTTCATAGTCACGCACCTTTTGAGTAAGGTTATAAATGAGCCTTTCATCTTTTCTGCTTCGTCCCGGATTCTCGGCTGCTATTTTCAGCTGTCGAACCTGGTCCCTAAGAGCTTCTTTTTCTCGAACAAATCTTCTTCTCTCACCCTCGGCATCTTGTGCCTGTAAATCATTGTTAAAGGTGACATTTCTCAACTCTTCTCGCAGATCATGGATGGTGGCCTGATATTCCTTTTCCTTTCCCCCCAGGCTAACCTTTCCTGAATTTTGTCATCATAAGCCTGAACATGGGGCCTTTTGGCGGGCCTCACAGGTTCGGGCTCGGGCTCCGCTCATTGTACACATAAAAACTCCTTTCAAACCAAGAAGCATAATTGGGATCAACTTTGCCCTTAGCTGGGTCTAGCACCTGGGTGTTACTTTTTAGATATCGACAACAATTCCAGTCTCTTTGAATTAAAGCCTCGGGTATCGTTGCTTCTGGTTGTAGTTCAATAACTTGAGTGCTTAGGTCTGCCTCTTCAGGTATCACCTGATATCTTCCCAATTGTCTCATAACTCTTTGTGGTGCATATGGTTGTATACTTCTTTCTCCCATCATCATCAATTAGCCATTTGAAGAGGTCATGTAGATGATTTCTATTACTGGGAGCCATCCTATGGTCCATTCAATTTGACCTGCTATCAATTTTCTCAAATAGGAAACCCATGCTTCAAACCCTTCTGGTGGTTTGTAATCTTCCACCCTTTCCTCATACTTTTTGATGAAATTGTTCCCATCTGAAGCATATTTTATGAACTTAGGATGACGACGAAGGTGTTCGATCATCCACATCTGAAGAAGAATATTGCAGCCTTCAAAAAATTGACCCCCAGATTTGCACAATGTTAATGCCCGGTAAATGTCCGCCAGCACTAATGGGACAAGTGTGTGATCTTTTTTGTCGATATGGACATGTGCGATTCTATCCATACGAAGGTCTATTGTACCCTCAGATTTCGAAAATACCATGATTCCCAGAAATGCCACGATAAAAGCAAACTGACGATGAATTTGCCATATGCTCTTGTCTTGTTTGTTACTCAACCCCTTTTCATGTGTTTCAATCCTGGCTGAGTGCCCAAACCTGAAATACAGGAAGTAGAACGAACAACTCCCTTTGCTTGCGCGGTCCTTGCTCATTTGTTTGCTAATTTTCAAAAGATCGAAGAAATTGTGCACTAAGGGAGCCCTGGGGAGTATGAGCTGCTGCTTTCTTAATTATTGGCCGAAATCAATATACCCAGCTATTTCTTCCAGAGTGGGTGTGAGCTCAAAATCCGAGAAACGGAACACATTGTGAACGGGATCTCAAAAAGGTTACCAAAGCCTTAATTAAATACTCTCGTGGCTTGATGTGCATGATGTCTACCAAGGGACCCAACTGCTCTTTCACCCAAACTTGTCCATCTTAATCTAAATCACCCCACCACTTATGTAGCTGCATCCGAGCCCTTTCTATGACAATTTGCGATGATTCCTGGACGATATTCATTTGTACCTGTGGAGGGTTAAGGTTAGGGTTGACTCTTGTGAACTTTCTTTGCAAAACAAGTTTTTTTTTCTAAGAAAAAATCAATGGACAAGGCCCCCTTTTATTTCTATGTCAGCAAGAAATGGTCATTTTGCAAACGTGGCCCCTTCACAATTCCAAACGAATTTTGAGGCCGTGGGGTAGGTATTTTATTGGAAAAGACACCTTTTGCCTGTTCCTCTCGAAAATAGCCTTTCGATAATTGGAATGTAATCTAAAGCTATTCCAGGGAGAAACAATTTAAATACAACCGAAGTTGGGTCGGCATATTGTTTTGACCAAAGCCCTAAAATACCTTTTCTTTTATTATTTGGTAAAAATGAGGCCAAACCTTATGTGAGTTGCCTACGTATCCCACATCCGGTGAGAATCAGACCAGCGTAGTTCGGTCAGTTTTGTCATAAAAATATGATATTTGACTCACTCTTTTTGAAATACGTTTTCCTTTTTCTTTTATTTTTTTTTTCAAAAATTTGGCAGAGTTTCGGGATATTTTCAAATACCAGGATTTTCAAAAATCGGGTAAATTCTCTATCCTACCTTACTCTTGGTTTTTCTCTTTATTAACCGGTCAACATGCAAGCCGAAACAAATAAATATTCACATAGCACGTAAGATGCATCAAGATGGTCTTTATTTTGGGTACACCTGCCCTAGACGGACCCAACCCCTGTGTTGAGTCCCCAAGGTCAAATGCACGTGATGCAAATAATCATTCCTACTAGGGATCCGGCATGAGGTTGCGTTATTCTAAGTTTAAAACCTGAGGTTTATGGCCTAGACTTGGGTTACCCGAGGGGACAACTGGGGCTGAAGAGGGGGCAACGTACCGGGAGCACTAAAGTCTACCCGGCCTTGTTGCTGGCCCAGCCTCGATCTATTTGGTATAATTTTTACAAAAAAAACGGGTCACGCGAACATGGCACCATTTTCAGAAGACTCAGATGGGTGGCATAAGAAGACATTTAAATAGAGTTCAAGTAATATCAAAGCGGTAAATGACAATTAGCACATTAAGTCCATAAAATACTGTAATATCAACAATAAATCCAAATAAAAGTCACAATAACAAGCTCGAATTCTTGAACCCTGAACCAGAGATTCTGGGTTCTGTATCCCCAGCAGAGTCGCTAGAGCTGTCGCACCTCCATTTTACAACACCCGAGAGGTATATAAGGAGTTTTTCCAATTTAAGTGACATTATTCAAAATGGGATTATTTATCTTTATCAGAGTTGCCACTTGGAATAAATTATTGTGTCCCAAGTCACCGTTTTAAATCCCAAATCGAGGTAATTTGACTTTCCTTTTTGAAGTTTGCGTACCCGAAATTCTAGGTAAGGAATTCTGTTAACCCGGGAGAAGGTGTTAGGCATTCCTGGGTTCCGTGGTTCTAGCACGGTTGCCTAGCAATTTATACTTGGCTTAGTTGTTTAACTAATCATTTTTAGGACCTATGTGCATTTACCTTTTTTACTGCTTTTAATTGCTCGAACATTCTTGATTATGGAACTATCTTGAAGACGAGTCATGCGTACGTATACTCATCTGGTTTGGCGTGTCAAGAATCATGTCACGCGAACGTATCCACAATTAATAACGCTTTGACAATTTATTTAAGAAAAATTGATTGAAGTTGTGTGAACGCATCCCTCGAGTCTTTTAGAGTTAAATTTGCAATTATATTACACGAACGTATATATAATCGCAATACTAATCTAAATCGGGCCTCAAGCAAAATTACGAGTATTATGATTATTTATTTTCCTAAAGTTTGGGATTGGGTTTGAAAGCCAAAGAACGGTACACATAACCTTTGCAAGAAAGCAGCTAGTCATTTATGGGCCTCAAACTCATAGCTTATTTAACTCTAATGTTATTAGATTTATGACTATCAAATAGAGGCAAACATGATTGATACACAGTACCTAGCGCACTATATTCCTGAATCTTGCTACTTTGCAAGCTCTAAAACCAATATACTTAAAAAATTAGATCAATTTTTATGTGCTTTGGCTTCTTTGCCTTGCTTTAAAATCCAGACAACTTCCAAAGAACCCCAAAAAATTAAACAGTATGTTCTATTTCACCAAGAGAACCATGGTTTGGCTAGAACCCAGAAAATTACAATTCAAAAAATGATTCTGCACTTAAATAAAATAAAATAAAAAAACACCACATTTATATGTCCATTACCATCAATTGAGAAAATCATACCGGAAAGTCATTTCTTTGTACCGTAATACATATGTAACAGTAGTGTTCATGAAACAGACCATCAAACTGTGACCATAGCAAAGTAATCCTTAGCAATTTGCATAGTTTTACCACAGATTCAACACTAAAAATCAAACTACCCCTATGCTCTATTGATTAATATTTTTCCCTGTTTTCAAATGAACCAAAATACTGCCATCTTCTTTAAGCACTGTATCTAAAAGGGTTGCATTTTTGAGTCATACTTAGGGTGCTAAAATGCCACTGTATAAAGTAACCCCTTTCAAATTGAACTATTACCAACTTAAATTCATTTTTTAACTATATATTAAAGAATCCAAATCAACAACACCCAAAATAATTACTTAAGAAATGTTATTGAAATATTTAGCAAACACAGTGAAGAAAACGCAATATGCCGGAACCAAGCAACGAAATACTTCGAACATTAAGACATGATCATTGCATTGCTATAACAACATGAAGTCCAATCAAATTTCTGCTCACTCAAGCATTAGCGTAGCTTAATAGAATAAGTTGAAAAATAACAGTCCAAATAAAATAAGCCAACTGAAAAGGAGCTAGTAAACCTCCAACAACGGTTACTAATTTTCATTCAACAGGTTCAAATTTTTTGCAGTTTTAGAGCATACCTATTAGCAAAAGTAGCTTGAAAATATCAAAAGAAGCTCTGAAATGGGAGAAGAGATTCAGCGATAACAACAGAGCTCCACAGACCAGCCAAGCAAATCCAAATCTCGACCGAAAATTGGACAGAAAACCCAAAATAACGAAAGTTCGGAACCCAACCACAAACTTAAACTCGAAATTTAATCCAAAACCTTCTTTTAGAACCAAGAAACCAAGAAAAAGAAACAAGGCTAGAAAGTTTTTGTTTATGGAATTTTTTTATTCCGGGTAAGATGAACTCGAATGAGGGCCGAAACTCAAACCATCTTTTTTATCTTCTTCTGAAAACAAAAGAAATAGATAAAAAAATCTTGAAGAAGAATGATCACTAAACCCTAGAAATTTTGACTTGGCTGGTTTAATATTTTTCGATATTTCTTCTTCTAATTTTCTCATCTGATTTTCTCTGACCTTCCAAGAAAAGAAACATACCTTATATATAACCTCAAAAAATTCTCGAAGCTTTTGTCTCGGATCCGAAAAATTCCCTTGTTTGTAAACGATTTTAGGGACAAATGGAAGGCATGGATCGATTTCCATCCATCCACGGCTCCCATTAATTTAGCAAATCGCTCAATAGTACAGAAATCGTGCAAATTTGGAGAGAATATTCATTCTTTATGACAAAAGACCGTTAGAATAAAATGACGTGGAGGGGAGGGTCCCATTTGAGTGAACTCGCCTGAGTTTCAGGTGAGTTGGGGGCTGAATCGTTGAAGAAGAATATGAACAATGGGGGGTGCGCCGCATTCTCTAATTTGTTAGGGTTAAGGAATTTAGGGGAAAAAATTATAATAGGGTTTTTATATTAAGAGGGAAACGGGTCAGGCGGGCCTGGTCATGTCTTTGGGCTAGGGCGGTAGAAAAATAGTTTGGGCTGGGGCTGAACCGAATTAAGCATCAAGAGTAGCCCAAACTCAAATTTAACAACTTTGTCTTTAATTAACCTTTTTATTCCTTTTCTTTTTTTTTATTTTTTTAAAAAAGTTAAAAATCCTAATAATTAAAAAAAAACTAAATCATCTAAAATGTAAAATTAAACTAATTAACTAATTATAGAAATTGTAACCAATACTTAATTCTAAATTAAATAAGGAAAATTAATAAACTAAAATTAAAGACAAAAAATGTGAAAATGAGCTATTTTTTATGATTTTCAAATTTTATAAAATAAATAATTACTGATTAATTCTAATAGTGTAAAAACAAATCCTAAATGCAATGCATGATATTTTTGATAGTTTTCATGATTTAAATAAAAATTAAACAAGCAAGAAAAATGTAAACAATTAATAAAAATCGACAAAAATTCCTAAAAATGGCAAATAATTAATAGAAAATCTATTTTCTTAGATTTTGTAGGAGTATTTCATGTATGACAAAAATCACGTGCTCACAGTGGAGTACATAATTGCTTGTGGCTCGGAAGGGATATGAAGTTCTCATGTTATCCTAAGATGGTATGGTATATGCAATACGTTGTAGAGGATTGAGATTAGGCGTGTAAGGTTACGATTTAGTTTTGAAAGGAAGGTCATAAAACTCTTAGGTAGCGGGCATCTTCAGATGATTAGGGAAATGATCTTCAGATGATTAAGGAAATGGTATTGCTAATTGGAGTGATTTCCCGAGGGTATATGTTTCAGAAAAGGCAATGTGATTAAGTTGATGGTACTTCGGAAATATTGCGACACTTCTTGTTAGATCGACTACTGATATTCGATTTTGGTTGGTGGCAAAGAAGAATTTTAGAGTATCTCTCACGGAATGATTGGGTATTGGAGGTGTGGTATGTATTCGGACAATGGAATTGGGATCAGATATGGTGATTCATATGCCATATGGATTTGGAGTCGGGAAGTTCTCATATTCATGCTATGTTGTGGTTGTGGGTCGTGTGTATTGGCACTGTTTAGTGACTATCGGGGTTTAGAAACCCGAGTGGATTTTTTGTTGCTTGGTATGTTAGATTTTGGATATGATATCAGGTATAGACTGGTTGTCTCAGCGTTGTGTCATTCTTGGTGACTGCACTAAGGCAACAATGTTGGATATGACGGGAATGCCACGGATTGAGTGGCAAGATTCGATGGATTTCATGTTCTAGTAGGGTGGTTTTATATTTCGAAGACCCATCAGATGGCTGGGAAAGATTGTCTTCCTTATTTGGGCTCTTATGATGGATGTCAGTGCAGAGGCTCCTCATATTGATTCAGTTCTAGTGATGAGGAACTTTTCCGAATGTGTTTCCTGCTGCCGGGCATGTCGCCGAGCAAAGTTGTTGATTTCGATATTGATTTGGTATTGGGCACCGTATCGTATAGCACCGGTAGAGTTAAAGGAGTTAAAGGAGCAACTTCAGGGTTCCTTGATATAGGGGTTCGTTGGCAGGCCAATGTGGATGCGTGTTCTAACTTGAGTCGGCCTGGTTGGCTCCAAGTTGTTTGTTGAATGATAGGTTGATTCAATTGTTATTGAGCTTATTAGTAATCTGGGGAGATCTATGAGTTACCTTTCCGTGTCGTGAGGCATTGGGATTCGTTGGTTATAGGAACATGTGGTGTGGTGTTATTGGGGGTCTCTCAGTGGAATTCGAGCGGGAGGAGTATTGAATATTGCTTGGCGGATCGCGTATCGGTTGTGTCCTTTCGAGTTGTGTAATGTTATGTCAATTGTTTCGCCGTGGTTATGATGATTTACTTTGGTTCTAGACATTAAATTGCGTGGCGATCAATTTTGAGCATAGTGACTTGATGTGTTTCATATGGACCAGTGTTTGGATAGGGTTGCGCATTGCAGCGAAGTTATGTGGAGGTATGATCCTTCGGATTGAATTCATGTGTTTTGTTTCTACGAGGTGTGACAGGTTCTCAGCATGGTGAGGTAGTACTGGTGAGCTTGCAGTACAACTCTTTCATTTGAGTCATTTTCATAATTTAAGTATGTTCGGGTTTTTTGCTTATTGGTGCGCGGATTGCACAAGTTATGGATTTAGCCTTTATTGATGTGTCATGTCACCAGAGTAGTCGTGTTGGATTAGATGAGATCGTTGGGGTCTTTGATGTATACAAACAAATTCGGTTTCAGAATGTTGGAAGGATAATGTCGAGGTTCGGCTCAGAAATTGCTATGGTCTTTGCCAAATGAGAAGTGGCTTCATGAATGGTTGATATGAGAAATGGTTATGGCTTACTGCATGTTTCATTTGTTATTGGCAGTATGTGAAAGTGTTGGAATGAGACTTTAGTTGATAAGGGGTTTTCCACCGGTATTCGATCGTTGTGTGCAGCTGCTATGATTAGAAGTTATCGCTACAAGCGCTGAGTTAAGTTGTATATCACGTAATTGCACCTGAGGTTGCAGGTATGAGTTATTACAGCTTATTCGGGCTTATTCAAAGTATAGGTATGAGATTCTGATCTTGTGGATGATTTCGGAAGTAGAAATGTGGTTCTAAGGTTTATGGGCTAGGTTAGATTGTGAAATTTCAGTTTCATTGTGTTATCAGACCTATATGAGATAGGGTGACATGGGATCACCCCCGGGTATGTGCATGGTAAGGTTATTCAGCGATTGGTTGGCTTTTGGAACAACTTTGGGCACGTTCGAGGACGAATGTTTGTTTAAGTTGGGGAGGATGTGACGACCTGGCCAGTCGTCTCATGAGTTACCGCTCTGTTTTTCCCCATTTCTACATTTTTATGCATTGTTTATCCGTGTTATATGGTATCGGGTTGGTCGGATCGAATCCGGAATGGTTTTGGTAAAGTTTGAGACACTTAGTCTCTAAAAGTAGCTTTAGAGTTAGAAAAGTCAACTGAGAGTTGACTTATTGGTAAACGACCTCGGAATGTGGATTTTATGGCTCGGATAGCTTCGTTAGGTGATTTGGGACTTAGGAGTGTGTCCGGAATATTTTTGTGATGTCCGGTGTAGAATTAGGCTTGAATTGACGAAAGTTAGTTTTTGGCAATTTCCGGTCAGCAGTGGAAAATAGGCTATCGGGGTCGGAATGGAATTTCGACAGTTGGAACAGGTTCGTATGTCATTTTAGATATGTTTGCAAAATTTTAGGTCAATCGGGGTTGTTTTGGATAGTTTCGGCGCCGTTGGTGGAATTTAGGAATTTCAAAGTTTATAGGATTGAATTTGATGCGATTTTGGTATTTTGATGTTGTTTTTGGTGTTTCGATGGATCGACTAAGTTCGAATGATGTTATGAGATGTGTTGGTATATTTGTTGAGATTTCCGAGGGCCTCGGTTGGATCTCGAAAGATTAACAAATCAATTTAGACTAGAAGAAAAGCTGCTGCATTTTTTCACAGCAGCATGAACAGTAACTCGGGTGAACAGTAAAACGCGTGAGCAGTATTTAAATAAACCCTCAGCCACCATTAAACCCTTTTACACCATTTTTGAATGGGAAAAGAGCTTTGAGGCGATTTTGAAGAGAGGAAATCATTGTTCTTCATTGAGGTAAGGTTTTTGGACCCTAAAACTCGATTATTTGTGATTAAGGAACAAAATATCAGTGTTTAATTCATGAAAATCAGTAGAAAAAGGTGGAGTTAGGGCTTGCGATTATGAGACCTTCTAGGGATGATTTAAGGGGTCAAACGAACTCCGATTTTCGAGTTCTTTATATGTACAGACTCGCGAGATAATGAAGAACATTTTTGTATAAAGTTTATCCAGTTCTGGGATGCGGGCCTGGGGGTCGGGTTTTGACTGATTTCGGGTTTTGTGCTTAAAATCAATATTTTTCAATTGGAATTCATTCGTTTAGCATAATTTGATGATAAAAATATGAACTTGGTAGATTTGGAGCACTTGGAATTTGGTGTGAGAGGCAAGTGTGTTGCAGAGTAGCTTATCGGTCTAGTTCGAGGTGAGTAATGATTTTAAATGCTGTTCTGAGGGTATGAAACCCCGGATTATACAACGTCCGACTGTGTTGAGGTGACACACACGCTAGATGAGGAGCGTGGGATCGTGCACTGTTGGGGATTGTGACTTAGTCCATCCTGAATGATTATTTTTATGTATATTTGGTAGCTAATTGTTTGATATTATTATACTTTGGGCTAAATGCCATATTTGGGCTTCGTGCCAACTATTTGAACCCTTAGGGGATCGTTAATGTAACGACCCGACCGGTCGTTTTGAGCTCTAGCATGCCGTTCAGTAATTTGGGCCATGAACAACTTCATTTCAGGTATTATGACTTGCACGCGTGGTCAGAATTGAACTTCGGGAAGTTCTAAATTGATTTAGAAAGAGAATTCTCATTTCGGAAGCTTTATGTTGAAAGAATTAGCTAAGATCAGAATTTTTAGTAATCGACCTCGGAATCGGGATTTGAGGGTTCCAACAAGTTTGTATGATGATTTCGGACTTGAGAGTATGCCCGGATTGGGTTTCAGATGACCCAGGAGCATTTTGGCGCCTATTGTGGAAGTTAGCATTTTGGAAGAAGTTTCATAAGTTTGGGTTTAAGTGCATTTCGGTGTTATCGATGTCCGTTTGGGATTTTGAGTCGGGGATTAGCTCTGTATGGTGATTCTGGAGTTGGGAGTGCGATCGGAAGTGAATTCGGAGGTCCCTGGGTCGTTTTGGAGTCATTTGGCTAAAGATAGAAATTTGAAGGTTTTTGAGAAATTTGACCGGAAGTGGAATTTTTTATATCGGGATCGGAATTCGATTCCAAAAGTTGGAGTAGGTCCGTAATGTTGAATATGACTTGCATACAAAATTTGAGGTCAATCGGACGTGATTTGCTAGGTTTAAACATCGAAAGTAGAAGTTTGAAGTTCTAAAGTTCATAAAGCATGGATCGGAGGTCGATTCATGATTTTAGCGTTGTTTGATATGATTTGAGGCCTCGAGCAAGTCCATAATGTGTTTTAGGACTGGTTGGTATGATTGGTTGGGGTTTCGGGGGCCTCGAGTGGATTCTGGGTGGTTAATGGATCGAAATTAGAATTTTGGAGAAGGCTGAAGTTGCTGGTGTAACCGCCCCTGCGAGGCTAGGGCCACAGGAGCGGTCGTCGTGCCGTAGAAGCGGTTAGAAGTGAAGGGCTTAGAGGCCGCAGGTGCAAAGGAAATCCCACACCTGTGAGATCGCAGATGCGGCCGGTGCGGCGCAGAAGCAGACTGGGGCAGTAGGAGGTGGACCGCATAAGCGGTATTGTAACTGCACCTGCGGAACCGCAGAAGCGGCCAAGTGACCGCAGGTGAGGAAAGGGCTGGAGGCAGTGAGTGTTTTAAAAATCTGGATTTGGACATTTTCTCTCATATTTTCTTGACTTGGGCAATTCTTGGAGGGTTTCAAGAGGGGATTTTCATCATCAACGACAAGGTAAGCTTACCCCACCAATCTTGAGTTAAATATATTGATTGTGTATGGATTTGAGCATGTAAATTGGTAGAAATTTGAGGGTTTGAGGAAAACCTAGAAAATTGATATTCTTGGATTTTGACCACGATTTTGGGTATGGAATTAAGAGAAAATCATATATTTGAGTTCGTGAGTTCATGGGTAAACTTTATCTTCAAAAAATTTAGGAATCCGGGCACGTGGGCCCGAGGGCAATTTTGTCAACTTTTCGATCGGGGCTAGGAATTGTTATAAATTGGATTGTTATGAGTAATTGAACATATATTAATGGGTTTTCATAATTATTGGCTAGTTTTGGAGCATTGTGCATCGATTCGAGTCTTCGAAAGAGCGTGGAATGCCGGTTATGGATCTTCGGAGCGAGGCGAGTCTCCTTTCAACCCTTGTAAGAGAGAATTGTCCCCATAGGTGAGTTAATTGGTTATGTGCTCCTATTTGTGGGGGCTACATACGCACGAGGTGACGAGAGTCCGTGCGTAGCTACTATTATGCTATTGTCCGGGTAGTCTAGGACCCAAAAGCATGCTGTACTTGGAAATATTTGTAATCCTATTGACGATTTGAATTGCTTAAATCACGTCGGATTAGTAAGTGAATTTCTAAAAGATTGAGCTTCATTTTCTTGAATTGTAAAAAGAGAATTGGATTTTCCTTGGATAGTTGTTCCCTGATGAAGTCTTGATTAAATGTTTGAATATATGATTCTTTGTGTACCTGCGTCGCATGTATGATTCGCGAGCAGGGTGTTTGTTTATTCTATGTTGACCACGTCGCATGGATGATTCATGAGCGGGGTAATAGATGCCTCTATGGTTCGCGCCGTTCGACCCTCGACAGTGCACATTTTACATTTATGTTGGATCGGGCCATACGACCTCGGCATGATATGCGCATGTTTGTATTGTTGCTTGAGATTTATAAATGTTGACATTTGCCTTTCCTGGTTGGAAATAAATTGATAAAGATAATGAAAAGTAAATCTTTGGAAATCCATCATTATTTGGGAGGTTATTTACCTGCTATCTCTCTTTATGAATTATAATTGTTGTTTTATAAAATTCCCTGATCTCCTCACATTTTTACTATATTATCATTAGACCAGTAGTAAGTGTCGAAGTCGACCTCTCGTCTCTACGTTTTCTAGATTAGACGGGATACTCATTGGGTACACATTATTTTCGTACTCATACTACGCTTGTTGTGCATTTTTGTTGCATAGATTTATGTGTGGCTAGTGGCATAGTGGCATGGTTGATACGGAAACTCAGGTGAGTTGCATTATTCGAGACGACCGTAGCCAGCAGAGTCTCCTTCTGAGTATTGTACTATATTTTTATTTCTGTCCACTTGTATTCCGGACAATTACTGTATTTTATTTCGTTCCTAGTAAATGCTCATGCACTTGTGACACCGGGTTCTGGGATGATTATGGAGTATCTTGTATTAACTTCTTAACATTCATATTTAATTTGAGACGATTATGTTTTACTGGTAAAAAATGAAGGAAAATCATATTTTTCAAAATTTTTAAAACGAGAATTTAATTAAGTATCTTGGTTGGCTTGCCTGACAGCGGTGTCCGGCGCCATCACAACCCTTAGTGGGTTTTGGGTCGTGACAACATGGTATCAGAGCACTAGGTTCCCTTAGGTCTCACAAGTCATGAGCAAGTCTAGTAGAGTCTCCCGGATTGGTACGGAGACGTCTGTACTTATCTTCGAGAGGCTACGGGACTGTTAGGAGTACTTCCTTCTTGATTCTTCATCGTGCGATTTGATTCCTTAAGGCTTATGCCTTTGTTTCCTTCCTACTCAATCTTACCTGACGCGAACCACTTGTTATAAATCGAGAATTAAAGAATTGTAATGATACTACAAATTTGGTGCGGGATGTTTCTCCCGGTATAGTTGGTTGGGCTATTGTCGTTGCCTTGCGGAAGGATATCTTTTAATTTCAGCTCAGTAACAGTATTCCTGAGAGCTTTGAGGCTATGCACAGATTGCTATGATGCTCACGATTGGTTATCGCACAATATTGACTTGATGGTAGGATACTTGCCTATGTGTTAGGATAGTGAATGATTTGAAAAGAAGTCTACTCAGTGCACGATTCAGACAACTGATATTTCATTTCCAACGGAGGAAAAGTAATTGGCCTAGGGATGTCCAGATTTGGAGTGATGGAGTAACAAGACTTGGTGATTTCAAGCATGATGGGAGTTTCATTTGCGACGCGGTGTCGTCGTCCGTGATTGAATGTGTTAAGTTTGCTGGTGTTATGGTCTTCTGCAATTCGCCTTTGGGGTAAGCTATTGTGAAATAATATTGGATGAACTACTATTAGATATCGCGGGGTACGGTGGTTCAGGATTGAATCGGTAATTCTAATATTGACGGCTCGAGAAAGATGAGCTTCGGAAGGGTTTAAAGTTAGTAGCAAATTGTGGGTTTGAGTGTTGCGAAGATAGATTTTATTTAAGGCAACAACTGAGCAGCAAAGGATGAGGAAGTACATGTGGTGGTTAAAATTTCTAGAAGGCCAGGTATAAGAAGCAAAGGTCGAGTAGTCGATTAAAGGGGTGAGTTCCGCCAAAGTGAAAGAGTGGCGGAGTTGCATATGGGCTTTGTGGTAGGATGACCATGCACCTTGAGGAGAGTTTGGAATGATTTGGGAATTTTAGAGATTGGTGATTGGGGCCTACAGATTTAATTTAAAGCATGGGCTATTATACGACAGAAGATTGGATATAACGGAAAGGAGCTGCTGGAAATGAAGAAGGATACAACATAACTTTGAATTGGAAGGATGTTGCCGCACATCTAATTGATGCCCACAAGGGTTGAATAGACTTGTGCAACTAGAGAGTGAGCTCGAACTTAGGATGAGTTATTGATGTCATAGTGATTGTACCCCGTGCAGCAATGTTGGAAGATGTCGGGAAGTGATTTCCACAGGTGGGTTATTCCCTGTGAGCAGGTTAGTGGTCGCGTGGTTGGCGAGGCTTCTGCGAATTGGTTGTACAACAAAGAGATCGGTTGTGCAAATGTGGTTGATGATTCAGAGTATAAAAAAGGGTTTTACAGAAAGATTCTGAGAATTTTGGTGGTTGATTGCGCAAGGTTATATCAATAAGAGATAAAGAATCCTGGAGAATTCCAGAGTTGTGTAATAGTAGCTTCAAGCTAAGTGGGAGAGTCCCACCGCCTATGATTGGGTTGCACGGTTAACTGCTTGCGAGGTTTCTAGTTATTAGCATATTGATGGATTATTTCAGCTACAGGAAAAGGACATAAGTGGTAATTTGAGCAAAAGGATTGTTAAAGGTGTGCTATGGTTGGCCTTATTGGCTTATGTTCAGACTTGGGGAAGGATTCAGGATTTATGCCTTGTATAGATGCGGGTTTCAAGGAAAGTGATTCTACCGGGTGCTTCGTCGAGAGGGTATTCATGTGCTAGAAGATTCATGGAGTTGATTATATTTGGGGCCAAGTCAGAGCGGGTGGCTCTCAACAACGATCCTAGTGGATTCAAAGGGGTAAAGTGTGGTGCCTAATGATTTCGAGCCTATAGGTATGGTTAGGAATAAAGCTTTGTAGCAGCTTATGAAAAGAGGCCCAGAATGTTCTATGATGTTTTGACTTGCAGTGTAGCATTTGGGAGGTATGAAATGGTTCGTGGGATTTGAGACAACATGGTCTCGTGATTCAAGGTCACTCGGGATGAGTGCAGATGGAGTGTGTTATGTGTTGAATGGAGTTATTATTATCTCTAAGGCAAGTTAAGGATGAATTGGAAGAAGTTAGATTGATTAGCCATGGTTGAATTGGCATAATAGTTGTGGTGATCAGTTCCTTCAGCGTGATTAAGTTATGCATGTGAATTGTGGTGGTACATCCGAGGCTTGACGGCCACCGTAATTGATTTTATTTGGAAGTATTCAAGTATTATGGCCTTGTTATGTGTAGGTGGATCTCGGAAGGGTCATGGTAGTTTAGACCACTACTTGAGGATTTGAATGTTCTACGGTTATGAGAATTCACTCACGTGTAGCTATGGTTCTCTTGGAATGAGTTAAGTAAAAAGTTTCTATGTGATGAAGTATTTACCCTAATAGTGGGTCAGGAGTTATGATGAATTTTTGGTACTATCGGATATTAGCTTGTTAGGTGCAGTGAGTGGTATGGAATTTGAAGTGAGGATCAAGGTTGCAGTTCGGTGTTGACAAGGATGTCACAAGCTCGGATGAGCAGGAAAGGAGTTTCGATGTTTAAGGTAACTTGGTATTGTCTTCAGCGTCACCTGAGATCGGTGTTTTGTGAAAAAGGCTTTGCATCCTGGTTAAGGATTCTTGATCGCTTTTCAGCGTTAGTGCAGCCGGTGGTTTGGATGTACAAACCTGTTATCTGTCACGGAAGGTTGTGGGAGCATGCCCCACGGGAAGGTTGTATAAGTGTGGCATGTGGTCACTTGATTGATTGAATATTTAAACCAAATATGAAGATTGTGGTAATGACGTTAAATTGAGAATTGATTCCTGGAGGGCACACGGTTTATTGGGCTACGTACTGTGGAGGATTATTCCGGTTATGATGGTCGTTCTTGTGTGTTATGAGAAAAAGGGGGTGATTATGGACCTTTGAAAGGTTATTAGCCTGGTTCAGTGCGATCAGATTCAGTTTGAGGTTTGTAGATGTATTAAAATGTGAATGGGCTCTATATCAGGCCAGATGTGTTCATTTCAGCCATGCGCTCTCTATGGAGGAGTAGTCGGGGTGTTATTTCATCGTCAGCTATTTCATGTAATGATGTATTGCACCGTGTGAGTTGTGAGACGGCTTGGTGAATTTCTTATGCGTTGAGGTTCTGCGTAGAGATGACGTTATATGAGTAGAATGGCTCTTGAGATTCAGATCGTATATCGCACCTCAGTTGTGCTTGAGTTTTGTAGCTTATGGCGCTATATGTCTCCCTAGGGATGGTATTATGCACTTAGCGTGCTTGTGACCGACATTTGATATTTTTTGTAACGAGCAATCTAGCTCGGTGTGTGTCTCTTTATTTGAATTTTATGTGTGGATCGGGTTGCACGCCGCTATGGGTATGTTGTTTGGATCGGGTTGCGCGCCGTAACAATGTGATGTTGAGTACAGTTCCCCGTATCTGTTTTAATGTGTTTTGTTTCCTATTTTTTTGAGGAAAGCTCATATTAGTTGTGTGCCATGTCGCATGTATGATTCGTGAGCAGGGTGTCTGTTCAATTATGTTGACCGCGTCGCATGTATGATTTGCGAGCGGGGTAATTGGATTTCAATTTCAAAGTTCGTTTCCTTTATGTATCATGTTCGAGTTGGTAGCCTATTGGCACATGGTGGCATCATATAAGATTTTTGATCATGTCCGGGGTGGCTTATTGCTTGAGTAGTTCATACTGGGTGAGACGAGATCATTGGATTTAGGATCATTTCAATCTGATTATATGAAGTATATTAAGGAGCAAAGACCATTATTTGGTTCAGGATGAGGTAATGGTTATTGTTAGGAGTATAGACCCAATGAATTGTTGATTCGGTAGTCGATTATGAATTTCTACACATCTCTTCCGTCGTGGCGGTATTGTAAGAGTTAGAGCAAGACTTATATATATCATGAGGTGCATTGAGAACATCAGATTCGTGGAATTTCGACTAATTTGATCAAAGAATGTTATTGTTGTCCTGTGAGTAAAGTGGTGCAAGGTGCAAACCCGACTAAGGTATGCAGTCATGTCTTGGTGCTGCGTGTAGTTATTGATATGGTGAGCGAATGTTAGAAACATGCCTGGCATAGAATTTCGGATGTTGGAATTGAGCTCTAAGCTTATTTGCTTGAATAAAAGGGAATATATTCAGAATTGATCTAGCTAATATGCTCAACTGAGTTGTGGTAGCACGGGTAGGTGTGAGGTGTTAAACAATGATTTTAGACTACTTCAGTGTAGTTCTCAGCACGTTTGAGGACGAACGTATGTTTAAGTGGGAGAGAATGTAACGACCCGACCGGTCGTTTTGAGCTCTAGCATGCCGTTCAGCAGTTTGGGCCATGAACAACTTCATTTCAGGTATTATGACTTGCACACGTGGTCGGAATTGAACTTCGGGAAGTTCGGAATTGATTTAGAAAGAGAATTCTCATTTCGGAAGCTTTAAGTTGAAAGAATTAGCTAAGATCGGAATTTTTAGTAAACGACCTCGGAATCAGGATTCGAGGGTTCCAGCAGGTTTGTATGATGATTTTGGACTTGGCGTATGCCCGGATCGGGTTTTGGATGACCCTGGAGCGTTTTAGCGCCTATTGTGGAAGTTAGCATTTTGGAAGAAATTTCATAAGTTTGGGTTGAAGTGCATTTTGGTGTTATCAATGTCCATTTGGGATTCCGATTCCGGGAGTAGCTCCGTATGGTGATTCTGGAGTTGGGAGCGCGATCAGAAGTGAATTCGGAGGATCGTGGATCATTTTGGAGTCATTTGGATAAAGATAGAAATTTGAAGGTTTTTGAGAAGTTTGACCGGAAGTGGACTTTTTGATATCGGGGTCGGAATTCGATTCCGAAAGTTGGAGTAGGTCCGTAATGTCGAATATGACTTGGGTGCAAAATTTGAGGTCAATTGGACGTGATTTGCTAGGTTTAAACATCGAAAGTAGAAGTTTAAATTCTAAAGTTCATAAAGCTTGGATTGGAGGTCAATTCGTGATTTTTGCGTTGTTTGATATGATTTGAGGCCTCGAGCAAGTCCATAATGTGTTTTGGGACTAGTTGGTATGATTGGTTGGGGTCCTGGGGGACTCGGGTGGATTCCGGGTGGTTAACGGATCAAAATTAGAATTTTGGAGAAAGCTAAAGTTGCTGGTTGCTGGTGTAACCGCACCTACGAGGTTAAAGCCGCAGGTGCGGAGCCGCATGAGCGGTCGTCGTGCCACAGAAGCGGTTAGAAGTGAAGGGCTCAGAGGCCACATGTGCGAAGGAAATCCCGCACGTGCGAGATTGCAGATGCGGCCGGTGCGGCGCAGAGGACTGGGGTAGCAGAAGGAGGACCGCAAAAGCAGTATTGTAACCGCACCTGCGGAACCGCAGAAGCGGCCAAGTGACTGCAGGTGTGGAAAGGGCTGGAGGCAGTGAGTGTTTTGAAAATTGGGATTTGGCCATTTTCTCTCATATT
Organism: Nicotiana sylvestris; assembly: GCF_000393655.2. Taxonomy (NCBI): domain Eukaryota; kingdom Viridiplantae; phylum Streptophyta; class Magnoliopsida; order Solanales; family Solanaceae; genus Nicotiana; species Nicotiana sylvestris. The sequence continues at coordinate 163,479,040 of NC_091059.1, forward strand.
TTCTAGGCTTGGGTGATTCTTGGAGGGTTTCAAGAGGGGATTTTCATCATCAACGACAAGGTAAGCTAACCCCACCTATCTTGAGTTAAATATATTGATTGTGTATGGTTTTATCCGCTAGGCAATCGCCTAGGGCTAATTTTTATAACTAATAAAATCATAAATAAAATACATTGTCAGGGGGTCTAACATAATTAAATAGATAAACTTTGATGGTTACATGAAACCTATTATCAATATTGAGTTTGAAAGTCAACATTGATATTACATTAGATCTAGCATTAGCCAAGTGTTTAAAATGTAGTAGTGCACTGTGATCGTCCCATGATAGAGTGTATTTCGACTTTGTTAAATTTATGGAAAATATATCCAAAGTCTAGTATTCAGTCCAGATTGTCTTTAACTGCATCTTGTACCTGTCGCTGCACTTGCAATAATAGCGTAACTCATTGTGTATTTGTGTGAACCTTTGATTGCCATAAAAGTGTATGTCTTGTTCCATTATTGACTACATATTACCCCATTGTGTCTCAAATTCTTCTTGCATCGAAGGTTTCCATGTTGATTCCCTCTTGAAGAACTGTTGAGCTGTTTGAACAACATTGTTGCTCCATCCAAGCCTTTTTGCTATTAAAGAAAGCCTATTACAGATGTATGGATTTGAGCATGTAAATTGGTAGAAATTTGGGGGTTTTAGGAAAACCTAGAAAATTGATATTCTTGGATTTTGACCACGATTTTGGGTATGAAATTAAGAGAAAATCATATAGTTGAGTTCATGAGTTCATGGGTAAACTTTATCTTCGAAAAATTTAGGAATCCGGGCACGTGGGCCCGAGGGCAATTTTGTCAACTTTTCGATCGGGGCTAGGAATTGTTATAAATTGGATTGTAATGAGTAATTGAACATATATTAATGGATTTGCATAATTATTGGCTAGTTTTGGAGCATTGTGCATCGATTCGAGTCTTCAGAAGAACGTGGAATGCCGGTTATGGATCTTCGGAGCGAGGTGAGTCTCCTTTCTAACCTTGTAAGAGGGAGTTGTCCCCATAGGTTAGTTAATTGGTTATGTTTTCCTATTTGTGGGGGCTATGTACACACCTCTGTGTGCAGATTCGGGCACTACAGGTCTTGGTACTGAGGGTTGACAGTTCCAACAGATCTTCGGAGGTTTACTAGGTAGCTGCTTGGCGATTAGCAGCCCAGTGCAACCTCCCTCTGTCTTATTTCTTTTTCTGATTCAGTTATTTAGTAGTGTAGTAGAATTTCAGACTGGTAGTATTGTTTTAGATGCTCATGACTGGTGACACCCCGATGTCGGGCTGTGTTGGCTTTTATCTCCGCAAATTATACTGTTAAATGCTTATTTTGGGATTTTATTTCTGATTAAAGACTTAGTAGTTATTATTTTAATTGCTTAAAGTGAATTGGAAGTGAGTCGGCTGGCCTTGTCTTTACGAGAGGCGCCATCACGACCGAGTTGGGTTTAGGGTCGTGACATTAGTACTTTATAAGCTGAAGTTATTGTCCTGGATTCAATAGTTTTTCTCGTAAAGCTTTTTCAAATAACTTACACAGAAACTGCTGAAGTTATTTAGTGTATTTCTAAAAATTTCAAGTACTTTATAGTTTGGTGGACTCATATAAACTAACAAATTGTTAGACAATAAATTAAAGTTTTATATCTCAAAGCTTATTAGTTTACACACATTCAGAAAGATATAAAAAAACCTGAACACTGGAAAAGGAAAAAATTGTTGATATCTAGCAAGCTAAATTAGGATATATAAAATTATCTAAATCAACATGATGAAGTTATTTAGTGTATTTCTAAAAACTTCAGCACATTATGAGCTAAAGTTTTTGTCCTACAATCGACACTTTTGTTATGAATTTTAACCAAAATTTCAACGTAAAAAGCAGAAGTTATTTACTTAAAATATACTTAAAATTCATGAAAAAAGACAAAAACATATTTGAATCAATCCAAGTAAACTAAAAATCTAATTAATGCGAATAGAACAAAAAATTTAAAAGACATCACATAATTCACAAAAAATAATGTATATTCACAAAATTCAATTTTGTTTTCACTTACATCCTTGAAAAAAGAAAAAATTAGTTCTTTGTTTACAAGTTATTCTCTATTCGAAAAATTTACAGATTGTCTTCATATTCTCCATAGTCATGTCCTAGTTACTCTTCTTGGGTTTCTTTATCACATTCCATGAGTCCAAGGATTTGTAGCCAATTCTCTGTTGAATACCAATGCATGCCTTTGGTTATAGAACTCTAAAATTCATTTCCAACTGAACTTTACTACTATGATTCTTTTTAGGAACTCCCGGCTTCTTTCATAACAACTTTACTACTATGATTTCATGCTTACAGATGAGACCTAGACACTAGCAAATCTCAGTGTCAAACTTAAGAGATATGCCTATGCTGAAGAGCTCCTGGCATAATAACTTTGCACCATATACACATCAACCTTCATTATGTCTTCAACTGATTCATAGAAGCGGTAATACAAGTCCCTTACTTTACCACCTTGTACAGACCTCTGAATTACATTTGCCATATTCATGCACTTCCCACATATGTGCATCTGGAAGGAGTCACTAATTGTGAAAAGGCGTTCATGCAAATTCGCTGCAACACCATGAGCTATAAGACAATCACACTCCATTTCACCAAATTTAATTTCACCAAAGCGTTTTCTGTCAGACACAGGTTGATGAAGTTTACTACTATGATTTTTTTAGCAACTTCCGTCTTCTTTCATAAGAAAAAAATAAGAAAATATTGGCAAATACATGCTTGTTGGTGTGCAGCTGAGAATTCGTGGGAAGCAAAGATAATGAAGGAGAAGTCCAAAATACTTCATATGTGACGAAGAGTGGCCACATCAAAAACTCGAGCTCCAGAAAATTTGCTATTTTTCCTAAAAGTTAGATTTATCAACTAGTAAAAAGAGCAAATTATCCTGGAGCTCGAGTTTTTGATCTGGCCACTCTCCTTTACATATGAAGTATTTCGACTTTTCCTTCATTATCTTTGCTTCCCATGAACTCCCTTCTACACCCAATAAGCATGTCATTTCCTACATTTTTCTTGTTTTTCTTTGAATATAAATTTAAAGAAATATGATAGAAGTCTATGGATGACTGTGACATTTTCAAGTGAAGAGATTTTTAATATAGCCAAAGAGTGCGCCTAATCAATTTAATTTCTATAAATGTAAAAGATATCAATTTAATATCTATAAATGCTGAAGAGATTGTTAACTATTTTTTTCCAGAGAAATTGAATGTAACAAGATAAGTAGGTAGTAAAACAAGTAAGTGGTAAATGCTAGTAGTTGGTAAATGCAATAAAAAAATATTAAAAAATAAGGCCACAGTTTTTCTATAGTAAAAAAATAACTTCATTTACTATATGGTCAGAGAAATTTAAATGAAAGATGAAGTAGGTGATATAGGTGATAAATGACAAAAAGTAGCTAGTAAATGCAAAAAGATAAGTATCAAGTTAAAAAAATACCAAAACATGCTGAAGTTTTTGTCGTAAAGCTTTTTCAAAAAACTTCAGCACATTGTGCTGAAGTTTTTTAGTGTATTTCTAAAAACTTCAGCACTTGATACGCTGAAGTTTTTTTCCTGGATTCAATAGTTTTGTCGTAAAGCTTTTTCAAAAAACTTCAGCCAAATGTAATGAAGTTTTTTAGTGTATTTCCAAAAACTTCAACACTTGATAAGCTGAAGTTTTTATCCTGGATTCAATAGTGTTTTTCTTAGAGCTTTTTCAAAAAACTTCAGCACAAACTGCTGAAATTTTTAGTTTATTTCTAAAAACTTCAGCACTTGATAAAGCTGAAGTTTTTGTCCTACAATCGACACTTTTGTTATGATTTTTAACCAAAACTTCAACTTAAAAATCAGAAGTCATTTACTTTATGCTTAAGTTTTTTTCCTGGATTCAATAGTTTTTTCGTAAAGATTTTTCAAAAAACTTCAGCCCAATGTTCTGAAGTTTTTAGTGTATTTCTAAAAATTTCAGCACTTGATAAGCTAAAGTTTTTGTCCTGGATTCAATAGTGTTTTTAGTAGAGCTTTTCAAAAAACTTCAGCACAAACTGCTAAAGTTTTTTAGTGTATTTCTAAAAACTTCAGCACTTGATAAACTGATGTTTTTGTCCTGGATTCAATAGTGTTTTTCGTAGAGCTTTTTCAAATTCTAAAAACTTCATCACTTGATAAAGCTTAAAAAGCAGAAGTCATTTACTTCATGCTTAAGTTTTTTCAACAAAAATATACTTAAAAATCATGATAAAAGATACAAATTGTTATAAATAGAATTTTATTTATGGTGAATGTCCATATTTAGAGAGATTTTAGGGTTTATTACTTGGTGACTAAGTCACCCTCTCCCTATAAATAAAAGGTTCTATTCCATTGTAAATCATCCCAAAATCAATAAGAATTCTCTCTCTCTCTCTCTCTCTCTCTCTACTTTTCTCTCTAATACTCCTCTTTTTCTTTTATTGTTTCATCACACGTTATCAGCACGAGACTCTAACCTATTGAGTAGAAGCTTTGGGATTGAGCATAATGATTGTCAATTGTTCCATGAACTTCCTTCATGATTAAAATCTGGATTTAAGGTAAGCATTTTATTTTTCTCTTTCAAATTCTTGACATTCTACAATTTGATTTTAAATACAAACAAAGACGATAAACTTTGATTATAACTCTAATAGAGTTAGTAAGAAATTATAACCACCCGAAGTGGTAAAATTTCTATGTTTTGCCATGATCAAAGTCATGTATGATCGTGAGCACAAGAAGTGGAAACTCATCCCATTGAATTTGCTTCATTCTCATTCCCTTAAGAGAATGTGATAGCAGTATGTGATAAGTCTGAAAGAAGACAAAATTATTACCATGAAGGTATCAATGGATGTGGACATGGCAATAGACAAAATTATAATCGTCATCATTGTGACAATGAGAACAATAAGGATTTTCAAAATAATCCTTCACTTTGTGAAAGTAATATTTGTCATCGATTTGACATGAGATTTTGTAAAATACATATAGATGATTATGGTCCATTCATGATGTGAATGTGACACCATCTGCTTTATGAATACATATTCATTCTTGGAAGAATATGAACGTGCTAGTGGTAGTAAATATACCACACTTACCTCTAGTGACACCATCTGCTTTATGAATACATATTCATTCTTGGAAGAATATGAACGTGCTAGTGGTAGTAAATATACCACACTCACCTCTAGAAAGAGGTTTGAGATGAAATAAGAAAACAGTTTCATTATTATGGCATGAATGGTCGTTGATCACGTACCCATTGTGATTAGCCAAAATATTATGGCAGTACGATTATTACATGGCAAAAGTAGTAGAAGCAACATATCTTACCTATAATGATTTTGGCCATAACCATAATGGTATAACTTTCTCTTTAAAAGAGATATTCACCATATGGGTGTTGATGAATATGTGGTACGACAAAATTAATTGAGAACTCTGCAAGAGCCAATTATACTATTTTGGAGAAACACAATTGATTATAAATAAGGTATTGTGTTGTAGTAAGTCTCAAAGAAACTTATTCAGTTTCCAAAGTATACGCGAAAGCGGTTGATTATATTGAGACTATAAATAAAGGAAAGATTTAATATCTTCTATTACTACAACTTGTAGCAGGGTAATATGTATGTGAAAAATTACCCGCTTTATTCTCCAATTTGTACTACACAAATAAAAGAATGCCACAATAAAATAAAAGTTTATTGATATAAAAACCCATATCAGAATAAACTTAGAGTGTATTGATGATTGCATACGTCATGGTGTAAACCTGAAATTTATCAATATTGATAATTTATTCAGTTGGCATAATTGGTTTAGCCATGTTAATTTAAGTATGATGTGAAAAAAATAAAAGAGAATTCACATGGGTAAATATTGAAGAACTAGAAAATTTTTTACGAATTCTTTTATGTTACTTGTTCTCATTAATTAACAGACCAACTAAAATTGGGATTAAATCCCATGAATGCTGGAAATATCAAAGGTGAATATGGGCCCATTCACTGCCATGTATACCACATAAGATGCATCTATGAGATGGTTACATGTGCGGTTATTATTAACCCGTAACATGGTGTTTGCGAGATAACTTGCTCAATAATTTGATTTAGAGCATAATTTTCAGATTTTCTATTCAAGAAGTTCATCTTGATAAGTTGGTTTACATCACAGTTGGTTTAGCAAAATAATTTATTGAGTGCCTCCACTTAATAGCTAAACTATTTATTATGAGGATAAAGTTATCTATATCAGTTTAATATAGGTTATATACGAATGTATATTACATTCTCCCCTCACAATTGGTTCAGGGTCAGGAACCAAATAATTCCATCTTATTATTATTGATACACGGTGTATATTTTGATTAACACCATAACGCAAAAAGATGAGTTCTCAAAGTTGAGGAAATAAGTTAGTTTTTCTAACATGAGGGGGAGATAAGATAAACAGTTGAGAAAACGTTACGTGGAATGAATTATCATTTGTATATCTAGATCCTCGAATACGATAATATGAACTTGAAGTTCATAAAAAGATAATTCGTTTGTAATATATTGCAAAGCATGCCATACGCATTTGCTGACCCAAAGAAAGTAACTATATTCTCATTGCCAATGCTCATATTAAGTCCTAAAAGGACAAAATCTATGGTACACTTAAAGCGTATAGACAAATCGATTTCAAATAGAACTTCTTGATAAAGAAGATGAGCAAATGATCAAAGCGATCATAATAAGGAGGCAAGTAATCTAGAAGATCACATGACATAACACTTCATAAAATCTCATGAGAGATTCAGGTACCTGAATATATGAATGAAAGATCTCTATGTTATGTCTTTATGAAAAAATAATGTTGGAATCGATATAAAATTTTCGTCGACAACATCTATGATAACGCTAAATATAGATAAGGATCTTAAGTCTGTTTCCTACACAAAAATATTGGCCAAATGGAAGAGACGCAATTCGAATAGAATTGGTTTCATATAAAAGACATATAATTTTGTCTATGTTGTTCAAATACTAGAAAGTATAAAGTCAATGGTATGTGCAATCAGTTTTCGATATCTTATATGTCTAGCATGACATAAAAACTTGATATGCATCTAAAGTCTATTTATATGGCTTATTTGACTATACTTATATGATAATCCCTGAAGGATTTAAATTGCTTAAAGCATATACAATTCTTGATCTTGAAGTACCACATCCTCAATGCAATTTATGCACAAATGTATCTTGCTATAACTATAAGCATGATAATATGATAGCGAGAATACCTCCATGGAGATATTGAAGAGCCATTCCACGATATTTATGAAGACATTATATATGTATCACGAATGATGATTTCAAGGTGCAAAATATTCATTCAAGTTAATATGGTTGATTTATTTATCAAATCTCTACCAAAGATCTTTTGAAGATGGTGCACAAGATTGAAATGCAAATGCTTAAAGATGTGAATTGATTCTCTCATCAGGGGGAGTTAATGCGTGTTGTACTCTTTTTCCCTTACAAGGTTTTGTCCCACTGGGTTTTCCTTGTAAGGTTTTTAATGAGGCAACCAAAAGGCGTATTGTTAGATATGTGTACTCTTTTTCCTTCTCTAGAATTTTTTCCCACTTGGTTTTATTTAAGTTAAGGTTTTAACGAGGCACATTATCTATTGAATAGACATTCAAGGGGGAGTGTTTTAAATAGAACTTTATTTATGGTGAATGTCTATATTTAGAGAGATTCTAGGGTTTATTACTTGTTGACTAAGTCACCCCCTCCCTATAAATAAAGGGTTCTATTCCATTGTAAATCATCGTAAAATCAATAAGAATTCTCTCTCTCTACTTTTCTCTCTAATACTCCTCTTCTTCTTTTATTGTTTCATAACACAAACATATTTGTCTGAACAAAAATCAACTAAAAAATAATTAATGTATATCCACAAAGTCCAAATTTTGTGCACCCAATCCTCTAATCAAAAAATTCACATACAGTCTCTTCAAAATCTCCATAATCATATCCTTGTTGTTCTTCTGGAGTTTCATAGCCACTATCTTTTTTCCATTTTCCATGAGCCCAAAGATTGGCAACCAATTCTCTCCTGAATGTCAATGTCTGACTTTGATCGAACTTGAAGACATCTTTTTTCTTCAACCGCATGTCCATGAACTTAAGAGCAAATACATCACAATCAACACTACAAAAAGAACATAAAAAGAAATTGAAGAATAGTTAACACAATGGCAAAAAATAATAAACATAAGATGCATGGTAAAATATATGTGAAACATGTACTTGTTATCCTGCAGCGGTGTCTCCATCCACTTAATTAGAAATTTTTTCACAGGCCTTTTCCCATAAAATTTATTGTGTCACCCAAATTACAAGCATTTGAGACAGTGTGGGATCAACCGGGCATAATTTCTGACATGTTCAAGTGCACGATCATATGTTACACTGCCCATGGAATCATACACATATATAGTTTTATCTTTAAAGTCCAGAATTTCAAAAAAATAGTGCGTAGATCTCTGGCCCGTTCTTGGTTTAAGTCGAAATGGAAAGAATACTTTTCTAGCAGATGCCCATGAGATACCACAGGAAAGGTCGAGTCCTTTTACGTAGTTGGCCACATTTTCATTCGTTGATTCTTCCTCAAACCAACTAAATTTCGTAAGTGGCTGAATAACCACTTCTTCTTCTTCAGCATGTTGTTTGGATATCCTCTTTCTCTTTTATTTGCTCTTTTTTTGATCCTCCATTCTCTTTTCCATCCTTTTTCTAATTTTCTCCATCCGTTTTTCTGAAGGATGAATACTAGCCAGCTTAGTCATATACTGATCAAAAATTAAATTTGTTGCTACACATCTTGATTTTGGATACTGAAAGGTGATAACAATATGTTTTGCACAAGTAATATATGCCACATCCATATGCTACAAATGAACAACAACAAATGATAACATATGAAATAAAAACTTCAGCATGCATAACTATGAAGTTTAGAAAAAACGCATTACAAAACTATAAACAACATGATAAAAACTTAAGCATATTCATGCTTAAGTTTTAGCAAATAAGCTAAAAAACTTCAGCAGTTTACTATGAATAAAGCTGAAGTTTTCCAAATTACAGTACAAAAACTTTACTATAAAAAATAAGCTGATGTTTTGGGAAATACAGTTAAAAACCAATTCAAAAAACAAACTTAATAACTTACTTCATCCACAAGATCATAGTTAGGATCCATAAGCTCGGTAAAGAATGATTTTGCAATATCAACTCCAGCTAATCAATGGATTGGAATCATATTCACTGACATCTATCTCCAATCACTTTGTAAATCTTTGCATCAATCCACTGTCTTGATTAACATAATGGAAGGGACACCTTTGTGTATTCTTTCCTACTTTCCAATCTTGCCCCTTTGCTTTTGTTTAGGAATAACGTAAGGAGATCTCAACCAAATACTCTCCATACGAATCCTTTTCCCTTTTTTATCTGGTTTTTCTTTTGCTTGCTCTTCCTGCTGTTCCATCATAACTAACTGCTGCTGTTCAGCAGCAGGGGGAAAAACCACAGCCATCGTGGCAGATACTTGACTAACTCCCTACTGTTCACGACGTTCTTGTTACTCTTCACTAACAACAACAACAACAGAATTACCTTCTGAATCAGTCCCTTGTGTACTACCAAGTGAAAATGAACATAAATTGAAGTTGGGGATATCACTGGTGTCACACATAGGAGAACTGGAAATCTTCCTTTTCTTAGGATTTGGAAGAAGTTGCGATGCATCAGATGAGATCTGCAAAAGCAAAGAAAATATAAACATAAATAAAACTGATACAAAAATACATTCGGCAAAAAAACAGCTTGTAATCGAATTGCAGAAAATAACTACATGGTCTAAGTGTTGAGACACAGATGGTGTTTGCATTCCAACAGATCCACTTCCTTTACCTTCAGATATGCCTGTATCTTCATGCAAAAAAAAAATTAAATAATGCTGACTAAATTTTATAAAATAATACCAACACACTTCACACCTGTCTGTGAGCCAACAGGTGTTAATAAATGTATTTCTCTTTTTTGATATAACTGCATAAGCTCACCAAATTCTTTTTGAGCTGCCTCGAGTCTTTCTGAAAAATCATTCAAAAACATAACAAAGAAAATAAAGTATGTAAAATTTCAAACTGTAAAAAATATACTTCGATCAAATGTAATAAATTCATGATCTATAGAATACCTTGACGTTTGTCTTCCGCTGTGGTTTCCCCAAGCTGCATGCCTTTGTCGATATCAGCAGTTCCAGCTTCATTCAATTGTGCACCACGTCGAGGAGTATTGGAGTATTCTCTGGAAGGTTTTTCTCAACTTTACCTTCATTCAATTCAACATCATCAGAGAGTTTTTGAGTTGTGTCAATTGAAGCACAACTAGTTTCAACTTCCATTGCATATTCATAAAGAGGGGGAATAGATCAACTAGTTTTCTATATATATAACATAGAAATTTTTTATACCTGTAGTGAAAATTTCACTACAGGATATTATCAAAACAGTTAAAACTTGAACTCTAAGAAGGCCGAAATTCGCCACTCACAAACAAAAACTTCAGCTCTAGAGCTGAAGTTCGACAGTTACAAAACAAAACTTCAGCTCTAGAGCTGAAGTTCGACAGTTACAAAACAAAAACTTCAGCTCTAGAGCTGAAGTTCGCTAGTTACAAAAACAAAAACTTCAGCTCTAGAGCTGAAGTTCACCAGTTACAAGACAAAATATTTAGCAAAAAACATGCTGTTGTTTTTTACAAAAAACATGCTGTTGTTTTTTACAAAAAACAAAACACAAATTCAAATCCAAAAATAATGCTGAAGTTCATAAAAACTTCATTGAACTATTATAAACTTCACACTTTATACTTGTAGTGACAATTTCCTGTGTATCACTACCTACAATTTCATTGCAAATAGCTAGTACTTCTGCAAACCGATCGCCTTTCCCAATAGTGCTAGACACATCACTCGCTTTCGGTTCTAAATTACCAACAGGTGCTTGATATCCATCGCCAAACAAATTGCCTTTTGCAATATCACTTTCCAAAGCACAACTCGGTGCATGTTTTTCAGTACCAACAACTTGATCATCTGCACCTTTCTCAGTTGTTAACTCTTCATCATTTCCATCTTTACTCAGTCTATAAACACCAGATTGTTCCTCTCCACCTTTTTGTTGAACATGTTCATTGCCTTCAACAACCGCTTACTTACGAGTAGCATTATCATCTGCGACTCTATGCGATGCATCATGAGCAACATGTTCTTCAGTATAAACAACTTGATTATCTGCACCTTGCATGCTTCCAACATTCTCAGTTGATAACTGTTCTTCATCATTTCCATCTTTGCTCAATCTATCAGCACTGGAACGTTCCTCTTCAACTTGTTCTTAAACATGTTGATTGCCTTCAAAAGCCGCCTCCTCACGTGTAGCATTTACATCTGCGACTTTATGCGATGCATCATCAACAACATTAATATCCGATAGATGTTCATAATAGTCGTTCATCCTAACATATTCTAGATGGTTACTCAAATCAAAATTGCCATCGTCCATTCCATTTGATTTGTTGACAATCTTAAACAACTGTTCAAACTTCTCATCGAAATATTCCTAGAAAAAAAATTACTAACAATGATTAATCTAAATAACATTAGAAAAAATAAAAAGAATTCTCTATAAATTAGCTTACCTTCACTTTTCCAAAAATCGCATCCACAATAGCATCGCTCATCCTTTTGAAACTTATCGAAAACTTCTTTCACGATCGTGCTTCTTTCTTTTTCTGCATGCCTTTGAACCTCTATCGTTACCCTCTAGTATAGACACATAACGAAAATTCAGATATAGAAGAAAACTTCAGCTCAAAAACATGTTGTATTTTTACAAAAACAAAACCAAAAAACTTCAGATCAAAACTTACAGAACATATTGTGTCGAGTAATTCATTGTCATCAAACTCAGTTGTAGAACGGTTAGAACGACTCTGGGTACGAGATGATTCGCCAATAAAAGGAGTTCAATTCTCTTATTTTGATCGACTCTGACTACGTGGTGATTAGCCAATAATAGGAGTTCGATTCGCTTCTTTTGATCGACTCAGACTACGTGGTGATTCACCAGTTGAAGGAGCCGCATTAAGTACCTTTGAACGAATCTGGCTGCATGGTAATTGTCCAATTAAAGACATTGAATTCAATTCCTCTTCTGTAGGAACTATATCCAATACCCTAAAGTTGCGATAATTCTGTTTAATACAAAAAGTATATTATGAGGGGAAAAAACTAATACGTCAACATATAAACACAAAGACAAAAAAAGTAACTTACTTCATGACTACTGAAGAAATAAAAAAGTTCGGGATATTTAGGCTCTCCCACACATACATAACGTAACATCCTGGGAACCTGAGAGGTATCAAGGTAATCATCCTCTCTTATATACTTCTCCCGAATATCTGGGAAGCACACATAGAACCAAGCATATAACGGATATGGAAATCCACCAACTTTATGCTCAGTTGAACGTACTTTGTTCTGCTTGTCCAATGCATGTTTCAGTGAGTAAATGAGTTTCTCATAAGCCACATTGCATCAAGGATATTCAGCACAAACCTTATCATCTTCAACAATAGATGCATACTCCTCCATCACAGATGACTCAGTCTTTTTCCCAAACAAAATAGAGTCTACAACAAGAATTTCCATAAGCTTCACAACATCATCATCGCTCTCACATATGTGACATTGATTCACAACATTCTTTGGAATTTCATTCCTAGTCATAAAATCTCGAATATCCTTCAAAGTCACACCCTTGGACTTACCAAAATAGTGCTTCAGAATATTGCTCTTTCGATTAATTATTTTTTCAACATTATATGCTGTGATCCGCAAACCGCACATAATGTGAAAGTTTTCAAGGGTAAAGGAAACATCATGACCAAAAATCTTGAAACTAATATAGTCTCAATCATTGGTGAATATTCGAGAAAGACACAGACAATGAACCAATTTCATGCTGCATTTGAAATTCTCCATAGCCATAATGTATCGAAATATACCATTATTAAGCTTATCCCGTTGTGTAGGAGTCAAGAAATTTGCAATTAAACTCTTCAAATCGTGGTTCCCCTTCCAGTAACCCTTACAGTTAAACCAATCTCGAAACTCAAAATATCTTTGCCCTGGTCTTGTAGGTGGAGGAGCAGAGACATAAGGACCTAGGGGTATTATAGGTTGTCTAGGTGCATTAGCTGCTTTGCGTACTTTAGCTGCATTAGGATCTTTAGGTGCTTTAGGTTCCATCTGTTAAAAATAAAGTAAAATATACAAAAAAAATAACATCAGAACATTATCAAAAAGATCAGTTAAAACTAGAGCTGAAGTTCGACAGTTACAAAACAAAAGCTTCAGCTCTAGAGCTGAAGTTCAACAGTTACAAAAACAAAAACTTCAGCTCTAGAGCTGAAGTTCGACAGTTACAAAACAAAAACTTCAGCTCTAGAGCTGAAGTTCACCAGTTACAAAAATAAAAACTTCAGGTCCTAAAGCTAAAAGTTCACAAGTTACAAAACAAAACATTCAGCAAAAAAAAACATGCTGTAGTTTTTACAAAAAATAAAACACAAATTCAAATCAAAAAATAATGCCAAAACATGAAAAAAAACCTTAGCTCCTATCTAAGGTATCATTGAACTATTATAAACTTCACACTTTAATAGTATCATCTATTTAACTCTCAAAATTTTTAAAAATTTCGACGTCTAATCACCGAAGAATTTATAGAATTTTCATCAACAACAAACACTCGTTCAAAAAACCTAAAAACACAATCGTAAAAGTAAAACTAATGCACTTATCAAACTAAAACCTAAGAAACTATTTTATCATAAATACATGACTACCAAAAACAAAACCAGAAATTAAATCGTAAAAATTAATACTAAAATAAAACTCAGAAAGTTAATGCAATGTACCTGTGATTAAATTGTAATGTGAGAACAACGACGACTAGCAGTTGAAAAATCAAAAACAATGACGAAAACCGTTTGATTTCAGAGAAGAACAAATCAAAATACGCGAATAACGGGAGAGGGAGACAGAGACAGTGGAGGACTAGCGTATACTTGGAGAGAAAGTAATTTTTTAATAAAGAAGGGCAAAATAGTCTTTTTAAAAGGCTTTTAACAAAAAAACGGGTACGGATACAAACAGAAAAATAAAGCGACTACAGGTTAAAAAGGGGTACCCATGCAATTTTATAATATTTTTTAAGGAAGCTTACATGTAGATATTTTTGGGTAATCTGATAGTGTAGTGTCTTTTTACACTGTATATAATTTAAAACTCAAATAAAAATGATGTGAAAAATGTATATTTCATCATGATTGAGTAATAAAAGTTTAGTTGTTTCCTCATTCCTCAATTAGTAAACTTCTTGCTCAACTGTGTAGATATAGGAAAATTCAAACTTAATTTTCTTTTACATTAAAAAGGGGGGGGGGGGGTTATAATTTTTGTCCTTTCATCCTTTTTATCTTTTATTCCTCGTGTTAGGTTGTGGATGTACTGTACCTTTTTGTTTGTGGATTGAATGAAATATATTGTGGCATATGGAACTGGACAATATCAAATCCCAACATATTTGTGCAAGATGGCACAATTTTCTTCTCGTTGCCTATTTTCTTAGTATCTCTTCAGTAGTCAGGATGACTTTCTCCACATCTCTTGGGGTCGATTTTTATTAGGATAAAATGCGCTCCATCAGTTAAATTTGGACACAACAAAGTGTTGTTATCAATGTGGACTAATTGGATTTTTGCACTAATCCACACTTAATTAAGCCGAAAGAGAAGATAGTTGGTGCAGTTGTCTATATGAGGATGATAAAAATGACTACTTCCATTTGCTATAATATTCAAAAAGAAGCTCCTAATTTCAGCATCTTAATGTCGCTGTTTAGATTAGAATTCATTCCGAGGTACCATAAATCTCATTATGGTTGAACATATTCTGCCATTTACTCTTGAAGTCGAGCTTTTCTTTGTTTGACTAAGCTCGTCCTTTCTGTGTTCCTTCTAATTTCAAATCTACTAAATTTCAACCATAAAACTTTCTGAATTGTTGAAATATTGGTTTATTAGATATATCCAAATAGGTAGAAGCGTCGTGTTTTGTCCTTAAATAATATTTTCGTAATATCTGCAAATTACTCGTTTTTAGACACAACTTCATTATCAAATATTTTTTTTTACAACTTAAACCAAATATTGTTCCAGATGTCTCGTAAAAAAAAATTGTTTTGTTTTAACTGGTAATATAAAGAATATTTACACAAAGTAACTCCAGCCTTGAGTAGGTTTCCACTCCATTTTCCAAATTTTTACTTGAAAAATACACTTACTTGTAATTCACTTTTTAAGCAACTTGATTGTCAAAAACAAATTCCTAATTATAAATGATGTAATCCCTTGTATATTTTGTCTCACGTATGGGAAGGAGTACTATGCAACATTCTTTGTACTTACTTTTTCATACTAAGCTCACATGTGTTTTGTTCCATCAAGGTTAGTACAACGTTCCACATAAATGGAATGTATCTATGCACCGCGAAACTATTCCTAACATCCTTCTACCTAATTAACAACAATAAGCTCAAAACTAATTAATTTACACTCAGTCCAGGTAAAACTCACAAAACAACCACTTTTTAACTCATGTAATTTTTTGAAAAGTCATTATCATGGGTACAGGTGACAAACAGGCGGGTTGGGTCGGGTATGAACGGGTTGAAAACGGGTAATGCAAAAAATAGATAAATTATTCTATCCGACTCATATTTAATACGGATAAAAAACGGGTTAACCAGTGAATAATATGGAATTATCCATGGCTTCTTGAATATGATTACTTTTAGGAGAATTTCTAGTCTCCTAAATTTGAGGAACTCCTAATTTGAGGCTTTATAAATGTAAAAAGTTAAACCAATTAATTATCCATTTTCTAAATGGATAATATGGTTCTTATCCATATTTGACATATTTTTTAAAAATTTATTAATGCAACCCATTTTTTAGTTGATAATATGGATGGGTAACTATTTTCCTTTAACCATTTTACCGCCACTAGCTAGTCATGGGGTTTCACTTGTGAAATTTCCAATTTTATGACAGTGCCTATTTTTTAATTATGTGGTTAAAACATGACAAGTAAGTGCTATTTCTGACCAGAACTGGCCTACAACCATGCATGTTTAATTTTTCATATGAGTGTTAAAGTGTTCTCATGAAGAAATCAGATAACAGAAAAATCTGATCCTGGAATTGATGAAGATGATTGAATAACAAATTAGTATTGTTTTGACTTCAAGACAAGAGTATTTCCTAATGTGAATAGATAATTAGGTCAGGTAGGTGTACACCTAATTTAGTGTCAAGCTAAGGGGGCAAAAGAATAATCTTAAACTTGTAAATGGTTAAGCTGTTAGTTTTCAGTTAGCAATTTGCAGTTGAGAAGCTTAAATAACTTCAAACCCAAAAACTTAATTCAGGTGAAGAATGTGTAGACAACGATCTGATGGACAGACAAGCTAACATATTAATTAGGTGAACACACACACACACTGACACACACGCTATACTTCATATTACACCATAACAAATAAAAAATAAATCTATATGGATAATTTCTAAAATAACAAAATATTTGGAAATTAAAGGAGACACAATTTCTGTAAAGTAATTATATCTCTTTCTAAGCAGGGCAGGAGGTAGATATTATAGTTTTGGACGAATTCAGTAGTTTTTGCTTAGTATTTTATATTAAAAAATTCTTTAAATATGCTAAATATTTAATTATGACTCCAATAACTAAGGCGTGTTGCGGGTTTAGTGACAAGTTCAAAACTTATAAATTTTAAATTTTGGCTCCGCCTTTATCTCTAGGTACCAGAAACTGGAAGAACCGAAAATTGTCGTGTCGTTTCACCAGAAATATATTTCACTTTAATCATCCATAATGTCATAGGAAATAAGGAAAATGACTGTAAAGGGCTGGTCCATGGGATAAAGGTAGCGACTACTCACTTAAATGACTAGTTGATCTTTTTTTTTTTCCTGCTTTATACTTAAAAAAAAAAATTGATGAGATATTTGTCTTCTCTCGTTATTTCTCTCTTTTACGAAAAAAGTAGTACACAATTTCCTTTCACGTAAACGGACAAGTACATTGTATTTTATTTATTACATAGAAGCACAGAATTCAGGCATGAACCTTAGACGTAGATCCTGCCATGTACTCGACGGCGGAGCTAGAATTTTCAGATCATACGTTTGTAATGCATTGTATATATGTCCCATAATAGGTCCCATTTTTCTATTCTTTCTCGGAAGTCGATGACTATTCATAACTATTACGTTGACACCAAAAAAGAGTTCGACCCAATGCTTTATTTCTGTCCTAGCTAGTTGATCCTGATTCAACATTAGAAGTTTATTGATTTCTTTCCAATAGCCGAATACTTTTGTCTGTAATACTGCATATTTGATTCCATCCATAAATTAATTTTCTTCCCTATAAATCTCAATAAGAATGTTGTTTTTACTGTTCATATATTATGATATGAATATACCACATCAATTCGTTATATATGTATGGATGATGAGATTCCATTGATACAGAGCTAATTCCAATAGACTTGCCTTTACGATATTTACTATATTTCGCACATTTCGGAGTTAACGTATAGTAAATATACACAAAGCAGAAAAAAATTCTAGTACTACACTGTAATTTTCTGGCGAAGGGGTGTCGATTGACCCCTCTCGGTTGAATGTGGCTCCGCCACTACATGTACTCAAGGACGAAGCCACCTCTTGTTAAGGATGATCAATTCCTTCGTCGAAATATTACAAAAAATTATACTGTGTATATAAGTAAAATATTAGTTTTAAATATATAAAATATATATTGAACACCATTTGTCGGGAATTTTTTTTACTTCTTTCAAATCTAAATACTCTTGGAGAAATTTCTGACTTCGACACTTATGATGTACAGATGTTGATCATTAATTATCATGCTGCAGATATCATTTGTGAAAGCCTGTCGTAGTTAACTAGTAATCGCTCGGTTTTATTAGCATGCGCCTGATTACCGTTTACCGATCTATCCTGTGTTTCTATTTTATTTTTAGTTTTCCACTTGGGGCCCGGTATTCAATATTGGGCCTGATTAATACGGATTCGTATTACATATTGTTCATTTATGAAGAAAGCACGATCCTTATCAAGAATATTTTCACCTTTTGATTCGAACTTAAGATGTTAAGAGTAGAGAGATCTTATCCATCCTACCACAATCCTTGATAATTGGTGGGGTGTCTCAAGCTTAATTATAGCCAATTCGATAAAAATCATAAACTTTTCTCTAAACCTTTGGCTTAACATAATGTCGAATTCCGTGAAGATCTGCGATGATAAGCTATAATTGCGTATTTTAGTCGTTTATTACACTCTAATTTATTGCACTTTAATTGAGTTTGAGCTTTAAGCACTAGTGTTTTGCACTGTGTGTTTTATACTTGTAGGAGTGATTCCGAGCTATATAGATATTATGGAATAAATTCAAGTGATTTTGAGCTTTGAAGTCTGAGTAAAAGTCCAAGGAATTAAGCCGGGATCGTGTCAGGGGTCAACTTTGATAGTTAAGAACAAATGAAGACTCGAGTAGGCATATTGCGTACTATCTAGTAAAATAGATATAACTCTTTGCTCAGAACTTCATTTGGCCTATATAATATATGGTTGGAAATCTAACTCAAAGTGCTATAACTTTCATGTTTTACCTTTTTCCAAATTCCAAACGTAACAGGATGAAACAAGAGGTCGAAACCGCGATTGCGGACCTGGTCGCGGACTGAGGCAGTGCACTTGTTAATATGCGCGGCCACTAGCGCGACCGCGCTAGTCCAGGCCTGGAAACTTGTCCTTTTTCACATTGGAGAAGCTATAATTGTTTGGGCCCAACCCTACTTGGTATATATACATGAAAAAACGGTATTTTGAGCAGGTTGGACAGATTTGACCTAAGGAGGCAAAGGCACAATAAGAGCAAGGCGGGAAATTCTTCTACGAGTTTTTCCTTCCTCTTCCTATTTTTCATTGTTGGTTATGACTTTTAGTATTGTAGTTTTACATACTATTATGAATAGATAATTTGTTATCTAGAGTTTTGATGGAACCGTTTGTAGAATAAATTCTTGTTATATTTTTATATAATTGAGCTGTAGTATTTTCTCTATTCGTTCAACTATATTATTCTTGTGGTTTATTGAAGGGCCCTCAATTAGCTATGCCTATTTAGTATGTATTACTCAGAAGAGAGTGCATATTTAGGTAGTTGTTGAACAACATCACTCCCGACGTATGTGAGGAATCAATAACCAAGGGTTTAAAGATAGGATTAGGGATAACGAAACCTTGGGTGCGATCTAAGTGAGCTGTAATTATAGCCAGCTAGCGTAACTCAGGAAAGTATGTCTAGTAAATTGTCGTAATTACTCGGGAGAGAATTACAACACGCAGAGCGCTCATGATCGGTAGAGAATACTTAGGCGAAATTATAGAAGACATAGCGGGAAGGATTCTGACAATTGGGGAAATCATAACTCTAGACCTCCTTAATCTTGTCTCTAACCCTTAGTATTTGTAGTTGTTAATTTACTATTTTAATTTTTTAGTTAATTAGTTAAACACAAGAATCTTAATATCTATAAGTTAGGAACTGTTCAAGCTTGTCTTCTTGGTGACAGTGAACAACTGTAGCTAGGCCTTAGTTCTCTGTGGGATTCGACTCCGGACTTATAAACCGGATTATATTTGCAACAATCGCTTAGTCCTTTTTATAAGGCATAGTTGGGCGTGATCAAATTTTGGTGCCGTTGCCGGGGAATTAACAGTGTAGCTGTAGGTGTACATATTTTTAGGTTGCAAGTTTGAACTGTTATTTTTGTTTTTGTGTATTTGATTATTTATTTATTTTTAATTTTTTATTTTTTATCTGAGAGACATGGCATCTTGGAATTATGAGAGTTTTGATGTTGGTAATTCTATTATTGATCCTCGTTATGCATATTGTGGAGGAAACCACGCAGGGCACCAACTCGATCTTATGTGTGGAATGTGAGTGATATGTGTGGTGGTCAAGATGATCACTTTCATGGTTGTGCTTACATTCCTTATCTTCCCCCAACCCCTTACTTTGATGGTTCTTCTTTTTCTTGTGAAGTTAATAGGAACAAAGGACCCAGGGATATGACCGGAAAGAGATCAAAGATATGTTAAAGTATTGCATGGAACAATATGATAAGAGACCACGGCAGATACAAAGGCAAGCGGCAACTATTCACAACTTGGAGGCTCCAGCGAATAAATTAATTGAACCTTGTAAAGCGCAACAAGTTGATATTGTGGATAGTAGCCAATATGAGCATGAATTGGCTACAGAAATTGCCATTATACTGGAGGATTTAAAAAAATTCGAAGATGAGCTAGAGGAGAAGGCTAGAGTAGAACATCATCAATCAAGCGAACTAGATTTTGAGGATGCCGATGTCGTAGAAGAGATACTAGAGTCAACCAAGGATATTAAGGATACATATTTAGTTGACTCTATTATCATTAGTGTTGAGAATGTAGACAGTCTCAATGTTCATGTAGTTGAGCGCATTGGTCCACACTCCAAGCATTTTTCCACATTATGTTTGGATGATGATATAGAAATAGAGTCATCCGAGCCACTTGAGGAGTCAAGGAATGAGGAATAAGGTGCTTACATTCTGGAGTTCTTCTTGCCAGAAAGTTAGAATTACACACCTCATCTAAAGGCCAATAAGTGCAGAACACTACATTATTTTAGTGGGCCAGTCAGATTCGTTCCACCACCCCAGGAGTATGATCATAGAGTAGAATCAAAACTTGGGGTCTGATTCATAAGTGCAAAGTGGAGGCAAAAAGTGATTCGCGTCGTGCCGCGATGTTAAAAGCGCTTGTTGGGAGGCAACCCAACTTTACTGCTTTTTTTTTCTTGTATTATTTTTGTAGTGCCGATTTTTTATTTTCTAGGAGTATGAAAATCAAAGCTATTGGAAGGATGCAACAACAAACCAGATGGTTGGAACTAAGTGTGAGGTACCCGCACGAAGGACCAGGCCTAGGAGAAGTCTGAGTACCCCATGAGCTGCTAATGCTTCGGCCTTTAGCCTACCAGGGAGTTTCTTTTACCCTCTTATTAGTATGGTGTGCATTGGGGACAATGCATAATTTTAAGTGTGGGGTGAGGAGATTGTCTGGATGATTTTCTATGCTATGCTAGTTGTGTTATTTAATTGAGTAATATTTTTTTTTTTAAAGATTGGACTTTTTACGACGATGGATCTTTACACAATTTTCTTGAGGGATTTAAGTCTAAAGAAAAAGACAAAAAGATTTTTTTTGTTAGGTAGTGTAACAATTCTCCTTTGGTTTTTCTTTGTGCCGCGGTTCTTTTCCAAGGGTTTTATTTAAACTGGGTGTAGTTAGTCTTTTTTAGGAATAGGAGCCATTGTGTTGTGTTTTGAATTGAAGCAATATCTCTTGACTTTGTTATACCTTGAGAATAGTGAGTACTTTGGCTGTGACGCTTAGGCTCAGTTTTTGACTCTAGTATAAGTACCTTAAATTGTATGTTCTTAACTTTGCTTAACTGCTTTGACTAGAGTGTCTTGATGAAACCAATCCTGAGTGAGTCATGTACCATGTGCGTGTGAGGTTTGTTGTTATTCTGTGCATTGCATTTGATATCTAGAACTTGCCCCGTGTGTTTGTAAAGCGAAATAGTAGTTTTGATCAGTCTTGGAAGTGATATAGGCATTTCTTTGTTGAGCCAGATATGTATATTTTATCCGCCTAATTGTTATGTATCATAGTTAACTCCTTTTAGCCTGTAATCATGTTTCTTTGCCGACCACATTACAAGCCTTACCCCTTTGTTTGAATTAACCATCTATTTGAACTTTTTCACCTCTCATGAGCACTTGAATTGTTATGAACTTTGTAAAAGTTAAAGTGTGGGGTGGTTGGTTTGGCTTTTAAGTGGAACTAATGAAATAAGGAGAAAGGTGCACTGATTTAAAAAAGCAAGAGCCACTTGAATTGAAAAAGAAAAGAAAGAAAAAAAAATAGTTGTATTGCTGTAAAAAAATATTCTTTGATAGTGGTGACTCCTGATATAATTGTGCTTAAATAATTTGGGAGTTGATGTATATTGATGTGAATGTGGAGTTTGGTTTGATATAAGTATGGGGTTTGAATGTTAAAGTATATGTATTAAAGTGTTTAGGAAGGTGTAGTCACTCTTATATCTAAATGTATCCTACCCGTCCCGCAGCCTACATTACAACCAAATAAAGTCCTACTTGATCCTAGACTGAATGAGCTTGATTAGTAGAGTAGTACACTACGGGCAAGCCTATGGTGCATCTTTTGTGGCATATGAATGTTATTTATCAGAGTGAGTGAATTCTTTCAATCTTGAGTTCCTAAGTGTTTTAAATTTTATTTTGTGGAACTACTCTCTTTTGGTTGTGTGAGGGCACTTGAGTCATGAAGGAAAGGTAATGTCAGTGATCTCTATGTAAAGTAAGTGGGTGAGTTGTGAATAATGCGTGGTACTTGTGAGTCAAATCTTGAGGTGAAGATGTTACGCTTTTGTGCTTAGTCTATTTTAAATATTCTTGGTGTGATGAGTTAGGAGAATTATTTAAAAAGGCCGTGTCTATATAAAGTATAGTTTGATTGCACGAGGACGAGAATTGGTTTAAGTGTGGGGTGTTGATAATAGTTTATAATTGCGTATTTTAGTCGTTTATTACACTCTAATTTATTGCACTTTAATTGAGTTTGAGCTTTAAGCACTAGTGTTTTGCACTAACTGTGTGTTTTATGTCTTATAGGAGTGATTCCGAGCTATATAGATGTTATAGAATGAATTCAAGTAATTTGGAACTTTGAATTCTGAGTAAAAGTCCAAGGAATTAAGCCGGGATCGTGTCAGGGATCAACTTTGATAGTTAAGAACAAACGAAGACTCAAGTAGACATATTGTGCATTGTCTAGTAAAATAGACATAACTCTTTGCTCAAAACTTTATTTGGACTATATAATATATGGTTGGAAAGCTAACTCAATGGACTATAACTTTCATGTTTTAAGTTTTTCCAAATACTAAACGTAACAGGGTGAAAAATGCGGTCGAAACTGCAATCACGGACCTAGTCGCGGACTGAGGCAGTGCACTTGTTAATATGCGCGGCCACTAGCGCGCCCGCGCTAGTCCAGGCCTGGAAACTTGTCCTTTTTCACATTGGAAATTGTTTGGGCCAACCCTACTTGGTATATATACATGAAAAAACGGTATTTTGAGCAGGTTGGACAGATTTGAGACACAGATTTGACCTAAGGAGGCAGAGACACAATAGGAGCAAGGCGGAGAATTCTTCTACGAGTTTTTCCTTCCTCTTCCTATTCTTCATTGTTGGTTACGACTTTTAGTATTGTAGTTTTACATATTATTATGAATAGAAAATTTGTTATCTATGATTTTGATGGTACCTTTTGTTGAATAAGTTCTTGTTATGTTTTTATATAATTGAACCGTAGTATTTTCTCTATTTATTCAACTATATTATTCTTGTGGTTGATTGAAGGACCCTCAATTAGCTATGCCTATTTAGTATGTATTACTCGGGAGAGAGTGCATATTTAGGTAGTTGTTGAACAACATCACTCCCGACGTATGTGAGGAATCAATAACCAAGGGTTTAAAGGTGGTATTAGGGATAACGAAACCTTGGATACGATCTAAGTGAGCTATAATTATAGCCAGCTAGCGTAACTCGGAAGAGTATGTCTAGTAAATTGTCGTAATTACTCGGGAGCGAATTACAACATGCAGAGCGCTCATAATAGGTAGAGAATACTTAGGCGAAATTATAGAAGACATAGCGGGAAGGATTCCGACAATTGGGGAAATCATAACTCTAGACCTCCTTAACCTTGTGTCTAACCCTTAGTATCTGTAGTTGTTAATTTACTATTTTAATTTATTAGTTAATTAGTTAAACACAAGAATCTTAATATCTATAAATTAGAAACTGTTCAAACTTGTCTTCTTGGTGATAGTGAATAGCTGCAGCTAGGCCTTAGTTCTCTGTGGGATTAGACTCTGGACTTGTAAACCGGATTATATTTGCAACGACCGTTTAGTCCTTTTTATAAGACATAGTTGGACGTGATCAAATCTGTTATAAAACTTTGTGTTGGGTAGGAATGAGAAGGACTAATTAAGTGGATATGACATATATAGAAGCTGAGTTTTCCTTACAGATGTAGGTTGAGAGATGAATTAAGAAGGATTCTTATGTAGACTTCCTTTCCTAACAAGTTAAATTTTCTTAAATAAAATATTATAATAGACCAGCGTTAGGCCAACAATCTGAAAGGACTCTTATGTAGATATGACAAGTCAACAAAACTTTTTCGTTATTCTGAAATTTTAGCAAGATGCCTTTCAACGGTTTACCAGTTAATTAACTTCTGATACGACGTATGCCCTATACATGTCTCTCTTTTTTTTTAAAAAAAAATTATATGTCTCTTACTAGTTTATATTAATACTAGTATATAAGTATACGTGTTGCACGTGTATCTCATCTCAATGAATATAATTTTTGTAATATCATATAAATATTGTACTAATAGTTGTGTTTGAGTCATAAAATAAATAACTAAGAAAACATTGTAAGATAAATGACAAATATTGATCCAATGACGATTTAACTCTTAATACCGCTTATATCATAATTGATTTTCCTCTACTTTTTTTCTTTCAATGCTGATTCCTTCTTTAAGGGCGCAAATTTATGTAAACCATTTTGTCAATTTGAAAGATGATTTACTTATATGATGAATTTGTAATAGTATTGAATTGAATTTTTTTGCTAATCAATTAATGCAAACACATCGAATTTTTAATGTCAGCACATTTCAACTTTTAAATATTTAACTATGACAAGGATTGTGTATAGCACTTGCATTTACAATCCTTAACTCAATATATACTTGATCAACATTTTATTTTTGGATTTTTGTGTTTGAAGCTATGCTCAACAATTACAAAAAATAACTAAGAAAATAGCTTAGAATATATATATATGCATAATGGTATAATATTTTAAACTCTAGATGAATAAAATTATTTAAGACTTCAATTATACTATAATATATATTTTTCACTTTGATTTTCATAGAATTTTTTTACCTTATCAATAAAATATAAATACTCTATCTCCTTCTAAAAAAAGAAATCATTTGGAGTTAAAGATTGCCTACGCCCCTACGCAATCTAAATCTTCGAAAGGTAGAAGTTAAATATTGCTCATTTAATTTTTGTGATGGAAAAGATAAAGTTTTTTTTAATAGATTTGCTATGTTTCTTGTCGATTAAGCCTTATAAACGTATTTGTTCTGTTGTATGCAAGTTATTGTTGGTAATCCAAGGTAATAATGATTGATTGAGTTATAAATACTTTATACGATTTAAATAAGGAAACATTAATACACAAAATTTAGTTTCTTTTAGAATTGTAAATATTAGGAAAATAATTAAATGATTATTCCTTAATATGAGGAACATAATTAAAATGACTATTTTGTCTGGTATGGAATCTATTTTTAGAGGGTAAAAAAGGCAAACGATATTTTGTTAAGGGTCTTCGTGCTTTTAATATAGTATAGATATAGATTTAGCTTTTGATTATTTTTAACAGATTAAAATAAGATAACTGCCCTAATGCTGCTGGAATAGGATCTGTTTTGTCGAGGAATTAACTAGATATGCGAGAGTGGAACTTTATTAACGAGAAAAGGCAGCATTAATTCTTTGTTTAGTCAATTAGCAGCATCATTGTTGTTGATGACTCGTGACTAACAGGGTAAATGCATATATCAGCAATTGACTAGTTTTTTTTTTTTGGCATGTGTGTATGTAACATTAATTTATTTGTTTTCTTTAAATTTCTGAACCATTGTTAATAAATAGTACCACTACGATACTAAAACTTATATAGACGAAAAATTCAATCAAGGCATTGTTTCTGGTCATTTATATAGTTTTCAGGTTACTAATTCACTAATTATACACAATAATTACTTATATTTGGCTTTTAAATAGCTTGAAAACTTATTTACCGATAGTACAAAATCACGAAAAGTCAACCAAAGGATATCTACACATAATTCTTCATTAAAGTTGAAATTTTAATTGTGTAGATAAGGCAAGTCCTTATTATTGGTAACAGTAACATGATAATGTTATATTGTTTTAATCCGTAGATATATGTAAGTCAAACTATTTGGCATGCATAATCGAAAGAATCTTTAAGTTTCATTTAATTAGTTTGGGATAAATCCAAACATAATAAATCATGTCTTGTGAATTTGTGATTTTATCATAGCCAGAATTTAAAGCTTATGGGTTCAAAATTACAAATTTGCACATATTCAACGAATTTCTTAAGATAAATATAAGGTCTGAATCAAAGTTACTAGGTTCGCGTAAACTTATAGCTTATACATTAGTTCCGCCCCGAATTGGAGATTATTATATATATATATATTGTATATTAATTTGGGGGAGTTATGTTGTAGTCATAAGAGGAAGGAGGAAATGAAAAGGATTACCGTAGGGTGGGTTATGAGCAGGCGTCATGTAGGTTAGAAAAACTGGAAAAGACGTTGAAAGCAGAACAAAACTCACCCACCTACGCAACCATATATCCTTCTCTCTCTCTTTGATATATCCACTGAGTTGATCCAAAAGTATTAAAGCTTTCATGTTTTTGTTTGTTAGCCTAAACGTTGGCATCAATCGCAGGTATACCAATTTTCTCCAAATTACTACTCCAAACCTCTTCCACTTCCTAACGGAAACTGCTTCTCAAATATCCTCCTCATCTTCTTCTATTATATATTATCAGATTATATTGTGTACACATCTGGTTTCTTCTCTAGGTTAAATTTTACTCATTTGATATATGTAGTACTGTTTTTCTGGTGTGTTTCTCTAATTAGCTGCACCCTAAGAAACGTACGTACTGTACGTAGGGTTTCTGAACAGTAGTACTCTATTGGTTTAGAGATTTGTTTCTTAATTAATATTAGATTTTGGGCCTGCGAGATCGATCGATCATGTGTAGCAGAGGGCATTGGAGGCCTCATGAAGATGAGAAACTCCGGGAGTTAGTTGCTAAATATGGACCTCATAATTGGAATGCTATTGCTGAAAACTTGCAGGGCAGATCAGGTACTCATGAACATCTACGATTAATAGTAGTATATATTCTTAGGTTTTTCAAAAGACAAAGAATCAAAAAAGAATTGAAATTATGCCAGCCATTGGAATCATATGAAGGTCAAAGTCCATTCATATTTTTTTTAAAACTACTACTCTGTACAAGTCTGTCAGTAACGGAATGTTTCATCAATCGGGAAATGTTTTGGTGATAAGACCCGGAGATATCGCCTAATAATTAAGTAGAAAAGGAAGGAGCGGAGGAAGGAAGTATATGGAGTATACAACATATAATCTTCGCCATGCTATATAGCAGCTAGCCTCCTATGGTAGCAAATGATTGGAAAAATATAATTTAAAGTAAACCATGCACGTCTGATCTCCAAGAAAATAAGACTTACATTCATCTTTATCATTATACCCCTTAAATTAACTTACTTTCTCTACCTTAAGGTCTTCTGTATGATTTATGCCTGCTTAGTTAATTACGGTATTGGTTCTATTGGCCTCATTAATTTAAGTGCATTTGTCTTCCCTTTCTTTTGGTACTCCTATTAAAGAAAATCAAGGAAAAAAGAAAAAAAAAAGTTATGTTAATTAACTTGAGGGGTAAATAAATAATCATGAGGTGCAACTGTTTAGCATATGTACATACTATCATGTTAAGGTTATAAATATTAAGGGATTAAGCTTATATACACACAACGTAGTGAATAATTTTTAGCAATATATATAAATGTATTTTAATATTTTGTAGCACATGTAACACAATTTATTTTCTAGGTTATTAATCTCTTATTATGGACGGATATCATTTAAATGGTCTGAGAGTATGCAAATTAAATTCTTTTACACTATCAGTATTAAACTCTCTATTGATATTATCCTTATTTTGTTCAGGGAAGAGTTGTAGGTTGAGATGGTACAATCAGTTGGATCCAAGAATTAA
This sequence comes from Nicotiana sylvestris, assembly GCF_000393655.2. Lineage (NCBI taxonomy): Eukaryota > Viridiplantae > Streptophyta > Magnoliopsida > Solanales > Solanaceae > Nicotiana > Nicotiana sylvestris. Next base: position 163,507,568 of record NC_091059.1, read on the forward strand.
CAGAAGCCCATTCACAGAAGAGGAAGAAGAAAGACTACTTGCATCTCACAGAATTCATGGGAATAGATGGGCTATAATTGCTAGGCTTTTTCCAGGTCGTACTGACAATGCTGTTAAAAATCATTGGCACGTTATTATGTCAAGAAGATGCAGAGAAAGATCTAAGATTTATTCTCTGAGAAATATTACTGCTGCCCCTAAATCAACAAGCCAACAAGACATGAGTACGACTTCGCCGAGTGATCTGCAGGATGATAATAATATCCACGATATCATGAGAAAAAGAAGTTCCAATATTTCTATTGATCATCATCAGCAATTATTAGAAAGATTTAATTATTATCCTTTCACTAATAATAATTCCCTTTATCCAAAAGAGCTTCATTTCAATCACCTTCCAGCTCAGCGTTTGAAGATGGATGAAGGTACAGCACTACATTCATAGTTTGCTCGAAGTTTTTCTCTCGATATTTTTCTTTTATTTTTGGTATTTTGTCAGTACTGTGATGTGACGTGTTATCATGTATGTCTACAGAGGCGGATCTATGATATAAATTTGATAGGTTCAACTAAGTTCTTACCATTGAATTCATTAGACTTTTGAATTTCAAAATTGAATATTTTTTGAATTTTAGTGATTACTTTTCACATACATGTATCTATATATCCATCTTGAAAATATATACTAGGTTCAGTTGAACCTGTCGACTATATGCTATATCAGCCACTAGTGTGACCATCTCTCAGAAAAGCTTAATATATTAGAAAGAGAGCACACTTTTATTACTTAATTATCTTCAATATGACGAAAGCTTTTATGTTCGATAATGCTAACTATTTGGTGTGGGAATTGCAGGCAAGAATGAAGCAGTGGAATGTTATGACTTTCTACGAGTCAATACAGGCTCAAATAAAAGTGAGGTGGTAGAGAACAATATTATAAGAAGGGATGCTGAGGAAGTGGAACAAGAAGCTGGGGATAATAATTCCCTACAAAGCAAGGCTCCAGTGCGTTTTATAGATTTCCTCTCAGTTGGAGACTCATCGTAATTTCTTCACTCCTTTGATTTAAGAGGAAAATCTTCACTATAGATTTAGTGAAACGATATTTATATGTTGCACACAATTTGGGAACACTAACCGGCCTGGAGCCCTGTAAAATTAAGTTTTCTGCACGCATAAAATCAAGGTTTATGCATGCATAAGGTCTATTGTATGAATATTATTATATGTAATCTTATCACTATGAGTTGACTCTGGAAATGAAATAAAATGGGAGAAAGTCAAAAGCTCTAACGGGTGTCAAACCCTTAATTCATTAGCTTTTACATAGAATTTTGTGATCCAAGTCACCACTCGCTTTTTACATGCATTAATTATACTAGTATCTATAAACGTGTGTTGCACGTTAATAATGATACATGATGATTTAAATATTTATTTATATGAAAGAACAATAAAATTTAATTAATGAGAGAAATTTTATGTATAATAATACAATAATCATCTAAATGCCGAAAAATAATTTACATTAGCATAATACATGAATTTAAAATAAAAAGACATCATCAAAATTTACACAAATGATCAATTTTGTCATGTTAGTTAGACAATTATGTATTATAGTTTAAAAGCGTTTAGTGTGATGGTATCTTAACGTACACTTCTTTGTGGATAATATATTTTGTGTATGTTTCCTCCTAATGCTTTGATTGCTCTGCCTTAACCAAGATTCTTATTGTCGATCTTGATATCCGTCTTGAATGTAATGATCCGACCGGTCGTTTTGCTGTCTAGAATCTCGCTCCCCTAAATAAGACTTTCCGTACTTGCTTTTACTGATTTATGAGTTGTGGGGGTGGTTAGTTCGGGATTTAGAAAAGTTTGGGTTGAATTCGGAATACTTGGTTCCTTAAGGTTGGCTTAAAAGTCCAAGTTTGACTTCGGTCAACATTTTGAGTAAACGACCTCGGAATGGGGATTTGACGGTTCCAATAAGTTCGTATGGTAATTTTGAACTTGGGTGTATGTTCGGATCGGGTTTCGGACGATCCTGGAGCGTTTTGGCGCCTAATAGTGAAAGTTGATTCTTGAAGGTTTTGAAAGTTCTTTAAGTTTGGTTTGGAGTGGATTTTGGTGATATCTAGTTCCAAATAGAATTTCGAGACCTGGAATAATTTATAATGTCATTTAAGACTTGCACACAAAATTTGGTGTCATTCTGAGTAGTATAAGTATGTTTCGGCACATTGAAAGTAAATTGAAAAACTTGAAGTTTATAAGTTTGATTCAATTGGTTTTAGGGTGTGATTCTTAGTTTTAATGTTGTTTCGGGCATTGCGGGAGTTCGAGCGAGTCCGTTTTATGATTCCAAACTTACAGGTATATTCGGACGGGGACCCGGGGGTCCCCAGCGTCAATCGGACGAGGCCCAGACCAAGTTGAAAGTTGGAGCAAGAGCTGAAGCTCCAGCTGCTGTCATAACTACACCTGCGGTTGGTCAACCGTAGGTACGAGACGACAGAAGCAGACAACTCCTCGCAGACGCGGCCCAATGAGAGGAGCCCAGGTTCCGCAGATGTGGCTCCTTTTTCGCAGAAGCGGGATCGTAGGAGCGGCAGCCCGTCTGCAGAAGCGATCCCAGCCAATACCGCAAAAGCGGACACCGGTCTGCAGAAGCAGATCAGTAGGTGCGGCCTATGCACCGCATGTGCGAAAATTGCTGGGGCAGTGAGGTTCAATTAATATGGGACTTAAGCCATTCACTTATTTTCTCTCACTTTTTGGGTGATTATTGGAACTTTTTGAGAGAGATTTTCACCTAGCTTTTGGAGGTAAGTAAATTTTACCTATTGTGAGTTCAATACATAGATTATGGATAGATAAACATGTAAAATTAGAAAAAATCAAGGGTTTAGGTGAAAACCTAGGGTTTTGACAAAATGAGAATGGGATTTAGTAGAAATCATATATTTATGTTCCTAAGATTATGGGTAACAACTTCCTTTAAAAATTTTCGGAATCCGAGCATGTGGGCTCGAGAGTGAGTTTTAGGAATATTGCAATTTAAGTTGGGTAATCACTTAAATGATGGAATTTTGAACTTTTGAGCATAGATTGATTAATTTATGTAATGTTTGACTAGTTTCGAGTCGTTTGGCATCAAATTTGGAGGTTTGAGCGCGTTCTTGAATTGAAAAGTAGGCTTTGAGATGAGGTAAGTCTCCTTTCTGACCTTGTAAGAGGGAGTTAACCCCATAGGTGAATTAATAAATGTATGTACCTATCTGTGGGGGCTACGTACATATGTGGTGACGAGAGTACGTACGTAGCTATTATTATGTTATTGTCTAGGTAGTTTAGGACCCGTATCATGCTATATTTGAAATGCTTGCATCCTTACTTGCTATTATGATCACTTAAGTCATGCTGAAAATTCGTAAAATAATTATACAAAGTTATACTCACTTACTTAAGGATTTGTATGAAATACTTGACTGTAAATGGGCAATGTATGTTTTATTGAAAATAAATTATTTTTGTGGATCGGGCCGAGCACCTCGGTAGTAAATAGATGCATCTATAGTTCGCGTCGTTCAAAGACCTCGACATATTTGCGCATGCTAATTATGGAATTCTCTCTGATTCATACTACTTAAATGCCTTGAAATGTAAGTGTTTAAATGATATGACTAAAATTGAAAATCATATTTATGAAAGAAAAACTCATCACTTCCTGTTATTAAAATATCATTATTATTCATGATATCCATGCTCAACATAACACTTTAATTATGTAACGACCCAAAGCTATAGGCCGCAACAGGCACCCGGTACCTTACTTAACTGAGTACCAATATAACATATCTTTCTCATTGTACTTTTATTGGCAAATGGGCCAAACGGGCCGTTATAAGCTAACCAGAATAAACATAGGGGAACACTCAATATAGGACGACCCAACCTGATATAAAAAAACCTTATACATGTGACATACAAGCCTATAAGGCTAACATGATCATTTGTAAACTCAAAACATAGGCCGGTAAGGCCATACAAGTATTTGTATACATTGGTCTACAAGCCTCTAAGAATACATACTTATTATAAAGGTCGGGACAGGGCCTCACCATACCAAACAATATACATCTAAATTATATTGACCAAACAAGCAACTTCGGAGCAAATGGAGCGCACCAACATTTTCCGCTGAGCTGATAGTCTACTTGGAGGATTCTCGACCTGTCTATCAGGACCTGGAGGCATGAAACGCAGAGTCCCCAAGTAAAAGAAACGTCAGTACAAATAATGTACCGATTATGTAAGGATGAAAATCAGTAAATAATAGAAGTGAGAGAAACATGGAGTAAAAGACTCGACATGTAAGTTTAGATAACTCATTAAATCATGTGATACTTATAGTATCATGCATATACGTATGAATGTCATGTCGTGTATAGGTACATGTGTTCATAACATCATCAAGCCTCCGAGGGCATCCCATCATATCATCTCAACCACTGTGGACAAAATTATCAACGCATACGAGCTGATCAGGTGGTGGAGCGTATATAATGCCGTAACCTTTTTCCAGATCCCATATACATATATATTCATATATATGCATATATAACACCATATGGTCATGGGTCAATGTATATGAATGGAATTCATGAGAAGTACACCAATAAAATCTCTCAGAATTGCCATAAGACCATTATGCCTCTGATTAATATCACGGCATAAACTTTATGAACTTACGTATTTTTTGAGACCCATGAACAGACGATAGAATAATAAGACATATGGGAATTCAAGAACATAGGCACCTATAATACTTCTATGAATAGAGTCATTTATGAAAGTTGTGAATTTACTCATATTGTTTGTATCATATGGATTATGCCAAAAGGAAAGAAAGGATAACCCTAACATACCTGAGCCAATTCCCTTGACAGTCCCTCTAATACACGTTGTCACACCTTCTTTTTCCTACTCCAAAAGGGGTATAAGGTGTTTTTTCCAATTTAAGTGACAATCGAAACGAGATTAATTATTAGAATTTACAGTCGCCACTTGGAATAATTTATGGTGTCCCAAGTCACCAGTTAAAATCTCGAATCGAGAAAAGATTGACTCTATTTTATAGTCCGCGAACACAGAAATCCGGGTAAGGAATTCTGTTAACCTGGGAGAAGGTGTTAGGGATTTCCGGGTTCCGTGGTTCTAGCACGGTCGCTTAACTATTATTATTGGCCTAGTTATCTGATTTTAAAACACGTTTTAGCCTATGATAGATTTTAATTTATTAACTGCTTTTAATCATTTTTAAGAAGATTCAACGCTATTTAAAACACGCCTTGGACCACGCCACATGAAATGTACCCGCAGTCCGCGACACATTTTATCTAACGTTGTTGAGATTTGGATTTGGGTCACATGAAATGCACACCCGAGTTTAAGGAAGTTCATTTAAAATTATGCGCCTAAAGCAATTACGCTCTTTCAAGTTTGCGAGGGCCATGGAAAATTCGCTAAATGGCACACCTCGATTTCTAAAGAATTAAAATTAATTAAGTGAGGGCCATAAATCATATGTTTGGCTAGTATGGCACACCTCAAATTAACTATAAGGATCTACTAATTAAATAAGGCTTAAAGAAATTATAACTACTTCTAACTAATGTTCGAACTTAAGTCGTTAATCAAAGGGCCAGTAAAGAGGAAGATCTGATCAATTATCTATTCAAAAAGAGCCTGGGCTTGGCAGCAGGCCCAACAATTTATTGAAAATCTCCATATTGATGCAGAAAGTAACGGGACTGAGCCTAAACCTGACATAGTCGTGAGGCTGCAAACCCCCTTTGTCTCACAATAGCTTCGAAGTTCAGGCCCAAAAGAGGCCTAAACTTTAAAAAAATGCAAGCTGAAGGCAGGGGACCCAAGATCGAGCCTAGACGAAGCAAGATTGACATACAAACCTAAGAGAAATGCCAAAATGATCCTAATCATCAGTACCTAGCAACTTGACATGCAGGAGACATTAAACGCTTTTAAAACTATCTTACATTCATACTTTGATTATCAAACTTCAATTTATGTTAAGCCAACTGATTTCATTAAAAAACCCCATATAAAACTCAACAACTAATGCAAACCTCAATTGTAGAACATTAGACCCAAGCCAATAATGGACTGATTTTATGAAAAATATTCAACATTAAACTCACAGATTCCTCTTCACTAACATTCATATACCAATTTTACACATGCGGATATATTAAACGCAGAATACTTAAACCAACATATGCTGAATCTTCACACATTAGCCTTCAAATACTACACACAACCACTAGCTCTATGTTACTATTGCAGAAGAGACCATCGGATCCTTTTCAAAAGAGTATTACAACATTAATCACAAATCCAGTTACACCCCAATTCAGCAGAAAGAAACAGAGTAAACATGCTGATTCTCTTCATAGTTTTAACTTTAACTATTACACAGAACATTTAAAGCATGAATTAGCAAGCGTTGATCACTAGATAATCTAATGAGTGAGGGGTTAATCACATCCAACTAACACATAATGAGAGAGATATGAGAGGGACAGAATGAGAAAAGGAATGATTCAGCTCAGAAGTTCGTGTACAAACTAAAATCTAAACAAAATTATCTTCATTAACTTCTGCAATTCAGTAGTTATTACAGCTGAAGAAATACCTATTATAGCAAAGGTAAACATAGAACTTTGAGAATGAGCTTTAAGAAGCACCAAGCTAACAGGTACAACACAGATCAGCAGTAAAATCAAGTCACACAGCTTCCAAAAATCCAGCAATTTTAGCCTTTTTAAGCTATCTTTACCTAGATAAAACAAGAGTTCTTTTAAGCTTTTTGAATTCCAGTTGACACTCAAGACTAGGAACAAATCCAAAACCAATTTCCACCCCAAAAAAGATGCAGAAATTTCAATGCATTTTCAGAATCACTCTCTCAGTCGTTTGTGCTTTTCAGTACTTTTTTAGTCCCTCCCCCTCTGGCTTGTGTATGAAGAAACAGTCCTTTTATAAGTAGCTTTTAGGGAAGCCGAAAGTGAGTCAGTTTATTGCCTTTAAATCCCTCTCCAATTCTCATTTTTGCTATTGTGCCCTTAATTTAAAATTAGTTTTTCAGAGTTGCCCTTAACCCTCCTTCTAGGAAGCTTCTTAATCAGTTATAATAGATTCCCTATGCTAAACTACCCAAAATACCCTTTAAACCCCTGCTTTTTACTTCAAAAACCAAATGGGTCAAATTGACCCATTTACTTAAACCCCCAAATGAATGGGCTGTTCTTTGAACATGGGTCGAAATTGAACCCAGGGCCCAAACAACAACTGATCCAACTAGATTCTGATTTTACCAAGAGCAAAAGGAAACAAACATTTATTTAAAAACTAAAATTTAACTACACGACTGATTAATTACATAAACAAGCACAAAGTGAATTAGGTTATTAAATCGAAGTGACCAAATTAAATTAAACTTATGAGACTAAAACAAAAAGCAAAATTAGAGGTTCAAGCATGTCATTAACAAAATCAGAGAATAGACCTTTAAACCTCGAAAAGAAAACTGAACAACAAAACGAACACAAAAATTAATCTAGGGGAAAAACCTAAGTTCATAATCTTGCTCGAATTTCAGTCAAAACAATAAAACTAACTAAAGAAAGGAGAATAAAAGAAGAGGGATAAAAGGTGAAGTAAACAAATACGGACAGAAAAAAACTTACCCAGTAAAACCCGAAACACCATTGGACATCTTGATTAAACGAAATTAATACTAACCACTTGTTCTTTGTCAAGAACAAATAAGCAACATCAATTCACGTTGAATCAACTTCAAACATGAAAGAACGGAGGCATATGGTCATGCATTCCATAGAATCAAAGAGAGTCGATTTTGGGCTTTAGGGCTCCAAACTTAGATTTAAGATTTGGACGGAATGGGTAGTCTTTGGATAAAACTAATAGTGGATTCAGAATGAGGAAACAACGAGGGTTATATAGTCAAGATTTGGTAGAGCTTGGAGATCCGCCGCCACCGGTGGCGAATTCCGGTGGGTGGTCGGCGACAATGAAGATAAAGAGGCGAGAGAGAGAAGATGAAGCGTAGTCTTAGGTTAATTCATGGATTTTTGGACACTTTTAATTAAAGTGGGGGAAGTGCTCCTGGCCATTGGATGCACTGAGATGAAGGGTTGAGATTGAACTTGAATAGGGAACTCCAAACGATGTTGTTTGGTTAAGCTGCAAAGGCTGGATCGGGTTGAAGGTAATTTAGGCCAAATTGGATGGGTTTTCTGGGTGGGATCGATTGGGCTTGGGGAAGATCTAATTATAAAAATCCCAAAAATCAGACATCTCTTTCAATTTCTTTCCTTTTCTTTTTCTTTCAATTTTCAAAATCTTTCCTTTTCAAATTAAAATTTAAAATCTAAATTAATTAACAAACCAAAGTACCCTACCAAATTAGACTCATTACTCAAAATAATACTTACCACAACTAATTAATTACCAAATTAAAAGAAAACTACAAAATCCGAAGCTAAATGCAAAAATGAGTTATTTCTGTGATTTTTCTATTTTTTGTAACACAACTAAATTACTGATTAATTTAAAAATGCAAAATTAAATCCTAAATACAAATGCTATGTATTTTTTTATTTTCATGAATTAAATAAAATAAACGTGCACAGATGAATGCAAGCAATTAACAAAAAAAATACTACAAAAATCCACGAAATTGCAAACAATGCGAAAAATTTATTTTGGTTGAATTTATGGGAATGATTCATATAGGGCACAAATTACGTGCTCACAGCTGCCCTCTTTGCTTGAAAACACGAAGAGTTTTCGTGCAAAGATAAAGTGAGCTGATACGAGCGATTTTTGCCCGTTTTAATACTCCGTGGGAAGCATTTTTGAAAGATTTAACCGCACCCTAATTCTGAGGTTGCCTACATATCCTTGACTATAAAAGAATCAGGTTAGTGTAGTTCAGGAAGTTTCGGTAGCTAGGACTACCAGGAAGCTGTGATTTCACTGTTGCTACTGCTTGCTAAACTCCTTATTACACCAAGACAAAATAACAGAAGCTAGACTAAACCATGATCTACGAATTAAAGAATCCTATCTATATCTTCAAATTTGATCTTGCAGTTCCTATTGCTCTGTTGACTCGTACTCTCCAGGCAAAATTCCTTTGTTGCTGACTTGAATTGTAATCTGAGATGTTTTTCCCTTTTCTCCAGGTGGGCGCCTGATTGTTGAACTTGAACCGTCTTCCTTCGAACATTGCTACTTTCCCTTTGTTCTTCCAGTTGGGCTCCTGATTACCAACACTTGAACTTCTTCCCTTCGTTCTTCAGGCAGGCTCCTGATTACCAACACTTGAACTTCTTCCCTTCGTTCTTAAAGCGGGCTCCTGATTACCAACACTTAAACTGCTTCCCTTCGTTCTTCAAGTGGGCTCTTGATTACCAACACTTGAATTGCTTCTCCCTTGCTCTCCAGGTGGGTGCCTAATTTCAACAAAATAGACAAAACAAAGAGAATTTTCTACCCAGTTTGGTAGTTGGGCGCATCTGTGAATGTTAATCGAATCATGTTACCAAATATCTCTAATAATTTGAAAGCTAAATTCAATTATCCAAGAGGGTCCTGAGAACTCCTAGTTAAATGACAGTTTTAAAGCTAAGTTATATTTCCTAAAGGTATGACTTTCGCTAAGTCTTGTTATCTAAGAAAGTTTTAAAACTACATCCCATTATCCAGGAAGCTCCTGAAAGTTAAAAACAAATTTCATCTTAAGCGTGACAACTTTAAGGCTAAATTATATTTCCCTACGGCAGAACTAACACTAAATCCTATTAACCAGTGAAGGTCTTGAATCTAAGTCCCATTATTCAGGAGGGTCCTGAAAATTTTGAATTGAATCCTATCCTAAGAATAAAAACTTCAAAGCCAACTTATATTTCTTTAAGGTAAGACTTATGCTAGATCTTGTTACTCATGAATGTTTTGAATTTTAAACTAGGTCCCATTATCTAGGAGGTCCTGAGAGCTTACGGTCAAACCTGTCTGGTACTTGCTTTCCTTATGGAAGGTTTCTCCGAAACACACGAAATTCCTTGCCCCTGTTTTAAATCAAAAAAAAATCTTGTCAGTTTAAAATGTGGTGGTTAGTTTGTGGCATTCTTGCTAAAGGTGGCTCTTCCTTTGTCGTGTTTTACTTTGACTTGCTGCCTTGAACTGGCCAAGTTTTGACTTTCTGAATGATCCTCAACCGCAAGACCCTGGATGACCCGAGTGCTCTATACCCAAACCGTTGCTTTACATTTCTGACCCCTCTATTTGAACCTCTACATCGCTCACGAAATTACTAAATCATTCCACCGATGGAGCTTTCACTGACACTTTATGTCCCACTTTACATCATACTATCTCTGACATGCTTTGGCCGTACTGTGCTTTGTGAAATTTTGGAAGTTGGTAGTGAGCTTTGAAATCCTTTCTTATTTACTTAAACAAGACTAACATTGGAAACATCTTAGCAATAAACCCAACAGAAATGAAATGCAATGACTTTGAGAGTCAGGAATAAGGAAGAAAAATCCAAAACTGAATGACTGTTTGAAGGGCAAAGAGAAAAGAGACTTATCTGAGTGGAACAGTTGTTACCAATGATCATGACATGCATTTCAGATTAATCAGCCCAGTCTATCCAATCAATCAACTTTCAGTTGTCATACTTTATGCTCCAAGATCTTCAAAACTCAATTTCTTCAGCAAATCACTGACCCTGTTCGGCCTACGGTGCCCTGAAGGGTTTTCACCAACAAGCCTCTCTCATTTGTTCCTCTCTCAACTCGCTGTCGCTTTACGGTGCCCGTGAGGGTTTTCACCAATAAGACTCTCTCATTTTTATTTTTCCTGCTTAGACCGGAGTGTTGCCCCTGATATGAATCACCTCTACCTGCTCGACTTGGAATCTCTCAAAGACTGATCAGAAGATCTTTCTTTGGATCGTAATGTGGGCTTTCAGATTGGGTTAAAAAGAAAGGATATCAAAAGGCTCAAAACAATTCAAATGGGTTCAAAATTAAAAATTTTGGAATTAGATTTCTTACAACAACCACAACTTCTACCCAAGTTTCTTTGCTTGGGGACTTTTGAATTTTATTTTGATGGGACCAAACCGTGAGGCTGCCTACGTATCCTTAAAAGGAATCAGGTTGAACGTAGTTCATGTCATAAAAATTACTTTGCTGCTGTGATTTTCTCTTTTCTTTTCTTTTCTTTTCTCTTCTCTTTTTTCTTCTCTTTTTCCTTTTTGTTGTTTTTTCTCTCTCTTTGTTTTTCTCTTTTTCGTTCCTTCCTTTATCTTTTCTTTCTTTTCCTTTACTTATCTCTGCGCTCACGTTTCTAAATTTTGCTACTAATTCCAAAAGAGGGGTATGAAAGAAAATAAATAAATAAGGCTCAAAGGGGTAACAAAGGATAAGGTGTTTAGATAGCAGAATAAAATGTCTTCGTCATTCCAATCTTCAAAACGTGCCAAGTACAAACAAACATAATTTAAACCAAAGAAATCATACATAATATCTTTTGACGACATCAGAATTGATAGCCATGTCTACACATTTGCCTTCTATATCTATTAAATACAATGCACCATTAGACAACACTCTTGTTACAATGAACAACCCTTGCCAATTTGGGGCGAACTTGCCTTTTGCTTTAGCCTGATGTAGAAGGATATGTTTCAATACTTGCTGACCCACTTCAAATGTCCGGGGACGCACCTTCTTGTTATATACTCTTGCCATTCTCTTTTGATACAACTGGCCATGACATACTGCTGCCAACCTCTTCTCATCAATCAAACTCAATTTCTCCAGACGGGTTTTGACCCACTCATTATCATCAATCTCGGCTTCAGCAACAATTCAAAGGGATGGAATTTCAACTTCTATGGGTATTACTGCTTCAGTGCCATATACCAACAAATAAGGAGTTGTGCCTACTGAAGTGCGAACAATAGTGCAATAACCCAACAACGCAAAGGGTAGTTTTTCGTGCCATTTCCTAGAACCTTCCACCATTTTCTGAAGTATCTTCTTTATGTTCTTGTTGGCTACCTCGACTACTCCATTCTCCTTGGGACGGTATGAGGTGGAGTTGCGATGCGTAATCTTAAACTGTTGACATACCTCTTTCATCAAATGACTGTTGAGATTAGCACCATTATCTGTGATGATCACTTTTGGGATCCCGAACCGACAAATGACATTTGAGTGAACAAAATCGACCACTACTTTATTGGTCACAGACTTGAAAGTTTTAGCTTCAACCCATTTGGTGAAATAATCAATGGCTACCAGAATGAACCTGTGCCCATTGGATGATGCTGGCTCAATTGGTCCGACGACATCCATACCCCAAGCAACAAAGGGCCATGGTGTGGACATTGTGTGAAATTCAGATGGCGGAGAATGAATCAAATCTTTGTGTACTTGGAATTGATGACATTTGCGCACAAAACTAATAAAATCTTGCTCCATGGTGAGCCAATAATAACCTGCTCAGAGAATCTTCTTTGCCAGAACATACCCACTTATATGCGGCCCGCAAACCCTGGAATGTACTTCGATCATGATAGTTGATGCTTGTCTAGCATCTATGCATCTCAACAAACCAAGATTTGGAGTTCTTTTGTACAAAACTCCTCCACTGTGGAAAAACCCACTTGTCAAACGTTGAATTGTTCTCTTTTGATCCCCCGTGGCTTGTACCAGATACACCCTCATTCTGATGTACTCCTTGATATCGTGGAACCACGGCTCACCATCAAGTTCCTCTTCCACCATGTTGCAGTAAACATGCTGATTGCGAAACTAAATATGCAGAGGGTCAACATAAGCTTTGTCCGGATGGTGCAACATTGATGCCAAGGTAGCTAAAGCATCGGAAACCTCATTATGGATCCTTGGAATATGCTTGAACTTTACTGATCAAACCCGTTGACAAAGATCATGCAAACATTGTCGGTACAGTATGAGCTTTAAATCCCGTGTTTCCCATTCTCCTTGAATCTGGTGCACCAGAAGGTCCGAGTCTCCCAAGACCAAGACTTCCTGGACACCCATGTCTATAGCTATCCTCAAACCTAAAATGCATGCGTCGTACTCAGCCATGTTGTTGGTACAGTAGAAACGAAGATGAGCCGTAACAGGGTAGTGATGCCATGTTTCATAAATAAGTACAACTCCTATCCCAACGCCTTTCACGTTAGCAGCTCCATCAAAGAAAAGTTTCCAACCTGCTTTTCAACCTGTTCCAACTCATCAATGTGAATTACCTCTTCATCAGGGAAGTAAGTCTTCAAAGGTTCATATTCTTCATCCACCTGGTTCTTGGCCAAATGGTTGGCCAATGCTTGGGCTTTCATCGCAGTCCGAGTCACATAGAAGATGTCAAATTCTGTGAGCAAGATTTGCCGCTTTGCGAGTCTCCCTATGGGCATAGGCTTCTGAAAGATATACATTAATGGATCCAAACGAGAAATGAGGTAAGTAGTGTAGGATGACAAATAGTGCTTCAACTTCTGTGCTACCCAAGTTAGGGCACAATATATCCTTTCAAGGTGAGTGTACTTAACCTCATAAGATGTGAACTTCTTGCTGAGATAATAGATGGTTTACTCTTTCCTGCTGGTGATGTCATGCTGACCTAACACATAACCAAATGAATTGTCCAAGACCGTCAAATACAGAATCAAAGGTTTCCCCAGATCTGGTGGGACCAACACATGTGGGTTTGACAAGTACCCCTTTATCTTATCAAATGCTTCTTGACACTCATCTATCCACTTGACCGCATCATCCTTCTTCAACAGCTTCAAGATAGGCTCACAAGTAGTCGTGAGCTGAGCAATAAACCTGCTGACGTAGTTCAGCCTCCCTAACAGACTCATCACCTCAGTCTTGTTCCTTGGAGGTGGCAATTCTTGGATAGCTTTGATCTTTGATGGATCCAATTCAATTCCTCGATATTTGACTATGAATCCCAACAGTTTTCCAGATGGGACGCCAAATGTGCACTTGGCGGGGTTAAGCTTAAGATTGTACCTACGAAGCCTCTGGAAAAAATTTCTCAAATCTCTGGCGTGGTCAGACTGCTTCCTGGATTTTATGATCACATCATCCACGTAGACCTCGATCTTTTTGTGTATCATGTCATGGAATATGCTCATCATTGCCCTCATGTAAGTTGCCCCAACATTTTTCAAACCAAAAGACATGACCCAGTAGCAATATGTTCCCCATGGCGTGATGAATGCCATCTTTTCCGCATCTTCCTCATCCATTAAGATCCGATGATAGCCCGCACAACAATCCACAAAAGACCCAATCTCATGCTTGGCACAATTATCAATCAAAATGTGGATATTTGGTAGTGGGAATTTATCCTTTGGATTTGCCTTGTTGAGATCACGGTAATCAACACACACTCTGGTCTTACCATCCTTCTTTGGCAGAGGCACAACATTGTCTAACCAAGTGGGATACCGTGTGACTCGAATGACCTTTGCATCAAACTGCTTTGTGACCTCTTCTTTAATCTTTACATCCATGTCAGTTTTGAACTTTCTCAACTTCTTCTTAACAGGAGGAAATGTCGGGTCAGTGGCCAATTTGTGAACCACAAAGTTAGTGCTTAGACCCGACATGTCGTCATATGACCATGCAAAAATATCTTTATATTCAAATAGTGCTTTAATTATCTCTTCCCTGATTTGTGGGTCAAGATGGACGCTTATCTTAGTTTCTCTGATATTATCTGGATCCCCTAAATTGATTGCTTCTGTATCATTCAGGTTAGGCTTGGGTTTTTCCTCGAAATGACTTAGTTCTTTACTAATCTCTTCAAAGGCCTCATCCCCATCGTATTCTGATTCAACATCACACTTTATTTTTTGAATTATTATTCCAGAATTAGATTAACTTTTAAGAGCGGGCCGAAAATTCCTCATGCATATCATGGCATTGAAACCAGCATAAAAAGAACTGTACAAGGAAGAAAGAAAGCAAAAATAAAACTATTAGGAATGATGAAAAAGGAAATTGCATTTCATTGAAATTAAAAGATAACAAGGTTTATACATCCAAACCAACAGAACATAGAATCCGAATTACAACCCTGGAATAATCCAGATAAACTGAAAGAAAATCAAAGCAAACTAACAAAACTCCTTCCGGGTAGGGAGAGGAGTAGCCTCCCAATTGTTAAGCTTTGCACTCGGTCCAACAAACTGCACATTTGCTTTGCTAGAACCTTCTCCAACTTCCACCATGTTCACATCGTCGAACAACCTCTCGAACCTTTTAATTAACTCTTCATCAATGTCAACCACAGAACTGGGAACTATTGTCGTAGGGCGTTTCCTGGCACTGGGCATGACAAACGACCTGGAGAGACGTGGGATACGCTTTGGAAGTGCCCACGCCCTCTGCTTTAACTTTCTAGACCTTTTCACATCTGCGACTGTGGGTTTGAATCCCAGACCAAATGTACCCAAGTTTTTAGGGAGAGATACTGGCTGTATGATACCCTGCAGAGATGCACCCAGACCTTTACTAGGCACAAAACCATTTTTCAGCATTTCAAAGGCCACCATGACTGATGCGGCAGTTACCTTTGGAGTTGGAATGCACTTCCCTTCTAGAATTTTCTCAACCGACACTATTTCAAAAACCTGATAGACCCAAGGCTCTTTGTCATCTTCAACCTCAATGAACGAGACAACGACATCATTGTGGGCACACAAATTATCCTCGCCATGCACGATGATCTCTTGTCTATCCCATTCGAACTTGACCATCTGGTGCAGAGTAGACGGGATTGCTTTGGCGGCATGAATCCAAGGCCGACCTAACAGCAGATTATAGGAGACGGTTATATCCAGCACCTCTAACTCCATGTTGAATTCAACCGGTCATATTATCAATTGAAGCACTATATCACCAACTGAATCTTTCTCTTCACCGTCAAATCCCCGAACACAGATGATGTTCTTGTGAATCCTATCATCATCCACTTTCAATTTGTTTAGGGTAGAGAGAAGGCAAATGTTTGCACTGGAACCATTGTCAACCAATACCCTGGTAACCACAGAATATTCATATTTCACAGTAAGATAGAGAGCTTTGTTGTGCTCAATGCCCTTCGCAGGCAACTCATCATTAGAGAAAGTGACCCTATTCACCTCAAATATTTTGTTGGTGATCTTTTCCAGATGGTTCACTGAGATTTTTTAGGGAACGTGAGCCTCATTCAGAATTTTCATCAAGGACCGATGATGCTCGTCTGAGTGGATTAACAATGACAACAGTGAAATCTGAGCAGGCGTCTTTCTCAACTACTCCATAATGGAATAGTCTTGTACCTTTATTTTTCTCAGAAACTCCTCCACCTCTTCTTCAGTTACAACTTTCTTCACTAGAACTGGGTTATCTTTGGAGGTTTTAGCTTTCCTTAGCTCTTCCGAGGCAAAGCATCTTCCCGAATGAGTTAATCCATGGGCCTCGTTGACTTCTTCTTTCACTTCCTTTCCCTTGTAGGTCACTGTCACCCGTTCATAATTCCACGGGATAGCCTTGCTGTTGAATATCGGCAACTGGGTTACAAGCTTGATGATGACAGGATCCGTATGGGCACCCTCTACAATTACGACAGGCTTGTTTGCCACTCCCGGCACAACCACTTTTGACCTTTCTTGTTTTGCTACAACATCACTTGGGGACCCTTTCTTGACTACCATAGATGGTTCACCATTTGTCCCGCTCAACGTGTTCACTGATCCTTCAACTGTTGGTTTTTAACTAGCTTGACCTTACTGGACCGAATCATCATGATGGTTTGTAAAGGCTTCTTGGGCTCCCCTCCCTTATGTATTATCTCGATCATATTTGTCTCTTGATGGGTTGGTAGTGGGTTCTAGTTGATGTTGGGTACCTCTGGAGTTTGGACTTCAACCCGGTTAGTGTTAATAAGTTCTTGGGTGGCATTTTTCAAGTGCCAACACTTCTCCGTATCATACCCCGGAGTACCAGAACAATATTCATAGCTTACAGAGTAATCAAGATTCTTTGGAGGAGGGTTTGGCAATTTTGACTCAATTGTCCTCAGCGTATCCAATTGCCTCAGTCTGTGGAACAAACTAGTATAGGACTCTCCCAATGGGTGAATTTTCTTCCGCTGCAACCTCTCATTCTTAAATGCTTGATTGGGTCGAAAACCTGAGCCAGGAAGGTTTTGGTAGGCTCGCGGGGGTGGGTAGGCATTTTGTGGAGCTGGGTAGATGTTTTGTGGGGCTGGCGTATGCCATTGTGCGTGGGTAGGAGGTTGAGTGTATGTTTGGGCGTGGTGGACAGAAAAATGAGGGTCTGGTGATGGGAAGTAATGCTGGGGTAGATTATACGGGGTTTGGGTGTAGGTTTGATGGTGGGGTCGAGGCTGATTATAATGGTGGGATTGGCCCCTGGGTCCAAACCATGATCCTGAATCAATTATTGCCACATCTTCTTTCTTCTTCTTTCCGATTACTCCCCTAGTACCATTCTGAATGGCTTGGGTAGTTTCCTTAATAGTCGAGTAACTCATGATTTTGTTTGATTTAAGCCCTTCTTCCACCATGACACCCATCTTCACTACCTCATTGAAGGACTTACCTATGGCTGATACCAGATGGCCATAGTAAGTGGGCTCTAGGGCCTGCAAAAAATAATCCACCATTTCTCTTTCTTTTATCGGAGGGTTAACCCTTGCCTCTTGTTCTCTCCAATGAAAACCGTACTCCCTAAAACTTTCACTAGGCTTCTTCTCAATCTTAGTCAGAGACAAACGATCTGGAATGATCTCGAGGTTGTATTGGAAATGACACGCGAATGCTTGGGCCAAATCATCCCATGTATACCATCTGTTGTGATCCTACCGAGTGTACCACTCCAACACCGCGCCGCTCAGACTCATACTAAAGTATGCCATCAACAGCTCTTCTTTCCCACCGGCTCCTCTCATTTTGCTGCAGAATCCTCTCAAATGGGCCACCGGGTCTCCTTGCCCGTCATATAGATCGAATTTGGTCATCTTGAATCCCACTGGTAGTTGAACATAGGGAAATAGACACATATCTTTGTAGGCCACGCTCACCTGGCCTCCCAATCCCTGCATGTTTCTGAATGACTGTTCCAAGCTGTTAACCTTCCTGAACATCTCCTCTTGTTCTGGATTTTTAGGTGTTTTCTCAGTATCAATAGGGAGGTCGAAATGAGAAGTGTAGGAGTAAGATTCTGGGGCCTTGAAAGTAGGCTCCGGGGTGATAGTATTAGTTATCTTGGGTTTGGAATAAAGGCTCACTGGAGGATCAATAAAGTGTAGAAGGTGGGGGAGCCACGAAAATAGGGGTGACTGGTGGGGGAGGGTATGGAATTGGTTTGGGTGGTTGAGGTTGTGGTGTTTGGGAAGTGGTGCCTTGGTAGTGTTGGTAAATGGGAAAGCCTGGAGATGAATCAACAGTGGGAGGTTCCTGGGATTGAGCCAACGGTGGGACGAAAGCAGGGTTGGCGGGGTAGGATTGTGGTGGATGCCCTTTCACCCATGCCTGATACATCTCTGCCATTTGTTGTTTCAGCTTATACACTTCCTCTTTTAGATTAACATCAGACTCTTCACCCTCTCTCGACGGATCAATAACACTTGCATCCAGTTCTTGGTTAGCCATGATCAACTTATTTTTGGACCTGGTGTTCTACGGATGAGTTGCCAGAATGCCAAACAAACTAACCACCTGCCTGTACTGATTTTCAACAACAAAATTGTTAGCGATTAGAGCTTAACAGATAGGCAACCGCACATTGGGGATGCAATTCACCTAAACAGTTAGCCATTTCTATTATGCATTTGATCGGTTGCTTGCGTCATCCCGGCTTTCCTTAATTTCCATTTTGCAACTTCTCTCTTTTCCACTCCTGTTTTTCTTTGCTTTATTTCTCGTTGTTCTTCATTCTCTCATTTTCTCTCATTATTTTGCCATCGTTCCCTTCCCACAGTTTTCTCTCTCTCTTTTTCTTTTTCTTTTTTTTTTCTTTTTGGTTATGATCGAATCCTATGGGGATTACCTATGTATCATGACGCCGCATGAATCAGACCAAGCATAGTTCTGGGGGATAAGTGTAAAAATAAATAACAAAAACATTTTGGGGATTTTCATTTTTTTCATAAAATAAAAACGTTTTGATTACAATGACTCATCCTACCGAATTTAATCATAAAAACTAACAGACTCAAAAAAGGGGAATTAATAGACTCCAACAGAAAAACGAAAATACAGACTCGAAAACAGACTCCAACAGAAAGACAAAAATACAGACTCGAATAAAAATCATGAATACATCAATGCCTCAACTGCTCCGGGGGCCTGTGGGACATCAGTCGGTCTCGCCATGGGCCTATGCGCCAAATCCCCTTGGAGGTGAGAGAGATCCTCCATTATCTGGCGGACAAAGGTCATTACAGTGGCGAAGAACATGGATCTGGTCATGTCCTCACACTCACTACATTTCATTGTGATGTAGTCGGCAATCCTTCTGACCCTTTGCCTTATGATGCCCTTTTCTTGGAACAAACGCCCAATCTGTTGGGTCCTAGCTTCCAAAGTTTGTCCAGCTGTATGATTTTGTTCTTGAAGTTGTTGCATATCTCTTTCTAACTGTGCCATCGCTGCATAACAGTGTTCTCTTTCTGCTTTATAGTCTTTTTCCTGCTTGATCATTCTGTTCTCAAGGACGGTGATCTTTTTCTTCAACCCCACAACCTCATTGTCATATTTCTCTTTTAACTATTTAACCAAGCGCGCTCGTTCCTCCGCATTTTTAGCCAATGTTGTTCGAGCCCTTGCTAGTTCACCCTATGCTTTGTCCAGATCAAAACCATACTCACTCACCTTCCACCTCAGGTTGTCTATAAGCTTTCCATCCTTTGCACTTCTGGCGGGGTTTTCGACTACTATTTTCATTTCCCGAATTTAGGCTCGAAGGGTGTTATTTTCTTTGGTTAGCTTTTTCTTCTCGCCCTCATCCGTGGCAGCTTGCAAACCATTTTCAAATTGAAGATCCTTGAGTTGCTTTTCTAGCTTGCTTATGGTAGCCCTATACTCATTTTCTTTGGCCAACCAATCCCATTACGCCTGCGCTCCATCGGTGAATTGTTGGACATGGGGCCTTTTTGCGGGCCGTTCGAGCTCTAGATGGGTTTGGGACCTTTTACCGTACCAAGATGTGTAACTAGGCTCCAACTCACCTCTGGATAGATCTCATACCTAAGTCTTTGTCTCTAAGAACCTACATTGATGCCAAATCCGACGCACCCTTTCTTCTGGAAAAGCGGCTCTTTGTTCCAACTCAATGACCTGCTGACTCAAGTCCTCATCATGTGGGATGGTCTGGTATCTGCCTAACTGACGTAGAACTCTGTGTGGGGCATAAGGCTGGATGCTCCGGAGGCCCATCAATAGAAGGAAACGCACCCCGACTGACATATAAATGACCTCACTGACCGAGAGCCAACCGAATGTCCATTCTATCTTGTTTGTAGTTAGGGAACTCAAGTGTGCATACCATGGTTCCATACCATCCGGGAACTCATAACCCTCTGCCCGTTTTTCATGTTTTTCAATGCACTCAAAACTGGTCATGCCACAATTCATGTATCCCAGACGATGGAAAAGGTGCTCCTCCATCCAGAGTTGTAAAAACATATTGCATCCTCAAAAAACTTTCCCCCTTCTCGGCAAATGGTTAGGGCTCGGTAAATTTCCGCCAAGAGCATCGGTACAATGGTGCCGTTTGCCTTCTTAGTCATGAAGTCGGCTATCCCCACAAGCCCTAACTCTATGTTCCCATCTTTTCTGGGACAAATCAAAACACCCAGGAACGCCACTATAAAAGCTAATCCTCACCGAGCTTCCCACTTATCTTTGTTTCCCGAGTGAATAAGACCGGTATCTGGCATCCCAAAGCCGCAAGGATTCCCGTAACGTCGGTACAAGAAATAGAATGTGCAGAACCCCTGAGCCAAATTCCTTTCTTAAACTTCCCGGCTGATGCTTAGCAAGTCCAGAAACTTATGAGGAGTTACTGTCCTAGGTGCCACCAGGTATTGATTTCTTAGATTCCCACTGAAACCAGCGTAACCCGCTATCTCCTCAAGCGTAGGAGTTAGCTCAAAATCAGCAAAGTGGAACACATTATATGTTGGATCCCAGAAGGGTATCAAGGCCTCAATTATATCCTTCCTCGGCTTAATCTTTAGAAACCCAACCAGACCACCCAACGCTTTTATCATAATTTTTCTGCTGACCTCTCCCAAATCATGCCACTACATATATAGCTCTAACGGGATTTTCTCATGGACTGCGAAAGGTTCATTTTCAGTTGTGCTCATCCTACACATTTATTTAAGGTGATTAATTAAAAGACTGTAATTTGCTTTGACTCAAAAGAAAAACACCTATTTTCGCAAAATTTTAAAAACAAACATTCTTGCGAATACATCCCTTCAGCTCCTCAAGATAAAAAAACAATTTTAGGGTTGTTTTTGTTAATCAACCAAAATTTGAAAAAGGACCCTAGATGGTTATTCTTGTAAAAACAGGCTTCTGCCGCCCTTTTTGGGGCATTTTTGGATACTTTGGACAAGAATGATGTCGCCTAATTTATTTATATCAAAACAACGAAACTTCATATTCTTTGGGTTATTTTTGCAAAAGTAGTTGGACACGATGAGGGTTGCCTACGTATCTCACATCCGGTGAGAATCAAACTTGCGTAGTTCGGTCGATTTTGACGCAACGAAAACACCAACTTTTTTAATAAAAAAAATAGCTTTTTTTTCTTCTTTTTTTTTCCTGAAAAGTTTGGCTAAGTTTCGGGATATTTTGGATACCAGGTTTTCCACAAGCAGGTAATTTCCTCTCTCTCACCTCAATTTGGTTTTTCTCAATTTTTCCCTTATTCTATAAGCCGGTCAACATGCAGTCCAAATCAAGTAAATGTGCAAGTAGCAAGCAAAATGCATCAGGATGGTCTATTATTTTAGTTACACCTGTCCTAGGCGGACTCAACTCCTGTGTTGAGTCCCCAAAATCAGATGCATGTGATGCAAACAAGCATTCCTACTAGGGATCCGGCATGAGGCTATGTTATTCTAGGTTTAAAAACCTGGGTTTATTTGTTCTAGACCTGGCTTACCCGAGCGGACAGCTCGAGCCGAGGGGGCAGCGTACCGGGAATACAAAAGCTTCACCGGCTTTGCAACTTGTCCGAACCTTTCTACAATTAGGATATGACTCTAACAGAAAAGAAGTCACACGAAGTCACCGGGAATCCCAGATGATTTAAAAAACTCAGAGAGAAGAAGGGTTTCGTAACAATTTATATACAGTTCACAATTATAAAGCGGTAAAAATATCATTTAGCACATTAGGCTCCAAACATGTAAATAAAATCGGATAATAAATAAAGCCAAATATAACAATTATTCTAAGCTCGAATTCTAAATCCTGAACCAGAAGTTCTGGGTTCGATCCCCAGTAGAGTCGCCAGAGCTGTCACACATCCTTTTTCCTACCCCAAAAGGGGTATAAGGGATTTTTTCCAATTTAAGTGACAATCGAAATAGGATTAATTATTAGAATTCAGAGTCGCCACTTGGGATAATTTATAGTGTCCCAAGTCATCGGTTCAAATGCTGAATCGAGGATAGATTGACTATGTTTTACAGTCCGCAAACACAGAAATCCGGGTAAGGAATCCTGTTAGCCTGGGAGAAGGTGTTAGGCAGTCCCGGGTTCCGTGGTTCTAGCACGGTCGCTCAACTATTATTATTGGCCTAATTATCTGATTTTAAAACACGTTTTAGCCTATGATAGATTTTAATTTATTAATCGTTTTTAATCATTTTTAAGAAGATTCAATGCTATTTAAAACACGCATTGGACCACACCACATGAAATGCACCTGCAGTCTGTGATACATTTTATCTAACGTTGTTGAGATTTGGATTTGGGTCACATGAAATGCACACCAGAGTTTAAGGAAGTTAATTTAAAATTACGCGCCTAAAGCAACTACGCTCTTTCAAGTTTGCGAGGGCCATGGAAAATTCGCTAAATCGCGCACCTCGATTTCTAAAGGATTAAAATTAATTAACTGAGGGCCATAAATCGTACGTTTGGCTAGTATGGCACACCTCACATTAACTATAAGGATCTACTAATTAAATAAGGCTTAAAGAAATTATAACTACTTCTAAACTAATATTCGAACTTAAATCGTTAATCAAAGGGCCAGAAAGAGGAAGATCTGATCTATTATCTCTTCAAAAAGAGCCTGGGCCTGGCAGCAGGCCCAACAATTTATTGAAAATCTCCATATTGATGAAGAAAGTAACGGGACTGAGCTTAAACCTGACAGAGTCGTGAGGCTGTAAACCCCCTTTGTCTCACAATAGCTTCGAAGTTTAGGCCCAAAAGAGGCCCAAACATTACAAAAATGCAAGCTGAAGGCAGGGGACCCAAGATCAAGCCTAGACGAAGCAAGATTGACATACAAACCTAAGAGAAACACAAATTGATCCTAATCATCAGTACCTAGCATCTTGACATGCAGGAGACATTAAATGCTTTTAAAACCATCTTACATTCATACTTTGATTATCAAACTTCAATTTATGTTAAGCCAACTGATTTCATAAAAACAAACCATATAAAACTCAACACCTAATGCAAACCTCAACTGTAGAACATTAGACCCAAGCCAATAATGGATTGATTTTATGAAAAACCTTCAACATTAAACTTGCAAATTCCTCTTCACTAACATTCATATACTAATTTTACACATGTTGATATATTAAACGCTGAATAGTTAAACCAACATATGCTGAATCTTTACACATTAGCCTTCAAATACCACACACAATCACTAGCTCTATGTTATTATTGCAGAAAAGACCATCAGATTCTTTTCAGAAGAGTATTAAAGCATTAATCACAAATCTAGTTACACCCCAATTCAGCAGAAAGAAACAGAGTAAACATGTTGATTCTCTTCATGGTTTTAACCTTAACTATTACACAAAATATTTAAAGCATGAATTAGCAAGCGTTGATCACTAGATAACTAATGAGTGAGGGGTTAATCACATCAAACTAACACATAATGAGAGAGAGATGAGAGGGACAGAATGAGAAAAGGAATGATTCAGCTCAGAAGGCCGTGTACAAACTAAAATCAAAACAAAATTATCTTCATTAACTTCTGCACTTCAGTAGTCATTACTGCTGAAGAAATACCTGTTACAGCAAAGGTAAACAGAGAACTTTGAGAATGAGCTTTAAGCAGCACCAATCTAACATGGACAACACATATCAACAGTAAAATCAAGCCACACAACTTCCAAAAATCCAGCAATTTCAATTTTTTAAACCATCTTTACCCAGATAAAACAAGAGTTCTTTTAAGCTTTTTGAATTCCAGATGACACTCAAGACTAGGAACAAATCCAGAACCAATTTTCACCCCAAATAAAGATGCAGAAATTGCAATGCATTTTCAGAATCACTCTCTCAGTCGTTTGTGCTTTTCAGTACTTTTTTAATCCCCTCCCATGGCTTGTGTATGAAGAAACAGTCCTTTTAAAAGGAGCTTTTAGGGCTGCCGAAAGTGAGTCAGTTTATTGCCCTTAAATCCCTATCCAATTATCATTTTTGCTATTGTGCCCTTAATTTAAAATCAATTTTTTAGAGTTGCACTTAACCCTCCTTCTAGGAAGCTTCTTAAATCAGTTATAATAGATTCCATATGCTAAACTACCCAAAGATACCCTTTAAACCCCTGCTTTTTACTTCAAAAATCAAATGGGTCAAATTGACCCATTTACTTAAACCCCCAAATGAATGGGCTTTTCTTTGAACATGGGTTGGAATTGAACCCAGGGCCCAAACAATAACCGATCCAACTAGATTCTAATTTTACCAAGAGCAGAAGGAAACAAACACTTGTTTGAAAACTAAAATTTAACTATACGATTGATTAATTACATAAACAAGCATAGAGTAAATTAGGTTATTAAATCGAAGCGACCTAATCAAATTAAACTTATGAGACTAAAACAAAAAGCAAAATTAGAGGTTCAAGCATGTCACTAACAAAATCAGAGAATAGACCTTTAAACCTCGAAAAGAAAACTGAACAACAAAACGAACTCAAAAATTAATCTAGGGGAAAAACCTAAGTTCAGAATCTTGCTCGAATTTCAGTCAAAGCAAGAAAACTAACTAAAGAAAGGAGAAGAAAAGAAGAGGGATAAGAGGTGAAGTAAACAAATACGAACAGAAAAAAAAGAAGAAGAAAAATTACCCAGTAAAACCCGAAACACCATTGGACATCTTGATTTAATCGAAATTGATGCTAACCACATGTTCTTTGTCAAGAACAAATGAGCAGCGACAATTCATGTTGAATCAACTTCAGACTTGAAAGAACGGAGGCCTATGGTCATGCATGCCTTGGAATCAAAGGGAGTCGATTTTGGGCTTTAGGGCTCCAAACTTAGATTTAAGATTTAGACGGATTGGGTAGTCTTTTGTAAAACTAATGGTGGATTCAGAATGAGGAAACAACAGGGGTTATATGGTTAAGATTTGGTGGAGCTTGGAGATTCGCCGCCACCGGTGGCGAATTCCGGTGGGTGGTGGGCGATAGTGAAGATAAAAAGAAGAGAGAGAGAGAGAAGATAAAGCATAGTGTTCGGTTAATTCATGTTTTTTCGGACACTTCTAATTAAAGTGGGGGAAGTGCTCCTGGCCATTGGATGCACTGAGATGAAGGATTGAGATTGAACTTGAATGGGGAACTCCAAACGACGTCGTTTGGTTAAACTGCAAAGGCTAGATCGGTTTGAAGGTAATTTGGGCCAAATTGAACGGGTTTTCTGGGTGGGATCGATTGGGCTTGAGGAAGATCTAATTAAAAAAGCCTAAAAATCAGACCTCTCTTTCAATTTCTTTCCTTTTCTTTTTCTTTCAATTTTCAAAATCTTTCCTTTTCAAATTAAAATTTAAAACCTAAATTAATTAATATACCAAATTACCCTACCAAATTAGAATCATTACTCAAAATAATACTTACCACAACTGGTTAATTATCAAATTAAAAGAAAACTACAAAATTCGAAGCTAAATGCAAAAATGAGTTATTTCTACGATTTTTCTACTTTTTGTAACACAACTAAATTACTGATTAATTTGAAAATAAAAAATTAAATCCTAAATGCAAATGCAATGTATTTTTTGTATTTTTATGAATTAAATAAAATAAACGTACACAGACGAATGCAAGCAATTAACAAAAAAATGCTACAAAAATCCACAAAATTGCAAACAATGGGAAAAATTTATTTTGTTTGAATTTATGAGAATGATTAATATAGGGCAAAAATTACGTGCTCACACACGTCAATTGCAACAAAACACGTTATGGAGGATCGAAGTAGGAAAAAATCCGTATGATATTCTTGAGAAAGATTGAACCATCCTTCCTTAGAATCGCAAAATCTCACGTTACAACTCTGACCATTATAAAAAAACGTATGCAATCTCTTTTAAACGTAAACCTTGTTGCTAGAGAGAACTTAAACCTTCCTTAGAAGGCTAAAGAATATTATAAAGGGAATGTAAATCCTTAGAAGACTAACGAATATTAAAAAGGGAATGTAAATCCTTATAAGACTAAATAATATTATAAAGTGAATGTATTCCTTGTATGTGCTCTAATAATGTGACACCTTTCTTCATATTATATGAGTCACTTGGTAGCTTTATTAACCATTTCATGGATTGCCATGTGGGGGCCTTTGTCCCCAATTATTAATTATCCATAAATCCTTAATTACATGGTTAATCTCCCATTAAATTATTAATTAATCAATTACCCACATAATTAAGAATTATCTCAAATTACTTAAAATACTACTCCCTCTTAACACACTTTACTAGCATGGTCATGTAGTACCTTGTATGGTACTAGTTCATAAATACCGGGTATTTTAGCTCGGGCCATATTTTATCCCAAAATGTCAAACTTCGACGAAATTCATTTTCTTCGATTTTCTTACCCTCTCACCTTCACGAATTTACTCATCACTTTTTTGAAATAGCATAATGCTTATAATCTCAAAATAATATCATTCCCGAACTTATGTCGATGAAATTACGATGAAAATTTAACATACGAAAATGCGGGATGTAACATCTCATTTTCGAGCTTCCATCAATTTATTTATGGCATACTTTCACGTACGAAATATGGGGTGTAACATCATTCCTCCCTTTGGAACATTCGTCCTTAAATGTTGACTGATGCACTTCTCATTTTCATGACTTATGCCTTCCGAATACTTTAGTACTCTCTTTGCCATCTAGGCAACTATTCTGTGAATTATTCCAAAGGTCAGGGCATTTCCCCCTTTAGGCCTCTTTCTCACACCATGACTTATGGTCGAAATTCTTCCAATCTCGTAACTGTTGCTACCTTCTATCATGCAGCCTGTACGACTTCTTCCTATTATGTGCGCCTATGCGACTCTTCTGTCCTCTTTCAGGCCTCACTTTGTGAACATATACTAAGTTATGTCAAGTTGTCCCTCTGGGCATCATTAGCTTTATTATATTTTAGTAGGTCATACTATACCATAGACCTTACTTTCATTTATCATTATTGAGGTCCGCTACCAACTCCAGGTTACTCTCGGTTCTTATCCTTAAGACTGATGGCATAATCTCATCTCATACTTTATAACTTTTATCCATCTCTTGTTGATTCACCTCAATATTGATCTATGATCTACCACTGATAACTTGAGCTTTTATGTAACACGGCCGTAGGGGCTCCCATTTTATCGGGGAACATCTAAAATGATTAGACTGATCCACCTGGGGGCGATACCATGCTTCCATAACCGTATTTTATAGTATCCCAATATAATTTACCTTACGTGGGTATTTTAATCTCGTACAATTCATCAAATCCTCTTCTAGTCATTACTCAATAGAAGGCCCAAACGCCATCCTTTATCTACCACAATTATACCCTCATTCTACTACCAGGGCAACATTGAATTTGTTGTACATGCCATTAGTCTTAGACTCCTTTGAGTTCATTCAGGCTATAATAAACTTTGTATAATTTAGAGAAACCATCAGTTCTTCTTGTTTTCATGGTCTTAATCCCGAGGACTTATCCATTCTCGTCACCTTCTCACTTGCCCTTTCTTATCCTTACTCCTGTCTTCCTAAAACCTTGTCGTTTTACCTTACTTTAGCTGGCGACCGATTTTCTAATGTTATTCTGGAACATCAAGCGAGACATCACATCGTCTCTAGCTCTTCTTTATTCTCTTAACTAGACCTCTCGATACCTATAAGCCATAGGCTGGAAGATAAGCCACTGACAATGCCTCTATCATTCTTGGATACTAAATCCCAGTGCTTCTATCCTTTTGTTCTAAGTATGGACTATTCACAACCTTCTGCATTTGAGTATTTCGTACGTTGTATCGTATATTCTGTCTCTTTCATGACCTCTCTTCCATATAAGTATAATTCACGTCCATAACTTGAAGATCTATTATAATACTTGCACCTCTGGTGCACACACTATCCGGTGGGAGCTTTGTACTGACTTCTTATAAGGCTGATACTTTTTCCAACTGGTCTTATCATAGGGTCGTTATAAAATATGGTTGTTGTACTTTCTCTTTTATACCTCTGATGTTAAGAGTGATCCTGCAATATTTTCAATAGTACTTTTGATTTTACTTCTCGTTCATTAGCCACGGTAGGTGCCACTTTCTTATGGAGTGCATACAATATTGTTGTGAGACTATTGTTACAAGAACATTTCCTCTTTAGGTCACTGTGCTAAGGCCAAAGCCTTCTTCCGTATTCCCTCAGCTAGTCTATTGTTTTAGTACTTCAGGAGGACCTTCCGACTCTTGTAAAGCTGCGAGCTTATTACATCGTATACTCGACGTACCTTTTGATGTCCTCCCTTGCCTATAATTATCCGTAGTTACTTACCTCCATGCTCTTATGCTTGTAGGGCTGCTTTTGAACTGGTATTTTGACTGTCTTCCTAGTGGCACTCTATTTTATTCTCATAATACTCATACAGTACTTTTAACTACCCCAACTCCTATCTGAATATTTCTCAAGTATTACAATGACATTACTGCGAGACTGAATTCACTATATTGGGTTTTACTATGTTTATCTTGCATGATCTGCTGAATATTTAACCTCCTGTTTAGCCATAACTAGGCTTTTCCCGAGTCAATTATTAACTACTCTTTGGCCCATTCTCATATCAATATTTATCGTAATCTTTCTTGGGTTATTTCCTTTGTCTTAACATACGTCTCGCCCTGGCTCCTTATCTAGTAATAACATCTCGAAAAGGGACCCTTACTTCCTTTCCTTGACGTCGTGTTTGCATAATGTTCTGGAATCATAGCATATCTGTAGGATTTGTATAAGTGCAATCTTATTTTTATCGCATTCTTCCTTTGCCATTCCATAATTACTATAATCACTTAATTCTTACTTAGCGCCACATCACTCCATATTCCCCCCCCCCCCTTTAGGGGAGTACTGAGTGTTGGAGCTACGATGACCTACCTATAAATGTTTTACCTCTTCATCTTCAGCATTCTTTTATATCATCGATGACCCTTACTCGCCTTACGGTAATCCTTCTGTACCAAGGATAACAAAATTCCTTACTTGCGATGGTGACACTTAGTTTAACTGGCACACATAGTCCTTTAAGCTTAACTTTGCTCGTATTGCTTGTTTTAGGGAAGCGTCTTCCTGAATGACCTTTAAAGATCATTCTTCTGTCGTCCATTTTATTATTGTCGGAATGTAATCTCTGAAATTCTCATGATGCCGACTATTATCAAATCACTCACTCCCTAATTCATGTTTATTTTATCTTATTCGCCAGCCCATATTGATCTCTATTACTCTGGGGTCTAACTTGTCCTTCTAGTAGTTATATTGGAATCACGAACTTATTTCTTGAAATGAGAATATGACTTCATGGCCTATACTCTTTATTTTTCTCAAGGCCTATCACCTCTTGTTTTTTCCTTTCCTTGGCTATAGACTCTGTATTACTGTCAGTTTTTTTGATCTACCATTGTCATCCATATATCACATGTTACTCATAATGCTTTATAAACACTCTTATTATGGGGTTAACAGTTATGTCTATCACTTTACTCCGAAAACTCCAACAAGACATTCTTTTGCTTTTAGTTCCTCTTGCTCCATCCACCGACTCTTCGGATTGCCTACCATTCCCTCTCTACCAGGTACAGGCCACACTAAGGTAATATTTGTCCCTTCCTGGCTTCCAATGCCTATCTTTGTAAATAATTTTTTTGAACATTCTAGTATTCATATTTAGCTGTACTATTTTAGAATGTACCATCTGGATGTCTCACAAGGAGATTTATTAGCACTTTTGCAATTTCCTTCGGAAACATCAACTAATACAAATAAGCCATCCACCATTTTGGGTTACTCTAACCCCAGCCAGATTCTGATATCCCATCTTTTTCTTAAACCATACATATTAGCTCCTATAGGGCATAACTGAGATCGGTGTGGCCAATTGTACATACCTCTGTTACTGTTGAAGGTAACTCAAAAGGCTTATATTCCTTTGCTTGAGTTGTAAATACTATTAACCTTCATAAACTAGGCGTCTTGTACCCTTCTTCATCTTGCTTCTTTTGCATCATGAAACTTGTATTTATCTTCTGAATCTTTCATTGACTTTCACCAAAAAGGTCGATAGATAGTCTTGACTTAAGGCTCTTTATCAAGAGGCTTATACATCTTAGTACACACATGATCCACTGAAGACCTTATATTTACTCATCATAAGCACGACGCAAAATCGAGTTCCTCTTACTCAACACTTCCACAGCTACATCTCTTACTAACCGTCTTTCTGAATATAGGCATCATTGTATTATGAATAAGATAGAGTTTAGGAAATTGAGTTCTTACAACTGAGCTTTACCACACGATCTAGAGTAAAAAGAAAGAGTGTCAGTCCTAAATGTCCTGTAGCCTCCTACTTATAAGTGTGGTGCACAACACACCCATAAACAAGACTCTACTAGACATAGCTTGTAGACTCTTTAGGACATAATTGCTCTAATACCACTTTTGTCACGACCCAAACCTATAGGCTGCAACAGGCACCCGGTACCTTACTTAACCGAGTACCAATATAACATATCTTTCTCATTGTACTTTCAATGGCAAATGGTCCAAATGAGCCCTCATGAGCTAACCAGAATAAACATAAGGGAACACTCAATATAGGATGACCCAACCTGATATAAAAAAACTTGTACATGTGACATACTGTCACGACCCTAACCCGGAACCTGGTTGTGATGGCATCTCTCATGAAGACAAGGCCAGCCAGTTCAACCTGACTCAACTTTTATAGCAGTTAATCAACATAAAAATAGTCTAAACATGATTTAAACAATACTAAATAGCGAAATATCGATAACAATTCGGAAAGTCCAACCCGACACAGCCCTAATCGGGGTGTCACAAGTCACGAGCATCTCTAAACCATAATACCAGTCTGCTAAAGTTATAAACTACTACATGTGTTTGAAAGGAAACAAAAATGATAGAGAAGTAGAGACACGGGGCTGCGGACGTCAACAACTACCTCGTAGTCTCCGAAAAACCGCCTGGAACTGGAGGAATTGGCACTCAAGAGCGGTACCAGCTATGCCTGAATCTGCACACAGGGTGCAGGGAGTAAAGTGAGTACTCCAACTCAGTGAGTAACAAATGTAAATAACGACTGAAAGTAAGAAAACACGTAAAACACAAGGCATTCTATACTGAAGCAGTAAAATCACTTTAAACAGTAAAACAGTGAAGAGTCAAGTAAAATCCCTTTTCAACAAGTAAAAAAAGTAATTGACAGGTAAGAAAACAAATAGAAGTTCACCCCTCGGGCTCAATCTCAGAACAATATCAGCCCCTCGGGCTCAATCTTAAAACAATATCAGCCCCTCGAGCTCAATCTCAGAACAATAACAGCCCCTCGGTCTCAATCGCACAACAATATTAGCCCCTCGGGCTCAATCTCACAACAATCTTAGCCCCTCGGTCTCAATCTCACAACAATATTAGCCCCTCGGGCTCAATCTCACAACAATCTTAGCCCCTCGGGCTCAATCTCACATTACAATGGGTACCCGCGCTTACTAGGGGTGTGCAGACTCTGGGAGGGCCCCCTTACGGCCCAAGCGCAATATCAAGCCATCTCGTGGCATCAAATCTAGGCCCTCGACCTCATATCAATCAAGCCACCTCGTGGCATATTTATGTATCTCAGGTCCTCGGCCTCATATCGGTATCAATATATCCTCACAACTAGGCCCTCGGCCTT
Organism: Nicotiana sylvestris; assembly: GCF_000393655.2. Classification (NCBI taxonomy): domain Eukaryota; kingdom Viridiplantae; phylum Streptophyta; class Magnoliopsida; order Solanales; family Solanaceae; genus Nicotiana; species Nicotiana sylvestris. Next base: position 163,540,231 of record NC_091059.1, read on the forward strand.
ACTCAGTCCAAAAGTCATCAAAAGCCCCTCGGACAATAGTAAAACAGTATTTCTCAGCCCAAAACATCATTTAAAAATATCATTTAAGTCTCAAAACTGAGTAAAGATGGTTGAGTAGTAAAACAGTGGAAAATAACATGACTGAGTTTAAGTAATAAGTCGAAACAATAAGGAAATATTAATAAAAATCCCTGAAGGGTTCAAATAGTTGGCACAAAGCCCAAATATGGCAATTAGCCCAAATCATGATGATAACAAATAAGTTTCAGTTAAATACACGGTAAAATTATCAATTAGGACAGAACAAGTCACAATCCCCAATAGTGCACGACCCCACGCTCGTCATCAAGCGTGTGTACACCTCAATATAGCACTACGATGTGCAAATCCAGGGTTTCAAACCCTCAGGGCTTCATTTACAATTATTACTCATCTCGAACCGGCTAAATCTCTAGCTCGCAACGCCTTTGCCCCTCAAATCGGCCTCCACACATGTCGAATCTATCCAAAATCAGAATGAATACGTCATAATATGCTAAGGGAACAAAGCCCAAGCAAAAACAATCAACAAAGGGCACAATTCCCGAAATTACCAAAACCCGAGCCCCGGGCCCTCGTCTCTAAATAGGATAAAATTTACATTTTCAGAATTCTCATACCCTCACGAGTCTAACCATACCAAAATTATCCAATTCCGGTACCATTTGGTCCTTCAAATCATCATTTTATATTTTTGGAAGATTCCACAACTTTCTTCCCAAATCATGAATTCAATGATGAATTCGATGATATATTCATGTATTCTAGCCAAATCTGAGTTAGAATCACTTACCCTGATGAATTTCTTGAAAAACCTTTGAAAAATCGCCGAAATCCGAGTTCTCTAGGTTAAAATATTAAATAAAACCCAAAACCTCGTATTTATAGAGAACCCCACAGATATCCATCTGTGCGGAACGCACAAAAACGATCACAGTCCGCATAAAACCAGTGCGGTCTGCACAAAAATGATTGCGTCCGCACAGGTTTTCATTTGCAGTGACAGGCTTTACTCTTTTAGCCATAACTTTCGTTAGATGTTTCCAAATTGAGATATCTTTACCTTTCTGGAAACTAAACACGAAGGGCTACAACTTTTGTTTTTGAATCATCTCAATATTCCTTATATAGTAAAAGATATGAGTTTTCGAAGTAGGACCAGTGAAATGCTCCCCACCGCGGCCGCACTTCATTTTGTGCGGACCGCGCTGGTGGGCTCTGAGGCCTGCAACCCTTCTGGACCTGCTACATCTATAATTTTTGGCCTAAAACATCCCGGAACCTACCCAGAATATACCCGAAACCCCCAGAACTTCAAACCAATTGTACCAACACATCCCATGACATCGTTCAAACTTGTTTAAAGCTTTGGAATGCTCACAACAACATCAAATCACCAATTTAACATAGGATTCAAGCCTAAGAACTCCAAGAACTCTTAAATTATGCTTTTGATCAGAAAGTCTATCAAATCTCGTCCGAATGACCTGAAATTTTGCACAAACATCTCAAATGACACAACAAAGCTACTACAACTCTTGGAATTTCATTCCAACCCCTATATCAAAATCTCGCCTATCAACCGGAAATCGCCAAAATATCAACTTCACCAATTTAAGCCTAAATCTTCTTTACAACTCCAAAACCCATTCCGATCGTGCTCCTAAGTCACAAATTACCTCCCGAAGCTAACCGAACCATTAGAACTCACTTCCAAGCCTTCTAACACATAAGTCAACATGTGGTTGACTTTTCCAACTTAAGCGTTCTTAAAAGAGACGAAGTGTCTCAAACTTCACCAAGCTCATTCTGGACTCGATCCAACCAACCCGATACCACAAAAACACGGATAACGAAGCATAAATAAGTTGAAATAGGGGAAACGAAGTGGTAACTCATGAGACGACTGGATGAGTCGTCATACATACAGACCTATAAGGCCATCATGATCATTTGTAAACTCAAAACATAGGCCGACAAGGCCATACAAGTATCCGTATATATGACATCTGTCTACAAGCCTATAAGAATACATAATTATCATAAAGGTCGGGATAGGGGCCCGCCATACCAAACAATATACATCTAAATTATACTGACCAAACAAGCAACTTTGGAGCAAATGGAGCGGATCAATATTTTTTGTTGAGCTGATAGTCTACTTAGAGGACTCTCGACCTGTCTATCGGGACTTGCGGGCATGAAACGCAGTGTCCCTAGTGAAAAGGGATGTCAGTACAAATAATGTACCGAGTATGTAAGTAATAAAAATCAGTAAATAATAGACATGAGAGAAACATGGAGTAAAAGACTCGACATGTAAGTCTGAATAACTCTGTAAATCATGTGATGCTTATAGTATTATGCATATGCATATGAATGTCATGTCATGCATAGGTACATGTGTTCATAACATCATTAGCCTCTGAGGGCATCCCATCATATCATCTCGTCCACTGTGGGCAAAATCATTAACGTATACCAGCTGATTAGGTGGTGGTGCATATATAACACCGTAACCTTTTTCCATATCCCATAAACATATATACACATATATAACGCCATTTGGTCATGGGTCATTGTACATGAATGCAATGCATGAGAAGTACATCAATAAAATCTCTCAGAATTGTCATAAGACCATTATGCCTCTGATTAATATCATGACATAAACTTTATGAATTTACGTATTTTTTGAGATCCATGAACGGACGATAGAATAATAAGACATATGAGAATTCAAGAACATAGGCACCTCTAATACTTCTATGAATAGAGTCATTATGGAAATTGTGCATTAACTCGTTTCGTTTATATCGTATGGATCATGCCAAAAGGAAAGAAGGGATATCCCTAACATACCTGAGCCGATTCTATTGACAATCCCTCTAATACACATCAATTGCAACAAAACACGTTATGGAGGATCGAAGCAGGGAAAAATCCGTATGATATTCTTGAGAAGGATTGCACTGTCCTTCCTTAGAATCACAAAATCTCACGTTAAAACTTCGACCATTGTAAATCACGTATGTAATCTCTCTTAAACATAAACCTTTTTATGTACTAGAGAGAACTTAAACCTTCCTTAGAAGTCTATAGAATATTATAAAGGGAATATAAATCCTTAGAAGACTAAACAATATTAAAAAAGGAATGTACATCCTTAGAAGACTAAATAATATTATAAAGGGAATGTAATCCTTGTATGTGCTCTAAAAATATGATACCTTTCTTCATATAATATGAGTCACTTGGTGGCTTTATTAAACATTTCAGGGGCTGCCACGTGGGGGACTTTGTCCCCACTTATTAATTATTCACAAATCCTTAATTACATGGTTAATCTCCCATTAAATCAATAATTAACCAACTACCCATATAATTAAGAATTATCTGAATTTACTTAGAATACTACTCCCTTTTAATACGCCTTATACACCTTACTATCATGGTCATGTGATACCTTGTATGGTACTAGTTCATAAATACCGGGTATTTTAGCTCGGGTCATATTTTATCCGAAAAATATCAAACTTCGACGAAATTTATTTTCTTCGATTTGCTTACCCTCTCACCTTCACGAATTTACTCATCATTTGTTTGAAATATAATAATGCTTATAATTTCAAAATAATATCATTCCCGAACTTATGTCGATTAACTTACGACAAAACTTTAACATACAAAAGTGCGGGATGTAACATCTAATTTCCCAACTTCCATCAATTTATTTATGGTGTACTTTTACGAACGAAAAACATGGGGTGTAACAAATAATATTATTGTTGACCCTAGTAAGTGTCAAGTCGACCCCTCGTCACTACTTCTTCGAGGTTAGACTGGATACTTACTGGGTACATATTATTTATATACTCATAATACGTTTCTGTACTTAATTGTACAGGATATAAAGCAGGTGCATCTAGTTACCCGCTCGGCGCGCATAATTGATCTTGGACTGAGACTTCACGGTGATATGCCTCCTTTCGAGCCGTTCAGCAGTATGCAGGAGTTTCTCTTTTGTTTATGCCTGTCTATTCTATTTCAGACAGTAGGATAGTTATCTTTTGTATATTCTGCTAGTTGCCTACACACTTATTATACTAGATTTTGGCACATATTAGTAGACTTGATTTTTGGGTTGTGTTTCTATGGTCTTTATTTCTTCTAGTGGTTTCTGTTTTGCTTACCTTATAAGTCTGTGCTTTATCAAATGATTTGAATTTAAGTAAAGTTAGATATTGGAATTGTCTAATAAAAATGAGAATTCCCTAGTTGATCAGTGTTGGCTTGCTTAACAGCGGTGTTGGGCGCCATCATGACCTATAATGGAAATTGGGTCGTGACAACATGATATCAGAGCACTAGGTTTACGTAGGTCTCTTAAGTCATGGGCAGACCTAATAGAGTCTTGCGGATTGATACAGAGACGTTTGTACTTATCTTTGAGAAGCTATGGGGTGTTAGGAAACTACTCTTTATTCATCTTCTATCGTGTACTTGATGATATACTAAATTCTCTCTCTTATTCTCTCACAGATGGTAAGAATGCGCACATCAGACGTTCTGGACCCGGGAGTAGCTGCTCCCCCCATTGCTAGAGGTCGAGGCAGAGGTCGGGGGAGGGCACTGGACCGAGGTAGGGGACAAGGACGTCCTAGAGTTGTCCCATTTACACCACCGGTGGATCCAGTAAAGGATCCCATTATTGAGGAGCAGGGTGAGGTGCCTGCAGCAGAGCTTGCCTCTGGCGGATTTCATGACAGCACTAGGCTTTTAGGAGGTCATAGACCATATGCTGTGGTTCATAGACTCTATGACCCAGGCTGGTTTATTTCTAGCAGACCCAGCCACATCTCAGGTAAGAGGGGGAGCACAAACCCTTACTGCACCGGCTCTTAGGTATGCAGCTGCAGTGTATCAGACTCCGGGTGCACTACCAGCGGATGGGCCCCAGCCAGTTGCAGCAGTGGCACCTGAGCCTAGACCAGCTACAAACAACGATCCCCAGAATTTATTGGATAGATGGACTAGGCTACACCCTCCTATCTTCGGAGGCAAGCGTCATGAGTATGCCCAGGATTTCATTGATAGGTGCAGGGACAGACTGCATAACATGAGGATATTGGAGTCTCATGGGGTTGACTTCACTACTTTCCAGCTGGAGGGCAGGGCCCGTAGGTGGTGGCAATCTTATCTTCTTGGCAGGCCTGCTGGTTCTCCTACCATGTCATGAGGCCAGTTCACACAGCTTTTCTTGGATAGGTATATTCCACCCTCTGAGAGGGAAGAGTTGCGGTATTAGTTTGAGCAGCTTGAGCAAGGTCAGATGTTAGTGACTGACTATGAGGCGAAGTTTTCTGAGTTGTCTCGCCATGGACTTATGATATTTCCTTCGTACATAGAGAGAGTGTGGATGTTTGTTGTGGGGTTGCACTCCAATATTAGGGCCAATATGGCCTGAGAGGTTGAGATAGGGACTTCTTATCAGCTGGTAGTAGAGATTTCTTGGAGGATTGATGGCTATCGTCAGAGTGGTAAAACGCATATGCAACAGGACAAGAGGGTCCATTTCTCTAGAAAGTTTAAAGGTGCCCCGTCAAGGGGTAGAGGTCAGTTTGGGAGGAGTCGGCCTAGAAGGCCCCCATATTCAACACCACCACCTCTTCTATGTGCTCCAGTGCGCCCTTATTTTAGCTCCATACTAGAGAGCTCTTACCGTCTAACAGCCATCCAGGGTTGTTCCAGTGGGTACTCAGGTCACCAGGGTTCTTCCAGCTCCTATTTTAGTGCCATGCTAGAGAGTTTATACTGCCCACCGGCTATTTAGGCTTCCTCCAGTGGGTCTACAGGACATCAGGGCAGCAGGTTACCGCACCGAGGGGCTATTTCAAGTGTGAAGATCTCGGTCACATGAGGAGATACTGCCACATGTTTTGGGGCAAAGCAGTGTAGCAGGGTCAGCAGCTCATGATTACATCACCAATTGTACGATCGCCCACAGGCAGAGGGAAGACTGGTAAGGTCGTCCTAGAGGTGGAGGCCAAGTAGGGGAAGGTCAGCCAACTACTGTTTAGTTAGACAGAGGACAGCCAGCCGGCGCTCCAGCCAGATTCTATGCTTTTCCAGCTAGACCAGATGCATTGGCCTCAGATGCCGTGATCACAAGTATTATTTCCGTTTGTGATATGGATGCTTCAGTACTATTTGATCCAGGGTCTACCTATTCATATGTATTATCTCTGTTTGCTAATTTCCTAGATATTCCTTGTGAGTCTTTGAGTAATTCTGTTTATGTGTCCACTCTTGTGGGTAATTCTGTGGTTGTGAATCAGATCTATCCGTCCTGTGTGGTCACATTTTGTGGTTACGAGACTATAGCAAACCTCTTGTTAATTGATATGATCGACTTTGAGGTTATCCTGGGCATGGACTTGTTATCCCTGTATCACGCCATCCTTGATTTCCATGCCAAGACTATTACTTTAGCAATGCCAGAGTTGCCGAGGTTAGAGTGGAAGGGTTCCTTTATTAGTACATCTAGTTGGGTCATCTCTTTTCTGAAGGCTCGATACATGGTCGAGAAGGGTTGTTTGACTTATCTAGCTTATGTTCGGGATACCTCCACAGAGTCTCCAACGATTAATTCAGTTCCAGTAGTTTAGAAATTTGCCTATGTGTTTCCTTCTGGCCTTCCAAGCATGCCAGCGGATCATGATATTGATTTCTGTATTAATTTGGCTCCAGGTACCCAGCCCATATCCATCCCACCATACTGTATGGCTCCGAAAGAGTTGAAGGAGTTGAAATAGCAGCTTGAAAGGTTGTTAGCAAAGGGGTTTATGAGACCAAGTTTATCACCTTGGGGTGCACTAATATTGTTTGTGAAGAAGAAAGATGGGACTATACGGATGTGCATTAATTATCGCCAGTTGAACAATGTCACCATCAAGAACAAGTACCCATTGCCGGGTATCGATGATATTTTTTACCAGTTGCAGGGTGCTCGGGTGTTTTCTAAGATAGACTTGAGATCGGGCTACCTCTAGTTGAAGATTCGGGACTCAGATGTTCTGAAGACTGCTTTTCGTACTAGATATGGCCATTATTAGTTCCTAGTGATGTCCTTCGGCTTGACTAATGCCCTAGCGGAATTTATGTATTTGATGAACCGAGTGTTCATGACATATATTGATTTCTTTGTTATCGTCTTCATTGATGACATCTTGATTTACTCACCTAGCATGGGGGAGCACGAGCAGCATTTGAGAGTGGTGCTTCAGACATTGCGGGAATAGAAGTTATATGCTAAGTTCTCCAAGTGTGAGTTTTGGCTAGAGTCTGTGGCATTCTTAAGACATGTTGTGTCAAGAGAGTGTATTAATGTGGATCCCAAGAGGATTGAGGTAGTTCAGAGTTGGCCACATCCTACTTTGGTGACTGAGATTAGGATATTCTGAGGTTAGCAGGTTATTATTGCCGGTTTCGTGCAGGGCTTTTCATCCATTGCATCACCTTTGACTAGATTGACTCAGAAGGGTGCTCCTTTTCGTTGGTATGATGATTGTGAGGCGAGCATTCAGAAGATCAAGATGGCTTTGACTAGAACACTGGTGGTAGTGTTGCCTTCCGGTTCGGGGATGTATACGGTGTATTGTGATACTTCAAGCATTGGATTGGGTTGTGTATTGATGCAGGAGGGGCAAGTTATTATATATGATTCACGTTAGTTGAAGATTCATGAGAAGAATTATGCCTTGCATGACCTAGAGTTAGTCGCGATTGTTCATGTTCTTTCCTTCCGGCATCAAAAAGAGACGTGACTAACGGCTTGCTTGGATGATTGTTACACATCTTTCATAATATATCGTATCGTACTGATTGTATTGTACTGTATCGTTTAATAAATATAATGTTTGGATAGATTGTGTCATTTGTCATCGTTTCATGATATCAGACACCAGTATTATGAAGAATAAACTTACAATATTATAAAGAAAAATTATGATGCAAGGTAAAATTACTATTAAAAAGATAGGGTAAATGATAAAATAAAATATTTTAATAATAATAAAGGGTGAGATTGAGAGAAAAAGACAAGGTAACGATGTGACCACACCAAATCGGTCGTTACATAAAGTGACACATTTCGTCGTTATGTAACGACGAATTTAACGATACGATACAATAAAATTTAAGTAACTATCAAAACAAATATTGTATTTAAAGTAACAATACAATACGATACAATGCGTAACAACCATCCAAACAAGCTGTAAGTACTTACAACAATACTATTATCACTAAATTTGTAAAGAGATTATTCGTCAGTCATATAAACACGGCCTAAGCCAAAAACTTCTTAGTGGTAAAAGTGTTAGATTTTCTTTTGGAAAAATAACATTGTATAGCTGCTTTCAAAATATATATTTTGTGTATATATGTACATTCTATATATTATATATAAAAATTATGGTAAAAATTTTATACGCTTTTTCGACTATCGAATATAAATAGTTTATAATGCGAGCTAAAAGTGATAATATTCCTTTCTTTATTATGTGTAGCCCAATAAGGTTAAACTCATAACTTGAATTTATGATAATGAACAAATCCTCCGTTAATTTTGTCTTAGATGGACGTACTAGATTAAGTTAAAATTCTATAAATTGATCATCTTCAACTCGAATTACGGGAACCTACACATATTAGTACACCTAACCAAGCATTACCATATTGTGTATGCTATTCCATCATTGAAAGTGTGGTAAAACAAGTTAGGGCAAGGGAAGAAAAATCAATCTTTTATAGAAAGCTTTATTTTCTTTTTCCCCTACTAGAAGGCTTCTGAATCTTCTACAATAATGTCTTTTGAATTAGGTATGTTTTCTGTGATATCTTTCTATACAATTACTATAATAAAATTTTGGTATGCAGGATTAGGATTTGATTTATGTTATGTTATGTCATGTATGTTTATGTATGCAAAAAATACATTGTACGATTGAAAAGTTACGATAAAATAACTATGCGCTAGGAGATATATTTTGCCATGTTTAAGGAGCTTTAATAAATTTTAGAATTATTGAATACAAAGTTCCACCACAAAAATCTTCATTCAATTATGTCACAATATATTTACAGTCTAATGATATCGGTAAGCGTTTCTACACCATCAATTTCACCCATACAACAACATATGCACTTGTGGGTGCTAAAATATCCATTACCTTTGATCATATATAGTAAATTGGCATAGGCAATTATGAAAACATTTATATATATATATATATATATATATGTATGTATGTATATATATATTGATGAGCACCCACAACTAAATTCCTTTCTTTCTCTTCTTTTAGAATTATTATCGATCAGCACCCATGACTTTAAAATCTTAAATCTGACATTGCATAGACCCCCTAATTAAATAGAAAAAAAAATTCAAAATTATTCAAAAACAAAGGAAAGAAGTGGGAGTAAACTTCTCTATTTTCAAGTGCATATGCCGAACTGTTTAAATATTTTTTTTCTTCACATACAATCCTTTTTTTTTTCTTCCTACATGCTTATAGTCATTCACAAAATAAATAAGAATTAGTGGACAATAGAATTCACGAGAAGAATGATAACGGCTAATAAGTACAACAACTAATGAGAACTTCAGGTAGGTCATGTAAGTTGGCTCATTAATGGGTAATAAGTAGGCAAGTAATGTGTAAATGGCTTTCGAGTCACAAAATTCTTATGACAAATGATATGAGCACATATTTCAGTAACATGAGAAGTCTCGGAATCGTAAATAGTACTACAATTGCTATAAAAACTCTTACACTTCCCTAGAACTTTTGGAACATATTAATGTATTATGTATACTACTTATCTCTAGCCAAACATCTTTAGCCAATCCAAAGGTGAAATATCTAAGTACCAAACATGGATGCTACAGTAACATAACAATCATGCCACCAAAGAAAGGACGACCAAGAATGGTCCTTCAATCACCACTTGCCTCAGCCCCTGTCACATCATACTTCCTAGCTAGTGTATTTTTTTAAGCTAATTTCACCTGCTACCTCTCATCAGATATTGAATAATTTTGTCCATCATTATTAAAACAAATGAGGTACGTCCTAGTGTATAAAGTAATACTTAAGAAATTTATCTACACGCGAGAGAATACATGATGTATAACAATACAAACAATTTATAATTACGACAATATAAGTGTAATTTTACAGGTAGAGTTTGGAAAGGGTAATGTGTACACAGACTTTACCTTTATTTTATGAAATAAAAGATGTTATTTTCAGTTGACCTTCAGCTCAAGGATACATTTAACATTTTATTATAATTAATTAATTAGAGTAAATGTATTTCTACCCTCAATTTATCACATTCAATTAATCATAATTAGGGGTGTTCAAACCGAACCAGAAAATCGTACCAAATCGAAAAATCAAATTAAACCGATTAAAAACCCCGACTAGGTTTGGTTTGACTTGGTTTGGTATTGAGTAAAAAAATCCGAACCAAACCGACATATAAATATATAAATTTTATTTATATTTTTAAGACTTTATGTGAATTTTCTTTAGAAAATGTAGAAATATTTGGGATTCTCTCATGTATTAACCTTGAAAGCGTAAATTAACGAAAAATTATTGTTAGACAACTAAGAAAATAACTATCATGTGTTACTAAAAAAATTCTCCCACTAGAATATTTTAATAGATCATATGTTTGTCATTTTTTTTTCCATATTTACTAAACATATATTCACTTATCAAAGCTTTATCTATAATTTTAACAAAGTAAGATTGAAATAATATTCATGTAACAAAAAAATTCGAAAACCCCAAAAACTCGACAAAACCGAACCAATCCAAACCGATATAATTGATTCGATTTAGTTATGATACAAATCGAACCAATCTGGTCCATGCACACCCCCTAATCATAATAAGTAGATTAGATATAAATCAGTGTGCATAAGCATTTACCACCAAAAGCTAATTTGGTCCCTAGCTGCATTAAGAAACTTCTGGTAAAACATCAAACTCTAATTTTTGCTAATTGAAAAATGGCCCCACTAAAACAATATAATAAACACCTTATCTGTATTAGTTAAGAATCTTATTGCTTTCAAAGACACCCACGTCCAACTGACATTTCCAGTTCCAACAAAAGGATATTAATAATTAATTATACTTAATCCTTTATGGCAAACATTACTGCACTAAAAAAAATTAGTCAGAATTACTTTAGATTGAATATTGTTCTTATTTCGGCATTTTGCATAAATTTTAGTAATTACTGAATTTGTCTATAGTTTTTTTGCTAAAGAATTTGTTTATGTAGAATGTTCGAAAGAACCAAAAGACACGTACTTTTTTTGTCCTTATAAGCTGTTCATGAACCAAATAGTTTTTGATTTAAATAGCTTGGTGACCAAAATGATCCACACACTAATGTTTATCTCTTTCCTAAAATGGTAGAGTGGTCACATGAAGATCACGTGATCATCTGTTTAAGCAACAAACTTGAAAGATGCCATTGATACCCTTTCTATTTTGCCAAATTGGTTTGTCCAAAATTCCCAACTACAAATCCTTGAATTGAATAGACACCAATTAGGATTATGTAACAACTTTTAGGCATGAGGATTTCAATTTTCAATCCTTTGGTACAACGGTTCCAAATGGATTAATCCCAGAAAAGAAATAAGTACGATAGTTTTTTATTCCCTTTTTTTACAATTTAATTGTTCTAGTACGCACCTATTATTTCACACTGGTATAGGTACAAGGTAAATTTGCATCAAAACTTATTCAAGTTCGAAGTAAATCACTTAGCATTAATAATAGAAAAAAATAATGCTATATTTTTTTTTTGAATATTTTTTGTATGTTATATATAAATATATACAAATTTTATATATTATTCCGGTTATAAATATAAATAATTTCGGCCGCGAGCTAAATTTAATCTTTGCGGAAATGACTTTGGTTTAGTGGATAAGCTTTTTGTCAATCGTAGATGAGGGGCTAAGCCGATTGCTTTAGGTTATATCTGAGAACCAATTCTTTTCTTTAAAGAGTGAAAGTTTTTGCTAAGTGAATCTATTAAAATAATTTTAACTAGATAATAGCCGTGTTTTCTTATAAGAGAACGACACGATTTTCTTTTCAAAACAAACATCACTTAGGTTGCATACTTGGATTAGATGTGGTTTTTGTTTATGTTATATTAGTATATTATTATAGAATTTTTTTCATTCTTATACACTATTGGAAACTTTATTACCCTAAATATTCATGTTTAGTAAATTATCCTACCTACACAAGTTTTGGTTACAAAATATATACATTTTACCTTAAAAGGCTTCCAATCTATTATTAGTGCATTCAATTAAGGGATTTAGTTACATCCTTTACCTTTTTTTTCTCTTCTCCATCTTCCCTCTTTTATGTAGTATTACTTTTCTTAATCATTTTTTTTAAACCTCTGTAGCTTCATTCAAAACCCATCACTGATTACTTTACTGCCAACTCCAAATTAGCAGGAAAGAGCTTAATATACTTTTAATTCCTTCATTGTGTCTCCTTAACATACCAGTTTACTATTAACAGTCGATATTGAATTATTCATAAAAAGTTATACCAAAATAGAATGTTAAAAACACTGATATCAGTATGAAAGAAGAAGAAAATAATAGAAGGAGGAAGTCAGAAATCTCGTATGGAAAGTACCACTCACTGCACCTTTGCGATGCTGCCTTTGCACGTATGCTAAGATCTCTATCATTCGTTTTCCATTGATTTGAACAAAATTAGAAGGAAAAAATGTTAAGCACTATCCTCTAGAAATCCAAAATGAAAACCGAATAGGAAATAAAGAGTTTTCACCGTTTCACGTTTGGATGAGCTTATTAGCAGCAGCAGCTGTGAGAAGAAAGAAGTGAATGTAGGGAATTTAACAGATCCAAAAAAATATAATATCCATGAAACTACAAATATAGTGACAGGATTCATACAAACATCTCATGTCTTAAAGCAGAGGATGGTGAATCACACAACTTATGTTCCAACGGGGGAAGTTCATTTCTCTATGGAGTGACATCATTACTCTACATACTACACAAGGAGAATTTTTATACAGCTACAGTATCATACAACTTAAACATAATTTTTATACAAAATTTATAATATATCTTTTGTATATTTTGTATCTAATTTATTCATAGTAAAAATAATTTTCATACAAATAAATATATATTATACAAGTTATCTACAACTTTCAAACATTATTTCTACCAAGTTAAATACAATTACAATAACATATAACTTAAATACAAATTTTATACAATATGTCTTTTGTATATTTTGTATCTGATTTATATATAGTAAAAACAAATTTCATACAACTAATTATATATTATATAACTAATCTACAACTTATCTACAATTTTCATACATTATTTCTCCTCACTAGTATACAACTATAATATCAACAACAACAACAACAACAACAACAACAACAACAACAACAACAACAACAACCCAGTATAATCCCACAAGTGGGGTCTGGGGAGGGTAATATGTACGCAGACCTTACCCCTACCCCGAGGGGCAGAGAGGCTGTTTCCAGGAGACCCTCGGCTCAAGAGAGCAACAAGTGACAATATATTAGTACTATCAATAGGCTCATAATAAAACATATAATACATAACATAAAATAAAAATAACAACAATATAAGAAATATAGGAAATACGAAAATGATGGAGAAAAGGATGTAAGGTATACTAATATCCAATAGATATAGCGCTGCATCAGTAGCTAATCAGTAGCATCCTAAGACTAACTCCTAAATGGTTAGTCTCACTCTAGTGCGCTGTATTAATATTCACAAACTACCCTCTAACCTACAACCTTAATGCTTGACCTCCACAATTCTCTGACAAGGGTCATGTCCTCAGAAATCCTAAGTCGTGTCATGTCCTGCCTGATCACCTCCACCCCAATACTTCTTAGGCCTCCCTCTACCTCTCCTTGTGCCCACCATTGTCAGTCGCTCACACCTCCTCACTGGTGCATCAGTGCTCCTCCTCTGAATGTGCCCGAACCATCTGAGTCTTGTTTCCCGCATCTTGTCCTCCAAGGGGCCCACGCGCACCTTCTCTCGAATATCTTCATTCCTAATCTTGTCTATCCTTATATGCCCGCACATCCACCTCAGCATCCTCATCTGTGCTACTTTCATCTTCTGGATGTGTGAATTTTTAACCGGCCAATACTCCGTCCCATACAACATAGCAGGCCTAACCACTGCTCTATAAAACTTACCTTTTAGTAACGGTGGTACTTTCTTGTCACACAAGACTCCCGTTGTTAACCTCTACTTCATCCACCCACCCCTATACGATGTGTGACATCCTCATCGATCTCCCCCGTCCCCTGAATAACTGACCCAAGGTACTTGAAACTACTCCTCTTAGGGATGACTTGTGAGTCGAGCCTCACTTCCACTCCTGCTTCCGTTGGTTCGGCCCCAAATTTGCACTCGAGGTATTCCGTCTTCGTCCTGCTCAGCCTAAAACCTTTAGACTCAAGGGCATGTCTCGAAAACTCTAGCCTCTTGTTGGCTTCGCGTCGTGTCTCGTCAATTAGGACTATGTCATCCGCAAATAGTATGCACCATGGCACCTTCCCTTAAATATGATGCGTTATGACATCCATCACCAGGGCAAATAGGAAAGGGCTGAACGCAGACCCTTTGTGCAACCCCATAACAATCGGAAAATGGTCGGAGTCGCCTTCTACTGTCCTAACCCGAGTCTTAGATCCATCATACATGTCTTTAATCGCCCTAATGTAGTCAACCGGGACCCCTTTAACCTCTAGGCATTTCCATAGGACCTCCCTAGGAACCCTGTCGTACGCTTTCTCTAGATCGATAAACACCATGGGAAGATCCTTCTTCTTATCCCTATATTGTTCCATCACCCTCCTAATAAGGTGGATAGCTTTTGTGGTAAATCATGAACCCGAACTGGTTATCTGAAATAGACACCGTCATTCGCACTCTCATTTCTACCACTCTCTCCCAGACTTTCATGGTATGACTCAGTAATTTGATACTCATATACAACTATAATATCATACAACTTAAATATAATTTTTATAGAATATTGTTCAAAGTTTATACAATAATTAAATAAATGAAAGAAAAATATATAAACAACAGAATACAATTTTTCTACAATTTTACTACAATTTCGTAAATATAATGTATATTATGTCTTCTTCTTCGAGTTTCAATATGAAATTCAGCCAAAACCAAGTCTAATCTTTACCAAAACCCCTCAAAATTGAGATATAAACTCCAAACCATATTCTCAATTGTTTGCAACAACACCCAATCCAAGCAAATAATGGTTTTTGAAAACCCAAATTCGAATTCAAAGCTTCAAAGCCTTTTAATGTCTGTCAATAGTGGAATTGCTGCTCTCTTTTCTTTTGCTTTACATTACTGAAATTAGGAATTGAGAGATAGAGAGAGACGTAGAGAGAATTCTCAATTTTTTGCAGCAACATCCAATTCAAACAAATAATATTTTTTGAAATACCAAATTCGAATTCAAAGCTTCAAAGATTTTTAATGGTTGTCAATGATGGAATCGTGGGTTGGTGCAAGATACGTGAGAGAAGAGAGTGAGATGTGGAGAGAGAGACGTGGGGAGTAGAAGATATGTTAGAATGATTTTAGGACACTAATTATTATCATTAATTCTCTTAAAATGTACATAAATGGTAATTGGGTATATAAAATATAATTATAATAAAACTTGAGTAGGGATGGTAATATAGTTTCATATAGTGTATAGAAATATAAAAATTCCATTATTATAATACAGTCAAACCTCTCTATAACAACTTCGTTTGTTTTGATATTTTTTGGCTGCTATAGTCAAGTGCTGTTATAGAAAATATATATTATAATATAATGTTAAAATCGGTTTTGAAAAAACTTAACGTTTATAGTAAATATTGTTATATAGGGATACTATTATAGAGAGATCTGACTATATTATCAGAATTCGAAAGTTGAGCGCGCTTAGAGCGAAGATAGTACTAGGATAAGTGACCCTATGAAAACCTCGTGTCGTATTTTTTTTACTATGTAAGATTACACTAAATACATTGCCGTATTGCTATTATATACTAAAAAATAAAAAAATAAATAAAAGAAAGCAAGTGGATGCAAGTAACTCAATATTCTGAAGCTTTAACTAGTCTAAAAAGTAAAAGTAACAGTCCACTAAACCGCTGATTACATCACTACTCCACTAAACCCCACTAATACAACTCCACGCACTCTAATAATCCCACCAATATATAAAGAATATGAAATGAATAACAAGTCAAACAAAAAATAATTACAACAAATAATTCTACTAATAATTTTGTTCTGGTTTTATTTGTAACGAGTGCTTGGATTTAGTTTTGGAAAAACTGGTTTTAGACTTTGCATTATCTAACTGCCTTTTGTTTGTTTGTTGAAAAATATTGCTAAAACTCTAAAACAATTTTGACTTTCACATTGATTAAATTAACAGACTGTCTACAACATACGTACTCTTATAATGTTACACATATTTACAATAGATTCTTGAATAAAAAATTAATTAGAAAAAAATTTCAATTTTTCTTGAGGCAAAACTGCAACACTCTAAAATATAGAAGTGATAAATGTGGAGATTAAAGCAATCCATTATTGAAATGACATGTCCACAAAATTTAAGTTTTATTGATCAAATGTCATAAGTATATTAACACAAATAGATTATTTATGAAGTAACAAGTTAATGTAATTTACTAGTAAGACTTATACTTCAATATTATTAATGTAGTCTCACATACAATATATGTGATTCTGATTCCATTACTTTTTTTTTTCTCTTTCCTTTCATTACCACTAAAATTGAAGGTAAGTCTCTTATTATAAGCATCTTTTGGTAACATAATAAAAATAATATAACTAACTTGATATGATTGATCAAACTACACCTATTATTTATACTATCTAACAAACATTAGTAGGAGTAAATAGTTCATAGAAAAAAGATAAAAAAACTATGCTGAGTAAACTTTGCCACGTCATCAGCCAGCTGATTAGAACCCAGTCAACGTCCATGATATGTCCACATCAGCATCCGATTGGACTCGCGTCCAAACAAAAGGACACACAGAAACGGTACCATGTAGGGGCTAAGTTGTCATTTTAGACGACCTACCCTCGCTTTATAACACACCGGGTCTCCTTAATCCTCTTCCATTTTATCGATTTTCTCTCTCTACAGTCCCCCCCCCCCCCTCTCTCTCTCTCTCTCCAGTCCTTTGGTGCCGTTTTTTTTCCTCTGTTCCCATCCTTTGCAGTGTGCGGTAATCGGCTTTTACAGCGGCGGCGGATTTTGAGGTAACGATCGGATTAGTGTTTTTAGGTTGTTTTGCCGTTTTGCTTGTTAGGTTTCGTTTCTTTGTACTTGTGTTAATTTAGCTTGTGATGTTTTTGGATAGATCTGTTTGCTTTGTGTTTTTGGCTTTCGTTTTTGGTCGATCTGTTGTTTCACTTGTGAGTTTTACTCTGATTCTTCCGTTGGCGTGTTTTCGTTGAATTCGCTTGATGATCAGATCTTTTAGGTTATTTCCACTAGCGTTTGCTGTTTTGCTTTCACAAATGTATTTTAAGCCAGTGCTAAGGTGTACTTTAGTTAGCTAGGTTTTTTGTTGTTTTGCTTTCCTGTCCTCTTTGGCGTTTTGTTTTTAGTTTTGTAAATAAGTGTTGCCTATGTCTACAATATAAGTTGCTTGTTCTGTCTATGTATAGTACAGTGGATACTTTTTTATGGGTTTTGGTTTGCGATTTTTCGGTTCTGAGGTCATACCAGTCTCTAAACATTTGAAGAGAATGCGGCTGATCTCTGTGTGAACGTGACTGAATTTTTTCAATCATTGTTGTTTGGTTTTTCTAGTTGATACGATGGTGCGGAAGAGGAGAACTGAGTTACCTGGTTCTGGTGAGAGCTCTGGGTCTCAAGAAACTGGAGGACAGGGTCGTGGCCAGCATCCACAGCTGCTGCAGCAACAACAAGGCGGCTACCAAGGTGCTCAAGAAACTGGAGCACAGAGTCGTGGCCAGCGTCCACAGCAGCAACAACAAGGCAGCTACCAAGGTGGAGGAAGAGGTTGGAGGCCGCAGCAGGGAGGATATGGTGGCCGTGGTGCTGGTGGACCTCCACGTGGTGGAATGGCCCCTCAACAATCATATGGTGGAATGGCCCCTCAACAGTCATATGGTGGACAACCTGAATACTATCAGCAGGGCAGGGGGGCTCAGCAGCATCAACGAGGCGGAGGACCACCCCAGCAACATGGTGGCATAGGTGGCCGTGGGGCACCTTCTGGTGGGCCTTCTAGGCCACCAGCACCCGAGCTGCACCAAGCTACCTCCCAGACTCCATATCAAGCTGCAATGACTACTCAGCCTATACCTTATGTAAGACCAACTGAAACATCCTCTGAAGCTGGTTCCTCATCTCAGCCACCTGAGCAGGCAGCTCTACAAGTGACACAACAGTTCCAGCAACTTGCTTTGCAGCAAGAAGCGGCTCCAACGCAAGCAGTTCCACCTGCATCAAGCAAATCACTACGGTTTCCCCTGCGTCCAGGGAAGGGGAGCAATGGTATGAGATGCATAGTCAAAGCCAATCACTTCTTTGCAGAGCTGCCTGACAAAGACTTGCACCAGTATGATGTGAGTGCTCAAACTTTCTAGTAATTTTTTTTGTTCTTATTATTTTGGTTTCTTATATTCTTCCCTATCGTTTATCATATCTATTGTTAATCATTATTTAATGAATTTCAGGTCACAATTTCTCCAGAGGTGCCATCACGTGGCGTCAACCGTGCTGTCATGGCGCAGCTGGTGAAGCTGTACCAAGAATCTCATCTTGGGAAGAGACTTCCAGCATATGATGGAAGGAAAAGTCTATACACTGCAGGGCCCCTTCCATTTGTTCAAAAAGACTTCAAAATAACTCTTATTGATGATGAGGATGGGCCTGGTGGTGCTAGGTATATGCCTGAAGTTTCAAATAGTTGTTGGTTCAGTTTCTAGCAATTCTAAATTTCTTTTTGTTATTATTGAAACAGAAGGGAAAGGGAATTTAAAGTTGTGATCAAATTGGCTGCCCGTGCTGATCTTCATCACTTGGGAATGTTTTTAGAAGGGAAGCAGGCTGATGCACCTCAAGAGGCGCTTCAAGTTCTGGATATTGTTCTGCGTGAGTTGCCAACATCTAGGTATGGTTTTTGGATGCAATGCACATCAGTGTAGTTTCTTTACATTGTGATGACTGTACACAAAGAAAATTGATTATTTATGAATATCATTTTGTATATTTTCTTAATTTGTGAGTGATGACAGGTTTTGTCCTGTGGGTCGTTCTTTCTATTCCCCTGATTTAGGGCGAAGACAACCATTGGGTGAAGGTTTAGAGAGTTGGCGTGGGTTCTATCAAAGCATTCGCCCCACACAAATGGGCTTATCACTGAACATCGGTATGCATAGTATTGACATTTTGGAACTGTTGTTTTGCTATATTCTTTGAAGTTTTACTTAAACTCCCACAGTAATTAAGAAAAATTTATGATGTTCAATTTTGTGTATCAACGTACAGATATGTCTTCCACTGCATTCATTGAGCCACTGCCAGTCATTGATTTTGTGACACAGCTTCTGAACCGAGATGTGTCATCTAGACCACTGTCTGATGCTGACCGTGTAAAGGTGAACTTCTGACTTTCTAAGAATCTTATTCTTAAGTTCGTGTCATTGTTTATATGTTTGTCCTCTATCTAGTTAGCTTATAGCAGATTGTACTTTATGGATATGTTGTCTTGCTTTGACAACTTGCTTCTTTATGAATGTTGTTTCTCTCACTCCGTAATTGGTGGTTTTTGGGCTGCAGATCAAAAAAGCTCTGAGAGGTGTGAAGGTGGAGGTTACTCATCGTGGAAATATGCGGAGGAAGTACCGCATTTCGGGTTTAACATCTCAAGCAACAAGAGAGTTGACGTATGTAGGCTTATTTAGTTATACAAGAACTTTTATATAAGGTCATATCATGTGTAGCTGCAAATAGTGGGGTTCCTACATGCTGGCTTTCCGTTTCCTGTCATATCTTCCTTGATTCTTTCTTGGTGCTGATCCTTGATCTTTCTCTTTGTTTCCCCCTTGTTTCTTGGTAGCTTCCCTGTTGATGAAAATGGTACAGTGAAATCTGTAATTGAATATTTTCGAGAAACATATGGGTTTGTAATTCAGCATACCCAGTGGCCTTGTCTACAAGTTGGAAATCAGCAGAGACCTAATTACTTGCCAATGGAAGTTAGTGCCTCTTTCACACTGAAAACTAATCTTCGCTCATTATCATATCAATTTTCTATGCTTACATGTATCATGGTCCAGGTCTGCAAGATTGTGGAGGGACAAAGGTACTCAAAGCGCTTGAATGAGAGACAGATCACTGCACTTCTGAAAGTGACCTGCCAGCGTCCCCAAGAGAGGGAGCGTGATATTCTTGAGGTTCGGAGCTCTGCCTTCTTATTTATTTACATGCTTTATTTGGAATACATTGCGATTGAGGAATAGTTGACTTATTGGGCGGTTGATTTATCTTTTAATGTAGAAGTGAAGTGACATATGAGAGTTAAATTAATTGTTACTGGTGCTGTTACTTTGATTCTAAGTTGCTGCACTTCATATCAGTTACTCCCTCCGTTCCAATTTATGTGAACCTGCATGACATGGGCACTGAGTTTAAGAAAAAATGAAGACTTTTGGAATTTGTAGTTCTAAACAAATTAAAAAAGGGCTCAGAGTATTTGTGTGGTTATAAAATCTTCTCATTAAGGGTAGAATTGTAAGTTTAATCTAAATTATTTCCAAATAAACGGACCAAAAAGGAAATAGGTTCACATAAACTGGAACGGAGGGAGTAGTATTTTCTGTTCTGGTATAAATGCATGTTCATATAGATTTATCTATTATTAGGAGCAACAACGCGATGTGTTGGTCACATAGTTTCACTTGATAAGGTTGTGGTGGAAAAGTGAATGTGAATAAGAGATAGATAGATAGAGAAATCTTATTTATATTTATGATTTGTAATTGCATGGCTATGGTTAATCTAGTTTGGGAATTTAATTTGCTGGAACTTGATGATTCACAAATTTGCATCACCTGTACACGTAATTAATGTAAATAACATCTTTTGTTTTCTTCTTTTATGGTGAGAGAGTCTGTCCTGCTTTGTCACAGGCTGTGTTGGTGAATGATTGCCAGTTTTAGTCCCGTGTCATGATCCATATTCCATCTTTAACACATTTCGAAAATAATGTGAGATCTTTAAGGCTAAGCATTTGCCACGGTCACCGACAGAGGATAGTCCTTTTTGTCTAGATTTCTTTGAAGGCTAGACTGTAGTCATTTTTGGCATGTTGAGACTTGGAAAAGATATCATGGTTGCTGTGCTATACTTCACAATATTTATTAGCAAAAGTTACAATCAGATGACTGTTTTTGATTTGATAATTTGCTTATAAATTCACTTCCATTTTATTTTTGTTTCTATGTCAGACCGTACATCATAACGCCTATGCTAATGACCCATATGCCAAGGAGTTTGGTATTAAGATTAGTGACAAGTTGGCACAAGTTGAGGCTCGTATTTTGCCTCCACCTCGGGTAAGTTAAGGCTCCTCACGTCTTTATCAAAAAATTAATTCCTCTCATGGTTGAGGGGGTATGGTCTTACTACCCCCGAGTATACCATTCTTGCTTAAGTTTGATTTGTGCAGTGAAATGTTTATTTTTGTTAGGATTTCAGTAATGAGTATGTATTTCTGCAGCTTAAATATCATGATAACGGTCGAGAAAAGGACTGCCTGCCACAAGTTGGCCAATGGAATATGATGAACAAGGTACCTAGTACTGTTGACACTCTTTAAATTTCATCTCATCTGTTTGTTTTTGTTTTATGTTCAGTTAATTCGTACTATCTGGTGTGTACTGGTAGAAGGCCCGCGTTGCATTTTCCCTTCATTATTTTGATTCAATGAAAACATTGGAGGTGCACTATTATTAGTACACACCATCCTGGCTTTTTTGTGAGACTGCTGTGTGGCTGTGTACTGGTAGAAGGCCCGCGTTGCATTTTCCCTTCATTATTTTGATTCAATGAAAACATTGGAGTGCACTATTACACACCATCCTGGCTTTTCGTTGAGACTGCTTTGTGGCTGTTGTTCTTTGCTCGGCTAAGACTAATACTGTATATCTTACTATTGACAGAAAATGGTAAATGGAGGGACGGTTAACAATTGGATCTGCATAAACTTCTCTCGCAATGTGCAAGACAGTGTTGCACATGGGTTTTGCTCTGAGCTTGCACAAATGTGCCAGATATCTGGCATGGTAAATAAGCAGTTTGCAGTTTTCTTTTCTTGTCATTTTTGGTCTTTCAACCCAATATTGACATTACTATCTTGTCTTTTTAGAATTTCAATCCAAATCCTGTTCTGCCACCTTCGAGTGCACGCCCTGATCAGGTCGAAAGAGTCTTGAAAACTCGATTTCATGATGCTATGACTAAGTTGCAGCCGCATGGGAGAGAGCTTGATTTGCTAGTTGTCATCTTGCCTGACAATAATGGATCTCTTTATGGTATAAATGAAAATAATACCTCTTGTCTTCTTTAGCAGAAGTTTGCACGGTGAGGGGGCTAATTTTTTTTTTATTTCTTGACCAGGTGATCTGAAGCGTATTTGTGAGACTGAACTAGGAGTTGTCTCACAGTGCTGTTTGACAAAACATGTATTTAAGATGAGCAAACAGTATCTAGCCAATGTAGCGCTGAAAATCAATGTGAAGGTGGGAGGGAGAAACACTGTGCTTGTTGATGCAATATCGAGGCGAATTCCTCTTGTCAGCGACCGGCCTACCATCATTTTTGGTGCAGATGTCACCCACCCTCACCCTGGGGAGGACTCTAGCCCATCCATTGCCGCGGTACACTTTGTTATTTAGTTCGTGGACCACATCTTTATCTTTGAGGTTCTGAATGTGTGAAATAATTGTCTTTGCAGGTGGTTGCTTCTCAAGATTGGCCTGAGATTACAAAGTATGCTGGTCTAGTTTCTGCTCAAGCCCATAGGCAAGAGCTTATTCAGGATCTGTACACGACTAGGCAAGATCCTGTTAAGGGGACAGTCGCTGGTGGAATGATTAAGTACGATAACTTTATTGCTTCCTCTTTTTCTAGTACTTCTGTACTTTCTTGGGTTTTTAGCAGTTGGTGTTTCTCTGGATTCTGATAGAGGAAGCTTTTAGCAGCTGGTCTCTTCCTTTGGATTCTGATGGAGGATTGAACTTTTCTTATTATGATATTCTATCTTTTCCTATTTATGATTCAGGGACTTACTTATATCCTTCCGAAGAGCTACTGGACAAAAGCCTCAGAGAATCATTTTCTACAGGTATGGTGAAATAATGCCGTTACCAGTGCAATATGCGATTTTTCCTTTCTTGTTCTTCCTTTGGCTTAAATGAAATACTTTCTCTTTTAGGGATGGTGTCAGTGAGGGACAATTTTATCAAGTGCTTCTTTTCGAACTTGATGCGATCCGCAAAGTATGTTCCTTTCATTTTTGTTATTTATTCTTGTTTATTCTTAATTATAGATTATGTGTAATCTGCTAATTTCCTTTTCCTACTTTTATTTATTAGAAGTATTGCACTGACTTGAGTTAATTCAGGCATGTGCGTCTTTGGAGCCAAATTATCAGCCCCCAGTTACATTTGTTGTGGTTCAGAAACGACATCACACAAGGCTTTTTGCCAATAACCACCGTGACAGAAATGCAGTTGACAGGAGCGGGAACATTATACCCGGTAAGTGTTGATCTAATTTCTTGTACTTTGGACATCTTACAAGTGATGTAAGTGTCGGTCTAAATTCTTGTACTTTGGACATCTTACAAGTGATGCTAAAATCTTATTTTCAAAACATAACTCTACAGGTACTGTTGTAGATTCAAAGATATGCCACCCGACAGAGTTTGATTTCTATCTTTGTAGCCATGCTGGCATACAGGTGAAAGATTGCTATAATGTAAACCATAATGGTGGTCAGTGAGTCCGAATTGTAATGTTAATGAATGTTGTGATACTGTAGGGTACGAGCCGTCCAGCTCACTACCATGTTCTATGGGACGAGAACAAATTCACAGCAGATGCGCTGCAGTCTTTGACCAACAACCTCTGCTATACGTGAGTGCACTTTTGAATTTATCAGGATTGTTCTGGAAATTTCCTTCTGTACTTGGTCATTCTGATGGTCTTTAATCTTCCTCTTTTTAGATATGCAAGGTGCACACGTTCCGTCTCCATCGGTATGCCCCTACACTTGTTTATGGCTTTGTTTGTTATTTAGTCAGTTCTTTTGTAGTCTGTCCTCCCTTCTTTTTACTTATTTTAGCAATAGCTCGTTTATCATAATATGATTTTGAACAGAAATTTTTTGCTTTTGCAGTTCCCCCTGCATATTATGCACATTTGGCAGCTTTCCGTGCTCGATTTTATATGGAGCCTGAGACATCTGACGGTGGTTCAGTAACAAGTGGGGCTGCTGCTGGCAGAGGGGGTGGTGCAGGAGCTGCTGGAAGGAACACCCGAGCCCCAGGTGCTGGTGCTGCTGTTAGACCTCTTCCTGCGCTCAAGGATAATGTGAAGAGGGTTATGTTCTACTGCTAGAATCTTAACAAACAAGCTATAGTTTGGACTTTAGCTGACATGCATCCTTTGGAGCCATTGACTGTTAATTATGGCTTATCATGCTGTTTGTTTTTTGCGTTTTCTATAAATCAATAGTTGTAACTGCTTGGCTTCCCCTAATATTTGTTACTATTGATGCCGGAAAGCTATTTAATGTTTGTGACGTTGTGGTTTTAAGCAGCGCTCTCCTTAGATTCCTCGTGATGATATTTTTATTTTTGCACTGAATTTTAACATGGTGCCATCACCATGATATAATAGATCGAAACCATCAGTGCCTGTTTAGTGGATTGTTCTTGGATCTTGCATTCATGTATCAAAGCACTTGGCTGTTTCAAATTCCTATTAGTCAATACTATATCATTAAGATGTTTCCAGTATGAGTGCAGTGAGGGCATTACAGACGTGCATGTCCTCTCTGATTTGTGTGACTGTTATACTAATGCTTCCAACTTGCGATTCAGTTGTTATAAACTAAAGAAAATAAGTATGTTCACCACTGGTGGAAAATCATATGGATGATGTTTTTGGCTATTCTAGAGGGCTTAAAGGAATCTATTCTTCCATGATAACTCTTTAATGGTTGTGTGTAATCTCTGAAGATGGAGAATGTGATGAACCTAACTGTAACTGCAACACAATAACGAACGGCCATCTCTGATTAACGATTTAATTATAAAATTTAAATATCAGCATGTTTCCTTTAGTAGGAGTTCATTTATAGCATACACAATTCACTGCGTGAAAGTGAAGGGAAGGGCAGATGAAATTTTGTAGGTGAACCAAGGAAGAAAAGAATAAATCTCAGCAAAGACAAGTCATACAAAAAGAAAATATTGGAAGCACTCAAACGTCTGGAGGGAATAGCAAAGACAAAACCAAGATTTGATGGTAAACAAAAAGGGAATTCTTTACTTTGTCTCCATCTTTCTTCTTCTTCCTTGTTGCCACCTTAGCACATACTAGACACCATGGAATGTCTTTATCTTTGCTTCTACACTCCCTCATTGGCTGCCATCAAATTCCCTTTCCATGTGCTTACCTTCTCCTATCATTCAACCATTTCTTATATAAAGCATTGCACCATCATTTGTCACCAAGCACCAAGGGTCCTCACTGCAAGTTTCAACCTATTTTCTTCTTTGCACTCGTAAATACAAATTTACCATGGCCTCAACAGTTGCTGATAGCATGCCTGATGCTTTGAAACAAAGCCGGTATCATATGAAGAGATGCTTCGCTAGGTGAACACCCTTCTTTTATGTTTTTTCCCCTCTACGTGTTTATGTCAAATTTCCATGCATAATGCTAACTACTTTTCTTCTTTTTGACTTCAAAATTGGATGTGAAAGGTTCATTGCAATGGGAAGGAGGCTAATGAAGTTGAAACATTTAACAGAAGAAATAGAAGAAACTATTGAAGACAAGGCAGAAAGAACCAGGATTTTGGAGGGTTCACTTGGAAAAATTATGAGTTCCACACAGGTCAGCACCATTTAACCAACTTAGTTGAACAGGAAAAAAAGAAAAAGCAAAAGAGTTATTGCAAGGCGTAACGATTTTCTTTGAAATTTTCAGGAGGCAGCTGTTGTTCCACCTTATGTTGCTTTTGCAGTAAGGCACAATCCTGGCTTCTGGGATTATGTCAAAGTTAACGCTGAAACTCTCTCTGTGGAAGCTATTTCAGCCAGGGAATATCTCAAATTCAAAGAGATGATCTTTGACGAAGACTGGTAAGTGGAAAATTGTATCATTTTAAAGAGAAACAATTTTGTAACATACAAGAATAGTTTTGATGGTTGAATGTGCAAGCAGGGCAAAGGATGATAATGCACTGGAAGTAGATTTTGGTGCTTTTGACTACTCTAATCCTCGGTTAGCCCTTTCCTCTTCTGTCGGAAATGGGCTCAACTTTATCTCAAAAGTTCTGTCTTCAAAGTTTGGTGGAAAGCCAGAGGACGCCCAGCCTTTGCTTGATTACTTACTAGCTCTTAATCATCAAGGAGAGGTATGAAAATGGACTACCTTTGTTTCTTAAAGGTATTATATAATGATGCGCGTTATAAAGTTCCTTTTTAAATTGAAACTTTGCAGAATCTAATGATCAATGAGAATCTGAATGGTGTTGCTAAGCTTCAAGCAGCATTGATAGTAGCTGAAGTTTTTGTATCTTCCTTTCCCAAAGACACACCTTATAAAGACTTTGAGCATAAGTAAGCTTCTCATATGCTTCCATTGTCATATGCAGTATACCAATGACATGCTACCGAAAAGTTGTTTATGTTTGTGACTTGATTATGAAAACTCTAGGCTCAAAGAATGGGGCTTTGATAAAGGGTGGGGTCACAATGCAGGAAGAGTAAGAGAGACAATGAGACTGCTTTCCGAGATAATCCAAGCACCAGATCCCATAAATATGGAGTCCTTTTTCAGCAAGCTTCCTACTACATTCAACATTGTTATCTTCTCCATTCATGGTTACTTTGGCCAAGCAGATGTCCTTGGTCTGCCCGATACTGGAGGCCAGGTCTACATATACAGCAATTTATCTCCTTTTGCCTCATATTGCTTATTAGCGACACTTGCATCATTGAAATCAGACTTTTACTTCACAGGTTGTTTATATTCTGGATCAAGTAAGGGCTTTAGAGGAGGAAATGTTACAAAGAATCAAGCAGCAAGGGCTAAACGTGAAGCCCAAGATTCTTGTGGTGAGTTTTGCAAAAATATGCTTAGACAGGTTTTGAGATTGATCGGAGAAGGGATTAAGATGATCAAGATCTTTGTTTCCTGCTTTCATGATGTAAACAGGTATCTCGTCTCATACCAGATGCTCGAGGGACAACATGCAATCAGGAGATGGAACCTATTCTTAACTCATCCCATTCTCACATCCTGAGAATTCCATTCAGGACTGAGAAAGGAGTTCTTCGCCAATGGGTTTCTCGGTTTGATATCTATCCTTACTTGGAGAACTATGCCAAGGCAAGTCTTCTAACAAAATTACCACCTATTCATACACTTTATTTACTTTCTTGAACTAATCGTTTGGTTTGTGACGTATATCATTAGGATGCTTCTGCTAAGATACTTGAGCTCATGGAAGGTAAACCAGACCTCATAATTGGGAACTACACTGATGGAAATTTAGTGGCATCTCTATTGGCCAACAAACTTGGAGTTACTCAGGTTCCGTAGCTGATCATATGATCATATTTTCTACATTGTTTCTTGATAATTAAATGGAAATCTTATTGGATGATAACATTTTAGGGAACCATTGCTCATGCATTAGAGAAAACTAAGTATGAAGATTCTGATGTGAAGTGGAAGCAGTTTGATCCCAAGTACCACTTTTCTTGCCAATTTACTGCCGATTTATTGGCAATGAATGCTGCTGATTTTATCATTACCAGCACATATCAAGAAATCGCTGGAAGGTTAGCACTGACTCTCTCAGTATATTTGGCAACTTAATGAATTTACTGCAGTGGCCAACACTAAAAGCTATCATTCGTCCTTCAGCGAAACTAGGCCTGGACAATATGAAAGTCACACAGCATTTACCATGCCGGGGCTTTATAGAGCTGTTTCAGGCATCAATGTATTTGATCCAAAGTTCAACATTGCTGCTCCTGGGGCTGAACAGTCTACCTATTTCCCTTTCACTGAGAAACAGAAACGATTCAGCACATTTCGTCCTGCTATTAACGAATTACTTTACAGTAATGAGGAAAACAATGAGCACATGTAAGTCTAATTGCCCATTTTCCTAATCTAACCATTGCTTAAATCGTTCTGTTTTTACCGGATGTGTGGTACTTATCAGTAACATTTTTTTTTGGATCAGTGGATTTCTTGCAGACCGGAAAAAACCAATTATATTTTCAATGGCGAGATTTGATACAGTGAAGAACCTGTCAGGCTTGACTGAGTGGTATGGGAAGAATAAGAAGTTGCGGAACTTGGTAAACCTTGTTATTGTTGGGGGATTCTTCGATCCATCAAAATCAAAAGACCGGGAGGAAGCAGCTGAAATCAAGAAGATGCATGAATTGATTGAGAAATACCAGCTCAAGGGACAAATGAGATGGATAGCAGCTCAAACTGATAAATATCGAAATAGTGAGCTATACCGAACTATTGCTGACACTAAGGGAGCTTTTGTCCAACCGGCTTTATATGAAGCTTTTGGACTAACCGTTATTGAAGCAATGGATTGTGGATTGCCTACGTTTGCAACTAATCAAGGTGGACCTGCAGAAATCATTGTTGATGGGGTTTCAGGTTTCCATATTGATCCTTACAATGGGGACGAATCAAGCAAGAAAATAGCTGATTTCTTTGAGAAGTGTAAGGTTGATTCTAAATATTGGAACAGGATATCTGAGGGAGGTCTCAAGCGCATTGAAGAATGGTAACAAACTAGTTCCAAGTTTAAAAAATGGAAAAAATGCTTATCATGTTATATTTTCGTGGTTTTAAGTTCTGCTTCGATGCAGTTATACGTGGAAGATTTATGCAAACAAAGTGTTGAATATGGGATCAATCTATGGATTTTGGAGACAATTCAATGTGGGGCAAAAGCAGGCTAAGCAAAGATACTTTGAGATGTTTTACAATCCTCTCTTCAGGAAATTGGTAGGTTGTATATGTTGAATACAATTTACTAAGATCCTCAAAATGACCAAGAAATATACATTGACTATGCTACTTTTGTAATTTCACAGGCCAAAAGCGTGCCGATCCCACATGAAGAGCCATTGCCACTTGCAACATCAGACTCTACTCAATCCCAAGAATTAAAACTACCACTACCAGTTCCAGCAGCAGTAGCTAAAGTTCTGCCATTAACAAGGCATGCTTTTAACTTAATTACTTCTCTACCTAGAGTAACTGGTAAAGTGGATGTCAAGTGACCAGGAGGTCACGTGTTCGAGCAGTGGAAACAACCTCTTGCAGAAATGCAGGGTAAGGCTGCGGACGATAGAACCTTGTGGTCCGGCCCATACCCGGACCCCGCGCATAGTGGGAGAGCTTAGTGCACCGGACTGCCCTTTTTTACTTCTCTACCTAGAGTGTATATATTTCAATACAATGGAGTTATTTTCTGATTATCGTGATTCTTGGTTTAAAACAGGATTGCACCTCAGGAAAAAGAAGAAGACAAGAAACTTGAGACCTCAAGAACAGAGATGGCGCAACATGCTTGCCATTGGCTTTGTCTTTGTGTTTCTGCTTCTGTTATAGTTTATGCGTTGGTAAAATTGTACCGTTTAGTTGAATGATTCTGAACCTTAACACGTTAGGAAAGAACACTGAAATAAAAGGAAAATCATCAAAGGGACAAAATGCTAGCTTATGTCTCATTCAGTTGAAATGTTAATAATATTCTTGTAGTGATGACCAATTACAGGAGTAATAAAATTGCCAGGCATTTTGTTTGAATTGCATTTTATGACAGGTTACCACCTGATGGTTAAGTGGCTTATTTGTTTACCATTTAGCATATGTACTCATATAGTGTAAATAACTTTTACACAATCAATGTATTTTAACCTGTCACAGCAGGTAACATGCCTTATCTTTCAAGTTACTAACCCTATCTTTTACGTACGGTTGCGTTATCTTTTATATGACATGATAGTAGGAGACTCTTTTTATAATTAATTTGAATGTATAGAAGTAAGGGGTGTATATGAACCGGATTGATTTGATTTTTATTAAGATCAAACCAAATCAACTATATCGGTTTGGATTAGTTCGATTTTGACAGGGTTTTCGTTTTTTTTTTTACTTAAATGTTGTTTCAATCTTACTTTGTTAATTTTTTAATAAGTAAATATATGTTTAGTAAAAATTAAAAAATAGACAAATACATTATCTATTAAATATTCTTATGGGAGAATCTACTTAGTAACACATGATAGTTAATTATTTTTTTAGTCGTCTGACAATAATTTTTCGTTGATGTACACTTTCAAGGTTAACTGAATTTAGTAATTAAACATAAAAATCAATATGATACTAAATAATAATAACCATTTCAAATTCAAAAAAGATATAAGAATTTAATAGATCTTGACATATGAATATGGAAGAACAAAGTGATTAACGCATTTCAGTAACACTTGATAAGAAAGTGATCACACAACCCATTATTTAAGGTTAATAAATATGGAGCACTTCTTATTTTATTTAATATTATATCCCATAAGAGAATACTAAATATTTCTAGATATTTTTTTAAAGAAAATTCTATATAAAATCTTAAAAGTATATATAAATTTAATTATATATTTATATGTCGGTTTGGTTCGAATTTCTTACTCAATATAATACCAAACCAAATCAAACCAAACCTAGTCGGATTTTTTAATCGGTTTGGTTTGGCTTTTTCATTTGGTGCGATTTTCCGGTTTGGGGATCAAGTGAGAGGGTTTTCCTTTTTTTTTTGGGGGGGGGGGTGTGCTTCTGGCAAAAGCGGATCCAGGATTTAAATTTTATGAGTTCAACTTCTAAGATTTTTAGCATTGAACCCATTATATTTTTGAAGTTATGGGTTTGTACCTATTATTTTTACAATTTTAATGATTTTTTCTATACAAAATTTTACTCCATATC
The DNA here is from genome assembly GCF_000393655.2 of Nicotiana sylvestris. Lineage (NCBI taxonomy): Eukaryota > Viridiplantae > Streptophyta > Magnoliopsida > Solanales > Solanaceae > Nicotiana > Nicotiana sylvestris. The sequence goes on from NC_091059.1 coordinate 163,571,798, forward strand.
AAAAGTTATGAGTTCAATTGAACTCATAGGCCGAATACTACATCCGCCTCTGGCTTCTGGCCATTGCAAATTTTGAAAAGTTACCATGAGCTGATAAATTCCAAAAGATTCTGCAGGAAAGAAGAAGAAATATTTTGCATGCACTTTACATGAAGATGAAAGCGTGAGACTAAATTCTGTTGCGTAATTTCAGAAAACCAATCAATTTTCTAGTGAAAAACCACTGTCACATGAATCCTTCGAGTGAATAAAGGAAAGAAACCAAACACATGAATCCAATATGTCGAATTCAAAGGACACATGAAAAATCTCTACGAGAAGGTCGACGAGGAACAAAACTCATGAGTTCATTCATGCTTTTCTCTCTTGTAGTTGAACCATATATGCGCGAAGCCAGGAATTTTTATATACACAATATAATTTTTCGGTAAATCATATTCGATTGACTATCCTTTAATGTATGTAGCTACGCCACTGCTGACATATGAAATTAGCAAATCTTCCAAAGAAACTCATAAATTAGTGCGATTAAAGGTTTGGTAATACAATGACGGATTCAGGATTTTCATATCATGGGACGTTCAGACTTCAACTATTTTTAGTTTGAAAATAGCTATTGAGATAGGGTGCTCAGTTAACATATTTATATGAATTACTAGTACTTTAATATAGGTACTCCCTCCGTCCAAGTTTACTTGTCCACCGTTGACTTTGCACACCTTATAAGAAACAATAAATAATACGATAATTTCATTATATCACCCTTATTTAATATAGGTTAGTTTGATATTTTCATATTATCTTAATAACACTTTTTATTAAGTAAGACATGAAATGTTTAAAATCATAATATTTTAAAGGTACTTTTATATGTTATAGTAGTATATATTATCAAACTGATGTGTCAACTGTGTTTCTTTTTTATTTTCTTAAAATTCAGAGCCAATTAAACACTATCATATTTGGAAAAAGTTGTAAATTATTACGCTTATTTAAAATGAAACCGACAGTGGTAAAGAATCACGTATCCAACTGTAAGATAATCAAAAACAATAATGAGGACAACAAGTATTACTGACATGTTGAAGAAAATTAAAATGCACGAGGGGTGTCGCCTGTATAAAATAAATATACTCTCTCCAACTTTAATTGTTTTTTTAAAATTATTTTCACAGATATTTAAAAATCCGTTTTTTAATATTAATTAATAATAAAATTGACCATATTAATCTTAATTTTTTTATTAAAAATACGACAAATAGTACTCATAGGTTCTCTACTCGAAGGACAACTGTTTTACTCGAAGAACAACTTTTAGAAAAAAGTTAATTCCTTCTTGATATTTGAAAAAATAAAATATTATGGACTACTAAAAAAAAGAAAAATCAAAAAATCAATTAAAATTAACCGGGGGAAGTATACTTCTAATACAAATATAGAGGTCGTTTCTCAAAATGCGACACCGTATGTCCTTTCACTTACATACTACCTCCTTTCATCTTGAATTATTAAATTCTTAATTAATAATTTTTACCCATTTAATACGTAAATTTTTAGCACAATACATAATTTGAATCAAAATTATTGAATCTGTCTTAACCCGTAACCTCAACTCTAGCTCTGCGGCCCTTGATGTAAACCATATAGCATTGAGATTAATAAGATTTTAAAAAATTAAGGGGAACTTTCAGAACTGACTATTGTTTGGAGGCTTATTGCTGGGCGTACGTAGTTATAATTTAGCTAATTACATGCAGTAACTACTAACTGCTTGCCACGGGATATATGTTGATGTATTCAATTCAGTAGTATATATATTGTATTCAATTCGGATGTATTCATTCTTGTATATTTTATATTGTATCCAATTTCGCTATATTGAATTAAGTTGTATTCAAACAACAAAAATAAAGAAATAGGAGGTATACCTCTCTATTCAATTCGGCTGTATACATTGTATTCAATTCGACTATATTCATTTTTAATTATTTTACATTGTATTCAATTTCACTATATTCAATTCGACTATATTCAAACAACAAAAAACCACTCAAATAGTGATATTCGACCGTATTCAATTCACTATATTCATTCATAGCTAATTTTACAGTGTATTCAATTTACTGTATTTAATTCGACTGTACTCAAACAATAAAAATTCAAAAATACAGGGATCTACCACAAAAAATAACCTTCGAAATACATAAATACAGACAAAAATACAAAAATAAATTGTATTTGCTTGAAAAATACATAATACACTCAAATTTGAGTATCTTTGTATAAAATAGAATGTATTTGCATCATTATATGTGACTCAATATCAAATAAGAAAAGAAAGTTCGTCGGTGATGGCGTATTTCAGCCAAACAAATTTCCACCCTCCGTCGTCTTCACACATCACCACCCTCCATTGTCTCCGCAAATCAGAACCGTCGATCCAGACCCATCACCACCCACTATCAGATCTGAAATTACGAAGTCGCCACCCACCGTCTGGATCTGGATCTAACGTCGCCAGATCTGGATTTGGATATGACGCCGAATCTAGGTCTAACGTCGGATCTAGGTCTAACTCGGATCTCGACAACGGCCTTGCCGAGGGCAAAGAGAGGGGGGACGATGACAAAGAGCTGAGGGAGAAGAGAGAGAGAGAGTTGAGGGAAAAGTTGAGGGAAAAGTTGAGGGATCAGTTGTATATATTTATACTTTGCTATAAAATATAAAAAGTGACTATAAATAATAATATTTTTTAAGCGTTTTGGTTTATAGAGTGTATTAGTTAGCTATAATATGTAAAATTTCTGAAAATAAATACTCAATTAAACTAGAACTGGAAATATAGAAAGAAAGGTTCAAAGAAATTCTCAATTTTTTTTTTACTATTTGGTTTTCTATAAAATAAGCCAAAAACTATATCTGATCACCTACTGGGCAAATGTAGTGATGAACCAATGGGTTCAATTGGACACATAATTTTCGATGCGGAATAAAAATTTATATAAAAATTTATTAAAATTGCAAAAATAGTAGATATGAACGCATAACTTTAAAAATATAATGGGATCAATGCTAAAAATCTTGAAAGCTGAACCTATAGGATTTAAATCTCTGATCTGCCTCTGATCACCTAAATTGACCAAAAAAATAAAAGAAAATATTATTCAACTTTTTCGACTCGCTCATATCTGATCTGACCAACTCATTTACCACCCCTAGATCTGCCTAACTCATAACCTCAACTCTAGCTCTGCCGCGCCCTTGATGTAAACCCTATAACAAGATTAATAAGGTTTTAAAAAATTAAACACTCAATTAATCTAGAACTGGAAATATAGAAAGAAATGTTAAAGAAATTCTAGAATTTTTTAATCATTTGGTTTTCTATAAAATAAGCCAAAAACTCTATCTGATCACCTAACGTGACCAAGAAAATAAAGAAGATATTATATCATGTAGGTGCGATTAAGTCATTCACCACGTGAATGTATGCAATTTGTTAAATTTTTAATTATGTGATAATCTTGAACGTTAATACAATATGAGATATTTTAGGCATTGGCTTTCTATATAAAGGAGAGAGGAGAATACTCTTATACTTGTACTTCATATTTTCAGCTAATAAAATATTTCTCTCCCTTCTTATTATATTTCTTGATCATGTTATTGTCTACAGCTATTGATAAGAATCATGTTCACAAAATACCAAAAGATGGGATGCCAGATTTAATCCGTTCAATTGCAGAAAACCATGAAGCTGGCCAGCCATTTTATCTACTTGATTTGGCTATAATTGAAAAGCTTATGGACAAATGGAACCATTCTTTTCCAAATATGAAACCTTTCTATGCTGTGAAATGCAACACTGAACCTGCACTTCTTACTAAACTAGCCAAATTGGGTGCAAATTTTGATTGTGCTAGCCAACTAGAAATAGAAACCGTCTTAAATCTCGGAATTAGCCCAAACCAAATCATATTTGCTAACCCATGCAAAGCTATTTCCCACATCAAATACGCAGCCACTGTTGGGGTCAATCTCACAACTTTTGATTCCAAACTTGAAATTGACAAGATCAAGAAATGGCAACCACAATGTCATTTGTTGCTTCGAATTAAAGCCCCTAGTGATAGTGGCGCGTTACGTCCCCTGGGAAAAAAATTTGGTGTATTACCAGAAGAAGTTGAGCCATTACTGCATTATGCTTATAATGTGGTAGGGCTGAAAGTTGTAGGCGTTTCATTTCACGTTGGATCTATAGCACAAGATCCCAGCATTTATCGCGAGGCGATTGCAACTGCTAGGACCGTGTTTGATGTTGTTGATCATCTTCGAATGCCTAAAATGCAGATTTTAAACATTGGTGGAGGATTTAGATCAACACCATTGTTCGAGGAAATAGCTAGTGTGGTAAATGAAGCAGTCCAAGATTATTTTTCCATGCCTAATTTAACAATATTTGCAGAGCCAGGACGGTTTTTTGCGGAGACAGCCTTTACATTAGTCACTCATGTGATTGGTAAAAGAGTTAGAGGTGAAAAAATAGAGTATTGGATTGATGAAGGGATTTATGGATCATTTAGGCCAACACTTTATAATAGTTGTTTTGTGGGTATAAAACCATTGTTACGTCAGGTAACAGAAAAATCTTGTCAAATTTGTGAGTCAACTATTTATGGACCAAGTTGTGACTCACTTGATGCAGTAGCTATTGACATAAAATTGCCAGAGCTTCATTTGGATGACCTGATAGTGTTTTACAACATGGGCGCATATTCAATATGCGGAGGAACTAAATTCAATGGATTTGATATGTTATCTACACCTACCTATCTTGTTAACGCAAACTCTAGCTAAAATATGTCCACGGACAACAAAATAATGAATAGGAGCACTCCTTGTTATTTTTATTACTTACATGAGCATGATTGAATAAAGTATTTGTTCACATTTAAGTGTATCTATTTGCTACATTAGGCCGCCGTTTATGGTAGTGAGATCTGTTAGTACATTTGAATGACATGCTTTTGTGAGACAAGGACATCTATTTTATTACAAGCTTTCCTATTTTTCCTTTTTAGTCTTAGTGTGTGTTTGGTACGAAGAAAAATGTTTTCATGAAAAATGAATGGTTATATGATTTATTTTCCCTTTTTTGGTTGGTGAGTGAAATTTTTTTTCTGGAAAATATTTTCTAGTGTTTGGTTAGAGAGTAGAAAATATTTTTTTATGCTACTCTCCCTACTCACCCCCCTTCTCCAAAGTCCCCATGTTCTCTTGCTCCCCCCTCCCCCCCCCCCCATATATCCCAATGTTTTCATAACTCTATTTTTTTAAAAAATTTAATTATTCTTCTAAGAATTCACACAAACCCAAATGAAATAATGTGTTGCATTACTTTTTAATGCAAAGATAACATTGAAATTTGTGCTCCATAACTAAAAAGAAAATACTTTTTTGGTTCAAAAATAAAGTATTCTATCTACAACATGAAAATAAAATACTTATTTTGTTGAAATGAAAGAAAATATTTTTTTTGCATCATGAAAAGAAAATACTCATTTTGTTGAAATGAAAGAAATATTTTTTCTACATCATGAAAAAAAAATACTTTTTTTGTTGAAATGAAAGAAAATAGTTTTCTACATCATGAAAAAAATACTTTTTTTGTTGAAATGAAAGAAAATATTTTTGTTAAATCATGAAAAGAAAATATTTGTTTTTGTTAAAATGATAAAAAATACTTTTTTCTATCATGAAAAGAAAAAAAATCATTTGTTGAAACGGAAAAAAGTATTCTATCTATAACACAAAAAGAAAGTACCATTAATAATATTTCTATTTAGGGTAAGAGTTGGGGGTTGGGAGTGGGGGTGGTTTGATGGGGATGATAAATAGGGTACCATTGGGGGTTGAAGAAAGTACCATTAATAATACTTTTTAGGGAAAATATTTTCCTCCAATTGAAGGAAAATGAGTTCATGAAAAAAATATTTTCCAAAATATTTAAGGCAATTAAACATGAAAAAATTAAAAAATATTTTCCTTCCTATCAAACACACTCTTAATTTGGATATTTTAAAGTGTATCCAAACTGTATTGAGGATGTTAGGTTTTACTTTCTCCTCCTTTGTGCATTTATTTTTAGGTGCATAAGAATAATGCTGAATAAGGTGTATTAGTAATGCTGGTATTAGTTATGCTTGCATTATTTATGCTGGTATTAGTTATGCTGACATATTTTTTATCCATTGTTTGGTTTGATGTATTAAAGTATTGCACAATTTCTAAAAGAATTGTTTGTTTATAAAAATTCCCTCAAAACTAGTCCACGCTCTAACTTTTTAAAAGAAACATATGTTGAGAAATGTTTTTATATGAAAAAGTTTTAAAAAAATTATTTTATTTGTCTACCTATATTGTAAAATAAAATAAAATATTTATTTATGAAAAAGGAAATATGCTAAGTATTTATTTATTTACTAGGGATATAATTTTATTTCTCACTATTTAGATTATTTTGAACTTGCATTAATATACTAACTAGAATATTTTAATCAAGCATAAATTTTGAAGGACAATTTTGTCTTTAATTAAGCTAATGCATGCATTAAAACCTATTGCATTGCTAATACCATTGTTTTCTATGCATTAGTTATGCATAGGATAATACCAAATAAGATATATAATTAATACCTGCATAATTAATGCATATGTTCAAAATATTTACCAAATAATATATTATTAATACACAAAGCCAATGCATGCATTAGCTTACCAAACGATCCCTACTCTTTAATATACAACGTAAAGGTCAATACCTAAGACTGCTTAAGAACAAAGACTGCTTAATCTCTTCTTTTTGTTTATAACCGGATTTGGCTTAAAAACCATCGATCCTTTAACCAAATATACCTTTTTATCCAATTGGAAACCCAACATATGAAACTTTCAGAACGGAGGTGAGCATAGGTGAGACGATCTAAGTTTTTATTTAATTTTGAAATGAGTACAAGATTGAGTTTTTATTATATTAGACGGTAGACTAATGCTGTATTTTGTCCCGGGCCCGGGCCTTAGTGGGCCTAACGGGCCGGGCCTCGCGGTCCCGGGCTTCGTGGTCCCGGGCTCTGGCGATCCCAGGCCTGGCGGTCCCGGTCTTTGTGGGCTCAATGGGTGGAACCGGCCCGTCTAAGCCCACATGGTCCTGTGCTTAACGTGCCGGGCTCGTGGGCTTCGCGGGCCTAGCGGGTCTTTTTTTTTTTTTTTTTAAGACAATTTCTTGTAGTATCATGGCTATATTAAAAATATATATGTAGTATATATGTATATCTAATTATTAAAGTGCTTGACGAAAAAGAAAATAATAAAACAATAGTAAAACACTAAATTGTCATGCATAATATATTTTCTTGTAGTATATTATATTGTATCTTATGTATATATATTCTCTTATATATTTTCTTTTAGTATATGTATTGTATCTTATGTATATATATTCGCATAATATATTTTCTTGTAGTATATATATTGTATCTTATGTATATATGTTCGCATAATATATTTTCTTGTAGTATATATATTGTATATTATGTATATATTGTAGCATAATATATTTTCTTTTAGTATATTATATTGTATCTTATGTATATATATTCTCTTATATATTTTCTTATAGTATATATATTGTATCTTATGTATATATATTCGCATAATATATTTTCTTGTAGTATATATTGTCGCACCTCCTTTTTCCGCACCAGAGAGGGTGCAAGGGAGTTTTTCCAATCAAAGGACAATCGAAATGGGATTGGTTTATTAATTTCAGAGTCGCCACTTGGGAGATTTAGGGTGTCCCAAGTCACCAATTTTAATCCCGAATCGAGGAAAAGAATGACTCCATATTACAGTCTGCGCACCAGAAATCCGGATAAGGAATTCTGTTAACCCGGGAGAAGGTGTTAGGCATTCCCGAGTTCCGTGGTTCTAGCACGGTCGCTCAACTGTCATATTCGGCTTATTTATCTGATTTTAAATACCATTATGAACCAATGTGCCAATTTTAACTTTTTACCGCTTTATTGTTATTATTTCAAAAGGATGTGAACATCGCTTAAAACATGTCCTTGGACTGCGTCACATGAAATGCACCCACAATCTGGAACATATTTTATTTGATGTTTTGGGATTTGGATCTGGGTCGCATGAAATGCACACCCCAAGTTTTAAGAAAGTAGATTATTAAACACGCACCTAAAGAGACTATCGTGTTATTATTTTGGGAAGGGCCGTGAAATTTGCTAAACGGCCCGTCCCGGAATCTAAGTATTTAATATATACATTTAGAGGGCCCCGCAGCTTCTACATTTTTGTTTGTCGAGGCTCGTCTCATTTTTATTTTAAAGGATAAACCTATAATGACTATATTTCCTATTAAGTTCGTCTCTAAAAATAAAAGAAAATCTCTTAATTATTTACATGCTTGCAGATTATTTACAGCAGGATCCGAAATGCTTTTACAGAATAAGGAAACATGACCATGCTTACGGACAGCTGATCAAACATTATGGGCCCAAATCCAGCTCATGCGGGATGGGCCAGACCTGGGCCACTGTTTATTCGAGGCGGGTCTGTTTGGTCTGTTTTGACCTGGGCTCGACCTTCATAAGGTTGAGGGGCACGGACTTGTGCTAATTGTTATAAGGGTGTGGCTTGATAATTATAACGAGGCAGTTTATCAAAAGAGAATGAAAATTAACTAAGGCGGATAGTTTTATTCTTTGACATGCATTAAAAGAGAATGCTAATTACAAAACACAACTAATTTCCAAGACATAGCCTAGTATACTGCCAATCCTTTTGTCTGTTAACCTAACCAACATATGATATTAAACCATACTACATTTTTTGTATTCACTATATGAAAGGACCAACTCCAATACCCAAACAAGATTGTAAACCATTACACACTACATAATCATCTATATAGCAACTACATGTGGACATAGATGTCTTCAAATCTTCCCTTTTGTATTCATGCTCGACTTTCAAATTACATGGACAGTATTAGTTGTGTACCTGGTATAGAGGAACAAAAGAAGAAGGAAAAGGATCAGCTGAGTAGTACACAGCAAACAACAGCAACAACAGATTCACAGCAACCACACAGCAACAACGACCAGCCAACAATGATGAAGCTCAGCAAGGAGTCGAGCAACAAATAAACAATCCCAGAAAAACAGAGTAGGAAATAACAGCCCAGAATGTTGAATGTAACAGCAACAGAAATCCAATGACCACAAGAAAGCTTGGCAAACGACAGAAAAGCAAAAACCACAAAGACAACCTGATCAAACTGGACTCTTACACAGTTTCTTCTAGACAATACTCATTCACAATGTTCTGAAATTTATTCCTGTTTTTCCTTTTTCAGTTTTCTTACTCACAGAATCTCTCAAGACCCAAAAAATGAACTCCCTTTCTAATGGAAGGTCTGCCTCTTTTATAGCCTAACCTTAACACTTTACAATCTGTTTTACAACTCAAAATTGTCCCCCCCCCCGTTGTTTTTCCACTCACTTCTTTTAAATAAACAAAACTCCCATCAGATCCCTGACAGCCCCTCTCTCTTCTGTTGTTAAAATGTATTGATCACTTGTTTATTTAACCAAAGTATGGGCAGTAGGAATATAATCTGACAGCACATGCTGTCCAATTATTTTAATTCCTTAAAGCTAACCATACACATGCTGCCCACGGTCTAAACCAAATGGCATCGTGTTTTAAAATCAAAGTCTGAATCTGCCATTATAACCCTTCCCCTAGATGTTCTTTAATTCGATTTGAACAAAATCAATAGGCAATACAATTCAGTTCCTAATGGGACTCAAATACGATCACAGCAGAAATAAGCAATACGAATCAAGTTGTTACCATTAACGATTGAAACTAATTGACGACATATATCGACTCGACTATATTAATCGTAACACATAACAATCAATCGTTCATATAAACAACACGTATAGAGTCCCGAATGACTTCAGACAAATTTGTTCAAACACTGGGAACTTATATGAATTAAACTCGTTTGACGACTAATCTAATTGATGAACACGTATATCACAGGGTATATTCAGAACACAAACAGAAGACAATTGACCAAATAAAAAGGCCTTTAACAGAGATGGAAGAAATCCGAATGAAAAATAACAAAATGACAAACAAACACAACGAAATATGCTGACAACTTAATTAGAACTAAAACAAAAGAAAGGAAAACTTACCAAAAGAGTTTGAAATCAAAATGACCCAAATCTGACTCAACTTCGAACTCTTGAGGCCGAACAAACTTTAATCAGGGTGTTCTCACGTGAGAACACCTTGATTAAGGTCTATTAGACCTCAAACCCTTGTCAAGACCGGCCGGATTCCCCAGGTGCATGTGTTTCAAGTTCTGGATTTTCAGATCTGGATTTTTAGGAGTTGTGGGTAGATTCGGACCAAACCAAGCTTGGTTTGGTCACGAGGAAGGTCAGGGGAGTGTCTGGTATGAAGATGGGGTGGTTTGGCATAGATCGAGTTTTGTCTCGAATCTTCAAATCCAGATTCGAGACGATAGGAGGTGATTCGAGGTTCGTGGTTAGTGGATTCGTGTTCAGGGTGGTTGGATGCTTTAGGGGTGTGAAGGGGGTGGTCACCGGCGTTCGTGCCGCCGGGTTTTGGTGGAGGGGAAGCTAGGGCGGCTTGCTAGGGTTTGGGGTTTCAGCTCGGGGAAGGAGACGAGTGAGGGGTGGGGTTCGGATAGGGGGCGTGGGGTGAAGGGTTGAGTTTATATATGGGGAGGCTGATTGGATCTGAGCCGTTAGATCAGATGATCTCAACGGCTTGGATCTGATGCTGAGAAATGAGACGGGGTCGTTTGGTAGTTAAACGGGGTCGTTTGGTTTAAGTGAGGGGTTGGATCGGATTGGTTCCTGGGTCGGGTTTTGAAACGGGTTACTGATAGAGGTCCTGAGCCGTTGGATCGAGAGTTTGAACGGGCCAGATCAGACGCATGATGCGGCATCGTTTCGGGAGGTGGTCAGGGCAGGCCTGGTTTGGACCGGGTCAGATCGTTGGTTTGGGCCTGTTTTTGTCTTATTTTTTGGGCCCAAATTGATTTCAGCTTTCTTTTGTTTTCCAATTTAAAGAAAAATAAAAATAACTAATAAAACAAATGAAATTAAAACAAATAACAATATAGCACTTCAACATAATTATCATACCAAATAAAAATGTTTAAGTAAGTTAAATCACAACCTAAAACGAACGACGCACATATATTTATATTTTTGAATTTTCTTTTTAATGACATATATTTTTTGTATTTTGTTTGATAATGATTAAAATGCAAAATGGACAGACCTACAAACGACTAATAACACATGTCACGGAAAAAAAAAATCGAAAAATTGTACAGCGAAATCATCCGTCACTATTTTTATTTTTTTGTTTTCCTTTTGGAGTGATTGCTCGTGAAGCAAAAATCACGTGCTTACAGCTGCCCCTCTTTGCACGAAGACACTAAGGGTTTTCGCGCAAAGATAAAGCGAGCGATTTTTGCCTGTCCGAATACTCCGTGTGAAGCATTTTTTGAAAAGGATTTGACCGAACCTTTGCTTCAGAGGTTTCCTACATATCCTGGGCTGAACAGGAATCAGGTCAATGTAGTTCGGGAAATTTTTGGTAGCTGGGACTACCGTGTGACTGTAGTGTTTGCTGTTGTTGTGTGCTGTTGCATGCTGCTGTAGGATGCTACTGCTCAACCGATCTCCCTGTTACATTGCTCTAAAAGGAAAAACAAGAAGTTAAGCTAGAGTATGAGATCTCATCTATCTCCCACTTGTTCTTGTTGTCTTGCTTTCTTGTCGGCTAACGCTTTCCTCTGACGCCTTTATTTTGTGAACTTGGAGATGATGATGGTCTTTCACCTTTTCTGAATGTCAGTTCTCATCACTTTGCTTGATTTGCTGGGAACATGGCTTTCTTCCTTAAATCTTTCAATGGTTTCTTCAGCGGTATGGTTTTTCATCAGAATTGTTATGTTGGGCATGCCATAATGTTTCCGAACTGCTTCTTCTGAGACGCGTTCTTCCTTCCTTTTGAATGTGCGCTTGCTTTGGCAGACTTCTGCTTCTTTGCGCTGGGGATTTTATTGTTTTTCCTGCTTGGGGATCTCTGTTGTACCCTTCCGTCTTTAGGTGGGGTGACTGATTCCAAAATCTAGAGCTAGAAGTATTCCCGCATTATACTGGTGGGCGACCTAGAACTTAAATGTATTCCCGCATTATACTGGTGGGCGACCTAGAACTTAAAATGTATTCCCGCATTATACTGGTGGGCGACCTAGAACTTAAAAGTATTCCCGCATTATACTGGTGGGCGACCTAGAACTTAAAAGTATTCCCGCATTATACTGGTGGGCGACCTAGAACTTAAAAGTATTCCCGCATTATACTGGTGGGCGACCTAGAACTTAAAAGTATTCCCGCATTATACTGGTGGGCGACCTAGAACTTAAAAGTATTCCCGCATTATACTGGTGGGCGACCTAGAACTTAAAAGTATTCCCGCATTATACTGGTGGGCGACCTAGAACTTAAATGTATTCCCGCATTATACTGGTGGGCGACCTAGAACTTAAAATGTATTCCCGCATTATACTGGTGGGCGACCTAGAACTTAAATGTATTCCCGCATTATACTGGTGGGCGACCTAGAACTTAAAAGTATTCCCGCATTATACTGGTGGGCGACCTAGAACTTAAAAGTATTCCCGCATTATACTGGTGGGCGACCTAGAACTTAAATGTATTCCCGCATTATACTGGTGGGCGACCTAGAACTTAAAATGTATTCCCGCATTATACTGGTGGGCGACCTAGAACTTAAATGTATTCCCGCATTATACTGGTGGGCGACCTAGAACTTAAAAGTATTCCCGCATTATACTGGTGGGTGACCTAGAACTTAAAAGTATTCCCGCATTATACTGGTGGGCGACCTAGAACTTAAAAGTATTCCCGCATTATACTGGTGGGCGACCTAGAACTTAAATGTATTCCCGCATTATACTGGTGGGCGACCTAGAACTTAAAAGTATTCCCGCATTATACTGGTGGGCGACCTAGAACTTAAAAGTATTCCCGCATTATACTGGTGGGCGACCTAGAACTTAAAAGTATTCCCGCATTATACTGGTGGGCGACCTAGAACTTAAAATGTATTCCCGCATTATACTGGTGGGCGACCTAGAACTTAAATGTATTCCCGCATTATACTGGTGGGCGACCTAGAACTTAAATGTATTCCCGCATTATACTGGTGGGCGACCTAGAACTTAAATGTATTCCCGCATTATACTGGTGGGCGACCTAGAACTTAAAAGTATTCCCGCATTATACTGGTGGGCGACCTAGAACTTAAATGTATTCCCGCATTATACTGGTGGGCGACCTAGAACTTAAAATGTATTCCCGCATTATACTGGTGGGCGACCTAGAACTTAAATGTATTCCCGCATTATACTGGTGGGCGACCTAGAACTTAAATGTATTCCCGCATTATACTGGTGGGCGACCTAGAACTTAAATGTATTCCCGCATTATACTGGTGGGCGACCTAGAACTTAAATGTATTCCCGCATTATACTGGTGGGCGACCTAGAACTTAAAAGTATTGAAATTGTTTTCCCGTTCTTCCGAGAAAATTTTCGACAATTGGCAGAAAATTTTCTGCCCCGGTTTTTGGTGACTTCCATGGCGGTGCATCTTGCTGCCATCATCAATCCTTTGTTTTCCTGCAGCAGACAAAAGGATTTAATCAGTTTTAATCGTGGTGGTAGAGGGTGCCTTTCTGGCGAGCCGTTTTTCTCTCTTCCCCCTTTCTTGCTCTTTGTCCCCATAATTGGTTGGCGGGCAAAGTTGCCTATTGGGGGTCTCTAGCCTGCTGGGGATTGGTTTTCAATTTATCCCCTTTTTTGCTTTCTCTTTAAACACATGATGTGGGAGTCTGCTTCTAACTCCCGGAACCACTCCCTTTTGGAGCTTACTTCTTCCAAAATTTCCGGGCACAATCACTGCATTGCCTGGGACCGGCCCTTAAGACTGTTTGTATTATCCTGCATTGGGATGAATTCCCCTTCGGTTTCTGGTAGTAAGCTTTGAAAAATCCTTTCAAGACACATTTTAGGAAAAGAAATAAAGATATGGAAAAGAGAAAAACTTTCTGAACCAATATTTTGTGGGAGGAGACAATCCAAAGAACTTATCTGGAGGACACAACTGGTCCCCGTGATCATGGCGTGCACCATAGATTCCGACCCAGTCTATTTGTATCAATTGATCTGCTCGATGGTTTGACTTGCTGGGGATGATAAAGGAGTGTTCATTTCGTTTCGAATGTGGTAGCTTTGCTGATCTGTCTTGTCGCCTCATAGTGCCCTTCGAGGGGTTTTCACTAATGAGACTCTCTCTTTTCTCTCATCTCCCGGCGCCTTATGGTGCCTGTGAAGGTTTTCACCAATAAGACTCTCTCATTTCATATCCCTCATCTTACATCGCCTCTCGGTGCCTGTGAAGGTTTTCACCGATAAGACTCTCTCATTTTATTTCTTTCGAGGATCCGGGGTGTTTTAGATACGACCCTCTCTTCCGGGGATTCTATTGACTATCAACTCATTCCCAGTCTTACGATCCTCTTCTTTGCTGGGGATCAGTGTATTATTCTCGGCCTTATTTGCCGGACTTGGCATCTCTCGAACATTGATCGGGAGGTCTTTTGGAGGTTGATGTTGGTTTTGGTGTGGGTTTGAAGAAAGGCTATAAAAATGAAAACAATTTGAAGGGTGATGTGCTACAACTTTTGGAATCAAACCTTTGTTGGAACTTAAAACATAACCTCTGCCCCAGTTTTCTTGCTTGGGGAATTTATCTTTTACGCTTATGTTGAGCTACGTGCGTTACGCACATTGTGTTATATTGTGCACACTATGTACATTATGCATCCTATATTTGCTATGATGCGTACTATGACCGAGCCGTGAGGCGCCTACGTATCCTCTTCGAGGAATCAGGTCAAACGTAGTTCCCACGGTTTTGTATTTCTTGTGATTTTATCTTCTTTTTTTTTCCTTCTTTTCATTTTTCTTTCTTTTTCTCTCTTCTTCTTTTTTCATGTCTTTCCTATTATTGATTCCAAAAGAGGGGTATGAAAGAATAACTTAAGGCTCAAAGGGGGAAGCAAGGGTTAAACAGTGTTTGGGTAGAAGAAAGAATTGCCTCCGTCATCTCATTATCCAATAAATGCCAAATACAAACAAACAAACCGAACAATTGCCATAATTAAAGAAATTACGCATAATATCTCTTGACTGCATCTGAATTGATAGCCATGTCGACACATCTACCTTCGACATCTGTCAAACACAAAGCACCGTTGGACAATACTCTGGTCACGATATAAGGCCCTTGCCAATTTGGGGCGAATTTGCCTTTTGCCTCGACCTGATGTGGGAGGATCTTCTTCAATACCAGCTGCCCTACTTCAAACTTCCTGGGGCGCACCTTCTTATTATACGCTCTTGCCATTCTCTTCTGGTACAGCTGACCATGGCACACTGCTGCCAATCTTTTCTCATCTATCAGGCTCAACTGTTCCAATCGAGCTTTGACCCATTCATCATCATCAATCCCGGCTTCAGCGACAATTCGGAGGGACGGAATTTCGACCTCCGCTGGTATCACGGCCTCAGTTCCATACACCAACAAATAAGGAGTTGTGCCTATGGAAGTCCGGACGGTAGTGCGGTAACCCAACAAAGCAAAGGGTAATTTCTCGTGCCATTGTCTGGACCCTTCCACCATTTTTCGCAGTATCTTCTTGATATTCTTATTGGCTGCTTCGACTGCTCCATTCGCCTTGGGACGATATGGGGTGGAATTGCGGTGTGTAATCTTGAATTGTTGGCATACCTCTCTCATCAAGCTGCTATTAAGATTCGCACCGTTATCCGTGATGATCACTTTTGGGATCCCAAATCTGCAGATGATATGGGAGTGAACAAAGTCCACCACTGCCTTCTTGGTTACTGATTTGAAGGTTTTAGCCTCAACCCATTTGGTGAAGTAATCAATGGTCACTAGAATGAACCTATGACCGTTGGACGCTGCTGGCTCGATGGGCCCAATGACATCCATGCCCCATGCTACAAACGGCCAGGGTGCTGACATCGTATGTAACTCTGTTGGCGGAGAATGAATCAAGTCTCCATGTATCTGGCACTGATGGCATTTCCTCACGAAAGTGATACAGTCGTGTTCCATGGTGAGCCAATAACACCCTGTTCGAAGGATTTTTCTTGCCAATACATATCCACTCATGTGTGGCCCACAAACTCCAGCATGTACTTCTGCCATAACCGTTGTTGCCTGCCTGGCATCTATGCATCTCAACAATCCCAGATCCGGGGTTCTTTTGTACAATATTCCCCCACTGAGGAAGAAACCATTCGACAAACGCCGAAGGGCTCTTTTTTGGTCTCCAGAGGCATGTTCTGGATATATCCCCATCCTGAGGTATTCCTTGATATCATGAAACCAGGGTTCGCCATCTGCTTCTTCTTCTATGGCATTGCAGTAGGCGTGCTGATCACGGACCTGGATGTGCAGAGGATCAACATACATTTTGTCAGGGTGGTGCAGCATTGATGCTAAGGTGGCTAAGGCATCCGCAACCTCATTGTGAACTCTCGGGATGTGTTTGAACTTTACCGATCGAAATTGCTTGCTCAGATCATGCAAGCATTGTCGGTATGGTACGAGTTTTAGATCTCGTGTTTCCCATTCTCCCTGAATTTGATGTATCAAGAGGTCCGAGTCTCCCAAGACCAAGACGTCTTGGACATCCATGTCAGCAGCCAGGCGCAGACCCAGAATGCAAGCCTCATACTCGGCCATATTGTTGGTGCAATAGAAGCGTAGTTGAGCCGTAACAGGATAATGCCGTCCTGTTTCAGAAATGAGTACTGCTCCTATTCCAACCCCTTTTGCGTTTGCAGCTCCATCGAAGAAAAGCTTCCAACCCGGTTCCTCGGGTAATTCCAACTCATTCGTATGCATCACCTCTTCGTCAGGAAAATACGTTCTTAAGGGCTCGTATTTTTCATCAACGGGATTCTCTGCCAAATGGTCTGCCAGTGCCTGGGCTTTCATGGCTGTCCTCGTCACATAGACGATATCAAACTCGGTGAGCAGAATTTGCCATTTTGCCAACCTTCCCGTGGGCATAGGTTTCTGAAATATATATTTCAATGGGTCCAAACGGGATATGAGATACGTAGTATATGAAGACAGGTAGTGCTTCAATTTCTGAGCTACCCAAGTTAGGGCGCAACATGTTTTCTCGAGTTGAGTGTACTTGACCTCATGCACTGTAAATTTCTTGCTAAGATAGTAGATGGCCTGCTCCTTCCTTCCTGTGTCATCATGTTGCCCCAGTACACAACCAAATGAATTTTCCAAGACCGTCAGGTAAAGGATTAGGGGTTTCCCGGGCTTAGGCGGGACCAATACGGGTGGATTAGACAGATACCCTTTGATTTGGTCGAAGGCCTCCTGACACTCTGCTGTCCAACCTACCGCAGCATCCTTTCTCAGCAACCGAAATATGGGCTCACAAGTTGCTGTGAGTTGAGCGATGAACCTGCTAATATAATTGAGTCTACCCAGCAAACTCATTACCTCTGTTTTGTTCCTTGGCGGTGGCAAATCTCGGATGGATTCAATTTTGGATGGGTCTAACTCAATCCCTCGTCGACTGACGATGAATCCTAGTAACTTTCCTGATGGAACCCCGAATGTGCATTTGGCCGAGTTAAGCTTGATATCATACTTCCGGAGTCTTTGAAAAAATCTCCTTAGGTCTGCTATATGGTCCTCCCGACGCCAAGATTTGATGATCACATCATCGACGTACACCTCAATCTCCTTGTGTATCATGTCATGAAACACCGCAGTCATTGCTCGCATGTACGTTGCCCCGGCATTCTTTAATCCGAATGGCATTACCCGATAGCAGTAGGTTCCCCATGGCGTGATAAACGCTGTCTTCTCAGCATCCTCCTCGTCCATTAGGATCTGATGATAACCCGCATAGCAATCCACAAAGGATCCGATCTCGCGCCCTGCGCAATTGTCGATCAAGATATGAATGTTGGGTAGAGGAAAATTGTCCTTGGGACTTGCTTTGTTGAGGTTGCGGTAGTCAACGCACACCCTGATTTTTCCATCCTTCTTTGGGACTGGTACCACATTGGCCAACCATTCGGGATATCGAGTGACCCGAATGACCTTCGCTTGTAACTGCTTAATCACTTCTTCCTTGATCTTTACACTCATTTCTGTTTTAAATTTCCTTAGTTTTTGCTTGACCGGAGGGTATGCCGGGTCAGTGGGTAATTTGTGAACCACTAAATTGGTGCTTAATCCAGGCATATCATCATATGACCAGGCAAAAACATCTTTGAATTCCCTGAGAGTTTTGATCAATTCTGCTCTGACATTCGGCTCAATGTGGATGCTAATTTTGGTCTCTTGGACGTTATCAGCGTCTCCTAGATTCACAGCCTCGGTGTCATTTAAGTTAGGCTTGGGTTTCTCTTCAAATTGGCACAGTTCTCTGTTTATTTCTTCGAAGG